>NC_064921.1:410556701-411181701 GCF_023897955.1 Schistocerca gregaria | reverse complement strand
TTCCCACCGTTACCCGAGCCATTCGACAGATGAACAGAAGTACTGATCTGGATAAAACAATACAGCTTCCGAGACTTTGGGATTCATAGACAGGCAGGAAGACTATACCGAAGGACTGTAAAGAGATACTGGAAAGAATAAACGCGTAGATAAAAAATATTAAGTGCCGCATTTATGAAATGTCCATCGTACCTCAGCTATCACACATGCACAAGGAGTAGCAAAATTTTGTATAGCAAACACGGGACCATCAGAACTGTTAATCGAGGATTTTTATGAGCCTTAGGTATATTTTTGAGGGATCTGTTCTGAATGTCCTGGCTAGCGGCTCTTTATCTGACAGCCTCAGTTCTCTGAAAAAAATCGACGCTGAAGTTTGTTGTGTACCACCTAAGACCGTAACGTTAGTCATGTTTCGAGTAAGCGAGCGTACCGCAGTGGCGCTGGCGGCAAGGGTTGGATTTCTATACAAACTATAAAACTTACCGTGTCATATGATGTCTTTGTCTGTTTCACCAATGTCTATTAAATCATTCAAATGTTAGGCAAAATATCTTGTACTCCGTTGGATATCGCATATCCAATTGAAGTGGAATTAGAAAAAAAATCGTGCTCGAAGATATATTTGAAAGAAAGTTCAAATCTTGAGGAAATTTTTCTATGTATTTTATGTAGTTAGTGAGTTCGTCCTTCGATTACTCATCAAACTGCGTTGCTTCTGTTGCGTCTTTTTGTGGCTGTCCTTCTGTAGAAGCGCATGCTTCCTCCATTTCCTTTGATACACTGGCACACTGCAATGAGAACGAATTGCGAACAACTGAAGCTGCTGACAAACGCCAGCTGGCGGTTCACACGGCCTGTAAATTCCGTGACGGAGAAGGGACATCTAAAGACGACGTTGCGTCTAGGAAAAAGCAGGAAGCGAACGTTGTCCAACTGTATACACATTCAAAAAAAGTTTGTTGCAATGACTGAGTTATTAATGAAATTAATACAGCGAAAATAACTACTTTTCAGAAATCATGCATGATGATATTGAAAACAAAATGGCAGAAATTGAAGACGTACCACTAGCGTAACAGCCGTAAACCTGAGCCACTGCGCTACGCTCACTTAGTCAAAAGATAACTAGCGTTACAGTTATAGGTGGTACGCATAGAACTTCAACATCGATTTTCTCAGATATTAGCCGCCGTCATAGGAAAAGCTGCTAGCTGGGCACTCAAGACAGGTCTCTCTACAACATCCCTAAAGCGCATCAGTATTCGTAATTAACAGGTCTAATCCAAATACACAGACGAGAAGAAGGAGTTGTGAGGCATAAACTATTTGCTGTTTGAGGCTTTCCCGGCGCTGCATCTGCTTGATAGGTTCACGGGAATTACGCCGGATAATATTGTAGAAACCGCACAATATTTCAGCGAGACAACTGCCCGCCATCTTCAGGTGCTACTGTCGCGTCGCTGAGAAGCTCGCCAATTTATATGCTGGCTTTCTACAACAGCGCAGGCGCCAGCGGGGCAAGAAGTCATCGAAGACCAATCGTATACAGCGCCAACACCTCGCGCGCGCGAACGGAGTCCGCCGCTCCCGGCCGCATTTTCCCGTGCCATGGCGCGCTTTCGCAGACCGCGACCAGAGGGCTCTTTTATTCGACGCTGTCTACGATTGGTCTTCGATGACTTCTTGCCCCGCTGGCGCCTGCGCTGTTGTAGTAAGCCAGCATATAAATTGGCGAGCTTCTCAGCGACGCGACAGTGGCACCTGAAGATGGCGGGCAGTTGTCTCGCTGAAATATTGTGCGGTTTCTACAATAGTATCCGCCGTAATTCCCGTGAACCTATCAAGCATAAACGATTGTTGATAGGCAGGTTCCTACATCCAAAAGATGATGCCTGCCTTAATTTCGCGTCAGTGGCATAAGAATGGCTCTATTAGTGCCTCTATGAGGATGCAAATGCCGTCCGCGATGGTCTAGCGGTTCAGGCGCTCAGTCCGGAACCGCGGGACTGCTACGGTCGCAGGTTCGAATCCTGCCTCGGACATGGATATGTGTGATGTCCTTAGGTTAGTTAGGTTTAAGTAGTTCTAAGTTCTAGGGGACTGATGACCACAGCTGTTGAGTCCCATAGTGCTCAGAGCCATTTGAACCAATTTTAGGATGCAAATCAGTCTTGCTTAAAATACATGCTGAGCTGATGTTAGTCAAAAACGCCTTTAAGGCGACAAAAACGTCACCGTCAACACCTCACTGAGACTAAACGAGGTCGTGTAATAGAGGTATGAGAAATTGGATATTCCTTCTGCTATACTGCAGAGAGACTTGGCAGGAATGTAGCCACTGTACATGATTGCTGACAGCGATTGTCACGAAAATGTACGGTCGCAAGAAGACCGGTTTCCAGACGGCGCCATGGCATTATCAAGAAGGAAGACCATCGTATTCGGTGCATGGTTCTGGGGCATCGTACTGCATCTGCAGCAGCAATCTGGGCAGCAGGTGACACCAAACTGATACAGTGAACTGTTACAAATCGGTTACTTCACGGACAGCTCCGTGCCAGACGCCATCTAGCTTACATTTCACTGACTGCAAACCACCGCCGTTTTCGACTTCAGTCGTGTCGAGTGAGAGCTCATTGCAGGGCAGGGTGCGGGTCTGTTGCGTTTTCTGATGAAAACTGGTTGATCGTCGGTGCCAGTGACGACCGTATGTTGATTAGGAGGAGGCCGGTTGAGGAACTACACCCAACCTGTCTGCCTGCTAGACACACAGTGCGAATTAATGACACCAGGAGCACTCTCGTGGTATTCCCACGCATCCTGACTACAAGACTGTACGTCAGTCTGGTAATTCGACGATCTGCCATTCATGAACAGCATTCCAGGGATTGTCTTCCAACAGGATAACGCTCGCCCACGTACCTCTGTTGTAACTCAACATGCTCTACAGAATGTCGACATGTTTCCTTGGCCTGCACGGTCGCCACATCTGTCTCCAGTAGAGCACATATGGGACATCATCGGACGACAAATCCAGCGTCTTCTACAACCAGTATTTATGTCCCTGTATTGACCGACCAAGTGCAGCAGAGATGGAACTCCATCCCACAAACTGACATCGAACATCTATACAACACAATGCATGCTTGCATTCAACATTCTGGCAGTTACACCGGTTATTAACGTACCACCATTTCACATATGCAATGGTTTATCTCGCATTTACATTGACCTGCCATCTTGCAACTTTAATCACTTAAATATGTTAGCTAGACAAATGCATTCGCGAAATTTCACTATCCCACATTAATTATTTTTTAATGTTGCCGTTTTTTTCGCCAGTGAAGAGTAGATATCACTTTAAAAACTTTACATATCTGCCTTAAATAGTCATTATATAGGATTCGGGGTAACAATACATGTGTTTTCGTGTAACTTTCCCTCGTACCAACTGCATGAGCTGTAGGAATCGATGGAAACATATCACCTTGGAAGCAAGGCACCTTTCAAGCTGGTTTTCGGCGAGTCAATGAATCTTTAGGCTTATGTTCAACATCCAGTGACTCCACCGAAGAATCAACATTATTCCAGAAAACTAGATCCTCCTATTTAGAAAACAAATGCTCAAATTCCTTTAGGCGTTGACGAAAAGAAATTACTTTGGTCCCATTCTGCAGGAGAAGCCAGTTTTTCATTTTTGGAGCATGTAACTCAGCTTCCCTATTACGTAGCCCTAGGTCACGATGCAAGTAATTTAAATCCTCCTGTGTTAAAAAGTTGGTTCATTTGTAGTAACTACTTCCAACAAATTTGGATAACTCTGTTTTTGTAATTCAATAGTGTCATCGACACTATGAAAGTCTCCAGTCACATTTCTGTCGTTTGTAAATATTGGGTATGGGAAGATCTGGTCCATAAGGCAATGATAGAATTGCTGATTCTAAAGACGGACATTTGACAGTAGGTTTGCACTTTGAACTAATTCGAGATATATTTGACAAGTAGTCGTAGAAGATCCTCAGGTTCCCTCCATTTCGTAAGAACTACAAAAGGCATATTGCAGGACTCTTTTTAACGAACAGGTTACAATGTTCCAATTTGGCATGACAGATTTCTGGAGTCGAAAATTTATTCTGGTCTATTTATTGTCAAAACAACACTCGAACCCTTTTAAATCAAGAAGTGAAATTTCGCCTCGCTACGAACGTGACGAAAACCGATTTTGTCGTTTAGATGCTTGCGACACATATTTCTCCTGACACTACTCTTGGCATTTCACAGCTGAAGAACACATACGATTATCCTCTTTCCTTAAATAATATCCTCTTAGTCCTTTGGTAACTGAGCAGGACACTCTGTATCTGTTATAGATCTTCTTCCTGATCTGTCGTTGGAGCAGAATTTGGGCTGGACGGGCAAGCTGTCAATGTGAGGGGAAGTTCATTGTTGAACTTTGTCAGTAGTGTATCACCGCGAGTTCTGGACCAAATCACAGATGTTAATATTAGCATTCCTGGAACTGCCATGTCTTTACCGGGATCCCCTCTCCCATATTTTGTGGAATTCCTTCCTTCCTGATCTTCTCCCTCCCCACTTGATCAATAACTTTACGTGATGTCATCTTGTTGTTTGCCAATCACTGTGCGGTCCTGGAGCACCTTAGCCAATTTCGTGCCATTTCGGCCCCTCCAACCCCGCCCTTCAAGCAATTTTAATTTTTATGATCTATTGTGTGAGCGTCATCATTTAATATGCCTGCAGTGGCAGACATGAGTACACGACGTGTATGTGCCGTCAGTCTGGCTAGCAGTTTCTACGCAGCTGTATAACGCGGACGCTGTAGTTTTATGAAACCAAAAGCCACGTGCGGAATCAGTAGCAGGAGTGCTAATTTGTGGAATGGGCAGCGCGAATGCCGATTGCTGCGTGGAAGTAACCAGCCACACCAGCGGCATGTACATTGTCACATACTTATGCCTGCCTATGCAGGGCATGGAGGCTAGAGAAAGAGAGCAGTGTTTATCAATTCACTTAACCGACAATTGACATTTTTCAGCAGACAGAGAGGGTCTCATTGAAACACGACGGTAGGCTGCCATGGACATTCATGTAGGTTTATAGTGTATATGTACGAAGCTTTGTAAGCTGTAGTTGGACTGTATTTTATATTATTAACATCATGCAAGGAAGCACCAATGGAGTTCTTGTTGTCACTTGGTCGTGGAATGATATTTTCATTGTAAGCAGCGCGGTATTAGCCGAGCGGTCTAGGACGGTGCAGTCATGGACTGTGCGGTTGGTCCCGGCGGAGGTTCGAGTCCTCCCTCGAGCATGGGTGTGTGTGTTTCTCCTTAGGATTATTTAGGTTAAGTAGTATGTAAGCTTAGGGACTGATAACCTTAGCAGTTAAGTCCCATAGGATTTCACACACGTTTGAACATTTTTTTCATTGTAAGAATCAGTAGGTATAAAGCTGTATTTAAGATATCTAAAGGAAGCAATCCATGTGTGTGTGTGTGTGTGTGTGTGTGTGTGTGTGTGTGTGTGTGTGTGTGTGTGTGTTTGTTGTGTGTTTCTGTGTTGTAGCGTATACACAAGCGATGGCTTTTACAAATTTCCGGGTGGTGTGGCCCAACGATTCTAGGGGCTCCAGTCTGGAAACGCGCGACCGCTACATTCGCAGCTTCGAATCCTGCCTCGGGCATGGATGTGTGTGATGTCCTTAGGTTAGTTAGGTTTAAGTAGTTCTAAGTTCTAAGGGACTGATGACCTCAGCAGTGCTCAGCATAGTGCTCAAAACCATTTGAACCATAATGTCTACCACGCATGGGCGCCACATAGTATGTTGAAAAATTCTCTATGGTTCTTCATCGCCGTGCGGCAGTCATAGAAACCCGCCATAAAACTTTCTGTCAGTCATCAGGACAGAGTTAAAGAAAATATTCTGCTGAAAACTCCATACCAGATTAAAACACTAAAATTTTCAATAGAAGGTACAAGTACGACATATCCAGATTTTTTTTTTTTTTTTTATCGTTAGCCAACTTAGTGGCGTAGGATCTTTGCAACGTATCCAATTGACCGTAAACTGGGAACATGTGCATTTGCAGTGATGCAGTGGCAACAATCGCTGTCAATGGCTCCATCTTTCTCGGTGGTTTTTGCTACTCTAAGTAAAATCATTTTATTCATAATCTGCAGTTCTGTCAGATCAAGTATGGTAGTCGTTCAACAGGATGGAGGGCATTTGGTAAGCCGGTAGGTAATAGTACGAAACACCAATGTGATGCAGTGTACTGAGCAGAATTATGCAGATCACTATGACTCGAATAACAACCGGTTTGTGCTTATTCTTAAATGACACTGTCGTAGACGAGGGATGAGCCGTTATCGGCTGAGGAATGGGATAGGACGATTCGGAGTAACTCTCGACGTCCAGCACTGTAAAACTGTCTCCCGTATCCGTCGTATCCGTTCTCCTTGAATTCATGCTTACGGTGTAGGAAAGCAATGTCACAATCTTGGAAAATAACGTTGTGCTAATCTTTTGATTATAGCTAACAGCAGTATGTTATTTGACTTGTGTATTTATTTTGCCTCAGAATGCTACAGCACTGCCATAAATTCTCAGTCAAACACATTATACAATAGTATACACAAGTTATAATAATATGCATGTAATAGCAAAAGAGTTGCAACACTATTATGATGTACAAGCACTATTTACATTCGAACCTAAAAAAATTAAGCAAAAATAACAGTGATAGCTTAAGAAAGATTCAAATTACAATCGATACCTATAGGTGTAGGGCATTTGTGGAACAATGGTACCCGAATGGCAAGGGCTAGGCTTCGTTACGATCAAACGGATACAGGAGAAGGGATGGCAAACAGATAAGGAGAGTAATGGTACATGTACTCAAACAACAAATGATATAGAGAACTCAATTAGGATGGATAATTAATGAAGAATAACATATTCTAGGGCTAAAGTTATGTGGGTCTGTGACAGTAGTGTCAGCAAAAAACAGCTATGAGTCATTTTTAAGTCAATGTTTTGCTGTTGAGAATGTCAAAAATTAGTCTCCATCGGCAAGCAGGGACTTCTTTACTTATTACAACTACAATTCGATACGGGCGAAGATAATAAATTAGTATAGAAATGACTCGCAGCAGTCTTATTCTGATGCAACGGAAAGTTTTAGTCAAGTTAGGTAGTGTTGATATCAAACCGAGAGGGAAATTGCGCTCACCGTAACAGCAGCAGCAACAGTTTCGTCGTAAAGTGTACACGGATTAAAGTAAATTATTCTGTAGCTTTTTATCAGTTGATGAGAAACGGAAATAATATTCTTTTTTACGAACAGGCAGAGTCAGACACGGAACTCTCGTGCAATGCATTCTAGAGTTTCGTTACGTAAGGTATTTTCGTTTTATTCGTTTAGAACGTCGTCGGTGACTCCTCTTTCATTTATTTTACACTTACATCTGGAAGGGTCGCCTGCAAACACATTTATTGGGGATTTCTAATCCTTTTACCTGTACTTTTAACGAATTTTCACTTGTACTTGCAGAAATATACATTTCCCGCACTGGAAAACTAGTAAATATTGTACCAATTTTGTGCATATCATCTAAGGGAGTATAATACCAGATACATGAGCATGCAGACGACACTTCCGAATGTAGGGACAAAACAGAAGAGTATGGAATCACTCAAGCTGTTCCAAACCAATAAAAAGAAACACTGAGAGTACAATAAATACACATTTTTAATAGCTGCATGGACGGGTTTGAACTACCGTAAGGAACTGTTCTGCGAATATGGATATAAACGCCATAAAAATGAAGACCTTAATTCTAGAGGAGTCCTCGAGCATTTGGCGTTGTTGCCAACTGGGTCGGACGGAAAACGTCGTTATGGCAGAATAGCAACGGATTGGTAAAGCTCATACGAAAGTATAACAGAGATGCTAAGGGAATTTAATTGGAATCAGATGGAAGACGACATTGTGAGGGCACATCTTTTTAAGTAAATGTGCAGATAGAACTTTCGAAGGAGACTGTGTAAGAATTTTACTCTTTCCATCGTATTTCCCTCGTGAGAATCATGCGGATAAGATAAAAGAGATAAGGGTTTGTAAGGAAGCATACAGTAGGGCTTTTTCCCCGTGTTCCATACGCGGGTGGCACAGGATAGGGGGCGTCTTACACAGGTGGGAATTCCGATGGCCTGCGGAGTACATGTGTAAATGTCGGGTCTTGCATCACATTTTGGATAAAGCTCTGCACCGCTATGAGGATGATTCCCAAAGGAAAGGCTTGGAAATTCAGAGTAGTATATTGTCAAAGTGAGCCAAATCCGTGACAACCACATTCGCTTTTGTCAACTCATTGGCTTTGCCTGACATACGATGGGATGCCAATCGAATCTTGGATATTCAGGGTAGGTAAAATAAATCTGCCCCAAGTGCAGGTGCCGGCCGCGGTGGTCTCGCGGTTCTAGGCGCTCAGTCCGGAACCGTGCAACTGCTGCGGTCGCAGGTTCGAATCCTGCCTCGGGCATGGATGTGTGTGTTGTCCTTAGGTTAGTTAGGTTTAATTAGTTCTAAGTTCTAGGCGACTGATGACCACAGATGTTAAGTCGCATAGTGCTCAGAGCCATTTGAACCATTTGACCAAGTGCAGGTGATGTAAGTAGGGTTGCTTATCTTAGGGCGCACTAAATATGAAAATCACAAAATCTGGTGAAAGATGTTCTTGTCGTGGGCCCGTTTTGACTGATAAAACTCAGTCACGCGGACACTGAAACGATCGTTGCTGGGCAGGCCATGTGGCAGGTGTTTGAGACTAGCGGCGCCTTCCGAACTCGTGCGTGATGGAGATGCCGCCGGACACGTGCGGGTGCGTGGCTCCGGGCCCGTGGAAGACGCGGTCCCAGCTGCCGCCCGCGTTCACGTGCGTGTGGCCGTCGCCGCTGGTCCACGAGCCGTGGCCGCTGACGCCCACCAAGGTGCCCACGCCCGGCTGCTGGGAAACGCCCACCGACACGTCGCCGTGCGGGTTGTTGTGGTGGTGGTGATGGTGGTGGTGGTGGTGATGGAGGTGGAGGTGATGGTGGCGAGGCAAAGGCGAGCGCGGCTCACGAACTGCCTCCTGCAACAACGAGATAAAACGCTAAGGAGATTGGCAGCTATGAGGGGTTGTAATATGGTGTGGTGTGCGTACTATAAGACCTTCGGTACACACACCTCAGATTATTTGACTTTTCGCTCTAACGAAGTAGTCGAGTGTCAGCAATATGTCTTGTGGTCTTATTGTGGCGTGTTTATCTTCTACCGTTAGGTCAGACGACAGAAATGGCACTTGCACGCCTAGAGTAGCACATTGACGGTGACCAACATTAAACAGAACTTGATTATTTTCACACACATTTATTAAAATAATAACAAGCATAAAAATTACTTAACTTGGTTCTGGATGCTGTTTACAATTGACAATCTGAAGTTCCTTTGGTCTTGGTACATTAATCTTATTCTCACATATCTCTGATACTTGACAAAGTGTCTATACATTTATCTTCATGGCTATGTACAGGAATATGGTAATCTTATTAGGCGCCTACTGAAACTTGACTATAGACTGGTACAGACAAATGTAGAACTCGTATAGACTGGTACAGACTAATGCAGACTGGTACAGACTGGTGCAAACAAATGCAGACTGACTAATCGGGGGTCTGTACACTCGTTATAATACCTCGCGCGTTCATGTATCACTGCGCGAGTGTGATCCACGAGGAGAAAAGGTTCTACGTTAGCAGTAATCTCATTGACTGCGTGACATATTAATACGCGGATCGGCGGTCCCTATCTATGGGCGCGCCATCTCTTAGTGCGGAGACGGACGAGCGCTGCGCCTGCGCTGTTGTGCTTAGCGGGGGGCGCTCTAGTGGGAAACTTGTGTACGCGCTAACTACGCGGGACTATGTACACAACGTATGGCCTTACTTATCATCTACAAAAAATAAATTTACGTAATTATTTTCTGTAAAAACACTATTAAATATTGTACCAGTTTTGTACATATTAGCAAGGAGAATATTGTTGTTGTTGTCGTGGTCTTCAGTCCCGAGCCTGGTTTGATGCAGCTCTCCATGCTCCATGCTCTATCCCGTGAAAGCTTCTTCATCTCCCAGTACCTACCGCAACCTACATCCTTCTGAATCTGCTTACTGTATTCATCTCTTGGTCTCCCTCTACGATTTTTACCCTCTACACTGCCCTCCAATACTAAATTGGTGATCCCTTGATGCCTCAGAACATTTCCTACCAACCGATCCCACCTTCTAGTCAAATTGTGCCACCAACTTCTCTTCTCCCCAATCCTATTCAACACCTCCTCATTAGTTATGTGATCTACCCATCTAATCTTCAGCATTCTTTTGTAGCACCACATTTCGAAAGCTTCTATTCTCTTCTTGTCTAAACTATTTATCGTCCATGTTTCACTTCCATACATGGCTACACTCCATACAAATGCTTTCAGAAACGACTTCCTGACACTTAAATCTATACTCGATGTCAACAAATTCCTCTTCTTTAGAAACGCTTTCCTTCCCATTGCCAGTCTACACTTTATATCCTCTATACTTCGACCATCATCAGTTATTTTGCTCCCCAAATAGCAAAATTCCTTTACTACTTTAAGTGTCTCATTTCCTAATCTAATACCCTCAGCATCACCCGACTTAATTCGACTACATTCCATTATCCTCGTTTTTCTTTTGTTGATGTTCATCTTATATCCTCCTTTCAAGACACTATCCATTCCGTTCAACTGCTCTTCCAAGTCCTTTGCTGTCTCTGACAGAATTACAATGTCATCGGCGAACCTCAAAGATTTTATTTCTTCTTCATGGATTTTAATACCTACTCCGAATTTTTCTCTTGTTTCCTTCACTGCTTGCTCAATATACAGATTGAATAACATTGGGGAGAGGCTAAAACCCTGTCTCACTCCCTTCCCAACCACTGCTTCCCTTTCATGCCCCTCAACTCTTATAATTGCCATTTGGTTTCTATACAAATTCGACTACATTCCATTATCCTCGTTTTTCTTAAGTTGATGTTCATCTTATATCCTCCTTTCAAGACACTATCCATTCCGTTCAACTGCTCTTCCAAGTCCTTTGCTGTCTCTGACAGAATTACAATGTCATCGGCGAACCTCAAAGATTTTATTTCTTCTTCATGGATTTTAATACCTACTCCGAATTTTTCTCTTGTTTCCTTCACTGCTTGCTCAATATACAGATTGAATAACATTGGGGAGAGGCTAAAACCCTGTCTCACTCCCTTCCCAACCACTGCTTCCCTTTCATGCCCCTCAACTCTTATAATTGCCATTTGGTTTCTATACAAATTGTAAACAGCCTTTCGCTCCCTGTATTTTACCCCTGCCACCTTCAGAATTTGAAAGAGAGTATTCCAGTCAACATTGTCAAAGGCGTTCTCTAAGTCTACAAATGCTAGAAACGTAGGTTTGTCTTTTGTTAATCTAGTTTCTAAGATAAGTCGTAAGCTTCTACTTGTTGTTCCATTCGTCTGTACAAAATGCTCGTTAGTATTTTACAGCCGTGAATTATTAAATTGATAGTGCGGTTATTTTCACATCTATCAACACCTGCTTGCTTTGGGATTGGAATTATTATATTCTTTTTTAAGTCTGAGGGTATTTCGCCTGTCTCATAAATCTTGCTCACCAGATGGTAGAGTTTTGTCAGGACTGGCTCACCCAAGGCCGTCAGTAGTTCTAATGGAATATTGTCTACTCTGGGGGCCTTGTTTCGACTCAGGTCTTTCAGTGCTCAAAGGGAGTAATACCAGACAAATGAGCATGCAGACGACACTTCTGAATGTAGGTACAAAATGTGCAAACATGTGTAGTCAGCACCCTAAAAAGAGGCGGCGACCAAATCGTGATCGGTCGAGACAATGCTGAGTGTGTTTCTGGGACCGCCATGTGTGCTAACAGACTATCCTCTTAAGGGAAAAACCATCCAGGAATATACTTACGATATCGTATGAAGTGATTACGGCAGGCTGACAAATAGCGTCGCAGAAAGCTGTCACAGGGCAACCGTAAATCATTCTCATCAGAGCACATACTGCCTCTTTGGGCCATAAAAATTCTGCTCGGCCCCTTGTCTCCTGGTATGACACCCAGTGACATTTTACTCGTATGGCCAAACCATTGTATGTCAGAAATTTCCAGAATGATGACAAAGTGATATTGTAGGTAGAATGTTTCCTCAACAACCATGATGCAATCGTCTACAAAAGTCTTTGCCAAATCATCCAACGTTGCGAAAAATGTGTCAATAACAGTTATTCGACGCATCGTTCAGGGAATGGCAATTGAATCTCAATGTAGCCAAGCGTAATGTGCTGCGAATATATAGAAAGACAGATCCTTTATCATTTAGCTACAATATAGCAGGTCAGCAACTGGAAGCAGCTAATTCCATAAATTATCTGGCAGTAGGCATTAGGAGTGATTTAAAATGGAATGATCATATAAAGTTGATCGTCGGTAAAGCAGATGGCAGATTGAGATTCGTTGGAAATGCTATCCGAAAACAAAGGAAGTAGATTACACTAAACTTGTTCGCCCACTGCTTGAATATTTATCAGCAGTGTGGGATCCGTACCAGTTAGAGTTGATAGAAAAGATCGAACGGAGAGCAGCGCGCTTCGTTACAGGATCATTTAGTAATCGCGAAAGCGTTACAGAGATAATAGATAAACTCCAGTGGAAGACTCTGCAGGAGAGACGCTCAGTAGCTCGGTACGGGCTTTAGTTGAAGTTTAGAGAACATACCGTCACCGAGGAGTCAAGCAGTATATTGCTCCCTCCTAAGTATACCTCGCGAAGAGACCATGAGGATAAAATCAGAGAGATTGGAGCCCATACAGAGGCATACTGACAATCTTTCTTTCCACGAACAATACGAGACTGGAAGAGAGAACCGATAGAGGTACTCAAAGTACCCTCCGCCACACACCGTCAGGTGGCTTGCGGAGTATGGATGTAGATGTAGATGGAGAATCACATTTCCTTCTAACGAAATTACCGATTCCGTCCACATCGACTGTCGTCAGATCACAAAATACGGGACCTGGTGCAGCCTCACACTACGGAAAGCACGTTTGTGGGACTGAACCACGACCTGTACGTTATGATCTGAGGACTGACGATATGGCCAAAACCATCAGTTTCATTAGCAATAAATGTGACTTTACCGTATAATTAAATTACCATTGTTGTCTTTAGCGGACCAGAAATATCTTTCATTCCAAAAATGTCTCATATTGAAGGGTGAAATATAGAAAAGTACTAAGTCCATCAGCTTTTCATGATCACGAGTTGATTTTTTCGAAGTCATAATTAACACCTTGTGGCTACTCCACACTGATTGTAAAGTTGTCACCACATCTAATAAGTGGCTATCACCTAAAGACATTTTTTGTGCTACGCACACTGGAATAGAAGATACTGAAAGGTGCCAACAAGCTCACTTCCAAATACCAGTCTCAAGTATCCCCTGTCCTGGCAAATGAACAAATGGCATTCTGCCATCTCTATTTCTCTAGACCTGGAAACAATTTTCGAACATGTTGTGCATTTCCTTTTCGCATTTAAACTCTAAACCTACACATTTCTAATTACGTCAGACAACTGAATCGCTTCTGTATTACTCCCACTTATATATTAGTGTCAACCGAACCAGATTCTGCACATCAGAAAGAACCACACATTTTCTACACAGGTGCATGTCTTACATTCGAATCCTAAGATGCCACTTATGCTCGAGTCTATGATTTCTTTTCTTGGTGTAACCTACGTTAACAAAAGTCATTCTCATCAATTCCCAATGAATCATTATAAAACTAACAAACTAACTACACCGTCCAGTTACATTAATGTGACCAACTGTAAAAAGCCTAAACAACAACCTTTCTCAGAGCTTACCGCTGCGAGACATGCAGGACGATAGTCACTGACGTTCTGGAAGGCACCGACGAGCATGTTAAGACAGGTTGACTCCAATGCCGTATCCACCTGCGCTAGGTTTCTCGGATGAGAATTCACAGCGCGAACAGCCGGATCGAAGTGGTCCCACAGATTCTCGATTGGTCTTAAATTCGAGGTGTTTGATGGCCATGGGAGTACAGTTAACTCATCCTGGTGCTGTCTGAACCACTCGCGTATACAGCGATCTGTGCAACAGGTTGCGTTGTCTTGCTGGTAGATGCCATCGTACCGAGGAAAAACAAACAGCATGTGAGGGTGCACATGGTCCCCACTGATAGAGGCATTCTTCCATTGTGCCTTCCAGGATGGTGAGATCGCACAGGGAATGCCACGAAAACGTTGCCCAGACGGTAATGCTCTCTCTTCCGCCTGGACCCTCTCGATAATTGTTGCCACCTGTCCGACGGGGCATAAAACGTGATTCATCTGAAGAGACCACCTGTCACCAATCAATGGACGTACAGTTGCGGTACTGACGTCAGAATTCCAGCCTTCATCAACGATGAACAGCAGCCAGCATGGGTGTATTAACCAGGTGCCTGCTGAGGAGATCCATGTGCAGCACTGATGGTAGCCTCTTGGTTCATCTCGGTTATCAGCTGCTTAATAGTTGCATGTCTTTACACCGGTGCGCATCTCCGTAACTGTAGTTCAGACTGCCATCTTTAAACTTATCCGTTCCGAAAATGCTTCCACCCTTGCCCCAGAAGATAATGATCGTGCGCTTTTGGGCATCAGATATATCGTTCCGTTTCCGCGTTACCTCAACGACTGCACTGTTTCCTTCGACCCCCCCCCCCCCCCCCCCCCCCGCTTTCGGCAGGTTTCATATAGCCTCCACTGTTAGTGCTGACATCTATTGTATGTGAGTGGTTATTGCAAGCTGACGTCGAACACAGACGGTGGTCACTTTAAAGTGACTGGACCGTGCATATTGGAAGCTAATCTACAAACTGTTGAGCAGAAAACCCACGAAAGTAGTCAAGACCACTGACAGGAAGAATATAATTGTACCAATCGACTATCACTGAAACGCACAAAGTTGTCAATCTACATATTGTTACATCTGTCAATGTTGGTTGAATTTCCCGTCTGTCCAAACTTTGTATCTCAAACCTATGAAGTGCTCCATACCCCGTAAATTTAAGTAGCAAATCCTCATTGCCTTCCCACTTCTCGTACTGAGTGCCGAGAATTTTATAAGGAAAAGTTTTTCTAGTTTATCAATTTCAATAAATCGCTCACAATACTACTCCGAAAATCCGTACAAGTAAATCTTATCAGATCATACTGGCACTTCACGTATGTTACTGAGCAACATTTACCTACATGTCAAAACGAAACTTTTAACTAATCTCAACGCTATCTCTGTCCAAGGCTGCGTAATTTTCTTATTTTCCTAGTATATAAAAGAAGCTTGACCTCTTTCATCTGAAACCAAAAACCTTCTCTAGAATAACACCTTACCTGCTCTACTGGCAGTGAAGAGCCAACGGTGAGAAGAACAGCCATCACAATAACTGCTGATGTCTTCATGTCTGAAGTCTGCGTATTTCCTCCTTGTCTTCTGTAAATAATGTACAAAAAATGCAAACACTTAGATAATATTAGGACTGAGCACTGAAAATTGTATAATAACAGCTATGCAGTTAGAAGAATCATTTGCAGACATTTTGCAGTAGCCTATTGTTCTCTTTTCAGTGAATTTGCAACGAATTAAGAGCGAGAAAGGATAAACTTCCCAACAGGGGTTTTTTTTCTTGTTGCCTTTCATTCTCTAACTCCAAGAGTAGAGCTGGCTGTTTCAGATCTGACCCACTCAACGGCTGGGACTGGGACAAATGAAATGCCCGTTGGGAATGTTTGGGGGGGGGGGGGGGGCGAATTTGCAACTCCAGCATTTGTTTTAAAATCACATGTAACCTCCCAAAGCCCTTAGTTCGAACTAAGGGACGAGGCCTGGAGATTCTTTTATTTCTGGGTCAGGTCGTCTTAGGTAAAAATACGAAGGCCTCGTGCGTTCCCGGGTATCTGTTTCGTGTGTAGTGGAGCAGATACGTGCTTGACAAGTGCCATTTACCTAATGTGGAACTGCGATTTATTTTCGTAAGGTACAGCGAGTTGTTATTCTGACCAGTGTAGTCCCTTTTTTTTCTGCTGCCGGGCACCAGGCTAGCGAGTATGGGGACAAAGATATTCCAAATTGAAAATATTTGAGAGACAATTCTCAGTTACAGCCTTATAATCAAGAGAAACTTCCCTAAAAATTAGTCAGAACTGGTGGATGGGAGCTATGTCCGTAGCTCGTGGTCCAGTGCTTTTTTTCTCGTCTCCCCTTCTTACGAATACTGTGACGCACGATGGAATTTCGTGATTACAAATGAGTGTCTTCTTGCTTGACGGTCCCTTCTTGTCGACTTCCGGTTGGTTGGTTGTGTTTAGGACGCCATGAACAGACCTCATGTGGTCGATCCCAGCCCACTCCGCCCTCCTCCCCCCCCCCCCCCCACCCCCCACTTCCCAGCCCTTCCCTGTCATCTCCCATCGTCCCTACCTTCCACACGCTTACAAGGAATGATCATTTAATTTACTGCGAGATTTTCGGTGATGGAGCAGAGGTGGGCTTTAGAAAATGTTGGCTATCTTCATAGTGCTCTAAGCACTATGGAATAGTCCCAAAAGTATGTCAAAATCACTCCACATATCTCGATAAGGAATACGAGACAATGATGACTTCCCGGTAAAGGCTCAAAAAATGGTTCAAATGGCTCTAAGCACTATGGAACTCAACATTTGAGGTCATCATTCTCCTAGACTTAGAACTGCTTAAACCTAACTAACCTAAGGACATCACACACACCCATGCCCGAGGCAGGATTCCAACCTGCGTCCGTAGAATCAGCGGGGTTCCGGGCTGAAGCACCTACAACCGCTCGGCCACAGCGGCCGGCGTAAAGGTTCACAGACATTACATAAACAATGAGTTGTACAATACAACAAGAAGTCATTGGTGTACATTTGTAATTGTGATATCTTTGCAGAATCGGACCAAGACCCCTGGTTGGCCGTTGAAATGTACCAGCAGCCAACCTCTCCAGACAAACCTTAGAAATTTTATACAGATAGGCTAGTGTGAAAAATAACGCTTTAAAATTTCCCCGATATTTTCGCAGTAAAACTAAGAATTTGGCGACGATCAGAAGTCGAACCGCTGTATCGAGACAGTTGCGTATCGTAAGGAAGGACAATTAGGCACGGTCATTAGAGAAAAACGTAATATAGGGTTGAGGAAAGAAATCTGCCTCGTTACTTCCCCCCGAAATTGGCTTGAAGAGACTTAGGAAAACCACACATAAAATCTAAATCTCTAACCAGACGAGGATCTGAACCACCGTGATACCGAATTCGAGTCAAGTGACGGCTACCAGAGCTACCAAAGTCATTCTGTTTCTATTTGATACTTCGAGGTCTGGTCAACTGTAGAACACGTTAGATGTTTTAAAGCAGAGGACAAATTAAAAATACGCTGCAGATAAAAGCGTCGCCTGCTCCGTATGTACGATTAGATGATGAAGCGTGAAATGAATTTTTAACTTGTGACAGGGTACAGATTTCTAACGAACAGTTTATACTCACACTGATGCAAATCGTACAAACTTCCCCGGTCTACACAAACTGCTGAATACAATGCTTATATCAAAAGAGTTTAATAAGGCCATTGCGCCAACGGGACTGCATTAGCTAACCAACCACCGTTCTATCCACCCAAATAAGGCACTGAACTGTAGTACTGAGGGTCGTTTGGTTATCGCATCACTTCCTTGACGCTAATGTTTACTTTCGAAACCGAAGACCCAGTGCGCCTTCAGTTAACAACTGAATTGTTCTCGCGATACTACATGGATTCCCTGTCGAGCTTGGCACAAACTATAAAGCACTAACAGCACTTAGATACGCTACGAGTACGGCAAAAGTAATCTTCGGTGATCTCCGTTACCGTCCAGCACTTACCAAGCGCGAGGTGTTACTGACGGGGACAGCAGCAAGGCAGACAGATCCAGAGAACGGATGAGTGCCGTCTTCTCTCACGTCCTGCTGGAGGAGAGCTGATTGCGCCCCTCTCTGACCACGTCAATATATGGAGCAGCCGGGTGCCCACCGTGAGAACGGGTTATCCCCGCAGGAAAGGCCACGGCGCCTGGAGACACGCATAATCTTCCGGTGGTTCTTCTGTTTAGCGGCTGGCGTAATCCGCGCCTCCTGCCGTCGTCCTAATAAGGCCGCTAACGACGTGACTTAACGGCGGCCCTACGTGACGTGTCCGTTCTGGCGTCGGGAGATGCACGGTGACCGACTGCGAGCGGTGAACTTCTATTTGCATTGCTGAATACTCATCTGCCTGGCCACCTGACATTAGCCCCATTTCCTCTCTGGTACAGCGTTCTGCTTCGTAATTTGCTGCTGTTGTCCTACCGCACTAAATACCATAACTGGCGGGTGCATTAGAGTTCCTTAATATCAGTTTATTAGAAATACTGTATCTTCCTAAGTTCACACATTCGGGAGCTTAGCCACTTTCCTATGTTTTAACACGAATTTCTGTAGTGGCCCTGAACTGAGATATTCTCTCTTTTTGGTTGAAACGCGAGTAATTTTTTTTTTTAACTTTCACAGATGACGCCTTCAGTATGATGCAACCTAAAGTAGATTACTAGCTCTGTAGATACATCCTAATGAAGGTTACTTCATAAGATCAGCCATTTTCCATCGTTATCACTGCTACCAACATCAAAAGGCACTGTCTTTGGCGTCTTCCTTGATTAACCCAGTTCCCTCACCAACAGGTCTCGTACTTTCCGCTTCCAAACCGTTTATCTTCATTTTACAAATTAATAAACATAAATACTGTTATAATTTTGCTTGGTACCAGCATAATAGTCTTTCTTCACAGAAAACAGTGGCCTCTTACTATTGTCGTGTATACGGTTGTAAGGAGAGTGAAGGATCGCGTGAATGACTTGTATAAAAATAAGAATGTATTATGCTTATTGCTGAAAGCTTTTTCGTCTAGGAGTATGATCGTTTTCTACAAAGGTTCGGATTTTAAATACTTAATATCATGCGTAAACATACTGTTGACGTGTCTTGTGTTATTTCACATTTGATTTAATGTTCATAATATATTCCTACATTTTGTCATAAAATTACTAAGCTGTGGCACTTGTCATAAAATTACTAAGCTGTGGCACAGATCCATAGTGTCACAATAAATTACATACGGTAATGAACCAGTGTAAGACATACACGTATTTCCCACACATCGCCTAGAAACCAGCTGTAGGTTCTACTTCGAATTTGCACGTGGCATGAGTTTAAGAAAGGCTCTTGAACATTTGAGAGTCTTACATTTCTTCAATGTTAAACATAATTTTTATGTTAATAAGTATGTTTCTGAAGAGTTTAGAAAAATTGGGTAAAACGCCACCTGTGAACTGATTTACGGATTAAACGAGTTTTTGGATATGAGATATTAAGCAAATGCATGCAGAAAGGATAGTAATTGTTAGTACACATTGTTTACAGTGGGCTAGAAATTTACTGGAAATGTTATTCTCGAAGTTCGAAATACACATAACAAGTTCTTACCAGTGTTATAAACACTATGTACAAAAAAAAATCGTTTGCAACAATCAAAGTAAAGAGTTACAGATGCATAATATTGGTTCTAGATTAATCATCTGTGCAAAGAGCGTCGCAACAGTAGGATGCTGAAGTCATACGACTTAAATATTAATGCTAAATTTTGTCAGCTGTAACGAATTTTTCATGAATTACATTTCAGAGACGCTAGTACGTAAACGAATCGCTTTCGAACATACGTATACCAGCAAGATATATTTACATGGCCTCCTCTACCAACCACCACGCCTTGTAACATACCTTTTGATACACGCTGTACATATAAGGACTGAGAGGAAGCCTATCGATTGCCTTCATATATATCTACATCCATACTCCACAAACCACCGTACAACTGTCTAAAAGCCTTTGTAGGTGTCCTAATTCCTCGCATCTTATTTTCTGGCTCCTTACGCGAAATGTACATCGGTGGCAAAAGAATATCAAATTTCGGTTCTCTAAATCTGCGCAATTGTGCCTGGCGGTAGGAGTACTGTCTTCCCTCCAGGAATTCCCATTAGAGTTCAAGAAGCATCTCCGTATTACTAGTGTACAAATGTAGCACCCCGCCTCCGACCTCTTTCGAAATCCTCCTTTATTCCTGTCTAGTGGGGATCCCAAAAACTCGAACATTACTCAACAATAGTTTGCACTAGAATTCTTTATGGATGAGCCACACTTTCCCAAAATTCTTCCAATTAAGCGAAGTCGACAATTCGCCTTTCCTACTATCAACCAGACATACTCATTCCATTTCACATCGCTTTGCAGCGTTACGCCTAGATCTTTAATCGAAGTGACTTCTTCAAACTGCACTTTACTATTGCTGTATTCGAACCTTATGAACTGTTTTTCCTACTCAATCGCATTAACTTACATTTTTCTGCAGTTAAAGCAAGCTGCCATTCATTACACCAACCAGAAATTTGATCTACGTCATCTTGTATATTCCTGCAGTCAGTCACTCAATCACGACACCACAACGCCATGAGCAAACAACCGAAAATTGCTGCCCATCAGGTCATTTACATAAAGAGAGAATAACTCTGACTAACCCTCTGCGTCTATGGCCACGAACTGGATTCCATTACTTAAAATGTCTTCAAGGCACTAACATATCTGAAAACCAAATCAAACGCTCGGACCTTCGTCAATACTTTAAAGTGGGGCATTACGTCAAATGCTTTCCAAAAACCTGGAAATATGAAATCTGACTGCTGCCCTCCAGCCATGGTTTGTAGGATATCATGTGAGGAAAGGTAGGTCGTTTCGCACAAGCGATGCTTTCTAAACCCGTGAACAAAAACTGTTCCGTCTCAAGGAAATTTATTATATTCCAACTCGGAATGTGCGCAGCAACTCTGCAGCAACACGATTTTAAGGATATTGGTCTATAATTATGCAGGTCAGTTGTTTTACCTATCATGTATATAGAAGTCACCGACGGTCTTAGCCCACCTTCTCACAGACGTTTCCTGATGACCCTTGCTCACACTCTGCAGGGAACATTGCTCATAATTTGTGCGGTGACGATAGTATTGTTTACTCGTCCGATGCAGTGACAGGTTATGAAGCTGAGCACCGTTGCCACCCAAAATTGGGACAAGGAGTACCGATTCATTTCTTGGTACTGACACTTACAAAATATTTCCACCTCAAGTCAAACGTTTTGGGAACTTTTACAGAAAAAACATATGGTTTGTTGGAACTCGATAATACGGCGGCAGTGAAACTGAGCTGTTGTCGTTGTAGCGGGCTTCAACTCTCCTTAACTACTACAACTACACCCAGCTGAATCTGTGAAGTGCATTCAAGCCTTTGTTTCCCCCTACAATTTTTATCCTACACACTTTCGTCCATTACTAAACTGACGAAACCTCGACGCCTCAGGACATGACCTATCAACCGATTCCTTCTTTTAGCCGAGGTCGGCCGGGATGGCCGTGCCGTTCTAGGCGCTTCAGTCTGGAACCGCGTGACCGCTACGGTCGCAGGTTCGAATCCTGCCTCGGACATGGATGTCTGTGATGTCCTTAGGTTAGTTAGGTTTAAGTAGTTCTGAGTTCTAGGGGACTGATGACCACAAATGTTAATTCCCATAGTGCTCAGAGCCATTTTTTTGTAGTCGAGGTGTGCATTAATTTTTTTTTTTGTCGCTATTCGATTCAGTACCTCCAATTAGCTATTCAATCCACCCACCTAATTTTCATATCCTTCTGTAACACTATATTCCAGAATCTTCCATCCTGTCCTTGTGTGAAACGTTTATCGCTGACGATTCAGTTCCATACAAGGGTACAATACAGACAAATACCTTACGAAAAAATTAAATTTATATTCGATGTTCACAAATTCACTTTTTCAGAAATGCTTTTCTTGCTATTATCATCTACATTATACAGCCTGTCTACTTCGGCCACTTCTTTTGCTGCCCAGGTATCAAAATTCGTCTACTACTTTTAGTGCCTCGTTTCCCAATCTAATTCTCTCAATATCGGTTAGCTTTATTCGACTAAATCCCATTACTTTTACCTTTGTTGATGTTGATGTTCATTTTATAATCTTTTTTTTTTTTTAGGATACTCTCTATCCCGTTTAACTGCTCTTTCGAGCCCTTTGCTGTCGTCGGTAAATCTCAGAGTCTTTATTTCTTCTCTCTGAACTTGAATTCCATTCTCAAATATTTTCTTATGTTCCCGTACTGCTTGATGAAGGTTCAGAATGATTAACACCTGGGACAGGCTACAAACCTCAATGCTTTCGCAACTACTATTTTCCTTCCCACGTCCTTCGACTGTTGGAACGCAGTCTACTTTATGTACAAGTTGTAAATAAACATTTGCTCCCTGTATTTCATTCGTGCTACCTTCAGAATTTCAACATTATGAAAAGCTTTCTCTAAATTTACAAATTCAGTAAACATAGGTTTATCTTTCACCAGGCTGTCTGACGTCGTAAGGTCAGTGATGCCCCTGTGTTGATACGTTTATCTGGAACCAAAACTGATCCTCCTCGACGTTGGTTTCTACCACTTTTTCCATTATTCTGTAAATAATTCGTTTCAGTATTTTGCAGCCATGACATTAAACTGGTAGTTCGTAATACTCACACCTGTCAGCACCTGCCTTCTTTGGAACTGGTATACTTACATTGTTCTTTCTGTGACTATTTCGCCCCTCAGTCTTGGAATTGTTTTGTCATGGGTGGCTCTTCCAAGGATCTCAGTAACTGTGAGGTCCCCTGTTTCGTCTTAAATCCATCAAGACCATGTTGCAAGATCGGTCAATCATCCAGACTATTTCCCCTACAACTGCGAAGAAGGCCGCAGGAACCATAGGTTAGTCTGGCCTCTGCACATGCAGCCCTATGTTGTGATTGCACTTGCGGTAAGGTAACTTGCCTCGTCGGGGCAAGGAAGTCACACCATCTCAGCAATGGTAAATTGGGTTAATTATAGAAGTTGTTCTCGTACCATCCAGACATGTCTACAGTGTTTGCTAGCCCTGTCTAAAGCCCTAATCACGCAACATCTTTGCAGTGCTTCACGTAGCAGGAAGCCAACCCTATTTAAATTCATACCCTATATGTTTTCTCCCATGTAGTTAGCAGTCACTGTTATACTAAATCAAAAATCTTTCTCTTGCTGTCCACCAGTAACAATGTGAATTCACCCAGACATTAACACATACCCACTAACCTAAAACTCCCTCCGAACAGGTTTCGGAAGACCCTAACGGTACTGACCGATCGCCGTATCATCCTCAGCCCACTGACTGCATTGGATGCGGATATGGAGAGCGTGTGGCCAGCACACCCTCTCCCGGCCGCTGTCAGTTTTGGTGACCAGAACCGCTACTTCTCAATCAAGTAGCTCTTCAGTTGACGTCACAGGACCGAGTGCAAACCTCTTGCCAACAAAGCTCGGAAGACAGGCCGGTCACCCATCCAAGTGCTAGTCCAGTCTGACAGCGGCTAACTTCGGTGATCTGGAGGAACCAGTGTTACCACCAAGGCCTCACAACCGAATGCTGAATGACCAGCGCATGTTTAAAACAGACGTAAATTCCTTAGATAGTTCGACCAGCTTTGCCTACCACTGCACTGTATACAGAAAACATCTTTCTGATGTTATCCTGAGACGTTCATAACCTCCGAGGAGTCCAGCGTTAACTCACTAACAACAACAGCAACATAAACAACAACAATGGAATCTCCAGTGAAACTGAAATCGTCTCCACCTCTAAAGAACCAGATTTACGCCTTTTGATACCATAGTACAACTTGCTCATCGACCTGGTGCAAGGCTATCAGTTGGAAGCCAGTTCCGCAGTTAGAGTGGTCCTAACTTACGCCCAAAAAACTATTGTTTTAATGTGGAACAAGAACAACGTGTCGTTCCTGGAGAACATTCATATGATTAACAGGTGTACATCTACATCTTCATAAACGTGGATACTATGCAGATGACACTTAAGCGCCTGGCATACTGGCCATCGAACCATCTTCACATTAATTCCCTATTATTCCACTCTCGAACAGTGCAAGGAAAAGAAGAACACCTGTATCTTTCTGTGCATCTCTGATTTCCCTTATTTTATTATGATGACTGTTTCTCCCTATATAGGCGTCAGCAAAATATTTTCGCGTTCGGAGGAGAAAGTTGGTGCATGCTTTTTTCGTTGTTTCTGTGACGGTTTTCTGACCCATTTTATGTACCAAGGAGGATCAGCTCCGTCATTTGTCAATTTATTTGGTATAAATATCTCAGTTGCTGTAGATACTATTCTTTAAATTCAAGCCACATCTGGTGTACACTTGCATTGTTCATCTGGAAGGAGTGGACATTGTCTCTCAGGAAATCGTCAAGCAAATTTTTATCTGCTTTCCTGAATAGATGTATGTTTCCTTTATTGTTGGGGGATTTGAGAGTCACGGTATTCCGTCTCGCTACGACAACCCCTGTGTTCACTAATCGCTGTATCCGTTTTGCTCATTTGTAGCTTAGGATTATTTGTTGCTAAGAGTTCAAGTGTGTTTAAACAACCATTTACTATTCGCGTAGGTTCATGAACTAACTGCTCGAAATATTTTTCAGAGAATGCGTTTAGCACAATTTCGGATGATATGTTATGCGTACCTCCTAATTTAAACATGTATTTACCCCAACGTACAGAGGATAAATTGAAGTCACCACCAACTGTGACTGTGTGTGTCGAGTTCGTGTTTAAAATTAGACTCAAGTTTTCTTTGAACCTTTCAGAAATTTGTATCATCTGAGTTGGAACGTCGGTAAAAGGATCCAATTATTATTTTATTCAGTTTGCCAAGAATGACCTCTACCTCCCACTAATTCATAGGGACTTTCTTCTCCAATTACGCTACAATATAAACTGCTTCTAACAGCAACAAACACGCCAACTGTGTTTAGCCGATCATTTCTGAACACCTTTACGTCCTTCGCGAAAATTTCGGCATAACTTATTCCCGGCTTTAGCAAGCTTTCAATGCCTATAACGATCTGAGCATCAGTTCTTTCTATTAGCGCTTGGAGCTCTGGTACTTTTCGAACACAGCTACGACAATTTACAACTGTTATACCGATTGTTCCTAGATCTACGTTCTTCCGGTGTTCCACCTACACCCTTTGAGACTGAAGCCCTTTTTGTGTTTCCCCGAGATCCTCTAACCTAAAAAGCCACGCAGTCCACGCCGCACAGCCCGTGCTACCCTGAGGTCGCTTCCTGCTTGTAATGGACTCCTGACCCATTTAGCGGAACCCGAAACTCCACCACCTTATTGCCTGGTTAAAGGCAAGCTGGAAATTCCAACCTGCAACAGGAGTTAGATCTCGCATCCTTCCGGTTTCCAATCACGATTTGTACCACTAGATAAGCTAGCCTGACTTCTGGTACCAAATTATACACTATGTGATCAAAAGTATCCGGACACCTGGCTGAAAATGACTTACAAGTTCTTGGCGCCCTCCATCGGTAATGCTGGAATTCAGTATGGTGCTGGCCCACCCTTAGCCTTTATGACAGCTTCCACTCTCGCAGGCGTACGTGCAATCAGGTGTTGGAAGGTTTCTTGGGGAACGGCAGTCCTTTCTTCACAGAGTGCTGCACTGAGGAGAGGTGTCGATGTCGGTTGGTGATTCCTGGCACGACGCCGGTGTTCCAAAACATTCCAGATGCGTTCTATAGGATTCAGGTCAGGATTCTGTGCAGGCCAGTCCATTACAGGCATGTTACTGTCGTATAACCACTCCGTCACATGCCGTGCATTGTGAACAGGTGCTCGATCGTGTTGAAAGATGCAATCGCCGTCCCGAATTGCTCTTCAACAGTGGGAAGCAAGAAGGTGCTTAAAATATCAATGTAGGCGTGTGCTGTGATAGTGCCACGCTAAACAACAAGGGGTTCAAGCCCCCTCCATGAAAAACACGACCACACCATAACACCGAATTTTACTCTTGGCACTACACGCACTGGCAGATGACGTTCACCAGGCATTCACCATACCCTCACCCTGCCACCGGATCGCCACATTGTGTACCGTGATTCGTCACTCCACACAACGATTTTCCACTGTTCAATCGTCCAATGGTTAGGCTCCTTACACCAAGCGTGGCGTGGTTTGGCATTTATCGGCGTGATGTGTGGCTTATGAGCAGCAGCTCGACAGTGAAATCCAAGTTTTCTCACTTCCCGCCTAACTGAAATTGTGCTTGCAAATGGGTCCTAATGCAGTTTCTTGTGCGATGGTCTGCTTAGATGTCAGCATGTTACACATTACGACCCTCTTCAACTATCGGCGGTTTCTGTCAGTCAACAACCGAGGTATGCCTATACGCTTTTGTGCTATACGTGTCCCTTCACGTTTCCACTTCAATATCACATCGGAAACAATGGACCTAGGGATGTTTAGGAAGATGAAAATCTCGCGTGCAGACGTATGACACAAGTGACACCAAATCACCTGACCAGATTCGAAGTCTGCGAGTTATGCGAAGTGCCCCATTCTGCTGTATCACGATGTCTAATGACTACTGAGGTCACTGATATGGAGTACCTGGCAGTAGGTGGCAGCACAATGCACCTAACATGAAACAAATGTTCTCGGGGGTGTCCGGATACTTGTGATCACATAGTGTACGAAAATGAAGGTAACTATTATTTGAGTGTTACAGACGTTGCGTTGACAATAAAGTACTTCTTAGGTAATAAATAAACCAATTCTAGAGGCTAAAATTAATTACAAAGGAGTTTTACAAAAGATGCAGTGTCGGTTACAAGCACGGGCAAGTAGTCTACCGCACCATAGCTATCAGTATTAGAACGTTCAGTGGGACCCATGTTTCTCTGGGTAGTGCTAACATTAATTTCGGGATGTGACAAATGTCTGAAGAGTGGAGACTATAACAGATAAATGTAGCTGGAGGTAAATCACGCAATAAGTTAGTTCGGTTGTTATTTTCGTATTCCTCGTTTATTTATTTATTTATTTGCCTCGGAATTTACTTTCGAAGTTAATTAACTGTCAGACATTAGATTTTCAGTATCACGCACTATTCCCGAGATTCTATCAGTGTAGCTACTTTTTATTCCAACACCGATGGTGAATCAGGAAACTCATAGATGTGGCATTTCATTCCGCAACATGTCCCTAAAAAATTAACCAAAACAGAGACTAAAGACTGAATATAAATTTTGCAATACTTTAACCTAAAAACAATAGTCGCTTTATGTCTACCACACAGAATGCTTATAAAATGCATTCAGTTGTACGCAAGCTGTAATTCTTTGTTTGCGTGTTAGTGACCTGTTTACGATTTGTGTGTCCGTTCTCAGTGGTCTAATGTGTGTAAAATTTTGGACGCTACATTATGCATACACTGAGGAGATTATTAGACACAAGGGCAGTTCGAGCGTTCCTTCTAGCGAAGGTTCATGTATTATGACATTTACTAATGCGTTACCGCTCCATGTTTTGTCTTTCTCCCATCCTGTTCCCATGCATCAGCTTCAGCTTTTCTCTCATCTCTACAAATTAACACTGTTGCTATATACAGTACAATATTTGGCTACACAAGTACCTATAAATAACGTTATGTGTAGCCATAATTGGTACATACAAGGTGTTTCAAAACTGGGCCGACAAACTTCGAAGAGATGTACAAGATGTGTTGAGGAACAAAATGAGAATTGGAACCCATGTCCGGAAACGTCTTCCAACGACAGTACTAAGCTCGAAGATATAAGCAACGGCTCCTGCAAGTGTATGCATTTAAAGGTGATTCCATTAGGCTACAAACCTTCAGGAATGACGGAGAAGGGTAAACATATCAATTTGAGGTATGAGTCCGGAAACAAACGAGTCAAAAGTTGTTAGCGAAAATCGTTCTGATCTACACTGGAGCGTCAAAGAAACTGGTATAGGCATGCGGATTCAAATACAGAGGGTATGCAAACAGGCAGAATACGGCACTTCTGTTGGCAACGCCTATATAAGACAACAAATGTCTGGTGTAGTTGTTAGATCGGTTAATGCTGCTACAATGACAGGTTATCAAGATATAAGTGAGTTTGAACGTGATGTTTAGTCGGCTCACGAGCGATGAGACACAGCATCTCTGAGGCAGTAATGAAGTGGGTTTTTCCTGTACGACCATTTCACGAGTGTAACGTGAATATTAGGAATCAGGTAAAACATCAAATCTCCGACACCACAGCGGCCGTAAAAAGAACGTGTGAGGACTGGACGAACGAAGACTGAAGAGACTCGTTCAACGTGACAGGAGTGCAACCCTTCCGCAAATTGCTGCAGGTTTCAATGGTGCGTCATCAACAAAGGTCGGCGTGAGAACTATTCAACGAAACATCATCGACATGGACTTTCGGAGTCGAAGGCCCACTCGTGTAGCCTTGATGACAACACGACGCAAACCTTTACGCCTCGCCTGGGGGAAACATGTTGCCTGGTAACACAAGTCTCGTTTCAACTTATATCGAGGGGATGGGCGTGTACGGCTATGGAGAGAACTTCATGTATCCCTGGACGCTGCAAGTCAGCAGGGGACTGTTCAAGCTGGTTGAGGGCGTGTGCAGTTGGAGTCATATGGGACCCTTGATCGTCCATATACGACTCTACAGGTGACATGTACCTAAGCATCCTGTCTGATCATCTGCATCCGTTTATGTCCATTGCGCATTCCGAGGGACTTGGGCAATTCCAGCAGGACAATGCGACTTCCCACACGCCCAGAAGTGCTACAAAGTGGCTCCAGCAACACTCTTCTGAGTTTAAAGACTGCCGTTGACCACCAGACTCCCCAGACATGAACATTATTGAGCATATCTGGGATGACTTGCAACATGTTGTTCAAAAGAGATCTCCTGCAGGTTACATCATATCACTTCCCTCCAGCAGTACTTCAGACATTTGTCGAGTCCATGCCACTTCGTGTTATGGCACTTTTTCGTGCTCTCGTTGCCCCTACACGGCATTATACAGGTGTACCAGTTTCTTTGGCTCTTGAGTGTACTTTTGTAAGACAGCTAGCCAGCTGAGTACAGTGTGTTCATGAATTAGCTGTACAAGAGTAGCCATTAAATGTGACAAGGATAAATAACTCACAGAATTTTTTGGTACAGCACTGGATGCAATATATCTTCAAGTTTTATTCCCTCCTAACACAGTCAATTCCTGGCGTTTCCGTTAGGTGGCATGCTTGAATCATTTATTCAAACAGTCTTCATGGAGTCGTATAACGGTACAGAGTGTGCACAATATTGTTTATGGTTTCATGAATCAAAATCCGCTACTATAGTTCAAAGACAGTTCAGGACTAAATATTGTAAACCATCACCTCAAAGACAAACTGTTATTAATTGGTACAATCGTTTCGCTGAGCTTGACTGCGTACCACATATGAAGCTGATGCGGGAATTGAACAAGTCTAAAAGGTAGCTATATTGAATGTTTGTAAATAAAACGTGAAGATGTACTGCATTCAGTGCTGTACCAAACATTTCTGTAAGATATTAAACTTTTTCACGTTTACTATTAAGTTTACTTTGCACAAATGATTTGTAACATCTTCCATTTTAGATCCGTATAACTTGCCGCTTATTACTTTTGTGAACCAGCCCTCTATCTGTTAATTATTTCCAGTTCTGTATTCGGTTCTGCTGCCTGGGCCCTGTCAAGTCTGTCGATAGATCAGAGCGGATAGTGCCATTGTTTCATGAGGTTAAGCGTTGGTTGCGCTGAAGGACGTCCTGTAGTGCAAACTTATCGTATTACTGTGCTTGTCGGCTGGGCTGTAAGAACCTCTTACATGATTTCTTAAGGATTTCTTACGTTTTCATCAAATTTCATGTCACCATTTTAAGACATCTCCGCCAGTTGTATAACTTGCTTAAGTGACCGCTGGCCACTAATTCAATGTATGTGTGTCTTTTAAGGTACCGTTAAAATTCCTTGTAGGCTAAAGATCTTAAAATTTGATTCTCTCCATAATTGCAGTTTTAATATTTGTGTTCTTATTCCGTAACTGTTTTTTTTTTTTTTTTCACTGCAACAGCCTAACTCACTTGAATTTTTCAGTTACATAAATAGTGTGTGATTACATGACAAACTTTCGCTTTTTAAAAAATTTTTACTTAAAGAAAAGTCACTTAAAAGTGACCTGTAATATAAGTTCCGACTATTTGTTAGCGTGATCATTATGCTGTGAATCTCGTTACATTTTATGGGAATTTCAGGTAAACTTTAAAGCGCCTTCACCAACTGTAAACTTATTTCTGTAGATACGTACCGTTAATTCATTTAACCTGTACAAGTTATGACTTCGTGATTACTATGTTTATTGGGCTAGACGTCCTTTTATGAAAATGTCGAAAGAAAATCACTGGTTTCAGCTTTTATGTTTGTGATCTGTAATTGTAACTTGTACTTGCGTATCTTTTTATCATGCTCCTTTGTCATTGGACCTTAAGACGCTGATGCAGTTTTTAGGAATAATTTTGTTAATTGGACCTGCTTGTAACTAAACAAATGCTTTTTTGCTTCCCTGTAAAACATACCTTTACTTAGATCTTCGACAATGTTTCAGTCCCTAGGTTTGTCATTCGGTCTCCTTTACTTGACTATGAGCAAAGCCACATGGCGATAAGCTACTTAGCTGCAATTTGATTTGTGATTCGTTGCTTGTCGCTGCAAGAATTCAGAATTTAAGTTTTGTTGTGTAAAGCACATGTTATTTACCCTTCAGCCATTTATTTGATTGCTCTTGGGTTAATTCGTTGTTAACTACTTGTGACTGTGAGCCCCTTGCTGGCGTGCATGTTACTTAGTGGCTCCAGTAACTTACCACTCTCCAGCCCTCCTTTTCAAGGAGCTACCGCTATCCAAAACGATAAAAAAAGCCATCAAAAATGAAACACTGAGGGAAGAGAAGAAAGGAAGACCACATCGTTATTCGACGTGCACACACACAAACACACACACGCACACACACACACACACAAACAAACTTTGTAACGATTATTGATTTCAGCAGTTAATATAGTAAGGTTTCTAGTTTATTTTAGGTACTTAAAGAAACTGATGTGAGCTTTATAAGCTAAGCTAGTGAGAGAGTCGGGTGTCACCTACGGTGTTGAGAGGATGGAAATTGCTGCAGATCACAAAGATAAAGATACATTGAGAGGTGTTGTGAATTATGATCTGTGAGGATTAATTGAACAGGTGAAGATTATGAGGCAATGTTGCTGTTCTGCTTGCATGCACATAGTTATGATGTGTTTGAGCAACGGAGTGTTTTAGTGGAATTTTTCTTTATTGGTTTGTGTTATTGTTCAGAAGTGATTAAGTAAAGTTACCAGTTCACATGGCTTACACTCAGAAGCTATAGTGTTATCACTCCCTTACCAAATTAATTTTTAAACTCATGGCACAGTAGTATTTGTTAGAAAAGAATGTGCTCAAAAATGTTCAAATGTGTGTGGAATCTTATGGGACTTAAGTGCTAAGGTCATCAGTCCCAAAGCTTACACAGTATTTAACCTAAATTATCCTAAGGACAAACACACACACCCATGCCCGAGGGAGGACTCGAACCTTCGTCGGGACCAGCCGCACAGTCCATGACCGCAGCGCCCGAGACCGCTCGGCTAATCCCGCACGGCTTTGAAAAGAATAATTTTTGTAAATGTCACCGTGATTGTTGAGGATCGGCTATAAGTTTTCGTAATACTGCTTTATAAATGATAAATTACAATGTCATTTAAAAAGTTCAAATTCCGGCTTCGTCTGCTCACGAAAGAATTTCAGATTTTCCAGTTATGCGCATCGCCTCACTGCACGGAGCGGGGCACAGCTGCACAAAGTCAAAGCAAACCGTTATCTGTTCAGAATAGTTGCATTTCTTTGCATTGCACTGCACAAGGCTTTTTCTTTCCTGTTCAGCTTTCTTGCTGCAGCGCTGCATATTTTATGTTTATCACTTCGAGCACTATCAAGTTTCCCTTGACACAGAGAAGCAACACAAAACTGTTAGTGCCAGTTACATTACAGTCAAGATAATAAGATCGTTTACACATAACTTTGTCTTTCAGAATTCATTGTCAGAGTCAGATTAAGTAAAGTTTACATCAGATTTCATTTCATATCTAGACATTCTCACAGAGCAGTGCTACATTTGCGTGTGCATTACACAGATTTTGGAATTTGTTCAGTCATATTATGTACGTAATTTCTGAGGGCTCTTTCCATGAAACATTTTGGTTATTTATTCTTTAAAAATTCTATTGGTAATTTTATACAGAATTTCATTGTAGCACTCCTCCCTATTCCGCGCAATATATTTTCACGTGATAGCTTATTTAGCTTACAGTTTCGGATTTCTAATCAGCGTGGCAAAATTAATTAAAAAAACAGCTACGCAGTTTCAGTTTTGCTGACTTATTTTATCAGATAGAGTTTCCGTAAGTACGCGAATTGCATTGTTCGTGATTATAACACAGATACCAAGTTATGAAGAATGGCAGTTCAATTTCACAAGATCTGTCTTATTAAAGTATTAAGAAAGATTATGGGCAAACAAAATGCACTCACAAGTATGTAATTCCTCGAAGTGACATTTCGAAGCACAGCTCGTGACACTTGCTTTCAGACTGTTGATTAACATAAGCTTCTTTAGAAATTACGATACCATTATCTCTAGAGGAAGTACTTAAGTGTCAGTGGCTATTATTGCCCAACTACACGTAGCTTTTATCTGGCATTTATTTGCCGTTACCTTCTGTTGTGACTCTCCACACTTGCTCTAAACCTTCTTTCGCAGCTTGTTGATGTAAGATATGCTCCATATTGCTCCATGATTCATATTCAGCTAAACTGGAATGACAACATTCTCCTGTTGTTGTTCTGTTTTCTATTTCATAAACTGTCAACATAAAACGTTCGCCCGTGGTTACTGTGGATTTGTTGCAATATAGTTTCCTTTCAATTATCTTTTTAAAGCTGTATATCTTTTTAAAATGTTTCTTAGATCTATGACGAATTATCTGTGAGATGGCTGCTTAAGGATGTAAATAACATCCCTCACTTTCTGTCATTCTAATGAATAGTTCGCTTTTTCTTCAAGTACCTCTTGAGTTTTGCCTTTAAAGTAGCTCTACGTCAACAGAATAATCAATAAATATTACGTCAGACGTGAAGCGCGGTAGCAGAACAGCGTACCTACGACACTACAGGCAAGTACATGTTATGTAGGCCTTACTTTACAGGCGCACTAGCACATTCGGAGTGCAAAGAAAACCCTTCAGTTTATTTATGCTACTGAGTTTATGTAGAAGAGTTTTTCATGTCTTTTGTAAGGATGACGATGTTCCAAAAATGCTACCATGTTTACGTTTTTGTATCGTATCACAGTGGGCCAACTCGTTTCAAATCTTGGATAAAATAGACAAAAATGTTGTACGTTCTGTCTTAAGTCCCGTGAAATCTTGTGTATATTCCACTGGTGCATTTGCCCAACGCTGCGGCGTCATTCCAGTCTCAGCCGATATGATACGATCTGTGACAATTGACAGTAAACAGTCAATAGGACAATGACACACAGTTTTCAGATATTGTTTGTGTGGCCTTTTTAATATATTACAGCGATCCTGCCTGCAGTTGAGTCGGCGTTAAGTTGATCTGTGACAGTAGCCATGGGCCAGGGAGCGACAGTCTCGCTGGTCAACCTCATCCAATAAGGAACCGCGATTCTGTAAACGTCTCTATGGCAACGGCTCAGTGTTGTCACAGCTCTGTAGATGTCCACTGCTTTTGCCTGCAGCCGTTAACGCTTTCAAGTTGAAAACTGGAAAGAGCGTTGGGAGCTGTCCTGTAGCTTCTTTATGTCGTCTCGATTGTGTTTGTAACATTTTCAACCGGTGTTGTAAGGTACATAGGCTTAAACTACTACTGATACTATCCCAAACCGTTGTCTACAGAATTTCTTCTGTGTTGTTCTCTACTACCTCAGTAGTATATTTAACAGTCCGGAACCGTGCGACTGCTACGGTCGCAGGTTCGAATCCTGCCTCGGACACGATGTGTGTGATGTCCTTAGGTTAGTTAGGTTTAAGTAGTTCTAAGTTCTAGGGGGCTGATGACCACATCAGTTGAGTCCCATGGTGCTCAGAGCCATTTTATAGTTAACAAGTTCAAATGTATTTTCGTGCACATGTTTGTACTTTTTAGTGAAGGCCATTTTTCTGCCGTGCGGCAGTGTCAAATAGTAAAAATGAATTACTCATTATTGCAATTAACTAATAAATTGCTATCGGCATAAAGCAGGAAAAAAGTCACAAGTGTTTTCTGAACAATTCTTGGGAAACTATTCGGGAATGTGATCATAATGTTTTTTACAAGAATAAAATTTCCTCGAGCATTCTAACGTTTTTTCGCAAAATGCTGCACAACTATTCAAATTTTGTACAAAGGACTCTAGTATTAAAACATATCTATCCAGAAGTTTGAAAAATGTATATTTCTCTCAATTCGGATCCAGCTTCTCCAGACTCACAATATTCTGTAACAATGCCCGATGCCGACATCAGTGCACATAGTTTTGATGCACGAAAATGCCATAATCGAAGTTGATTCGTTGTTGACTGGTCGGCTATCTGAAGGTGTGCAGGAAACTCGGAATAAAAATACATTGCGTTATCGAGATGATTTTGCATGTAAATATTCCCGCGAGAGAGTGACGAATGTAGTTTTCCATAGGTTTCTGATGTCTTCAGATGCAGTCATCTCGAGAGTCCAGAAAATAAAACATGAATAAAATAGACACATACAACATGAGGTAAAGGATATGCTCTTCGAACCATCTCCCATTGGACACCACGTTGTCATGAAGAGAAAAAAATACCGAGTAGCACATCCCCGGCACACGGCTGGCACGTGGATTAACATATTCGTAATTACGTGTTCCGTGGCAGTGTCCGCAAGGAGAGCAGCTTCATGTCCTCTGCCCGGTACGCCCGAACTGCGGGAGGTGGGGGATCCGTGGAAACATTACCCAAATAACTGGCAAAACGCTGACGTTATCGTGAAAGTTTCATCAGAGTGCATCCATTGTACCGTCTCGGAAAAGATAGTAAATTGATTGTACTTTGTTCGGTTAGCTATCTGTGGACGACTCAGACCAGTCCCGAACTTCCACATGTCGTCGTTCCTGCACCGCAACCGGTACTCGTACGCACATAATGTCATTCCCGTTCACAGAACTGAAAGTTGACGCCTGGTATAGGCAGATAAACGTGATGTTGCATCGTTCTTTGTAACGACATAGGAATGGCAGTGTCGTCCTTGTAAAGACGCTCCACACATAGCAGTTATTATGATTACGCTTGAAGAAGTGTTTTAACACCTGTGAAGGTGATAGTCCAGCATTACCACGATATTACGTAGCAGCCTCAGCAGGCGAGGTCGCTAACCAACGTCTGAGCGGTGGCCATCGACCTTGTACTTGGTTCGAGTCGTCATGGCGGCAAAACTTTCACCACTAGTACTTGACCGGCAATCGAAGTGAAACTCCTGATCAGCGGACGTAATGCGCGTGTCGTGAATTAAACACCAACCTTCCACCCTCAATATTTCATGAAATTAGAACATGTGGCACTATTGTTGGAAGTCCAACTACTGAAAGCTCGGCGCTCACCTCGGTTCAACTCGAAAGGAATGGATACGTGTTTGCACCAGCATCACCCCCTCTATTCCTCGACGTCTTAAAATACAAACAGGGCAGCATGCTATCCGAGACTGATAGCTACTCTACTGCTATTATTATCGCTGTTGTACAGTAGCCCCTCTATCGTTCACAGGTGAGAGGCGATGGAGGCGTAAAAGGGCCCCCATTTAGTCAATGTATGCATTCTCCACACGAGAATACTTTCAAAGTCTGCCCGAAAGGTGTCTGTTCGAAAGCGGGGTGCACTGCCTTCTTCAGTCTTCAACGTTCATGTAGTCTCAAATGACGTCGCCCACCCCCTAACAATGTTAACCATCTCTCTCCTACCTGACAACCAAATCCTCCAACTTTCTATGTTTAAAAAACATTTCAACTCAGATCTTCAATAAGCAATCATAGTTTTAATATCTCAAAAATGTACATATTTTATATTTTAAAATGTTAAAAACTAATCTCGTTTGAAGAGCGGCAGTGTTCCAGTGTCAGGAAAGCACTGTTATAGCAGATCATATTTTGGAAAATGTACATCTTGTGCACTGTCCACGCTAAACATTAGTTACTTTAATGCAAGGTTTTACTTTTTCATTTGTGAAAACAAAAAATAGTACAACTCCGCAGTTCAGTGACGTTCCACTCACGCCTTGAGGGTCAGATGTCGGTGTTCTGGCACCTATACTGATATCTGTGGCCTATAAAATATGGTGACCATCGGTATACTTTCACACTATTGCTTTTGCCATAGCGAGGAGCATGGTATAGGTGCTCACCAGTTCTTGTTGTCGAGCACCCAAGTGACTTGCGGCATTATGCACTTATTTGCTGTAAAAATCCTCTAACGTGCAGGACGACTCCTATAATTAACAATTTGTCGCTTAATGTTGTTTAGCTGCCGCAGTTTTCCCGCATTGGAGCTACACAAGATAAATAACGATACGAAGGCCATACAAAAGCCAGAACGAAATCGATGGAGTATCTTATGTGTCGAGAACCCGCGATCCGCCCATAGACAGTCACTAATATACCGTGGAGCCAGTACTATGCCTGTCCGTATGTGTCACCGAACTGTTCCACTCGCCGTGACTACTGGACTGCCCTGAATTCGACACAATAATCGTCTCTTCATTCCTAATTCTTATAAACACATAACTAAGTTTAGCGAAATCAAATGTTGGTGGTAATGTTTCTTGCTTACGTTACACCCGTATAAGTATTTTCTACAAGTTTTCTAAGTATCTACAGAAAGGAAAGAGTCAGGCACGCGCCTCACAAAAGAATTCCCATGAAGCGACATTATCTCTCTGACAGGAAGATTCACTTTCCTTGTAACGGCCAACATTTGAGTAGTTTTGCCCATTTCTGAGACAAACAATAAGAAATCTTTACCGCTGGTATTTTTTATCTTCAGCGTCAAAGACTATAAAATTTACTAAGTAACATACTTTCAACTCTTTGCAATATATTCCTGTTTCCTCGATGTAACATCAACATTGGCACAAAACCAATACCAAACTTGTATACTGTCGTTATCTTTCTCCATTTTCAGATCCTTGTGCTACTTCACGTCAGTTTATGAGAATTCCCATTAAAGCGAAGCGAGAAAGGGGTGGCACTTCTTTATTCTTTAACATCAACGTGTAGACGGTCCAGCTTTATGTAGAGATTGTGCTTTACAAACAGATTGTCATAAACATTTTTTTTACAACGTATGCATAACACTTAATTTTGGATATACAAGTGATGTCGTACTCAGTTTCGATTTACTACCAAGTCACCACTAGATTATCTGAATATGTTACACAGTAGCTCGTCAACTGAAGAGACTCGGAGAGGTGCTCGCAATGTTTTCAGTATTACTTGTCAGCTATAATGATCGCTGCAATGACAGAACAGCTGCGTCATATGTGTTCAAACACGAATATCAATGCCGAACGATAATGCGCAAACTGATAAGCAGTTACGCAGAATATCTGCAATGTCACGCATTAAGCAGTATTTTGCTACCACGCGTCAGTCCATCTTTTTATGTATTGACAGTTCTAACACCAATTTATCTTGTACTCTGACTGTACTTCTTTCATGATATTCCTGTACAGCATCACATTTCAAATGCTTTCAGTTTCCTACCCGGGTTTTCCATCGCCCATGTTACATTTCCAAACATTACACAGCTCTTTCAGGAACAGAAACATTTTCAGGAACATCATCTTCAACGCCGTGTAATTACTGGATGCCACTGGAGAGAACACATCGAAGGGAATTTTGTTAGCGTTTGGTAGTCTGCTTCTCATACCTTCCTTGCTTCGGTATTCGGTGTAAACTTGTTTATTAAGTGGAAGCCTTCTTCCCTTTTTCTGCTAGTATCTCTTCCCCAATATGTTGTTAAGTAGCTCGCATTTCAACTATCTGCTAGACTTCTCAACTTTCGTCATAGCTTCGTTTACCCTAAATCCACATTTTAGAAGGGTGTGCTGAAAAGTAATGCCTCCGAGTTTTTAATGTGAAAACTCTTAAAGCGTTTTTAAATAAATCCTTTAGATCGATTTATTTTTTCTCAACATAGTCTCAATGCCGATGAACACATTTCTCCCAACGAGAGACCAATTTATTGATGTCATCTCTGTAGAATGTTTAACTGTAATGACGCAGCCACGATCTGTGCTTACACCGCTTCATCACTATCAACGCGCAGCCCAGGAAGGTGTTCTGTACGTTTTGGAAACAGATGAAAATCAGATGGGACGAAGTCGAGACTGTATGGAGGATGATCGTTGACAGTGATTCCAAGACGTTGGATTCTTGCAGATGTCGCAGCGATCTTGTCGCAACTTGAGTCAGCGAAGTGCGAAAGTCGACAGAGAAATACGAATGACATGTATTACTTCAACAGATATTGAGTACAAAATAAAAAAATTTGGAGGCACTACTTCTCAGCATGCCTTCTTATGTTAAGTAAGCTATCAATTCCATTCAATAAGTCCCCTATGTATTGGGCCACAAGGGTGATCAGCACTTTCTTATCTCGTGCTGTTTCATCTATGCCTGTCTATGGCAACAAACATTCTAGATACATTTTTTTATCAATTTGTTATGTCTCCCTGGCCCTAGTTTGTCATTTGCTACTCGTGGGAGGTATAGTAAAATTCGTCAAAATAAGTGGTGTGTACAGCTACTTTTCGGTATATTGTCGGGGCTCGGTATGAATCAGTTATTCTTACATCACTGACCACGATGGACGTGGAATCTAATGTAATCAATGTATCAAACACTGTAGTCGGTAACATCGTTTCGATTCTTTCATAGGACGAATAATCGCTTGTTTGTAACTAAAAACGGCGTCTACAGGCTCAGACACATAGCTATTGTAGCAGTGATACTTTATCATAACAGTACGAAACATTTAAATTGTTAACACAACATTTTAATTATTAACATTGAACAGAAATAAAGAGCAGTTTCGGAAGTACCACATTCTGAATCTAGTAAAAAAACCTTAGAAATGTCACTGAAACACAAAAGCTAGTTTAGTTCACTTATTTTTGAATATACACTGTATACTGATATATTTTGAGGCAACTGTGTATTCAGAAAGAATAATCTTATCTCAGAACAATGTGTTCAGAACGAATGTTAATATCAGTCAAGTAACTTAATGTTGGCAGCCTAGGGGTTCTGCTATCCATAGGTACCTATCCGCTCGTGAGTTGTGTGCATACAAATAATGTCCTCTAACAGAGAGAACAGACGACTTGCAATTGGGATAAACTTCCTTAACACTGCATACGAAGGAGGCCACTAACTAGTAGCTTCCATTTTCGGTGGTCTTCCAGCAGATCCAAAAAAAGTGATAAAATTTCAAATTTACATATCCGAGTCGAAAACTATTCTAGCAGAATACTACTTTTATTCTGCACAGTGGTTCTTCACAGTAATTTAGAGCGTTCAGTATAAGGCAGTGCCTAGTCATGTACACTGACAAGAACGTTTTAGTCATGTATACTCACAAGACGGTTTTTTAATGAAAATTCTGTGAATTACACGCGTACTGACTGGTTTCATGGAATTAGTGGAAAAAATTAGGGATTAGGAATGTAAATCAGTTAATGCATTTATCCCTTTTGATCGCTTTTTTTTAACGATACACACGGTTTTTACAAAAAAAATGTTGCAGTACAACTTCTACTTGTTTTTTCCAATGAACAGTGAGAAAAATGACGGCTTATGCTGGAACTCTTAAAAGTATATTTGTTTGTAGTTCACACAAATCTATTGTTTAATTTTGTTCTTGATGAAATTTTGCACACCTTACCTTCAAGACAAAAGTAAGAGCACTGTCTACATAAAACTTCGTAATCTGACTTGAAACATATACGTATGTAATGTATAGAGACGAAAGTTTTTTGCACAAATCTCTAAAAGTTCTTGGTTGAATTATTTCAGATTTCTATACGATCCCCTAATGAACATTTGAGCGCACATAGCATATATCTTAATATGCATAATGTATAAAAATACACTGAACCGCCGAAGAAACTGGTACAGCCAAGCGTATTCAAATACTGAGATACATAAACAGGCAGAATACGGCGCTACGGTCAGTAACGCCTATGTAAGACAACAAGTGTCTGGCGCAGTTGTTAGATTGGTTCTGCTGCTACAACGCCGGTTATGAAGATTTAAGTGAGTTTGAACGTTTCACCAGCTGCGACATAGTGGCGAACATGAACAGTGATCCAATACTGTCAAATGTTTTTTATTACAGTCTTTGATCACAATATCAATTCCTTTGACGATGACCGGTTTCAGTCAGTAATGGCCATCTCCAGATCTGTTTTAAACCGTGTCCTAATGTGATAAGGCCATAATGGCCTCGTCAAAACATGCTATGCTGAGTATATTTATACGTTTTGACGATGCCCTTACGGCCTTATTGCATTAGGACATGGTGTAGAACAGATCTAAAAATGGTCACTACTGACTGAAACCGGTCATCGTCAAAGGAATTGATATTGTGATCAAAGACTGGAATAAAAAACATTTGAGTTTGAACGTGGTGTTATAGTAGGCGCAGGAGCGATGGGACACATCATCTCCGAAGTAGCGATGCAGACTTTCCAGTACGACCATATCACGAGTGTACTGGGAATATTAGGAATCCGGAAAAACATCAAATCTTCGACATCGATACGATCGGCAAAAGGTCCTGCAAGAACAGAACCAACGATGACTGGAGAGAATCATTCAACGTGACGTAAGAGCAACCCTTCCGGAAATTGCTGCAGATTTCAGTGCTGGGCCCTCAACAACAACATCGATGTGGGCAATCGGAGCCGAAGGTCCACTCCTTACCGTTGATGACTGCATGACACAAAGCTTTACGCTTCGCCTGGACACGTCAACACCGACATTGGACTGCTGGTGACCGCAAACATGTTGCCTGGTCGTCGGACGAGTCTCGTGTCAAATTGTATCGAGCGGATGGACGTGTACAGGTATGGAGACAGCCTCATGAATCCATGGACCCTTCTTGTCAGCAGAGAAGTGTTCCAACTGGTAGAGGCTCTGTAATGGTGTGGGGTATGTGCAGCTGGAGTGATATGGGACTCCTGATGTGTGTAGATGCGACTCTGACAGGTGAGATATACGTAAGTACCCTGTCTGGTAACTTCCATCCATTCCTGATCATGGTGCATTCCGACGTACTTGGACAATTCCAGCAAGACAATGCGACACCACACACGTCCAGATCTGCTGGCTACGAAACTCCTCAGACGTGAACTTTATTTTGCATATCTGGGATGTCTTGCAACGAGCTGTTGAGAAAAGATCTCCACTCCCTCATACTGTTACGGATTTATGGACAGCCCTGCAGGATTCGTAGTGTGATTTCCCTCCAACACTACTTTATACATTAGTTGTGTCCTTCTGCGTGCTCGCAGGGGCCCTATACCATATTAGGTAGGTGTTGCAGTTTCTTTGGCTCTGTTGTATATATACATATAAAATATGCGAAAGAGAAATGTTGTTACCCAATGCTAAGGCAGGTCATGGATATAGTAGCAACAAACGTCACTAGTTAGCGGAGCTATCAGTAGATCTAATGGAACCGGAAATTTCCCAAACTGTGACAAGCGGCGGCCGAAGTGGAACCGCGTGGCCACTACAGTCGCAGGTTCGAATCCTGCTTCGAGCATGGATGTGTGTGATGTCCTTAGGCTAGTTAGGTTTAAGTAGTTCTAAGTTCTAGGGGACGGATGACCACAGATGTTAAGTCCCATAGTGCTCAGAGCCATTTTGAACTGTGACAAACTACTCGAACAGTTCCAGTCGTCCTCAAACACAGCCGTACTTGAAACAGTGAAAACTGATCTTGCAATAACAGAAGCAGCATTCTCCTAAAACAGAATGAGATACTTATCATAAAATGTAACAATAAGTGGCGTAAGTAATCGTCTTTTGATACAGGTGAAGACGTAGACATTCGTCGCATTCTGTTAACAACCAGTGATTCAAATATGCTCTTCGATTTAAAGCGACTGCAATTTCCCTTGCATCTTGCGTTGGCAATGATTATTAACAAGGCACAGGGCCAATCACTTTGTGTGCAAACATTAAAAATACCTGGCAACGCCGGGCACTGCAGCTAGTTAAACATAATGAGAAAGCGACAAAGTTGGAAAATTGCAATAATAACTTACTTTCTCATTGGTAGGTGAAGTCAGGCTAGTGGTTAGGAAGGAATACTTTGAGGTTCACAAAGTATGATTACAGTATTTAATGAATTAAAATAATTTATTATATGCTTCGTTCAACAGCCAGTAGAGCGTCTCGTACAAATTACGATTCAGGTGATACATCCCACTGTGGCCAACCACTGTTACGGGTCTTCTCTCACGCTGTTCGCCCTGGCCGTTCCGGCCGCGGCGCAGCTCTCCATCGTCAGCGACTAGGGAGGCGCGCCGGCCGGCGCTGTTCAGTGGTTAATTATCGTTGGCGGCTTCCGGTTCCGCCACAGATGGTGCTGTAGCGCGCTCACACGTCGTCCGTGGGCGTGCGTGGTGGAAGCGGCTGCGAGCGGCGAGCCAGGAAGACCTTCAGGTCGTTCGCGCCTCGCAGGAAGTCCAGTTGGCGGCGCTGGCGCTGCTCGCGCGTCAGAGTGCCGCGGTGGCGCCGCAGCCGCGTCTCCGGCGACCACTGCGCCTCGTCGTCCGTCTGCACGCCCACCGAATGCCTCGGCGCCTCTCGCTGGTGCGGGGACAGAGGCTCTGTTTCCTCCTTTATTGTACCAGAAGTGCTTGCCTGTTCCTCATTCACACCGATGCAGTCCTGCAATAAACGAACAGTAGTTCAGTCAGGAAGAGTCAGTATTCTCCACTGAAGAACATAAATAACACGCAGATTCGCTCTAGAATTATAGTCTCGCAAATGTATCTTGCGTACATCAGTTACCGGTCAAGGTTTCAAGAATTACTGCAGCCAACGGCCGTTCTTTCTTCAAATTTTATTTATTCATGACCGGTTTCGAATCGCCTATCGATTCATCATCAGATGATACAATTTAGTTTGCAGTATTGTGGGGGTCGTACATTTTTTTTTAAATTCTTGTTGTATGCACTGCTCTGGAAAACATGATGTATGCTTTCCAGTATCGTTTAATATCAAGCGAAGCAGGCACTTTTCCACCGTTGGCGACTGCCACATACTTTACAAAATAAAAACAAACCAAACTCTTTGGTTTGTTTATATTTTGCAGAGCTGTGCTTGCAACAAGAATAAAAACAATACACGATACGCACAATACTCCAAATTAAATTGTATCATCTGATGATGAATCGCCAGGTGATTCGAAACCGGTCATGAATAAATAAAAATTGAAGAAAAAACGGCCATTGGTTGCAGTAATTCCGAAACTTTTAACAATGCAGTCGCAGTGTTCCAAATCCAGAATGGATAAGACATCAGTCAGTAGTGGTAATTTTGTATACGAATTTAGTATGAATCCATCTCCGTGGAGTTCTTGCTGCTGTTCGAGTAGATTTTCTACAATACAACACTTTCACCATATGACTGATCATTTATTTCCTTTCTTGACAATACTGCAATATCGGCTCTGTGGCCGATTTCAAGTGACTCATTATCCCATTAACCCTGGGACAGTAATAAATCGCCTAAAGAGAACTACAGAGCCTGTCACGCAATACTGTCCACAAGGAAGTATAAGAACAAACGGCAGAAGTGTTACCATTCAGATAATTCACTGTGACGGAATAGATGGTACCTCTACATCTACATCTACATCTACATCCATACTCCGCAAGCCACCTGACGGTGTGTGGCGGAGGGTACCCTGAGTACCTCTATCGGTTCTCCCTTCTATTCCAGTCTCGTATTGTACGTGGAAAGAAGGATTGTCGGTATGCTTCTGTGTGGGCTCTAATCTCTCTGATTTTATCCTCATGGTCTCTTCGCGAGATATACGTAGGAGGGAGCAATATACTGCTTGACTCTTCGGTGAAGGTATGTTCTCGAAACTTTAACAAAAGCCCGTACCGAGCTACTGAGCGTCTCTCCTGCAGAGTCTTCCACTGGAGTTTATCTATCATCTCCGTAACGCTTTCGCGATTACTAAATGATCCTGTAACGAAGCGCGCTGCTCTCCGTTGGATCTTCTCTATCTCTTCTATCAACCCTACCTGGTGCGGATCCCACACTGCTGAGCAGTATTCAAGCATTGGACGAACAAACGTACTGTAACCTACTTCCTTTGTTGTCGGATTGCATTTCCTTAGGATTCTTCCAATGAATCTCAGTCTGGCATCTGCTTTACCGACGATCAACTTTATATGATCATTCCATTTTAAATCACTCCTAATGAGTACTCCCAGATAATTTATGGAATTAACTGCTTCCAGTTGCTGACCTGCTATTTTGTAGCTAAATGATAAGGGACCTATCTTTCTATGTATTCGCATCACATTACACTTGTCTACATTGAGATTCAATTGCCATTCCGTGCACCATGCGTCAATTCGCTGCAGATGCTGCTGCATTTCAGTACAATTTTCCATTGTTGCAACCTCTCGATACACCACAGCATCATCTGCAAAAAGCCTCAGTGAACTTCCGATGTCATCCACCAGGTCATTTATATATATTGTGAATAGCAACGGTCCTATGACGCTCCCCTACGGCACACCTGAAATCACTCTTACTTCGGAAGACTTCTCTCCAGCTTATGAGATGAACGTCTATAAGTTTCGTTTGACGGACGATGTATAGGCAACAGAATAAGAGCCTTTTGTGTCGTTCTGACGTGCATGTGATAAATAGGGAAACGTGGACTGTAGCGACGTTATTACGAAACGCGTCCAGTGAGAAACAGCGTGCTATAATTGTTGTCTTGGCAAGCACTGGTAGACATCCATCGGAGAATGAAGAAAATGTGTGGGACAGTATGTCTGTCGAAAACCACCATCATGGAATGGTGAGCCAAGTTCCGTGCTAGTCGTGGTTCGTAACAAGACTCCAGTCCATCTCAGAGGTCACCTTCATCCATTACGGAATTTGGACACCCTTTTAGCAGCCTTGTAGTCGTGATTCTCTCTCCAGGAGGCTATAACGCCTTCGGTCCCTGGAAAAGGTCTTGAAGGTTAACGATTGCGGCCGGACGAGGATGGCAGCAGACAGTTAAGGACTTCACACGTCATGACATCGTTAGGATGATTGTCTAAAGGGTCACGGCTATTCTGTCTATGTGGGCTATAGATACCGATTTCGGACTTGAAGGCATTGGAACGGAAGCTATTTGATCGCTTCTTATACGAAAGTAAAACAGGTTCGGTGGACTGCATTCAGACGATACTGAGAGAATTAAATAAAGGAATATGACACTAAAACTAATATGTGAGGTTTTTTTTATTTGGGCAGCAAAATGAATGATTGCAAAAATAGAGCCAATATTAAACGCCTTTAGATATTGCAAGAAAAGCATTTATGAAAATTTCTTAACATTGAATATGCATTTACGTATCAGGCGTTCCAGCTTTGTACGGAAGTGAAATGTAGACGATAAACAGTTCACACTAGAAGAGAAGCTTTTCAAACGTGTTGTTACAGAAGAATATTTAACAAGTAAGATCGAATTACTAATGAGGACGTACTGGATCGAGCTGGGGAAAAACTAAATTTGCGGGATAGCTTGACCAAACGAAGGGATAGATTGGGCGGATGGATCCTGAAGCATCAAGATATCGACAATTCGATAATGGAGAGAGGTGTGAGGGGGTAAAAATTGTAGAGACAGACCAAGTCATCAATATAGGAAACACATTCAAATGAATGTAGCTTGCAGTATTTATGGTGTAATAAAGAGGATAGCAGGATAGACTAACATGGAGAATTTCACCAAACCAATCTATGGACTGAACGCCATAACGACGTGTTTGTGACTCTAAAAAATACAAAGTTATATTCGAGAATAGTAAATTTTGTACAGAAGGCCCATTCCTTTTTATCATGCCACGCAACACAATCAAAGCATCATACGTCACAAGCATTAGTCACCCACACGACAGCGGCACACATTTGACTGTGTAAGCAAGTGGAATCCACAGTATTACTCCAGTACTTTCCTAAAATGTTCAAGAGTACAACGTTAGCATTCAGAGAAGTAGAAAGACAGGATGGTGTATGACGCGCGACTGTCGACTCAGTCAGGAATATCTCTACCTGTGGACAGCGTTTACACATCGTCGCCAGACGGTGAAAGAAGGCTATCACATGGGCGGAACAGACGACGTCTCTCGGCTGATAGGAATCCCCGCCCATTGAAGTACTGTCATTTCTGACTGTGCTCTACTTGCTGAAGACTCTCGCTAACACCATGCTCTGTTCTACATGGTTGTGGTTGGTTAATTCCTCAGGTTGTTTTACTTTTCGATTGCTTCAACTGTGTAGTATCTGCCGATTTTTCTTGGCGGATCTTTAGGCAGTCTACTTGAAATTTACGCATAGAAGGGACAGAATGGTTTCAGCAGCTAAGTCCTTTTTTGTGTTGTGCCATGAGTAGTGTCATAAATCCTTTTCTTTACACGGACACTGCCTGGTACACAGCCAACATTTGTTTTCGCAGATAGCGGAAGCAGCAGTTTAGTAGCTTGAATGGTTTTCACAGATAGAGTCGATGTTGTACCAGAAAATTCACTGTTGTTACGAAATGTACCAAAGTGACTTTGCTGTTGAGAATCGCTTTCCGTAAATGTACGTGTTGCATTCGAGAGCGTTTCAGGCAATTATTACGCCAGGAAAGCATCATACAGCGTAACACCCTTGTAGCTGTATTTGAGTTGCCTACGTATATAAATGTGAAAGTCTACCATCACATGTGGTAATTGTAACGTACACACAACATCCACGAAAAAAAGACATCAATTCCAGACACACTTGGTTTTCTTCACAACCGAAAACTACTATAGTAGAAATAGCTGTGGACACCCTGAGCCTTTAACCGTGTGTCAACGAACACATGAGCAACAGGCGTCCAAACAATATCCACAACTGCCCCCTACGCATTTACACCATTTCTCTGCAGTACCCTGTCGATAGAAGTGCCACTCTCACAGCGTAACCAGAGGAAAATCTGTTCAAGTTTGGAAGGGGTTAAACGAAATACTAGCGCAATTGAACCTGTGAGTGAGAGTCGTGTGTCGTACTTGGATAGATCAGTCAGCAGAACACTTGCCCACGAAAGACAAAGGTCCCAGGGTCGAGTCCCAATCGGCTACACAGCTTTAATCTGCCAGGGACTTCCATTAAGCAGAAATTACAAAACTAAACCTATAATAAATCATCAAAGACTCTTAGGATATAATTAGACACGTAAACAGTACAATGATGCAACACACGTGAGGAGCTGCTTGCAGGGCCACTCCCTCATTGGCCACCGGATCTCTCCAGTGATGCCTTTGTGGCACGATTGCTTCTTATAACAGGATAGTTGCGTCATTGGAGGCGACTCCTATTCCTGCAAGCACCTTTTCTGGCTGCTATGTTCCCAGAACTGCACTGGGATTAATCAGTCTTGCAGTATGCTGTCAGGATTTCAAAGGCTACAACTGGGACGATTAAAGAGTGCAGTTATCAGAAGCATTACAAATTTTAATTTTCTCCTCTGCAGTAAGTGGTGCAGTAGTTTCGAAATTGGACTCCTTTTGGAAAAAGTGGAGTTGAAAGTTGCAAGCCGCCGTTGTGATTTAGAATCCTGTAACCACTTCGCACAAATGGTTCTACAATAATTCGTTCAGGATAACCGATGTGTTGATTAGTCAGTGCTCTACCTCGATGTCGACGGGAACGTTAATACAACCAGTTTTAGACTCTTTCACGACCATTCAACTCTCGAGTAGCGCATGGGAAAAATGGCCCCTAAATCTTTCCGTGTGATCTCTGATTTCCCTTATTTTATTACGGTCGTCATTTACCCCTATGTAGGTGAGAGTTAACACAATATTTTGCATTCAGAAGAGGAAGTTGATGACTGAAAGTATACGAAAAGTTCTCATGTAACATAAAACGCCTATGTTTTAGTGATTGCCACCCCAGCTCAACATACATCCGTGACTCTGTCCTCCATTTAGCGACAGTGAAAAGGAGCTGCCTTCCTTTGAACATTATCAATGTTCTTCATCAATCGTATCTGTTAAGGATCCCCTACCGTGCAGCTATACTCCATCAGACAAAGATTAAGCTTAATACAAGCAGACCTTTTAGTAGATTTCTTGCACCTCCGAAGTGCTTTGACAATAAAACGCTTTGGTTTGCGTTCCCACAACATTGTCTATGTGATGCTTCCAGTTGAAATTGTTCGTAATTGCAATCCCTAGAGGCGGCCGGTGTGGCCTTGCGGTTGTAGGCGCTTCAGTCTGGAATCGCGTGACCGCTGCGGTCGCAGGTTCGAATCCTGCCCTGGGCATGGATGTGTGTGATGTCTTAGATTAGTTAGGTCTAAGTAGTTCTATGTTCTAGGGGACTGATGACCACAGATGTTAAGTCCCATAGTGCTCAGAGCCATTTTTGCAATCCCTAGGCATTTTGTTGCTTCGACAACCTTTAAATTTGTATTATGTCTCGTGTAACCGAGATTTGAGAGGTTCTTTTTAGTACTCATGTGTAAAACATCTGAACTCTGGTGCGTCTACTTTCATTTCAAGGTTATACCGATGCTACATTTCTTCAAGGAATGGAATAGACTAGTGGTCATAAAGTTGCACTTACACTAAGCTATACACTCATTGATGGAAACAAAACTCTCGGAAAATAATAACGAGGCAGAAGAAGAAAGTAAAAGCTAGCCTTATAATCCTCCACTTAACTGGTTTCAGGAAATTGACAAATAAACGGTCGAGGCACTGGAAATAATCCAGAAATATGTCAAAATACAGCAGGTTGCTACATTATTAACTTTGATGGCACCTCACCAAAGTTTTACCATTATACTTCATTTCCGCGGATAACCAACTACTAAAAACTCAGGGCTCGAAGACAAGCAAACATACAACAGTTATCTGATCAATAACGCGACACGTAAAATGAACAGCATAGTTTTTCCGAGAAGCTACATAATTATAATATTGCAGAAAGTGTAAAAAAGTGGAGTGAGTAAGAGCAATAAACGTAGATATAAAGGTTTAGCTACTTGTTCGTGTCATTCAGTAGTAGGTTCTCTCATAACTTTAAATTCCTAATATAACAGGCTGTAGTTTAACACGATAATTTTTTCAGATATGCTATAACGAGTTTGGACACGTGCGGAGTTTCTTATATAAATTCACATACATATTTTATTGCCTGACACGAAATACCAATATGTTCATCTTGCATTTACTGTCGCACGGAAGGAGTTAAAGAATAACACTGTAGTCGATCGGCTTCAGCATTTAATAATCTTACTGGAACCACTGTAAACAATGCTTTCAAAGTGTAGTCTGCTTTGTATCATTACTATTTCCGGAACTCCCGCTAGCATTTGAATCAGTTTTCTATTGCGTCTGATGCATTTTGATGTTAACTGATATTAACGGCAAACTGCTAGTAGTTTTCTACGCTATTTACCGTAATTAACTGTAACGTAACGAACCCCTACAGCGTTGAACAGAGTGTACATGTGTACTAGTTTGTAAGAAGCACATAATAAGTTTCTTCATTTGAGATGTGTCAAATATCGCATCAAAACAAAGTAATATTAAGCGGCACTTTTGATTTCAGTGAGAATACATGCAGTAGCTTACGTAAAGGCTCTCCATAAATTATGAAGGTGTAAGAAGTAATTATGACGTTAGAGCACTTACGTTCAGTTTGGCGACGCATATGCATTTCCTTAGAAACTTTGAGAGTCCGCCTGCCATTTTGTAGGTATCTGCAAAAGGAAACAGAATTGTATGTGAGAAACACAAATTTATAAATGACTTTATTGCATGTACTAACTGTACCAGAAGGAATTTGTAACTTAGAATTACGTTCTCGGCGTTTGCATTCGAAGCAGAAAAGACAGACAGAGAGAAGGAGGGAGAAGGAATCGTAACAGCTAAGTAGATTACATTCATCAGCTGACTAAGCAGGCAGTGCAGCTTCCTGAACTCACCTGTGAAATCTCACTGCAGCCTCTGTGGAAGTCTATGCAGCTCGGCCAGATAAATGTCAATATATATCTTCCTGTTCGCTGCCAATCTTAATCTTATCTGTGTGACGTGACGCAGATTCGTACAGCGTGGCTGCTTACGCCAATTCGCGTGTATCTGTTTCGATTTCGAAAGATCTGCACCTCACTGAGATTAGCAGGATACTTCCTGTCCGGCATCTGTTAGCAAAGAATAACTACTTCGTGACAAATATTTTCCAATTTTGGACGTACTGCTGAATGACAATTTTGTAAACTCTGTACCTAGGCGGTACGTGTAACGAGTTTCCAGGCGACTTAACGATTGCATCGGCTGCCACTGAAAAGCGTATCAGTTGTCACCATCTCCGAAAAACCACAGAAAGTCTACTTCCCTGTGCTTTCAGTAGTTTTCAAATGAGCCCGATATGAAATGTTAGCGTTGATAGTGATTTAAGACCTCGTCCCTTGTTTCATTTTACTGTCAATAATAGTCACAACACATACAAGCACGAAACTCCTTGCCGGCCGCTGTGGTCTCGCGGTTCTAGGCGCGCAGTCCGGAACCGTGCGACTGCTACGGTCGCAGGTTCGAATCCTGCCTCGGGCATGGATGTGTGTGATGTCCTTAGGTTAGTTAGGTTTAAGTAGTTCTAAGTTCTAGGGGACTGATGACCACAGCAGTTGAGTCCCATAGTGCTCAGAGCCTTTTGAACCACGAAACTCCTTATTTCTGTTACAGCGACAGCAGCTCGCCAAGTGGTCTGTTGTGGCACCTGGCAAATGCCGGCTGCATTGTTGAATTGGTTCGCATACTACTTCTTATAAGAACGTGTGTAATGCTATAAATTGCAGAAACAATAAGAAAATAACATACTGGTCATCTTTAGGTTCCCTAAAGTCCATGAAATCCGCCTTGATAGCCGCTACCGCACGTCCTTGAGGTAGCCGCTCATAACACTAGTATGTAGAAGAAATTTTCATCGCTAGTTCTCGGCTGGCAGGCGGAGGAGGTGCGTAGGCGCACAGTTAACGATCACCAGACTTTGCACTCAGTGTCCCGAATTAAATTCAAAGCCTCTCCACGGTATCTCATTAATGATGATGCGTCCGTCGGATGATCGTGGCTGTTGAACTTGGTGGTACCGTCACTGCTGTTCGGTAAGAGTTGGCTAAGTGTCCACAGTGTATTTCGCTCTCTCTCCACAACAGGAACACAACACTAGACAGCAAGAGCACTGATCACATACACCCGCAAGGCGCGGATACATCGATGAACCAGAACATTTAGACCATTGCCCACAGCGACATTACTAACCGTGCCGATCCTGTGCCGATGAGGGACAAAGGAATATGAAAAATAAGTATTTCTTTGTAGAGACTTTGTAGTCTCCAATACTTGATTCGTGAGTTTGGGCTACACTGACGTTTAATTTGTGACTACCCGCGTCTCCTAATACTACTGAAATTAACGCATTACAGTTCAAAAATATCATAGCTGATGTGCAGGAAGAATGAAACAAAAACATTAATTTTGTACGGGAATCTGGGTTGTGTGTAGTATGCCGTGTTGTCAACGTCCTTTTGCTCCCCATGTTCAAAAATTCCACAGCCTACTTACGATGTGTGGCACGTGCTGCAGGCAGATGCTGTGTTGTTAATCGGAACTGATGTATAATATTTTTATTTGAGATGCCTATAATGCTACCGTACAGTTCGTCAGTTATTTGTTGTTTATACTGAGCTCTTTAACTTACTATACAAAAAAATGATGACTTTTTCTAGTCAGATCGGCGCCTTGCAGAAATAACGTAGTGATGGTTCTTCGCTGAGCGTAAGTATGGTTGAAGTACTGTGGCACTGGTTACGAGGAACTCGCAGTAGTTTCTGTGTGTCGCCAGAACATTCCAGCGCTGGAAGTCGAAGGGAGATCCCATCAAAAAAAATGGTTCAAATGGCTCTGAGCACTATGGGACTTAACATTTGAGGTCATCAGTCCCCTAGAACTTAGAACTACTTAAATCTAACTAACCTAAGGACATCACACACATCCATGCCCGAGGCAGGATTCAAACCTGCGACAGTAGCAGTCGCGCGGTTCCGGACTGAAGCGCCTAGAACCACTCGGCTACACCGGCCGGCGAGATCCCATTCTCAGAGTGCTTCAGTAACAGATTTTGCCAGACAATTACGAACACAGTAAGTTTTAAAGAGATATATCTCGCTAATTGTTCAAAACAGTGCATGTGGTTATAGGATTCCTCCCTTTCAGATTAGCCTATACTACAGATCCATCAACATCTACAATCCTCTGTAAACTGGATGGCAGAGGGCGCTTCCCACTTTGCCACGTTCGTGTCGTTAGCGCTGGAAGGGCGACTGCTAAAATGCCTGTTTGCACCCTGCAATTAGTCTGATCTTGTCAGGAAGTTGTTCAGATTCCTATACCTAATACTCTAGTTCTCTAACTTCGTAGGTAGGCTACCAAAGTGTTCAAATAGTTCAAATTGCTCTAAGCACTATGGGACTTAACATCTGAAATCATCAGCCGCCTGGACGTACAACTAATTAAACCTAAATAACCTAAGGGCATCACATACATCCATGCTAAGGCAGGATTTGAACCTGCGACCGTAGCAGAAGTGCGGTTCCGGACTGAAATGCCTATAACGGCTCGGTCACAGCGGTCGGCCGCTACCAAAGTGTAAATGACGGCTATGTTGCATCACTCAACCGCACATGCGATATTATTTAATATTTAAATTTGTTTATTAATATTTAAGTTTGCCGTTTTTTATTTACGTGCATTAATTTGTTGTAAAGTGTTATGGAAGTATGACGCTCCGTATATGAAATAATTGTTCCATGAATTTCTTATAGAACCCCTTGGAGTGTGGTCTTGAATCAAGTTTGTGGCTGAAACTATGTGTTGTACGTGCTGCTTATAACAGAACATGTATTAATAAATCTCAAAAGGTGTTACCACTGAACACAAATTTTAATGATACTTGCATTTAATAGCCTTTTGTATGTACTGGTTGTCTAAATCGTTCGTGAGGCTTATTTATTTCTAAAGTATTGAGTAGAGAGAAGGCTATACTTGTCACCGATCTTCAAGCGTCTACCAGTATAGGTTTTTCAGTATTCGTAGTTACGGGACCCACGCCAATATTCTAGGACGGGTCGCACGAGTGTTTTGTAGACTGATTGATAAGGTATGTCCGACTCCTCTCGAGACACTCCCTGTCTTTGACGTCTGTGCTGTTACGCGTTTTAAGAAAATACGAACGAAACCATTCCCTCCTTGTATTACCTTTATCAGTTTGGCCTTAGGTAAGTCGCTTCACAAGCATTCGGATCGGCACAGGGTGCTGGTTCGATTATAGATTAAACGCCTGTCGAACATCTGAGAGCTCTCCTCCTGCATCTGAATGCACGACATGTCCTTAGTGTATTGTAATACAATCCGCCCCTGGTAGCTGAGTGGTCAGCGCGATGGAATATCATTCCAAACGGCCCGGGGTTCGATTCTCGGACTGGGTCGGAGATTTTCTCCGCTCAGGAGCTGGGTGTTGTCGTTATTATCATTTCATCCCCATCGACACGCAAGTAACCGAAGTGGCGTCAACTCGAAAAACTTGCACCAGGCGAAAGGTCCACCCGCCGGGAGGCCCTAGCCACACGGCATTTCCGTTGTGATACAGTCAAACACCAAGTACTGCCTGATCTGCAAAAGGTACGTACTACTTCTGTATACGATGTCACGGAACACAACACAACACAACTTGCTGGTCGTTAGGCAAAGAGTCCACCCCCTATGGAGTCCCTGCGCCGGCGTCTACTACAGCAGCGGATGGCCGCCACATTGTGCAACAGACAAGAAGGGACTCATTTCAAACAGCAGGTGCAATTGCAACCACATTTAACAGGACTGCGACGCTCGCGATGGTGCCAAGAGCGTAGGGACTGAACCGACGAAGAGTGGGCTCTGGTGTTCGGATGAGAGCGAGAGGTGGCAACTCGCAGTTCACCCAGCAACATTATCGTTTAGGTGGTCCAGGTGGTGTGGGGAGGCATAATGTTGCATGGGCGTACATTTGAATACGGTACCCTCATCGGTCAGCAGTTCTGTGACGCTGTACTCCTTCCTCACGTGCGTCTTTTCAGGGCTGAATTCGGGCCTGACTTCATTTTTATGGACGACAATGCGCGACCGTATCGAACAGCGCAGGCGGAAGAACTCTCGGAACAAAAGGATATTCGACGAACGGACTGGCCTTCCAGTTGCTCCGAATCAAATTCCATCGAACGCGTTTGAGATGCAATGGGGAGACATTTCGGCTTCTAAACTTGCTCCACCCACCATCCACCAGTTCTCAACCGCGCTGGTGGAGATATGGAACGCAAAACCACAAGAACTTGTTACTAACTCTATGGCAAGCATGGCAACATGTTGGAAGGCGTCCATTGCCATCTGTGGTGATTCTCAACCGCGCTGGTGGAGATATGGAACACGAAACCACAAGTACTGGTTACTAACTCTATGGCAAGCATGGCAACATGTTGGAAGGCGTCCATTGCCATCTGTGGTGATTCACACACCCTATTAAGAAGCACGACCCACCTTCTGTAATGTCCAGGGGACAAGTCTCCTAAGTCTCGGTGACTTCAATGTAATAATTGTCTTTGAACAAAAGGGTCATATCTGTTGGTCTCATAGCGTATTTGTTTAAATTACCTTCTGTACTATACTGAAACAGTTCGTAGATACACTACTGGCCATTAAAATTGCTACACCACGAAGATGAAGTGATACAGACGCGAAATTTAACCGACAGGAAGAAGATGCTGTGATATGCAAATGACGAACTTTTAAGAGCAATCACACAAGGATGGCGCCGGTGGCGACACTTACAACGTGCTGACATGAGGAAAGTTTCCAACCGATTTCTCATGCACAAACTGCAGTTGACAGGTGTTGCCTGATGAAACGTTGTTGTGATGCCTCGTGTAAGTAGGAGAAATCCGTGCCATCACGTTTCCGACTTTGATAAATGTCGGATTGAAACCTATAGCGTTTGAGGTTTATCGTATCGCGACGTTGCTGCTCGCGTTGGTCGAGGTCCAATGACTGTTAGCAGAATATGGAATCGCTGGGTTCAGGAGGGTAATACGGAACGCCGTCCTGGATCTCAACGGCCTCGTATCACTAGCAGTCGAGTTGACACGCATCATATCCGCATGGCAGTAACGCTCTGAGCACTATGGGACTTAACTTCTGAGGTCATCAGTCCCCTAGAACTTAGAACTACAAAAACCTAACTAACCTAAGCACATCACACACATCCATGTCCGAGGCAGGATTCGAACCTGCCATCGTAGCGGTCGTGCGGTTCCAGACTGTAGCATCTAGAACCGATCGGCCATCCCTGCCGGCCATGGCTGTAACGGATCGTGCAGCCACGTCTCGACCCCTGAGTCAACAGGTGGCGACGTTTGCAAGACAACAACTATCTGCACGAACAGTTCGACGACGTTTGAAGCCGCATGGACTATCAGCTCGGAGATCATGGCTGTGGTTACCCTTGACGCAGCATAGCAGACAGGAGCGCCTGCGATGGTGCACTCAACGACGAACCGGGGTGCACGAATGGCAAAATGTCATTTTTTCGGATGAATGCAGGTTCCGTTTACAGCATCATGATGGTCGCATCCGTGTTTGGCGACATCGCGGTGAACGCACGTTGGAAGCATGTATTCGTCTTCGCCATACTGGTGTATCACTCGGCGTGATGGTATGGGGTGCCATTGGTTACACGTCTCGGTCACTTCTTTTTCGCATTGACGGCACTTTGAACAGTGGACGTTACATTTCAGATGTGTTACCACCCCTTGGCACTACCCTTCATTCGATCCCTGGGAAACCCTACATTTCAGCTGGATAATGCACGACCGCATGTTGCAGGTCCTGTACGGGCCTTTCTGGATACAGAAAATGTTCGACTGCTGCCCTGGCCAGCATATTCTCCAGATCTCTCACCGATTGAAAACGTCTGGTCAATGGTGACCGAGCAACTGACTCGTCACAATACACCAGTCTCTACTCTTGATGAACTGTGGTATCGTGTTGGAACTGCATGGGCAGCTGAACCTGTACACGCCATCCAGGCTCTGTTTGACTCAATGCCCAGGCGTATCAAGGCCGTTATTACGGCCAGAGGTGGTTGTTCTGGGTACTGATTTCTCAGGATCTATGCACCCAAACTGCGTGAAAATATAATGATATGTCAGTTCCAGTATAACATATTTCTCCAATAAATACCCGTTTATCATCTGCATTCTTCTTGGTGTAGCAATTTTAATGGCCAGTAGTGTATATTGACCAAGTTTCACCAATGTATGTTACTTGGTAGTGTGACACCAGTTAGTTTCGACCTTACATTTTGCACAGCAGTGTACGTCAGCACTGTGAAGTAGTTCTCCGCAGACAAAACATACATACGTCGAAAATGGATAGCGCGACCTTCTCCTTGGAGAGCTTAATAACACTATACACTCAGCTGATCGACCGTGGTGAGTCACGGAGTATTTCTCGGTGTAAACAGATTAGTCGCACAGTTCATTCACGACGAGTGATGAGGTGAGTCACCGCGCGTGAGCCAGACGCACGCCAGCAGACGTGCTGTCTCCCGGAGCCGTGACGTCACCAGCCAAGAGCCTCACGAAACTCGGCCGCAGCGCGCGTCACCGAGGTCCGCCTATACAGGGGAGATAAGGGCGGGCAGAGGTCGCTGTCTGCGGTTCCGTGTCTGCTGTCAGGGAACAGACTGCGGTGGCACCTGTGGACACGTATTGGAATCACGAATCTAATGCAAGTCTGCTGCGGTCAGGGACTGTCAAAATTTTCAGTCTGAAACATAATTTGGATGTCTGCTTCCAGCAGCTGTTGCAGCAGCAGACAAAATTTTGGATGTTATTGTTTTTATCTAGACTGGGTTTACTGAGTCAATAATTCGCTTTAAAAATATGAGATTATATGCACATATAAATCACTATTATAAATAGTTTGAACAGTAATTTCCGATTGTTTTCCAATGTCCACTTGCGTACAACGTTTATAAATAATGAATCTATATGTATCAAGAGTGCAACGGGAATTCCACTGTTAAATGCAGAGGAGAGAGCAGATAGGTGGAAAGAATACATTGAAAGCCTCTATGAGGGTGAAGATATGTCTGATGTTATAGAAGGAGAAACAGGAGTCGATTTAGAAGAGATAGGGGATCCAATATTAGAATCGGAATTTAAAAGAGCTTTGGAGGACTTACGGTCAAATAAGGCAGAAGGGATAGATAACATTCCATCAGAATTTCTAAAATCATTAGGGGAAGTGGCAACAAAACGACTATTCAAGTTGGTGTGTAGAATATATGAGTCTGGCGACATACTATCTGACTTTCGGAAAAGCATCATCCACACAATTCCGAAGACGGCAAGAGCTGACAAGTGCGAGAATTATCGCACAATCCGCTTAACAGCTCATGCATCGAAGCTACTTACAAGAATAATATACAGAAGAATGGAAAATAAAATTGAGAATGCGCTAGGTGACGATCAGTTTGGCTTTAGGAAAAGTAAAGTCACGAGAGAGGCAATTCTGACGTTACGGCTAATAATGGAAACAAGGCTAAAGAAAAATCAAGACACTTTCATAGGATTTGTCGACCTGGAAAAAGCGTTCGACAATATAAAATGGTGCAAGCTGTTCAAGATTCTGAAAAAAGTAGGGGTAAGCTAAAGGGAGAGACGGATCATATACAATATGTACAACAACCAAGAGGGAATAATAAGAGTGGACGATCAAGAACGAAGTGCTCGTATTAAGAAGGGAGTAAGACAAGGCTGTAGCCTTTCGCCCCTACTCTTCAATCTGTACATCCAGGAAGCAAAGATGGAAATAAAAGAAAGGTTCAGGAGTGGAATTAAAATACAAGGTGAAACGATATCAATGATACGATTCGCTGATGACATTGCTATCCTGAGTGAAAGTGAAGAAGAATTAAATGACCTGCTGAACGGAATGAACAGTCTAATGAGTACACAGAATAGTTTGAGAGTAAATCGGAGAAAGACGAAGGTAATGAGAAGTAGTAGAAATGAGAACAGCTAGAAACTTAACATCAGGATTGATGGTCACGCAGTCAATGAAGTTAAGGAATTCTGCTACCTAGGCAGTAAAATAACCAATGACGGACAGAGCAAGGAGGACATCAAAAGCAGACTCGCTATGGCAAAAAAGGCATTTCTGGCCAAGAGAAGTCTACTAATATCAATTACCGGCCTTAATTTGAGGAAGAAATTTCTGAGGATGTACGTCTGGAGTACGGCATTGTATGGTAGTGAAACATAGACTGTGGGAAAACCGGAACAGAAGAGAATCGAAGCATTTGAGATGTGGTGCTATAGACGAATGTTGAAAATTAGGTGGACTGATAAGGTAAGGAATGAGGAGGTTCTACGCAGAATCGGAGAGGAAAGGAATATGTGGAAAACACTGATAAGGAGAAGGGACAGGATGATAGGACATCTGCTAAGACATGAGGGAATGACTTCCATGGTACTAGAGGGAGCTGTAGAGAGCAAAAACTGTAGAGGAATACAGAGATTGGAATATGTCAAGCAAATAATTGAGGACGTAGGTTGCAAGTGCTACTCTGAGATGAAGAGGTTAGCACAGGAAAGGAATTCGTGGCGGGCCGCATCAAACCAGTCAGTAGACTGATGACCAAACAAAAATGTATCAATTGTAGAGAAAATAGAATGTAAATGATAACTCAAAGGAGACTGGAAATCATACATCTAGCTATTAGAGGTTTTACTCAATCACAAATAGAATATCAAATTTTATACACGTGCTTTAGCACTTCGTACAAAATTTTAAAAAATGGTTCGTGTATTTGAGGGTCCTTGTGACGCAATAAAATAGGAGTACTTGTTGGAATGGGAACCGTCAATTTCTCATGATTTAGTAGTGAACTGTTTTTCTGTGCTTCATAGAAACTGTAGAAAAACGTCAAATACATTACTGGCCATTTAAATTGCTACACCACGAAGATGACGTGCTACATACGCGAAATTTAACCGACAGGAAGAAGATGCTGTGATATGCAAATGATTAGCTTTTCAGAGCATTCACACAAGGATGGCGCCGGTGGCGACATGAGGAAAGTTTCCAGCCGATTTCTCATTCACAAACAGAAGTTGACCGGCGCTGCCTGGTGAATGGTTGTTGTGATACCTCGTGTAAGGAGGAGAATTGCGAACCATCACGTTTCCGACTTTGATAAGGATCATATTGTAGGCATCTTATCCGCATGTCTGTAACGGATCGTGCACCCACGTCTCGATCCATGAGTCAACAGATGGGGACGTTTGCAAGACAACAACCATCTGCACGAACAGTTCGATGACGTTTGCAGCAGCATGGACTATCAGCTCGGAGATCATGGCCGCGATTACCCTTGACACTGCATCACAGACAGGAGCGCCTGCGATGGTGTACTCGACGACGAACCTGGGTGCACGAATAGCAGAACGTCATTTTTTCGGATGAATCCAGGTTCTGTTTACAGCATCATGATGGTCCCATCCGTGTTTGGCGACATCGCGGTGAACGCACATTGGAAGCGTGAAGCGTGTATTCGTCATCGTCATACTGGCGTATCACCCGGCGTGATGGTATGGGGTGACACTGGTTACACGTCTCGGTCACTTCTTGTTCGCATTGATGGTACTTTGAACAGTTTACGTTATATTTCAGATGTGTTACGACCTGTGGCTCTACCCTTCATTCGGTCCCTGGGAAACCCTACATTTCAGCAGGGTAATGCACGACTGCCTGTTACAGGTCCTGTACGGGCCTTTCTGGATACAGAAAATGTTCGACTGCTGCCCTGGCCAGCACATTCTTCAGATCTCTCATCAATTGAAAATGTCTGGTCAATGGTGGAAGAGCAACTGGCTCGTCACAACACGCCAGTCCCTACTCTTGATGTACTGTGGTATCGTGTTGAAGCTGCATGGGCAGCTGACCTGTACACACGCCATCCAAGCTCTGTTTGACCTAATGCTCAGGCGTATCAAGGCCGTTATTACGGCCAGAGGTGGTTGTTCTGGGTACTGATTTCTCAGGATCAATGCACCCAAACTGCTTGAAAATGTAATGACATGTCAGTTCTAGTATAATATATCACTCCAATGAATACCCGTTTAACATATGCATTTCTTCTTGGTGTAGCAATTTTAATGGCCTGTAGTGCAGTTTCAATCTCTGTTTTCTTTCTCCTTGCAGCAGCAGAAAGGGTTATCCATAGGAATGAAGAAGCTGATCACCATTGGTACGCATTTCTATCAAGGTGTGTGTATGTGTGCATTGAACCGGGGACCTAGAAACGACGGAGAGGCTTCGTCCCGCCATAGTCCTCAGTGGTTCCCAACCCCACAACAGGCCATAGCAGTCCACCCACCTCACCGCCCCACACCGAATCCAGGATTATTGCGCAGTTCGGGCTCCAGTGGACCCCCCCCCCCTCCCCCCGGTAATGTCTCATACCAGACGAGTGTAGCTCCAATGTTTACATGGTAGGGTAATTATGATGTAGGCGTACGTGGAGACAGTGTTTGCGCAGCAATTGCTGACATAGTGTAACTGAGGCGGAATAAGGGGAACCAGCCCGCATTCGCCGAGGCAGATGGAAAACCGCGTTAAAAACCATCCATAGGCTGGACGGCACACCAGACCTCTAATCCGCCGGGCGGATTCGTGCCGGGGACCGGCACACCTTCCCGCTCGGGAAGCAGCGCGTTGGACTGCGTGGCTAGCCGGGCAGGCTCTACCCAGGTAGTTATCAGCCTCCTGACCGTCTGAAAGTTTCGAAACCAGGGGCAGGGTCTAATCACTGGTTGGATAGCAACGTACATTAGGATATACTAAACGAATTGTCGAGGATGCACAGAGATGAAATAATTGACACAGAATATTAAGAAACAGGCAACAGTTGAAAGGCGTTCGTAACACTGAGGACTGAAAAAATGCTTCATCGTACTTCCTCACGACACCTATACTTTTCGGTAGTCCATTTTACCAGGGAAAGGAGAGAACGTAATTGGATTGTTATAGACATGGTGTTAATATCTGTGACATTGTATTTTGTCTTTGCACGAAATTCATCACGTTTCAATGTCTGTAAATTATTATTAGCCAGTTATTGAATGTTGCTTTTACGATTTTAACCAATTGTATGTCTCGAAAAATCATTTTTTTTCTTAAATGAGGTGACTAACGGCCATTTTTGTATTGGTACTCCAAAGTTTATAAATTGAATCAGTCATTTTCTTAACGTCAGTATTTGTTAGCCTTAATGTTTGGCATGAGGTCAGGGAGTCAGTAGAGTCAAGATGTTGACTGCCTTAATAATTGCTAAATATGCAAATCAGACATCTTACTTAAAATACCATTATTCCGACTATTTTCTTGGAATTTGTTAAAGATATTCATGATAAAGTGTTTTTAAGCAAATTTTTGTCTTAGTTAAGTTTTACCTTTATTTTTTTAAGATATTATTATTTTAAATATTTCTGAGATTGTTCAAGCTGAATGAGATCTGAAGGGAAAAAAAAAGTTTCTCCTTCAGATTTAAACATCATAAATACAAGCGATTAGCTAAGGTTGCTGCATAAAATAAAGCTTGTCAATTGTTAAAATAAAGTTTCAGTTACAAATTTTTAACTGCTTTGCTGTTGTGTTACCCTTGGGTTCCCCTCCCACACTAAAGCCTTTGTGCTGGACTTCCCCTTCCAATGGTAAAATCCTTTTCAGTCGTTTTCAAAGAGAGAGAGAGAGAGAGTTATTGTTTCGGACGATTTTTCAGAAACTGAAACTCATCCAAAGTTATTGAACGGTTTAATGACGTCCTCTCCATTTTCCAAATTTTATAGGCGGGAGAGAGTGACCCTCGTTAAATATGGCCAAATACTGCAACCACATCTGAACTTGGAAGCCACAATCAAATACATGGTGTTTGGTGGAGTGTACTTGTCGTTACAGATTCATTACCCACCCTCCCGTCTCTCTCTCTCTCCCTCCTTTCCTGTTACATGCACGGTAGGTTAGCTGGAAAAGATCGTCAGTACCCTATGTTGCATGCATGTTTTCTTTAGTTTTCTCTTCTTGGGAATCACGCGAAACACGGTGAAGACGTACTGTGGGCAAAGTTATCCACCATACACACCGTTTTTCTTGTTTTGTTTCCAAGCGGAGTTTGCTGCGCATTTCTGTGTGTGCTCTCGGATTGTCAAAATAATAATAATAATAATAATAATAATAATAATAATAGCAATTTGATGCGTAGGACTCTTTTTAATGTCACCTCTCGCATTAGAACAACTTGATAAGAACCGCAGTACGTCAGATTAATGTCAGGAAATGGTCGAGTGAGGGCTTGATAAGTGAACTACTTCGTCAGTGAATAACACTGGAATTCATCCGAAGGTAACGGCGACTCCTGTTGTTAAATCAACTTGAAATCTCTCATTTATGCTAGTTAAGGACCCAAACAATACAAAAAGAATGGTGTAGAAATTTGACAATCTGTAAGTGATGATTAGTTTGAGAGGTGGCAGAAGCCCCCTCTCATATTTCTATCTTACTCTGAGTAATTCGATTTTCCTCTCTAATTGCATGCCGTGAAAAGTTGCTATTCCTTCACACGCGGACTTCCCATGCAGCGTCTCTCGTCACCCCGGTGACAGGCGGGCTCTGCTGATCTTGAGAGGGTTAAGCCGACGGGTGTGAGGGAGTCGAGTGAATGCTTTCCAGACGCCGACATATAATAGCGGCGGAGCTAGAGATTCCGTTACTTCGCAGAAACTCAGCGAAAACTCTTTCTGGCGGGCTACCAGCGAGGCGTGGGAATGACTTGTGTTCCCAAGCAGTCTCGGCGGGCAAATTCCCCCGTTTTCTGCAAAATCTTAACTGTGATTGGCTTGCTCAGGGCATAGCTGCGTGACGTAGCAAAATCGGCGCAGAAATCGCCGCCAAGAATCTCCGTTGGTGGAATGGTAGTGCTTCGGCAATAGAGTGGAATTTTCCACCGGTTTTAGAGTTGCTGATTGGAACGTTTAACCACGGCCACTGTCATGGGGGCGGGAATGTTCTGTGTTCGGCTTGTACGGGTGCTCTTGAGAGAGTCGGCTCTCCCCTTTCGCCCGGAGTAGGTTACAAGACTGAGCTCTCGCTGCTCTGGACAGCCTCCCTTCCGTTGGCTGTCTAATATACTTTTATTTGATTTTAACTGTTTAACGAAGTTGCTGAAGTTTCGACTTCAACGTAACTTTCCGAGTACAGTTTGCAATTGAGCGTTCTGCGTACAAGCGGCCTATGTTGTCTGTCTTGAGCAGTTTTGGCTAAAGTTGACTGTATCGGAGTTACTCTGTGACTTCGCTTGTTAAAATCAATCACTGTACCGGCAGTGATGGTGTGGCGAGCCTTCTTCGTCTCCCTCAGAGGCGTATTTGTATTGCTGGAAGTCTTTAGTCTGGAACAACCAGACCAGGATAATTTGTTTCGGACTATACTCGCGACATTATCATCACCACGACTGGATGTCGAAGCAACCAGCCATCGCCTCCAGTACGCCAGATCGTGTCCGTGCAGTTAAGAAGACAGCTTGGTAATGTACGTCCGCAGCACCGGCAAAGCAGGCAATTTTGCTAGCTGATAATCAGAGCTCAGCAGGGCGCGCCTGTTTGTCTTCTCTAACTTTGTTCTGTCTTGGGTGTTCATTGTCCGAGTTCTCACTAATGTAGCAGCAATTAATGTTGGGTTAGATGTGTGTCTCTCTTAAGATTTGAGTTGCAAGGAATTGGCTCCACATACCACTTCGTCATAAACGTCACAATCTAGTTTAGGGACAACTTCACCTTCACAGCATTTATTCGAGTATCCAACTTGAGCCAATCTGATGTATTGTAAATGTTTCATGTGTTTTTGTTTATTATTTTGTGTTTATTCTTAATAAACCATATTGTTATTTTGGACAGAACTTTCATTCTGTTATTCGGTAGAACAACCCTATCATTTCTCACTACCTTAATGAAACCTTCCTTTATTTAACTTATTTATCAAATTAAATTATTGCAGGTGCCAAACTCTTTTCTACTCCACTTTCAGCGTCGATTACAGTCAGTTCGCGTATCTTTTTAATCCATGTGCAACAGCAAAAGTCGGAGTTAGAATAGGGTAGGCTTAGAGCATCATTTACATATATAGACTCTAGAAGAATTTAGTGTTAAATACACTGCTAGCCCCAGCACCTCGCAAGTTTGCCTGCCTACTTGAAGAGTAAAGGCACCAGTGAGGATGCCTTGGTGTTACTTTTCGTAATGGAAGCAAAACGAGGGTTCGTCGACAAAAAAAAAGCGTTCCATAATGCAAAATCGTGCAAGAAGCTTAAAATTCTCAGAAAGATAGATGTGCGCTGTAGATAATCATGGGAGAACAGTAAGGACGAAAGGACGAAAGAGGAGATCTCGTATTAAAAGGGGTGTAAGGCTGGTGTAGTCTTGTCTTCTATTGTTCAACTTGCACATCTAATTCTAAGAAAAGATATGAAGGAAATAAAAGAAGGTTCAGAAATGAGATTAAAATTCAAGATGAGATGAAGACAGCTAGAAGATTCGCTTATGACACTGCTACCCTCTGTGAAAATTAGGAAGAATTTGACTTGTTGTTGAACGCAGTGGTCTAATGAGTGCAGACTACGAATTTGGTCTATGCCAAAGAAAGTTGACATCACTGAGGAATAGCATAAATGAGATTAGCACAAAAGAAGGTAGGAAGATTAGTGTTTAACGACTCGTCGCAATGAGATTAGCGGAGACGTGTCATCAAAATTGGGAACCACACCGAAAAGACGAAGGAACTCTGTTACTTCGGAAGTAAAACAACAGGTGACTGACGAAGTAGACTAGCACAGCCAAAGAGAAGTATGTTAGTATCAAACACAGGAAAGAAATTTCTGAAACCCCAGAGTTAGATTAGAACTGTGTATAAATGTGAATCACGAACTATAGTAAAACCGTAAGAGAAGGGAATCTCGGTATCTGATGTATAGTACTGATGAAAATTTAGAGCTACTAAAATGTTGTTTCCACCGACCCGGACAGGAATATGAGGAGAACGCTGACGAAGTTGGTGACAGGATATCAGGGAATAACTACCACGGTCCAAGGGTAAGCCGTAGAAGTAAAAAGTGATTGATGAAGACGGACTGAAACATATGCTTCAAATAATTGAGATCATTGTGTGAAACTGCTAATCTGACAATGGGACCACGCCTACTCATCACCGATTTCGACCAAATTTATGGTGCAAACATGACTTAGCCAGAAATGAAAGTCACAGAAGTAGAAGTTCCAAACGGCCAAGTGTAAAAAGAAAGTTGTGTTTCTAGGTGCGGGTCGGGCGAGTCATGAGCCATCTATATTAGCGTAATTTCCAGTCAGCGGTGTGGCGCAGAGGGAAGACTGAAGAATCCGAAGGTCGTGTGTTCGAGTCCCTGTATGAAAATGTATTTTATTTTCAGTTATTACGCCGCTTATACTGCCAATAAAACTAAGTAAAGCTCAATATATTGTATTTACTATTTTCATAAAAGGTATTAAACGGAAAGGCAAAGGAAAACTGGGAGTGCAAATAAATTTCTGAGAAGTAGCTATAGCGTCAACGAGGACTCTACAAACAACTTTCCAAGAACAGACTGCAATTTAAGCGGACTTCGTATTCCGTTAGCTTCATTTTGACTTTCGAGCAGTCTCTGGCAGCTAATACCAAGCGAGGTGGTCCAGTGGTTAGGACACTGCGCGAGAAGATGACGGTTCAGATCCGTGTCCCGCCATCCAGAGTTACGTTTTCATTAATTTCCCTAAATCGCCCCCAGGTAAATGCCGGGATGTACCTTTGAAAGTGCGTGGAAGATTTCCTTCCCAATCGGTGGAATGTTCCAAGCTTGTACTCCATCTCTAATGACCTTTCTACGGCAGCTAATAAAAACCTGCGATATCCATATTTACGGCCAGGTAAGGTATTTGATCAGGAAGTTTCAAAGCTACTCTTATCTCAACGAGAGATGAAAGGGAACACATACCGATAAGAATGCGGCAAAACACATTCCATTGTACATCACCAGCTATCTCCGGCAAAAACATCTGACGTTAGGTGTCGTGTACTGCCAAGCTGTGCGATGAAACACAACATAAACCAAATCTTTAAATGTGAACATTTTTAGGTTAGGCTTTACCGTGACTGTTACTGACATTAAATGAAACAAAAAGTTCACTGTTACCAGTCACCGTTTTATTTATTTCCACGACGCGTTTCGAAGGTTTAAACCTCCATCATTGGATGGATTTACATTAGTAAGTATTACATTTGTGTGTGTGTTGTGTTACGATTTTTGGAGGAACTTGTGACACTGCCTGGTGGGGAAAACAAGACACTGTTTCAGAATATGGTTTAGGATTACTTTTGACAAAAATAATTAAATTGATATCTAATGGTAAACATTAAATAAGTAAACTACAGTACCTTCAGTGGTCACAGGTTCCTTTTGCTGTCGTAACACATCACACGTATACTGCCACATTTGTAAACAAATATGGCGTCAGAAATCAGCTGGGTGTAAGGATCGTATAGCAGAAGAGAAGACATAATCGCGAAGTGCAAAAAGTATACATCGTAACAACATTATTACAGAATAATTGCTTTAAGCATTTGGCAGTGTTTGTTTTGAGGTGTCAAATATATGTGTGTATACTTCAGGTGGTATGTAAATCCAATTCTGACAAGTTAAAACCGCTAAACATCCATACTCTTATACAATCAGGTGAAATGTTAAAATGGCTTAAACTTTATAGTTGTTGATAACAATTAGGTGAAATGTTACAGACTTAAATTACAATGATCATATTGGCTACAACAGTAAAGTCGTACATACATTACACTCTTTGATTCGGATTAATAAACAGATGTGAAGTGGGGGGCTGGAGGCAGAAGGAGAGGTAGAGAGAGAGAGAGAGAGAGAGAGAGAGAGAGAGAGAGAGAGAGAGGGGGGGGGGAGGGGAGTGATTATGAGAGCAAATATTTACAAGGCAAGGAGTTGCATATATTAACTGCCTAAAGGTTGGGGTAATACATCGGTTAATGTTATAAAATATGCAGAAAGATATACACTTGTGCCAGTAGTTGATGAACATACAGTTTTAAGCTGACAAGGGGTACAAGCTGTTGGTGTCTTGAATTATCTGTGAATAAGGTCAATCTCTTGTACTCTTGGTAGCTGTCAATATTTATGGTAAATATTAGGTGTGTGTGTGTGTGTGTGTGTGTGTGTGTGTGTGTGTGTGTGTGTGTGTGTGTGTGCATTTTTAAGAGTGTAGGCAGTTGCTGAAAACGGAGGCAAGTGAGGCTATAAAATCTACAAACAAACAGATGGTCTGGCAAAGGGCTCAAATCTTTCCGGATTGCTAGCAGAAATCTTTATAAGTAACCTAGAAGACAAAATCCTGAATTCCAATCACCACCTCCTCAAAAATATCATGTACTACTACAGATATGTAGATGATACCATCATTTTAATCAAAGGCACTAAAGATGACATCACTGAGGTGAATCAGTTCTTCAAGAACTCCCATGAAAACATAAAATTCACAGTTGAGCACCAAAAAGATGATAGTATAAATTTCCTAGACCTTACCATTAGAATAAAGAACAACAGACACCAGTTTGAAATTTATCGGAAGCCTACCACAACACATACCACAATCCACAACTCCTCTTGCCACCCCGCAGCACACAAAATGGCAGCATTCCGGTACATGATTAATAGAGCTATCCAACTACCACTCCCAGAAGATAAATGTGATCAAGAATTTGAAATAATAAAACAAACAGCTATTGAAAATGGTTGTAACAGCTCCATAGTAGAAGTTTAAGCCATTTTAACATTTCACCTGATTGTATAACGAGTATAAATGTTTAGCGGTTTTAACTTGTCAGAATTGGATTTATATACCACCTGAAGTACACACACATATATTTGACACCTCAAAACAAACACCGCCAAATGCTTAAAGCAATTGTTGTGTAATAATGTTGTTACGATGTATACTCTTTGCACTTTGCGATTATGTCTTCTCTTCTGCTATACGATCCTTACACCCAGCTGATTTCTGACGCCATATTTGTTTACAAATGTGGCAGTATACATGTGATGTGTTACGACAGCAAAAGGAACCTGTGACCACTGAAGGTACTGTAGTTTACTCATTTAATATTTACCATTAGATATCAATTTAATTTTTTTTTGTCAAAAGTAATCCTAAACCATATTCTGACATAGTGTCTTGTTTTCCCCACCAGGCAGTGTCACAAGTTCCTCCAAAAATCGTAACACAACACACACACAAATGTAATACTTACTAATGTAAATCCACCCGATGATGGAGGTTTAAACCTTCGAAACGCGTCGTGGAAATAAATAAAACGGTGACTGGTAACAGCGAACTTTTTGTTTCATTTAAACCAAATCTGTTTTTCTGTAGAAACTTCAAAACAGCCATGCAATTGTAAAAAATGCCGGTTTTATAACGTGCGCAAGATGCCTAGAAAATTACTGTTTCCCCTGTTTTATGATGAATATCACCGTTGCCCGTGTAAATCATCAACTATAAAATAATAAAAGAAATTTTACGTACGAAGTTCTCGTGTACACCGTACAATCCCGTCAAAGCCCTGGAATACTTCTTCTTCTTCTTCTTGCGTTACGGCCTCTGTAGGACCACGGTTAGTCCCTTCGTGGACTGCATTTTCCTCTTCTTCTCCCAGAACCTCTTCATTCTTTCTGTTCTTCTCTTCCGCTCTTCTTCCGAGATCTTCAGTTTCCGTTTCTCCTGTCGGCTGCGCTGGTGACACTCTAATCTTTTCCTGTTTTCTTCTCTGTCATTGATCTCCGGCATACTGGTCGGTGTATATTTCTTCCTCCACTTTTCCTTTCCTCCGACCTTGATCCAAAATTCTAACCAGTCCTTCCGAAGTTGATCAACCCACTTGGATCCTGTCTTTCCCCTTGTCCTCCCTGTTGTTTCCCACACTCTCTTCGTCATTCTGCCCATACTCATCCTAACTACACGTCCAGCAAACCTTGCCCGTTTGAGTCTGATTTCCCCGGACATTGATCTCATATTCCGGTACAATTCTTCCCTAGGTCTTCGTATCCACCTCTCTCCACCTCTTTTGGGACCTAGTATTGTTCTCAGTATCTTTCTCTCTTCTTTCTCTAGTTGTTCTGCCCAATTTCTTTCTAGTGTCTTGTATCGCCTCAACAGCATATAATACTGCATTCCTCACCGTTGCCTTGTAGTGGCTTATCTTTGCCTCTGTGGGTGTATTCTTTTTATTGTATATCTCTCTCGTCATGCAGAAGGCTGACCTCATCTTCTTTATCCTCTGTTATTCCCTCCATGCTCTTATTCCTTCGTGTTATAAATTTTCCCAGGTATTTAAATTTGTCAACCATTTCCACAGTGCCTTCGGATGTTTCCCAGTCTGCAGTGGTATTTAATGTCCTCGTCTTTTTATAGGCGATCCTCAGTCCCACCTTTCTGGCTACCTTACTTAAGTTGTCAAATTGTGTATTTGCGTCTTCTTCCGTCTCACTTACTATTGGTATGTCATCTGCAAAGGCTAGGCAGTCCACTTTAGCCCTGTTATCCCTTTTGTCCCCCACATGGGGCTTTGGTATTCCCATTTCCTCGTTTACTGCTGTCCACTGTCTGATCAGTTCGTCCAGTGCTATATTGAAGAACAATGGTGACAATCCATCTCCCTGTTTAACACCAGTCTTCATCTCAAATTCTTCTGACAGTGCTCCTCTGAATCTCACCCTTGCTTTTGTGTCTATCAGAATTTCTTTTATGAGTTCCTGTGTAGTTCCATCAAGTCCTGTGTTCTTCAGGATCCTAACAAGAGTCTGTCTGTCGATGGAGTCATATGCCTTTGTGAAGTCCACGAAGGTTATTACTGTCTTTTTATTTTTTTTTTTTTTTTTTTTAAGTTCTATCAGTTGCTTCAGGATAAATATCTGTTCTATACAACCTCTTCCCTTCCTGAATCCCGCTTGGTTGTCGCCAACTGTAATTTCTACCTTTTCTTCTACTCTCTTGAGCAATAGTTTTGACAGCACCTTGTATCCGACCTCTAGTAGCGATATTCCTCTGTAGTTGTTTGCATCTCTCTTGTTCCCCTTCTCACGCATTGGTACTAGAATTGCATTCTTCCATCCTTCTGGCAACTTCTTTGTTCCCCAGATCTAGTGATTTATGTTGGTCATGTTGTCTATTGCTCTGTTGCCTCCCCACTTTATCATCTCGGCTGCTATACCATCTTTTCCAGTTGCCTTATTATGTGCGACTTCATCCCTGGTTGGAGGGCGTGGCTCTCTCTCTTCTGTGTCAGTCCCCAGTTCCAGCTCTTCTTCAAGTGGTTCACAGTTCAGCAGGTCGTGAAAGTGCTCTGCAAAATCCGACAGTTCTCCTTCGGACTAACAGCCAGCTCCCCTTTCTTATCTCCTATAAACATTTCTCTATCCTTGTATACAGTCAGACTCTTTTTGAATTTCCTGAAAAAGTGTCTGCTGTTGTTTTTCTTGAAGTTGGTCTCAATCTCGTCTACTTCCCGCTTCATCTTGTGTCTTCTGGTTCATCTTATTGTTTGGGCCGCTTCCTTTATTGCTCGTAAGAAAACTTCCCATTTTTCCGGGTCCTTTTTGCTCCTCCAGTCTCTCCAGGCTTTCCTGCGAGTCTCTACCGCTTCCTCACATTCCTTGTTCCACCACCAGTGCTTCCGTTTCCTTTCTTCCTTTCCCCATAGTTCAGCCTGTTTCGCCATATTTCGCTTCATGTCGTCCTATTCATTGAATGATTCAATTCCTTCCTCATATGTGGATCGATTGTGTTTAATTTGTCTCTGTCTACCTTTATGTTTTCTGTTCTTCTATTCGGCTGTGGCAGTCTGTCTCTGTTTGGAATCCATAGGCACTTAACTTCTGTAAGATAGTGATCCGATTCTAATCTTGTGTTATTCCTGACTTTTGTGTTCATGATCTCTTTAGCATTTGTCCAGCTGATTGCTACGTGGTCAATTTGGAATTCCCTGGAATACTATTTGCAATTCCAATTTTTTTTAAATTTTCATCTCCTTTACGAAAATATTAATAAATAAAATGTATTGAGCGTTATTTAGATTTATTTGCAGTGTAACTGAAAGTAAAAGTTTACAGATAGAGACTCAATTCAACGATTCCCGGATTGCCGTTCCGTACTCCCTCCGGTGCGCCAGCTGCCGCCCGCAAAAAACGCAAATCGAACTGGCTCACGCCTAAATGCTTGGGCATCTGGAGCTCCCACTTCACTGTCATTTCTGGCTAGGCCTGCATCTATCATAAATTTGCACGAAATCTTTGGTGACGAGTAAGTGCGGTCCTCCGGTGAGGTGAAGAAGTTCGCATAGGAAAGGAATACATGGCGGACGCGCATCAGTTCAGTCAAAAGACAATGACCTCAAGTAAAAATAATTCATGTGAGAAATATTAGTCAGGATTGTCTCTTCACCATATCTACGTTAATGTGGTTGCATCTTCAATCGTTGCCGCGCGGGATAGCCGTGCGGTCTGAAGCGCCTTGTCACGGTTCGCGCGGCTTCCCCGTCGGAGGTTCGAGTCCTCCCTCGGGAATGTGTGTGTGTGTGTGTTGTCCTTAGAGTAAGTAATTATAAGTTAGATTAAGTAGTGCGTAAGCCCAGGGACCGATGACCTGAGCAGTTTGGTCCAATAGTCCTTACCACAAATTTCCAAATTTTTTCTTAAATCGTTGAGGTCTGACACTCCTCGACTTGACGGCTGTGACAGATTTGAGCAGCTGAAGATCTAGCTTGAGGTCAATCTGTATTAGACGTTTCCGTCTATTTAATAGCAACATTTAATTATAGTTTGAGCTAACTGGCCGTTTTGGCACCATGATCACCTTCCACAGATGAAACTGTTGAGATATTTCCAAACGGATAATGGTCTGTAGATGGTAAAAACGTATCTGAAATTGGTGTTTCCATTGTCATCTTAGAAGAAACACCGCAATACGTTCTACGTAAAGAATTAGCTATGGCAATGCCGTGCATAAAATTGATGCTATATTCACTGAATACGGAAACAAAGCATTCACCTCTGAAGCCAAAGAGAAATCAAATCAGTGGGAGGAAGGACGTTGACCTGTACCAAAAAAAGAGAGGATTATGGCAGGGGTTTATTAAACGAACACTAGGGAAGTCTTGAAGGCCAAACACAAAAGATACTGTGGAAAAGACATGGAACAGAAAAGGAAAAAGAGAAGGTCATCTTTCATCAGAGAGACGTCCCTGTCCACAGGAGGTTTGATAATGGAGAAACTATGGGATTGAAAACGAATTGCTGCAACATTAACTCTGTTTACCAGGTATTACACCGTCTGATTTGCTTCCAATTCTATGGAAACAGTGTGTGGAAAATTCTTGAATACAATAGATAGTAAGGATTCAAAAGAAATTTATTTCTAATAACAAATTAGCTCTTACATTCTCGTGTATTTTTTGAATTTCTGTTTCTTGTTTATGATAGCCTGTCATACGGTAGTTTAAGACCCTAGTGTAGTAATTATAGTAATCATCAACGGTTCTCTCTCTCTCTCTCTCTCTATCTATCTATCTATCTATCTCTCCCTCTCCCTTTCTCTCTCACCGACGACAGATCATGTGTTTTACATCAGATCTGCTTCCGTTTCATGTTCCATGTAACACTTTTCTGCTTTCATTATTTCTTTGTCTTCATCTGTAATATTTTACAAAACAGTAAACGACAAAATAGCCGAACGCGTAGTTTTGTGGGATCAGATCCATTTTAGATTGAAGTACTGGACGTCTCACCGTCCGAACCAACATTCTACACTGAAGCGCCAAAGAAACTTGTATAGGTACGCGTAGTCAAATACAGAGATATGTAAACAGGCAGAATCCGGCGGTGCCGTCGGCAACACCGATGTAAGATAACAAGTGCCTGGCGCAGTTGTTAGATCGGTTACTGCTGCTACAATGCCGGTTGTCAAGAAAGTTTGAAAGAGGTGTTGTAGTCGGCGCACGAGCGATGTGACACAGTATCTCCGAGACAGCAATCAAGTTGGAATCCTCCCGTACGACCATTTCTCGAGCGTACCGTGAATATCAGGAATACGGTAAAACATCGAATCTCCGACATCGTTGTGACCGGAATAAGATCCAGCTAAAATTGAAACAACAACGACTGAAGAGAAGCGTTCAACGTGACAGAAGTGCAGCCCTTCCGCAAATTGCTGCAGATTTCAGTGCTGGGTCAACAACAACTGTCAACGTATGAACCATTCAACGGAACATCATCGATATAGGCTTTATGAGCCGAAGGCCCACGTGTGTCTCCTTGATGACTGCATGACACAAAGCTTTGCCCCTCGCGTGGGCCCGTACACACTGACAATGGACTAGAAACATGTTGTCTGGTCGGACGAGCCTCATTTCAAATTGTATCGAGTGGATAGACAGGAATGGAGATCATGAATGCATGGATCCTGCATGTCATCAGGGGACTGCTCAAGCTTGTGGAGTCTCTGTGATGGTATGGGACGTGTGCAGTTGGAGTGATATGGGACCCCTGATACGTTTAGATACGACTCTAAGAGGTGACGCGTACATAAGCATCTTGTCTCATTGCCTGAGTCCATTCATGTCCATTCTGCATTTCGACGGCCTTGGGCAATTCCAGCAGGACACTGTGACACTCCACACGTCCATAATTGCTACAAAGTGGCACCAAGAACACTCTTCTAAGTTTAAACACTTCCGCTGGCCACCAGACTCCCCAGACATGAGTATTATTGAGCATATCTGGGATGCCTTGCAACGTGCTGTTCAGAAGAGATCCCCATTCCCTCGTACTCTTACGGATTTATGGACAGCCCTGCAGGATTCATGGTATCGTTTCCCTCCAGAACCACTTCCGGCATTAGTCGAATCCATGCCACGTCGTGTTGCGGCACTTCTGCGTGTTCGCGGGGCCCTACACAATATTAGACAGGTGTACCAGTCTCTTTGTCTCTTCAGCGTAGTATAACAGGTTCCTTTGTAACACATGTATTGTCCGCCATTTTCTCTGCGGCTTTTGGAGAGTTGCCCTATTGCGAGGCGGAAGCCTTTATACCTTGTAAATTATTTCTGTCCTTGAATGTTCTGCCTTGATGGAGGGCCATAGCTACAATAGGAAACTGTGCTGCTACTGTGCAAGAAACTTGCCTGTTAAGATGCCTCGATCTTTCATGCTGGCATGCAGTGTATGACTAATTAATGTTGTGTGCAGCCAGCTGTTCCGATACTATCATGTGAATACACTTAACTGCTTTAAGTGTAGTGATAATTTGACCCAGTCAGGCCCTTTATCTTTCAATTTGCCTGCTTCCTCCTGACAAACGTTTGATAGCGTGCTCTTAGAAACGCCGATAATCTTGTCAACATCAGTCTCAGAACAATGGTCTCCCAGTTTTCTCAAGGTCTTCATATTCTGGCCCTTTTTCTGTTTGAGGAAATAATCACTAGATCGTTTTACGGGATTTTCGTGAATCTGTATAGTTCTTAACAATTTTAGTATCTTTTACAAAATTGGGGAGGAAATACAATTTCTGACTCTTCAATAATCTATGGCTGCTCATTCTCCTATGGCGACGCACCAATAGCTTACGCAGCTGCGAACCGCGTCTCAATTCCCCGAATCGTTACTAAATCTCATTACTAGTGAAGTACTGTACAATTCGTGTTCACTCGGCGGAAGAGACGAGTCGCAGTGGAGTAGTGGGGTGGAAAAAAACAGTGCCCCAAGTACAACATTGTCTGTAAACGTCTGCATTTCTAGTAGTCAGCATCCTCTCAGATTATTCCTTGTTGCACTTTCTTTGTCTTTTGTACATTTGACAAACGATAATTTGTGTATCAAAGGGCCAGTGTTTTAGGTGTTACTGTGCAGGATCACCCTGAAATGAGTTTATTACCTTCTACCAACTAACCTGGTCAGCTATTGGATAAATTAAATTTTAATGTGAACTTTGAAGTCTACGAAATTGCAACTTTTCTCGAACAGAATTCATTGTCAGCGATTCAGAACGATTAAGAGGCAGAAAACATTCTAGGACCGAGTGGGTGTTGAACTCCGAACTTATGGATTTGTAGCCTAAAATGTGCGTCCTCGATAAAGTAGCAACTCGCTCTTTCAAAACGACTCTCTTTTTCGCTCATTACTTTCAGCCACGTTTCTAGTAAATACTTTAGTGTGTCGTTGTTTTGTTACTGAATTATTAGTTGGTTGGGATGAAACGGCTGTATGATTTACGTTACTAATGAGGTTACTATGACTACCATCACATTCACATCGGTTCTGCCTTGGAAAATTATTCATAGCTAAATACGCAATATCTGATAGATAACGATACCTGACGGTCACTGAATGAGTCACATATCTGATACTCCACCACGAGAGAAGCCTCGTGCTTGCGGCAGTGAGTAATTCAATCCAGATGCATAACTCTCGACTAGCGGGGCAGAATATTAACGAAACATCGAAGCAGCGAACGGCTACTAGGCAACCAACGGCTAGAACTTTATTTTCCAATAATAATGAGATCCAACAATTTTCCGTTCATTACAAACTGCTTCATAAATTAGAAACAATTTGGTTTTGCTGATGGTCCTGCTTGCAGTAATTACGTATAATCGCGTTGCAGCAAACAAGTTGCATAGCTACTTGCTATTGACAACGGTAGACTACAGACTAGTGTGTCAACAGACATTCGAACAAGAAACTAGACCAGTCGATCATGGCCATTATGGAAAATTAATTCCACAGTGACGCCGTTCACTAGTGTTAAATAATCACGAATGACAGCGCTACTATCGAAACAATTGCTAAAATTCCCGGATTGATTACAATCGTAGAGTGCGCAAGATGCGAATAGGGGACTTGGACTTTCACTGGAAGCTGTGTCAACCTGTAACACTACGACCACGTTTCATGAAAGTAAAATTTTGCTAACCGATCTGCGTAAAAACTATAAGAAGTTTCATTCTTATCTAAAGTCAGTAATCGGATGGAAATCACATTTTCCGTCGCTCAGTGTCAACACAGGCAGAGAAACGGAAGATGCAGAGAAGTTGGTCTACCGAAACAGTTTCGCTGTGGTAGTCCGTAACACGGGGACTCCTTCCAGTCACGAACGCTAAAGTGCTACGTAATGAGGTAAGTGATGGCACAATAGAAAAGTGACTACGTTGATTTAGTAGTGGAAAGGCATATGGACTACATACCTGAAATATTCTACAAGGATCGTGTGAAATAAGTTACTCCCGTTCTAGCAAACGTTCATCGTAGGTCGACGGAGCAACGAAGGGTACATACCGGCTGGAAAATAGTGGTAGTCATTCCAGTTATCAAGCAGAGTCGAAATACAGTTACACATAAGTGTAGACCTGTATCCCTGACGCCAGTCTGTTGTAGAATTACGGGACGTGTTTAATACGTTTTATGACGTTTTTGGAAAACGAAAGTCTCCTCTATAAGAGTAAACATCAGTTCTGCCATTAGAGAACCTGCCAAACTCAGCTAGCTCAAAAAGGAGGGGCCGAAAAAAGAGTTCTTCTACCAATTATTGGTCATTGGTCTGGGATCATTACCAAGTTGAATTAATAGAAAAGATAGACAAGATCCAACGGAGAGCGATGCGTTTCGTCACAGGATCGTTTATTAGGCGCCAGAGCATTATAGAGATGCTCAGCCAACTCCACTGACACACGTTAGAAGAGAGGCATTCTGCAATAGTTCACTAGTGGAACTAGTCGAGCAACATGCAAATTTCTCCCACATACGTATCGCGAAACGACCACAATCAGAAAATCCGATAAATTAGAGTCAATACCGACGTTTACCGGGAACCATTGTTTCCACGCGTCATTCGCCAATAGAATAGGAAAAGAAAGGAGGGGGACGGGGCAGTTAGTGATACTAGAAGAACACTCCGCCAAATAATATCAGGTAATTTGCGGAATATACAGGAGGTCGGCAAAAACATGAAAACACCAAAAACACAATACATTACCGTACCTAATAAGGTGATGGAAACCGTTGGCATTCGCAAAAGCTTCAGATCGTTTCGGAATCGGTAAATACAGGTTCTGTATGGTTATTAAGGAACTTTTATACACTACTTCTCCTTCAAAACTGTGGCAGCTTCAGGTCACGATGATGGAGGTGGACAGTGATCACGTATCCTTCTCTCCAAAGTACACCGCAAGCGCTGAATAACTTTGAGTGCTGGTGACTGTCGTGGACAGGGGAGCAGTTCATCCTCGTGCTCACGAATCCAGCCCTGAAAGATGTGAGCTGTGTGAAAACGGATTCTAGCCAGACTGGTGCGAGCAGTTGAACAAGATGATCTCGAATGGACATTATTTGTGCGTCCAAGGCATAGAAGCGTGACAGCCAAGGCTCCATAGCTTAAGCTGAACCGAGGAGAAAACCCTGAATCCGGTCAGAAGTGCTATGTGTGAGCAACATATGGAAAGATGCTGCGTGAACGACGTGAAAAACCTTCGGTCACGACAAGGCATCTCAGAGCTTTTATGGATACTAACATTTAACACTGTAATCGCAGGAGTCACTATGTGATATTAATAACTAATTAAATAAAAACTTGCACCAGTGGTCTAGGAGTAGAGTCTTTGATTAGTAATCAAAACGTCCTTGGTCCCGGGTTCGAAACCTGTCGCCGCTTGAACTCTGATTAATAATCAGTATTGGCGGCTGACGACTTCCGGCGTGGCCAACTGTATGGGGATGCAAAAAGCAATGGAAACCACAGCATTAAACACACATAACGTGTTTCCACAGGGCATGTGGCCATATAGCCTGTAATTGGCAAAAGATTCCGGAGTAGTCCCCCATTCGGATCTCCGAGAGGGGACTGCCAAGTGGGAAGTGACCATGAGAAAAGTATTGATTGATCAACATAAGGATAACATTCTACGAGTCAGGGCTTGGAATATCAGAAGCTTGAACGTGGTAGGTAAGATAGCATATCTGAAAAGGAAAATCAAAAGACTCACTCTAGATATGATAAGGGTCAGTGAAGTGAAAAGGAAAGAAGACAAGGATTTCTGGTCAGGTAAATATAGGCTAATATCAACAGCAGCAGAAAATGATATAAAGGGAGTAGGATTCGTTATTAATAGGAAGGTAGGGAAGAGAGTGTGTTACTGTAAACAGTTCAGTGATAGTGTTGTTCTTATCAGAATCGACAGGAAACCGACACCGACAATGATAGCTGAAGAGATAAGAGAGGTATATGAGGATATTGAAAGGGTCATACGGTACGTAAAGCGAGATGAAAATCTGGTAGTCATCGGGGACTAGAACGCAGTTGTAGGGCACGGAGTAGAGGAATCGGTTACACGAGACACTGGGCTTGGGACAAGGAACGAGAGAGGAGAAAGACTAATTGAGTTCTGCAATAAATTTTAGCTAGAAATAGCGAATATTCTGTTCAAGAACCACAAGAGAATGAGGTATTCTTAGAAAAGGCCTGGTGATACGGGAATATTTCAGTTAGATTACACCAAGATCAGACAGAGATTTCGAAATCAGTTAGTGGCTTGTAAGGCGTGGCCAGGAGCAAATATAGACTAAGATCACAATTTAGTAGTGATGAAGAATAGGCTGAAGATCAGGAAGTTAGTAGGGAAGAATCAATACGCGAAGAAGTGCGATACGGAAGTACAAAGGAATGACGAGATAGCCCAAGTTCTCTAAGGCTATAGATACAGCAACAAGGAATAGCTCAGTAGGCAGTACAGTTAACGAGTAATGGACAGCTTCAAAAAGGCAATAACAGACGTTGGAAAGAAAAGCATAGGTACAAGGAAGTTAACTGCGAAGAAACTATTGGTAACAGAAGAAATATTTCAGTTGATGGATGAAAGAAGGAAGTACATATATGTTCACGGAAATTCAGAAATACAGAAATACAAGTCACTGAAGAATGAAGGAAAGAGGACGTGTGGGGAAGTTAAGACAAAATGGCTACAGGAAAAATGTGAAGAAATCGAAAAAGAAATGATTGTTGTAAGAAGTGACAAAGCATATTGGGAAGTCAACACAAATTTCGGGGACATTAAAAGCAAGGGTGGTAAAATTAAGAGTGAAGCGGGAATTCCACTGTTAAATTCAGAGGTGAGAGCGAATAGGCGGAAAGAGTACATTGGAGACCTCTATGAGGGGACGCCTAGTCTGATCTGATAGAAAAAGGAACTGGAGTCGACTTAGAAGAGATAGTGGATCCAGTACTAGAATCAGAATTGAATAGAGCTTTGGAGGACTTAAGCTCAAACATCCAAGAATAAAAACAGAAGAATGGAAAAGAAAATTGAGGATGTGCTAGATGACGATCAGTTTGGCTCTAGAAAAGGTAATGGCACCAGAGAGGGAATTCTGACGTTGCGGTTCGTAATGGAGGCAAGACGAAAGAAAAATCAAGACAGGTTCATTGGATTCATCGACCTGGAAAAAGCGTTCGACAATGTAAAATGGCGCAAGATGCTCGAAATTCAGAGAAAAATAGGGGTAAGCTACAAGAGTCAAGACGGAATAGCGAGAGTGGACGACCAAGAACGAAGTGCTTGCCTTAAAAAGGGTATAAAAGGGATGTGGTCCTTCGCTCCCTACTGTTCAATCTGTACGTCGAAGAAGCAGTGATGAAAATAGAAGTTCAGCTGTGGGATTAAAATTCAAGGTGAAAGGATATCAAAGATACGATACGATTCGCTGATGACATTGCTACCCTGAGTTAAAGTGAAGAAGAATCACGTGATCTGATGATTGGAATGAACTCTCTAATGAGTACAGAATGTGGACTGAAAGTAAATCGAAGAAAGACGGAAGTAATGAGAAGCAGCAGAAATGAGAACTTTGAGAAACTTAACATAAGGATGTTGTTGTTGTTGTGGTCTTCAGTCCTGACACTGGTTTGATGCAGCTCTCCATGCTACTCTATCTTGTGCAAGCTTCTTCATCTCCCAGTACCTACTGCAACCTACATCCTTCTGAATCTGCTTAGTGTAGTCATCTCTTGGTCTCCCTCTACGATTTTTACCCTCCACGCTGCCCTCTAATATTAAATTGGTGGTCCCTTGATGCCTCAGAACATGTCCTACCAACCGATCCCTTCTTCTGGTCAAGTTGTGCCACAAACATCTCTTCTCCCCAATCCTATTCAATACTTCCTCATTAGTTATGTGATCTACCCATCTAATCTTCAGCATTCTTCTGTAGCACCACATTTCGAAAGCTTCTATTCTCTTCTTGTCCAAACTAGTTATCGTCCATGTTTCACTTCCATACATGGCTACACTCCATACAAATACTTTCAGTAATGACTTCCTGACACTTAAATCTATACTCGATGTTAACTAATTTCTCTTTTTTAGAAACGCTTTCCTTGCCATTGCCAGTCTACATTTTATATCCTCTCTACTTCGGCCATCATCAGCTATTTTGCTCCCCAAATAGCAAAACTCCTTTACTACTTTAATTGTTTCATTTCCTAATCTAGTTCCCTCAGCATCACCCGACTTTATTCGATTACATTCCATTATCCTCGTTTTGCTTTTGCTGATGCTCATCTTATATCCTCCTTTCAAGACACTATCCATTCCGTTCAACTGCTCTTCCAAGTCCTTTGCTGTCTCTGACAGAATTACGATGTCATCGGCGAACCTCAGAAGTTTTTATTTCTTCTCCATGGATTTTAATACCTACTCGGAATTTTTCTTTTGTTTCCTTCACTGCTTGCTCAATATACAGATTGAATAACATTGGGGAGAGACTGCAACCCTGTCTCACTCCCTTCCCAACCACTGCTTCCCTTTCATGTCCCTCGACTCTTAAACTGCCATCTGGTTTCTGTACAAATTGTAAATAGCCTTTCGCTCCCTGTATTTTACCACTGCTACCTTCAGAATTTGAAAGAGAGTATTCCAGTCAACATTTTCAAAAGCTTTCTATAAGTCTACAAATGCTAGAAACGTAGGTTTGCCTTTCCTTAATCTAGCTTCTAAGGCTGTCAGTAGTTCCAATGGAATGTTGTCTACTCCGGGGGCCTTGTTTCGACTCAGATCTTTCAGTGCTCTGTCAAACTCTTCACGCAGTATCGTATCTCCCATTTCATCTTCATCTACATCCTCTTCCATTCCCATAATATTGTTCTCTAGTACATCGCCCTTGTATAGACCGTCTATATACTTCTTCCACCTTTCTGATTTCTCTTCTTTGCTTAGAACTGGGTTTCCATCTGAGCTCTTGACGTTCATACAAGTGGTTCTCTTATCTCCAAAGGTCTCTTTAATTTTCCTATAGGCAGTATCTATCTTACCCCTAGTGAGATAAGCCTCTACATCCTTACATTTGTCCTCTAGCCATTCCTGCTTAGCCATTTTGCACTTACTGTCGATCTCATTTTCGAGACGTCTGTATTCCTTTTTGCCTGCTTCATTTACTGCATTTTTATATTTTCTCCTTTCATCAATTAAATTCAATATTTCTTTCGTTACCCAAGGATTTCTACTAGCCTTCATCTTTTTACCTACTTGATCCTCTGCTGCCTTCACTACTTCATCCCTCAAAGCTACCCATTCTTCTTCTACCGTATTTCTTTCCCCCACTCCTGTCAATTGTTCCCTTATGCTCTCCCTGAAACTCTGTACAACCTCTGGTTCGTTTAGTTTATCCAGGTCCCATATCCTTAAATTCCCACCTTTTATTCAGTTTCTTTAGTTTTAATCTACAGGTCATAACCAATAGATTGTGATCAGAGTCCACATCTGCCCCTGGAAATGTCTTACAATTTAAAACCTGGTTCCTAAATCTCTGTCTTACCATTATATAATCTATCTGAAACCTGTCAGTATCTCCAGGCTTCTTCCATGTATACAGCCTTCTATTATGGTTCTTGAACCAAGTGTTAGCTATGATTAAGTTGTGCTCTGTTCAAAATTCTACCAGGCGGCCTCCTCTTTCATTTCTTTGCCCCAGTCCATATTCACCTACTACGTTTCCTTCTCTCCCTTTTCCGACTACCAAATTCCAGTCACCCATGACTATTAAATTTTCGTCACCCTTCGCTATCTGAATAATTTCATTTGATCATACATTTCTTCAATTTCTTCGTCATCTGCAGAGCTAGTTGGCATGTAAACTTGTACTACTGTAGTAGGTGTGGGCTTCGTATGTATCTTGGCCACAATAATGCGTTCACTATGCTGTTTGTAGTAGCTAACCCGCACTCCTATTTTCCTGTTCATTATTAAACCTACTCCTGCATTACCCCTACTTGATTTTGTGTTTATAACCCCTGACCAAAAGTCTTGTTCCTCCTGCCACCGCACTTCACTAATTCCCACTATATCTAACATTAACCTATCCATTTCCCTTTTTAAATTTTCTAACCTACCTGCCCGATTAAGGGATCTGACATTCCACGCTCCGATCCGTAGAACGCCAGTTTTCTTTCTCCTGATAACGACATCCTCTTGAGTAGTCCCCGCCCGGGGATCCGAATCGGGGACTATTTTACCTCCGGTATATTTTACCCAAGAGGACGTCATCATCATCTAATAATACAGTAAAGGTGCATGCCCTCGCGAAAGATTACGGCCGTAGTTTCCCCTTGCTTTCAGACGTTCGCAGTACCAGCACAGCAAGGCGGTTTTGGTTAGTGTTACAAGGCCAGATCAGTCAATCATCCAGACTGTTGCCGCTGCAACTACTGAAAAGGCTGCTGCCCCTCTTCAGGAACCACACGTTTGTCTGGCCTCTCAACAGATACCCCTCCGTTGTGGTTGCACCTACCGTATGGCTATCTGTATCACTGAGGCACGCAAGCCTCCCCACCAACGGCAAGGTCCAATGTTCATGGGGGGAGGAACATAAGGATAATGGTCACGAAGTAGATGAAATTAAGTGTGGCGGTTCAGCGTATCATCAACATGGACAAATGCGATAAATATTGATGATATGATACTCTATGGTATTCTGCGGCTGGAATTCACTCTGTTATTTATCAGTTGCATTGATCTGATTTTGTAAATGATGTTGTTGTTGTTGTCTTCAGTCCTGAGACTGGTTTGATGCAGCTCTCCATGCTACTCTATCCTGTGCAAGCTGCTTCATCTCCCAGTACCTACTGCAACCTGCATCCTTCTGAATCTGCTTAGTGTACTCATCTCTCGGTCTCCCTCTACGATTTTTACCCTCCACGCTGCCCTCCAATGCTAAATTTGTGATCCCTTGATGCCTCAAAACATGTCCTACCAACCGATCCCTTTTTCTAGTCAAGTTGTGCCACAAACATCTCTTCTCCCCAATCCTATTCAATACCTCCTCATTAGTTACGTGATCTATCCACCTTATCTTCAGTATTCTTCTGTAGCACCACATTTCGAAAGCTTCTATTCTCTTCTTGTCCAAACTAGTTATCGTCCATGTTTCACTTCCATACATGGCTACACTCCAAACAAATACTTTCAGAAACGACTTCCTGATACATAAATCTATATTCGATGTTAACAAATTTCTCTTCTTCAGAAACGCTTTCCTTGCCATTGCAAGTCTACATTTTATATCCTCTCTACTTCGACCATCATCAGTTATTTTACTTCCTAAATAGCAAAACTCCTTTACTACTTTAAGTGTCTCATTTCCTAATCTAATTCCCTCAGCATCACCCGATTTAATTTGACTACATTCCATTATCCTCGTTTTGCTTTTGTTAATGTTCATCTTATATCCTCCTTTCAAGACACTGTCCATTCCGTTCAACTGCTCTTCCAAGTCCTTTGCCGTCTCTGACAGAATTACAATGTCATTGGCGAACCTCAAAGTTTTTACTTCGTCTCCATGAATTTTAATACCTACTCCAAATTTTTCTTTTGTTTCCTTTACTGCTTGCTCAATATACAGATTGAATAACATCGGGGAGAGGCTACAACCCTGTCTCACTCCTTTCCCAACCACTGCTTCCCTTTCATGCCCCTCGACTCTTATTACTGCCATCTGGTTTCTGTACAAATTATAAATAGCCTTTCGCTCCCTGTATTTTACCCCTGCCACCTTTAGAATTTGAAAAAGAGTATTCCAGTCAACATTGTCAAAAGCTTTCTCTAAGTCTACAAATGCTAGAAACGTAGGTTTGCCTTTTCTTAATCTTTCTTCTAAGATAAGTCGTAAGGTCAGTATTGCCTCACGTGTTCCAACATTTCGACGGAATCCAAACTGATCTTCCCCGAGGTCTGCATCTACCAGTTTTTCCATTCGTCTGTAAAGAATTCGCGTTAGTATTTTGCAGCCGTGGCTTATTAAACTGATAGTTCGGTAATTTTCACATCTGTCAGCACCTGCTTTCTTTGGGATTGGAATTATTATATTCTTCTTGAAGTCTGAGGGTATTTCGCCTGTCTCATACATCTTGCTTACCAGCTGGTAGAGTTTTGTCATGACTGGCTCTCCCAAGGCCGTCAGTAGTTCTAATGGAATGTTGTCTACTCCGGGGGCCTTGTTTCGACTCAGGTCTTTCAGTGCTCTGTCAAACTCTTCACGCAGTATCGTATCTGATACTGACAATATTATATACATGTATAATGCATTATTCATACTACAACTTCTCCCGGGTAATTATTTTGTTCAAATTGCATAATAATTCCACCTGACGTAGTGTAATAATGTTGACTGTAAGTTGCGTTCATATTACTAAAATTACGGATCGTACATCAGAGCTTTTATATTTTTTGTCTTCGAGGGATTTAATTATTCTTAGCAAATTGATCATGAAAAGGAACCACAGAATACCACCCGCATGCTACCAGGAATATTTTTCTCCGTGATTCGTGCATAGTTTAATTTTGGCCTCATGCATCAGCAATGAAATCTTGTTGAACAGTAAATACCATCAGCACTGTTAGAAAATGCAGTCTGATTCAATTAATTTTTTCTTTTATGAATAGAGTTTAGTACCACAGGTGCACATTTATTTCTTACACATTGGAATATTTTTTGCAGGTTCAAGTAATTTAAATTTGCCGCTGAGATAAAAGTTAAGATGGCGGCCAACAAAAGATAGAGGATTTCGTTTTTAATTAAGATCTTCCTTTGCTCAATAAATAATAAGTCATTGAAATTGGTGCCACCAAAAAAATATTAACACTGTTTTGCAAATTAGTTTAACACAAATCCTTGATATTTCGACCAGAAGTACAGACAAAGTTGCTATATAATCGGAACTAACAATGGCTGCGCCTCTTGAGGCTATGATAAAACAATTAATACAAAATTATAATTAAAAGAGGAAGTGATTTTTCTATAATTAATCATAAATAGTTTTAACGCATTTGGCTCTATTTGTTTCTACCAGCAAATGAACATAAAAGTACAATAATTTTACGTTAAATGTTTTTCATGCAACAGACCTCAAATCGATTGGCCTCTTGCGTCGGCGACGTACATCAGAAGAAGACGACAAAAGGGTAAAAAACAAAAGAAAAGAATGACATAGATTAACAAAGAATGTCAGACAAATATTGTCTCTGTTTTGCATACTTATCATCTTTTTATGAAATAATTACATAACTGAATGAATATTATTGAGTTACGTAATTTTCCACACGTTTATATTCCACTCGTAACAAAAAAAAATATATCGTGGAAGTTGTATAAGGAATTCTACTGCCTAGGCAGCAATGACGGACGGAGCAAGGAGGACATCAAAAACAGACTAGAACTGACAAAAAGGGCATTCCTGACCAGGGGAAGACTACTAGTATCAAACGTAGGACGTAATTTGAAGAAGATATTTCTGAGAATGTACGTTTGGAGCACAGCATTGTATACTAGTGAAACATGGAGTGCGAGAAAACCGGAACAGAAAAGATTCGAAGCAGTTGAAATGTGGTGGTGCAGATGAATGTTGAAAATTAGGTGGACTATCAAGGTAAGAAATAAAGAGGTTTTGCAAGGAATCGGAGAGGAAAGCAATACGTGGGAAAATCTGGGAAGGAGAAAGTACAGGATGATAGGACATCTGTTAAGACATCAGGGAATGACTTTCATGGTGCTAGAGGGGGCTATAGAGGGCAAAAACCGTAGAGGAAGACAGAGATTGGAATACAGCTAACAAATAATGGAGGACGTAGGTTATAAGTGCCGCTCTGAGATGAAGAGGTTGGCACAGGAGAGGAATTTTTGTTGGGCGGTATCAAAACAGTCGAGAGAATACTAAAGTAGAAGAGCTTCTGCGAAGTTTAGAAGGTAGGAGACGAGGTACTGGCAGAACTGAAGTTCTGAGCAGCGGTGGGTAGTTCAATTAATAGAGCACTTGCCCGCGAAAGGCAAAGATCCAGAATTCGAGTCTCGGTCCGGAACACAGTTTTAATCTTCCAGTAAGTTTCATATCAGCGCACATTCCGCTGCAGAGTGAAAATCTCATTCTGGAAGAGCTAATTATGTTGTATACAAAATTTCAATTATTTATATGTCGCCTACGTTCCACTTCATGTTACCTGGGAAAAGCTATTGTTTAATACCCTGTTCGTGAATCGCAGCGTCATACCAGTTAAGTACCCGAGAATACTTTACAACTGCTATTCAGTAACCAATAGTAATTTGCCTGTAGCATTCATGAAATCTGTTGCATAACTGCAGTAAATATTCCCTGCCGTCAATACTTACAAGTCAATATTTCAGTTTCAATTCCAAGCAGAATATTAATGTTTATTGAACTTTTATAATAACATTGAAACATATTCTATAACTCTATTAGTATTGGTATTATACAAATGAGAGCTTTTTTCAGCGTATCTGCGTGTATATCTGCGAGTATCCTGCTGTAACTGCATGATTAGAGTAGTATTAGGTTATACAATGCAAAGAATTTGATATTCTTAAGTGCAAGCTATTATGAGGACGAAACAGTATGTTTTTTCTGAGTCGGTTTAAACTTGTCAGAATCATTTCAATGATGTAAGACACTGTTGTATCTGATTACTCATTTTCGTGGCTATTAGCAAACGAATCATTAAATGTAAGCTGAGTGTTTCTATCAATTAAGGTACCGCAAGTAATCAAGAGGTGAATATTATCGTACGTGGAAACTGGAGATCAGACCGTTCTATATTACACCATAGACTTTGTGCCTTACAGTGGGACAAGTGGCGGGAACATATGGTGAACAACTTATTTTGATATTAAACAAAAATAAGTTCGAGGGCTTATCCAAATTGTACATCTACAGCTGTATCTGCTGCTTGCACGTATTTACTACTCAAGTCACTGTACAGTGCTTGGAAAAAAGTCCGTCTTACCAATAGTGTCGATTTAACTGTCTATTCCATTCGCCTATTAACCGGGAGACGGCTATCTGCCCTGTCTCTGGATATGCTCTAATCTCTTACTTTTTTCTCCTGACGCCTATGTGAGGTGAACGTTGCTAACAACATAAAGGTAATGAAAAATCTTTTCTAATATCTGTTCTCTAAACTTAGCCAACGAAGTTTCACGAGAATATGTCGTCTTTCTTCGAACGATACCCCTTTAAGTTCCCCGAGTACTTCTGTGATACTTGTGTACAGGATAAATCTGCCTGTTGCAACACTAGCACTCGTCTGAGAATGTCTGTTATCATGCCACCGTGATAAGAATCCAACTACGAGAACAATAGGACTCATCGTACTAGAGTGTTTCCTGTGGTTTCCTTTACAGATAAACTGGATTTTTCCAAAACCCATCCAACAAATCTGTTTTCCTTTCGCTTTCAATAGTGCTGATTGTATGTGATCATACCATATTACATTGCTTCTTAATACGAATTTATCATGAGATCGAGAAAATAACGACGTAGCAAGTTTTAGTAATACACATGTCCCTTGTGACAGAAAAAATCTAATAATTCAATAGCAATTGTGTATGACTATCACTCGTGTGTTTTCCGTGACAGGTCTTGAAAAGTCATAGAGCAAGCAAATCATTATAGCAGACCACGAGGGGCTCATGGTCTGATTCTCAAGCTTCAGTCTACAGGAACTTCTCCGCTACAGAACCTAATGTTGAAAACAACGCCAGCTGCTTAACTGAACCACTTTTTTCTGATAGTTTGGATTAAGTATGGAAACAATCATGATAGCAATAATGTTCATAAAGCAGTCATAAAGTTAGAAAGGACCAAGTACACCGAACCAGTTACTAGGTCAATCAGCTTAAAATTTCTTTTTACTTATTAGTAACCAACTTATTCAGATACAAGCTAGAATTGTGTCATGGACTCCATTAATTCCTGCTTCATTTATAAAAAACTAAATGTAAATCATAATTATTTTAAAAGAGAAAACCTACAGCATGACGAAGAAGAAATTAATAGAATCCATGACATTATCTCAGCCTGTATTTGATTATAGACCCATGGCAAAATAAGATGATTTATCTTAGGTGCTTTTTTCAAAATAACTTTTTAAGCATCTGACAGCTGCGGAATACCGCTTATCAAAAATATCTCTCAGTTTCCTTGAAATATCCGTAAAATTCCCGGATAATCCCCCTGATAACCAAGTATTGGATTTTTCTTTCTTAAAACATTATAAGATTAGAATGGTGACTGTTACGTTGAAGATCTGTTACGCGAAACACCTACATCAATGAAAATAATATTTCCCGCTTGTTTTTGTACTCACAGTTAGGATTTAATGTCTCAGCTGTTATTGTGTATTGCCTCAGGTAGTGTTCTTCCTCTATGTGTTGTAGGATTACATTATCAGCAGAAAGCGTGAGTAGTTTTGAAAAACAAGCAGTTTCGAATGAAGAAGAAGAGGTAAGTGAAATATCATCTGATGACGGCGGAGAGATTGACGCTATTATTTCTGAATAATAATAAATTTATGTAAAACTGATATCCCGTTGTTTTCAGGTCCATAAATCGAAAAGAAACACGGGGGAAAAGCCTGTTAGCTTTTGTGGGATGCACCCATACTAGAGAAATATATTGAAGACGGCTCCAGGTCCAACGCAGCATAGTGTAATTAACGTAAATACTGTGCAGCCCAACATTTTCCAGTGTATCTTGACTTGGATTAACAAAGAAGGTAACATTACTTTTGGGAACAAATGGATAGATCATGATAGAGACAAATTTGAGTGCTTTCTTGCCCTGCTTATACGTGCAGGAGTGTAGAAACGTCGTAATGAGGGATAGTGAATTTATGGAACAAAGAGCATGGCCGATCTATTATATTCAGTATTTTACGACTAGGAACCGCTTTACTTAAACACAGGGTGAGCCAGGAGTAAATGAACCCGCTTTGAAGGGTGACAGTATTAGTGATTTTGAACAAAAAACTCATATGTAGGTATGCGCTATTCCGAATGGTTTCCGAGACGGAACACATTTACTGTCACTATTTATTTTCTTAAATAACTCGAAAACTGCACCCTCCAGAGAAAGTGTGTCTCTGTGCAAAATTAAACTACATTAAATTTCTTACAAAAAATATCTTATTCATTTTTTCTCTAGGAACAATGACGATGTTTGATTAATGTAGCAAATAAATAATCAATATACATTAAACGTTTTTTATCTCGGAGGCCATTGAGAATCACTAATCAGATGTACCTTTTCTTTTGGCTCACCCCGCATTACGCTGTATTCAGTGCGATGACGCATAGCAGCGGTGATAGAATCGTAGCCCTGATAAATTGTCCCCTAAAATGGGTATATTTGAACAGTGGGTAACCACATTACGTGATACATACGAACCACATGATAATAGTGCAGTTGACGAAGAACTGATTAACTTTAGGGGTAGGCGTCCCTTTGATCAGTATATTCCCTTGAAACCTGGAAAGAATGGGCTGCATGTGACAGTAAAAATTAATACGTCACACAGCTGCAGGAGTGTGCAAAAATGGCGAAGACCAGCCTAGATAAAGGAAAGGAGTGGTATCGGAACGGACAGAAAATTATGCAGGAGTGATATAAATATAAGAACTGATACCTTATTCACAAGTTTGGACGAAACAAACGAATTAGAACGAAAAGAGATGACTCTGCTTGGAATAATAAGAAAAAGAGTGTCGTGAACTACCTGCAGAATTTCTCGTAGTAAGGGGAAGATCTGCAGCTTCAAGTCCTTCGGATTCCAGGAATCAGCCACGATACTGCCAAAGAAAGGGTGAGATAGTGGCGCTGCTGCCTACTAAGGGTTTCGAAGAGGGAACAGGGAAGCATCAAGTGCTAAATTATAATGCAACTAAGTGAGGTGTAAGCACAATGGACAAATCAGTCAGGACCTTCGCTACAAAATGCATGACGGGAGAACGTCCCAATATTTTGGATGTTAGTAACCTCGATACTTTCATAATCTGACTTAATTTAAATCCTGATCGGAACAAAGAAATCAACACGAAAAGAAGAGAATTTCTTCTTGAATTGGGAACGTCTCTAGTACAGAAAATCACAAGTCTGCGTAGCGAAGTTCCACCTCTTCCTACTTGTACTTCAGCACAAAGGCAAAGCATGGCAAAACGTTGACCTTGCTCTATGTGCTAATATCCAATGGTTAGAAAACATCCAGAAAAGTGCAGAAGATGCCTTTACTTTGTCTTCAATCAGCATTCAGAGTCGCTTTGTTATAAATGTAAGAATGTTTAAAATAAGTGATTATACACTTAGCTTCCCGTTTTCAGTTCCGTAATGTATGTTTTTATGTCAGTTCCTTGATATAAATGAAATATTGCCAATAAATTGCTTGGTGCCTTTATGACCTGATTGGAACTCAGTGAAATAAATTTCATTATAGCTACAGTGTGAAAACAAAATGACAGATTCACTCCGAAACATGAGAAAACAATCTCGAAATGCCATTGAGTCCTAAAAACAAACCGTGGTTTCTAGTAATAAAATGCATCACACCAACTAAGGCGAATAAATGATGAGGAAGCAATGGCTGTTGCACTCTCGATTCAAAAGAAGATGCGCAAATAACGACAGGCGTTTGTGGAAACATCTATGTGCGAAGCATACAACAGCTATCGCCGTCGTACCTTCGCTAAAGATCTGGCGGAGAATCCGAAAAAATCCTGGTCCTGTATACAGTCTCTAAGCGGGTCTAAGGCTTCCATCCAGTCGCTCGCTGACCATTCTGGTGTCGCAGTAGAAGATAGCAAAAGGAAGGCCGAAGTTTCAAATTCCACATTGAAGTAATCGTTCACGCTGCAGAATCGTACAAACGTATCGTCGTTTGACCATCGCATAGTCCCGTGTGGATGACATAGTAATAAACATCCCCGCGTAGGGAAACAACTGGAGGAGTTGAAAACAAATAAATCGGCAGGTCTGTGTAGAATCCTAATTCGGTTTTACAAAGGATACTCTACGGCATTGGCACTTACTTAGTTGGCATTTGTCGCGAATCTCTCGATCAGCGCAAAGAACCAAGCGCCTAGAAAAAAGAGCGGATGACTTCTGTATATAAGAAGAAAAAAGAACTGACCCGCAAAATTACAGACCAATATCCATAACAACGGTTTGCTGTAGAATTCTAGAGCCTCTTGTGAGTTCGAATATGGTAAATTTCCTAAAGCCCGAAAAGCTCACGTCCACGAATGAGCACGACTTTAGGAAGCATCGTTCGGCTGAAACCCAGCTTGCTCTTTTCTCACATGATACACTGGGAACTACGGATGCAGGGCAACAGGCAGATACCGTATTTCTAGATTTCCGGAAAGCGTTTGACGCCACTGCATACAGTTAACAGTGTACGGAATACCCTACCAGATATGTGAATTGCTCGAAGACTTCTCAAGTAATAAAACCCAGTATGCTGTCTTCGACGGCGAATGCTCATCAGAGACAACGCTATCGTCAGGAGTGGCTCAGAGAAGTGTGATAGGGCCTTTACTATTTTCTACATACATAAATGATCTGGCACATAGGGTGGCCAGCAATCTGTGGTTGTTCGATGGAAGTGCTGTGGTGTACAAGAAGGTGTCGAAGAGAAGTGACTGTAGGTGGATCAAGATGACTTAGACAAAATTTCTAATCGGTATGATGAATGACCGCTGGCTCTTAATGTGGAAAAATGCAAGTTAATGCGGATGAGTACGAAAAACAAACCCTTAACGTTCCAGTACAGCGTCAGTAGTGATCTGCTCGACACAGTCACGTCGTTTAAATATCTGGGTGTAGTGTTGCGAAGCGATATGCAAAAGAACGAGAATGTGAGGACTGTGGTAGGGAGAATTTTAGGAAAGCGAGGTTTACGTGTAGAAGAGACCGCATATAGGACGACGGCCCGACCTACTCTTGCGTACTGCTCGAGTGTTTGGGATCCGTACCAGGTAGGATTGAGAGAAGACATAGGAGCAGTTCAGAGACGTGCTGCCAGATTTGTTACCGGTAGGTTCGATCAGCATTCAACGCTTGGCGAGCTCAAGTGTCAATCCATGGAGGGAAGAAGACATTCGTTTCGAACAACGCTACTGAGAATGTTTAGATAACCGGCATTTGAAGCTGACTGCCAAACGATTCTGCTGCCTCCAACATAAATTACACGAAAGGACCACGAAAATAAGATACGGAAAACACGGCCTCTTACTGAGGCATGTAGACAATCATTTGTCCCTCGCTCTGCCTGCGAGTGGAACGGGAAGGGAAACAACTAGTTGTTGTGAAGGGTACCCTCCGCCATGCACCGTACGGTGCCTTGCGGAATATGTATGTAGATGTAAATGTAGATAAGATTTTTGGCTATTAATCAGAACAAACGGGGTTCGATTACGCATCCAGCCATGCAGGTTTTGGTTTCCTACGATTTTCTTAAGTCTTTTTCAAGATGGCACAGCTGATTTCTCCTCCCATTCTTGTCCAGTCTGAACTTTCACTCTACGGACGTCGGCGCCGGTGTGTCCTTCAACTACTATCTATTACTGGTACACTCACAGGTATCGTTGTGATTTACCAACAACTTTGGAAGCCTTACAAAGGGAAATCAGGAGTAACGAGTTTCCGCCTAGCTGGAGAGGGGTTTGGCCTGGGTGTCGTGCAGATGTCGGGCTCAGTTTAGCATTTAATTTACTAAATACGAAAAATATTTATCGATAACAGACTAGCAAAGCAACTTCGAAAAAGCAGTGTATCCTTCCGTTGCCCATAAAGATACTTAAGCAAGGCCCAAAACAATCAGTAAACAATCAGAATAGTAAAATAATTTCCTTGCAATAAACAGAATGAAAAGCCAACCTCTGTCCTAGGATACATAAGCGGAAAACAACCCTTGACCATAAAAACCAATTATAACTTCTATCATTAAATGTAAGATGTCAGCCGGCCGCGGTGGTCTAGCGGTTCTAGGCGCTCAGTCCGGAACCGCGCGACTGCTACGGTCGCAGGTTCGAATCCTGCCTCGGGCATGGATGTATGTGATGTCCTTAGGTTAGTTATGTTTAAGTAGTTCTAAGTTCTAGGGGACTGATGACCACAGATGTTAAGTCCCGTATTGGTCAGAACCATTTGAACCATTTTTTGTAATATGTCGATACCACTCTTAGACATAGCTAGGATGAGTTCCAAAACACATAACTACACATTAGTCTAGTACTACCACCGTCATCAGACAGCTGTCACAACACGCTGTTCACAACGCTCTACCAAACTACCTATGTATGTACCCCAATGAGTTCAAGCACAATAAAACATACAGCTGATCATTCACACTGAACAATTAACAAGGTATATTTGTAGCACACATTGTGTCATCAAATTAGTTACCCTCACGGTAGTTAAAATAAAACCACTTTCAGCCTAATTCAATTAATTACGCCCATAGTAAGTAACTTAACAATTTCGTCTGCTCTTGACCATAGCGCACACTCCTGCACATCCTGCGTGACATTAAATAATAATCGCACAGTTACTACGAAACGGAAATCCTTATGTAAGTAAGAACAGGTAAGTTTAGTGAAGAGAATAAGTTTGTAGTCGATAAGTCTGGTCAAAAAGTCGTTTCCTCCTTACTGTCAAAGCTTGCTTGAGAGTTGAATGTTTACAACACTCTTCCAGCATGTAACCAAAAATTATGTTCAACCGTTTTGCAAAGAGTAAAAATGTTTCCTCACTGCCTGCTTACTCTTGAAATAAACTATTGCTTTATTTCACCGTGATCTGCTGGTTATTGCCATGTAGCCACTTTCAAGTGAAACACGTCACCTTCGTATCAAAACATTTTACACAGATCGCTATTTATGTAGAATAGTTACGAATGAGAAGCAGTACATGTTATTGTTACACGCTTGAGCATTAACTAATTTATCGATCGTCAGCTCGAATGGTGTAATTAACTGTTGATGACTGATGTGCGTAACAACGTCTGCTTTTGATACACGCATAATGCATGGACCAAAGGCCTTGCCTCAGTCGTAATTCCGGTTCCCGTCAGATCACAGAAGTTAAGCGCTGCCGGCCTTGGTTACCATTTGTGTGGGTGACCGTCCACTCTGTAGAGCCCTGTAGGCAAGCGGGGTGCACTCAGTCCTTGTGAGGCCAAATGAGGAACCACTTCATGGGAGCGGCGGCTGCGGTCACGAAAATTGACGACGGCCGGGAGAGAGGGTGCTGACCACATGCTCCTCCAAATCCGCATCCAGTGATGCTTACCGGTGGACACGGCAGTCGGTCGGTATCCTTGGGCGTTCAGAGTCCTGTTTGGACGGAGATGATACGCGACGCTACACTAGTTCCACCTGTTAACGCCCATCTGGGTGAAATTAGTTAGTCTTGTGGGCGTATAGAATTTTTTTTCTTCAATATTTAACAGTTGGGGTGATATCCTTTGCAAAAATTCGTAACAGCTATAGAACACAGGGTTTATCAGCTGGAAGTTGATCAAGGAGTTACCTGTAAGTCAAACCTACAAATATACTGCACTGCCTTATTCTGCACTATACGTACACCAGTAGTTGATAGCTGTACAACGCAAAATGTTTGAATTGTCTGATGGGTACTAGATTGTAAATCGTGAAACACATGATTAATCTACGAATTCTAGAACTTATAGAACTTGTACGGTTGTGTTTTACACTAAAGAGCCAAAGAAACTGGTACTCCTAGCTAATATCATGTAGGGCCACCATGAGTGCCGCAACACGACGTGGTATGGACTCGACTAATGTCAGAAGTAGTGCTGGAGGGTTTTGACACCTTGAATCCTGCAGGGCTGTCCACAAATCCGTAACAGTACGAGGGGGTGGAGATCTTTTCTGAACAGCCCGTTGCAAGACATCCCAGACATGCTCAGTAATGTTCATGTCTGGGGAGTTTGGTGGGCAGCGGAAGTGTTTAAACTCAGAAGAGTGTTCCTGGAGCCACTCTGCAGCAATGTTGGACGTGTGGGGTGTCGCATTGTCCTGCTGGAATTGCCCAGTCCGTCGGAACGCACAATCGACACGAATGGATGCAGGTGATGCTTACGTACGTGTCACCTGTCAGAGTCGAATCCAGACATATCACGGATCCCATATCATTCCAACTACACACGCCCCACACAATTACAGAGCCTCCACCAGCTTGAACAGTCCCCTCCTTACATGTAGGGTCCATGTAATCATGAGATTGTCTCCATACCCGCATGCGTCCATCCGATTGATACAATTCGAAACGAGACTCGACCAGACAACGTATTTCGAGTCATCAACAGTCCTGTCGGCGATGGCGGGCCCAGGCGAGGGGTAAATTTTTGTTTCGTACACTCATCAAAGGTACACGAGTGGCCCTTAGGTTCCGAGAGCTCATATCGATGATATTTTGTTGAATGGTTCGCACGCTGACTCTTGTTGATGGCCCAGCATTGAAATCTGCAGTAGTCTGTGGAGTGGTTGCACTTCTGTCACGTTGAACTGTTTTCTTCAATTGTTGTTGGTCCCGTTCTTGCGGGATCTCTTTGCGGCCGCAAGCGATGCGGGAGATTACATGTTTGACCGAATACCTGATATTCGCGGTACACTCGTGAAATAATCGTATAGGAAAATCCTCATTTCGTCACTACCTCGAAGATGCTGTGTCCCATCGCTTGTGCCCCGACTATAATACCGCGTTCAAACTCATTTAAATCTTGATAACTTGCCATTGTAGGAGCAGTAACCGATCTAACAACTGCGCCAGACACATTTCGTCTTATATAGCCGTTTCCTGCCTGTTTATAAATCTCTGTATTTGAATACGCCTGCCTATACCAGTTTCTTTGACGCTTCCGAGTAGATTTGTTACGGGCTAGACAGTTCTGACGAAAGAGTTGCGTGTGCGGGCAGCTAGCTGTAGTATGGGTTCTCCAGTGCTGCTGCGAGTGCAGAGTCAAGAATGCTTACTCAACAAGAACATTCCTTATTACTTCGACGATAGTGGCCTAAGAGTCGGTCGTGTCCAGTAGACAGCGAGAGAAGACCCATGCGGAAAACTGAGGTAGCACAGAGCAGCATCTGCCTACGACGGCGCCCTTGCTGACCCATTAGTTCGTCAGTTCTACTTTCGCAGCGCGACGAGTGCAGAGGACGGCGTCTGCTGCTTGCGGCACAAGGTGGCAAGCAGAAACGTGCAGGCGGGCGACTCGAGTTTAACTTAGGACCCTCGGAGGCCGACTAGTCTGTCAGGCGATAGATACCACTGAGTGGATTCAATTCCTTGTGTTCGATTCGAATACCAGAATCGTCAGGTCTAGCTGACAGCTGCTAGATCAGCGGCTTCGAGAGGTTCTAGTAGTTAGCTGTGCATCTGATCAATTACTAGCCCTCGAATGAGAATCACAGAAGGGATGCTGCTACCGGGTGTGCTGGGAACATTTATATTCCCTGTGACCGGGTGTGTTATGATAAAACTAAGCTCTCATCATAAACTCAGCAGTGCAAGTGCCAATTTGTGCCACACCATGAAGCCACTCGCACTGCAGTGTGCTGCGGCAACGCCCAGCGGAGAATTATGTCTGTGGCTGGCCCGTACATCCCTTGCCTGATATCAAGGTCTGCCTGAATCACAGACCATAACAGTTACCTTAATATACATGTTATAAAAGCCTCTTTGTCTCCACTTCAAGTCTTTTAAGAACTGTCAATCACCATTTAAAATTAATTTATAATATTATTGTTTTTGGTGATATTCATTATTATTAGCTACATAAATGTCACTTAACATGTTTAAACCTGACTTTTTCAGAGTCGTAAATACGGGAAATGGTTGAAACGGGCAGCGTTGAGGGGAGTCGGAGATGTTATATCTTGTGATCTGGATAACAGGGAAACTGCGAATGTTGTCTGCAATACTCCATGCATCATATACAAGGGTAAATAAATAAATACCTGCAGTCAATTTTTATAATTTATTACAACAAGAGTATACAGTTATTAGTGATATTATTTTTCGACAGAGTTACCCTGTGGACCGTGGTACTACTCAAATCTTTAGAAAATCAAAATTACCATCTCACCACAGTTATTTAAAGAAAATAGGAAGCCTGGAATCACTGGTGTTGGACGAGCTTGTGATTGTTTTACAATTTTAATTGGACTCAAAAAAGGGTTAACTATAAACATCAATTCGGACATTTTCCCTCTTGCTGATGCAATATACAAATTTTCACTTTGACTGAATTACATAAACACGAATAAGAATCATATTTTGATCCCCAACCAAAAAGATAGATAGTGCGCACGGTGGATAATCAAGAATAAACAATCGTTCTTGTTTAACAATATCTCAAAAGGCCAGTAACACTATACACTTCCAACCCAAAGTTACACAGCCTCATAATACCACAACTTAATTAAAAAAAAACAACAAAGATCTTAAAGCTTAATAAAACTGAACTGCCCTCATAAAGGTCCACAGTGAAACTTGCTTATACTAAAAACGCAAAGTGGGCCAACCAAGGTCGCAAAACTGGCACACAGTTGCACATTCATTAAGGATACACAAATGATTAACATAAGTGTTGAATAAGAATGGCTAGTAATAATCAGTAAAATAACTTACAGAAACGCTGATATTAACAAAGTGGCCTTAACTTTAGAGACAGCGTTAAGGCCCACAGCAGTATCTGGAAGCAATAACGCTACGGCCGGCAAGCAATACGAGCGTTCACTCCCCACGGCTTGTGCATAGGCTCGCAAGCAGGCGGTATATATTTATATATAGTCCTACCGGCCTCACAATGTGCTGTCCTGACAAGAATCCATAACCGAACCGACGCCAGGAAACGAGCAGACTTAACAAATGGCCTGCAGCACAAATAATTACAATGAAAACAAAGGTCAAATCACAGACACATGGGAGTATATAATAAGCATGCCTCTAAATTCTTATGGAGCAATACTCTAAGAGTACTCGTCTCCCAGAAAATTTGCAGAAAACTTAGAGATCACTTGTAGTTGCCTTAAGGCATTTTCAACATTAAATAAACATACCAAATCCTGCCGTGACGCCGGCCGGACTGGCCGTGCGGTTCTAGGTGCTACAGTCTGGAGCCGAGCGACCGCTACGATCGCAGGTTCGAATCCTGCCTCGGACAGGGATGTGTGTGACGTCATTAGGTTAGTTAGGTTTCATTATTTCTAAGTTCTAGGTGACTGATGACCTCAGAAGTTAAGTCGCATAGTGCTCAGAGCCTGCCGTGACAAATGATTAAACCATGAACTGTACGGCTGCCGGGTGCGTACACAACGGCAACCGGTCCTCAAGCGGCCAATATGTCCTAAAACAAGTTATAACTTGCATGAAAACCACTTAAAACACACTTTCCACAAATTATGAGAAACGAAATGAAATGAACATCAGCCTCCTTAAAATAGCCACTGAGGAACCAAGTTCAGAACCATCTCCGGCAGCTACCCATGCAACAATAAGTTTCAACAACTTTCTTAGTTAAACACAGAATAACTTGGAGCTTGAAAATTACGAGCTGGGAAGCTATTCAGCGTGAGACGACGAACCCACCACAATTTTTCACGTCAAGGCACCCAATGATCGGCACCGTACATCCGACGCGAAAAAATACAAGGACGGCGAGCACGGCGAGGCCCATGAACCACGGTTAGGGACGCCGGCTTGTTTTCCTCACAGGTTGGCTCGATGAACGCCGACCGGAGACTCTCCGGTCACACGTTCACTCGGAAAACCCGCCGGGGAGAGGAGTCAAAGACAACGAGACAGCCGAATATCGATATCAGCGATGCAAGTAGAACACCCTAGCGCCAGCCGCCACGTCTCACCCTGTTTTTCAATGCATTTGGTCTACCGTTCCGCATGCATTCCAATGACCTCTGAAAAAAAAGGATTCTGGTTACGCAGTAATCCACGTATGCACCGCTGCCTTCATCTGTTGATCGTAGCTGAATCGACGGCCTCTTAAGGCATCTTTGTGGACGAAACAGACGGCAGTCCGATGGGACGATATCGGGACAGTAAGCGGGATGCCTCAACGCTCGAAACGCAGCATCTGAAGAGTTTCGGCGGTGTGCGTGGTGGAGGCAGAAAGCCGTGCAACGAAAGGACGCCTTCCGACAGTGTTACGCATGATTTTACATGCAGAACCATAAATAATCTGCAGATGGTTCGCAATATCATCAACAGTCAGTCGTCTGTTATTCTGAACCACGGCACGGACTTGTTCAATGTTGGCATCAGTTGTGGTTGTAGGTGGTCGTCCCGCTCTTTCCTCACTCTCGTTTTACAAATTTTCAATTGTTCAATCCATTGACGAACAGTTCGCTGCGGCGAAGCATTGTCCCAGTATTGTACTGAATTTCTACGGATCTCCGCTCCTGCTATACCTTCAGGGTGCAAAAATAGACTGCGGTATGCGGTTCTTCTATGGTGCAAACAGAAAGTGACGCTGCCATTTTTATGTCGCAACAGCATTAAAGATCTGTTTTTGTAATTCCGTATTGTGACATGGTTACGTAAGATAATTCTTAGAATAATTTACTTTGGAATTAGCGTTATCTACAGGAAGACAAGATTAACGTGATATTCATTTGGCGTATATGGCCATGTGCACATCAGATGTGACTATGTCTTTATCTTAACAGTACGCAAGGAAAGAACAAGATTACTAGGATTAGGAAAACTTTATTTATCGTGTAGTCCGATTCTCATTATGGGATAATTTTAAATGAAAATTCCAATTTAGATGAGCGTCATCACTTGCTAACCAAACAGCATAAGTAGGCTGTTTAGGTTTTTATGTTGGTAACGCCACGTATGTAAATCACTGACTGTCTATGAAAATCACTGACTGTGCTGTGTGCAGTCTGTGGCTGGTTGACATTGTTGGAATATTCACTATTGTAGTGTTGGGCAGTTGGATGTGAACAGCGCGTAGCGTTGTGCAGTTGGAGGTGATCCGCCAGTAGTGGTGGATGTGGGGAGAGAGATGGCAGAGTTTTAAGATCGGACGATCTGGACGTGTGTCCGTCAGAAAAAGGAAATTTGTAAGACTGGATGTCATGAACTGATGTAATGACTTTTGAACATTATTAAGGTAAATACATTGTTTGTTCCCTATCAAAATCTTTCATTTGCTAACCATGCCTATCAGTAGTAAGTGCCTTCCGTAGTTAGAATCTTTTATTCAGCTGGCAGTAGTGGCGCTCGCTGTATTTTAGTAGTTTGAGTAACGAAGATTTTTTTGAGGTAAGTAATTCATGTAAGGTATAGGTTATTGTTGGTCAGGGCCAAAAAATCAGATTTCGTTGCGCTAAAAAAAATATTGTGTGTTAGTTTAGTGTTGATCAGAATAAGTAAAGAGAGAAATGTCTGAGTACGTTCAGTTTTGTTCAGCTGTTTGAAAATCAAATAACGTAAAGGTTTTTCAGCACAGTCATTTATAAATTTTTCAAAGGGGATGTTCCATACGTCGATCCTTAGCCGAGGATACCTCACTGGAATATTCTGATTTTTTCTTTTAGTTTGTGTGATTAGTGTAGCTATTCTTCATTGCTAGCGCGTAATTGTAGAGATAATCTTCTTTGTAGTTGTAGTTTTTCATTGTTGTACTGTAAAACAGTTGAGGCATGGATGTAGATTTGCAGCAAGTATTTCGCAGCTGCGCTTGCAATTAACTAGATATTATTTTCAGTGCTATGTTAATGTGTTTTCTTATTTTACTCTTCAAATTGTGTTTTTCTGTGTTATCGTGTGAAATACTGCGACAATTATGGCGTGTGAAAAAAGTAATACTAGGCTCCAAAGTAAACTGAGAAATGACAGTGGAGACGAAAACAGTGTGTTAGGGCCACCGTGTAATGAATTAACTAACGTTCAACATAGTAATTTGGTAAATGTGCATAGGGAAATGGACCAGGCGGCAAATAATGATGTAGACAGTGAAACAATTAGTGAACAGGGAAGCATTATCGATCGATCGGTCGGCAACAGCTCGCCTCAGCAATCCGAGATGACAGAACACAATCTTGCAAATACTGTAGATTCAGCTTTTGCGTCCTCACCGTTTTCTCAAGCAAGTCAAGACACATTTTCTGCTTTTCAAAATGCGAATGTTGCCGGTGCAAATCCACTGCCGTAAAGTACAGGGGAACATGTTTCAGACACCAGTGCATTGTTATTACAATTAGTGCAACAAATGGGACAACAGCTTCAAAAGTCGGACTCAATGGAACTAAATCAGGAACGAACACAGCAACAGCTACAAAATTTATACTCAGTGAAACAAAATCTTCAAAAGTTAAACACAATTGAACAAACGCTTGAACAAACACGTGAAGATTCAACTGCTGAGTAACTTAAAATCGAATCGAAATATCAATAAGTCTGTAATCACGTAAAACACAAGTTTGTGAGCATTTCCAACCTATTATTTCGCTTAATGAAAAAGTGCATTACAGAATCACGAAGCAGCCATAAAAGAACTGTAAACTATAGTTCATGAAAATCACGACACCTTGCAAGCTATAATTGACTCAGTTGCATCTACAGATTCGGTTACACAACTTGCAAAAACTCAAGGAAACTTAAAGGACATAGTAGATACGCTTTCAACACAAATGGACCCTCTGAAACTTGGTTCAGAAAAAACGCACTGAGGAAATCAGTTCATTATCGGAGAAAGTAGCCGAACTTTCGGATCAGTTCACTTAAGTTATCTAGAAATGTAGATGATGATCTGAATGACACAACACCAGCAGCCTTTACTGACACAGAAGAGTATGAACAAATTAGAAAATTCGAACAAAATCAGAATCAAATTAATACCCAACACAACAGGGAATTCCGGGAAGTACAAGATCAGTTGGCACAAGTAATACAAGAGTTACATATTTCAGAGAACACTCGCGCTCCAATACGGGAAGAGGGACAGAGAAATATGGAACAGCCACAAAATAATAACACAGGGCATTTCGAAATTATGAAAGAAATTGGCATGGTACACCGAATTTTGAAATGGAACCGCCGAAAAGACTTAACAATAACAGATATGCGATTCGCTGACATGATGAGTTTGACTATAAGTTGTTTATTACTACACGTAAATTCAAAACATTTAAGAATTCTGGCAACGACAATCATCCACAAGCATGGCTTCATCAATTCTTTCATTTTTTTTCCTCCCAACTGGTCACTGGAGCACAGATTAGAATTTATGTGTGGCTATTTAGAGAATGAACCAGCTTTAAGAATGCGATCGGTCATTCCCGATTGTCACAATGAAGGATAATTTTATCATGCCTTCCTCTCAGCATATTGGTCCCAAGCTACTCAAGATAACGTAAAACATAGCATCATAATGATGAAACATTTCGAACAATCTGAATTTTCCAATCTTGTCAAATATTTTGAACACATATTGCATAAGAATCAGTACCTGTCAAGCCCATACAGCCCCTCAGAACTCATCCGCATTTGCTTAATCAAACTGCCTGAACATTTACGACATATTATTTTGGGAGGACATAGCAAAGACGACATCGAAGCTTTTCAGGGACTGTTACAAGAATTGGAAATTGACACTGACAATTGCGGGACGCGAAAACAGGAACACAACAATTACAGGTCACATACGGCACAATTCCGAGATGATAGTAACAACAACTGGACACGACAAGGCTATTCTTACAATGCAAATCGTGACAAAACAGACACCACCCTATGACAACTGTTGGGAGAGTAGTAATAATTACAGGGGATGACCACATCTTTTCAGTAATGACTATGACAGAGACAATCATAGACACCGACAATATGGGAACCAACATAATTATTATCAAGGGAGACAGAACAATTTCATACACAACAGCCCAGCGCGCAGTTACGGCTCAGGGAGAAGTTCTCCACCGACAAGGAAGAAATTACAGAAACTACCGACATGGCGACAGATGATATAATCTTAACAAGTGACCAGAATTTAATCAGAACTTGCGGCTCACCTGCAATTGCACAACGCTACGAGCTGTTCACATCCAACTGCCCAACATTACAATAGTGAATATGCCAACAATGCCAATCAGCCAAAAACTGCACACAGCACAAGCAGTGATTTTCATAGGCAGTCAGTGATTTACATACGTGGCGTTACCAACATAAAAACCTAAACAGCCTACTTATGCTGTTTGGTTAGCAAGTGATGACGCTCATCTAAATTGGAATTTTCATTTAAAATTATCCCATAATGAGAATCGGACTACACGATAAATAAAGTTTTCCTAATCCTAGTAATCTTGTTCTTTCCTTGCGTACAGTGCGCTACATGGCGTTACCAACATAAAAACCTAAACAGCTTAGTTACAACAGCATAGCCACCTAACTTCTCAGATATCTGCTCCCAAGAACTCTGTAGTTACTTAAATATAGTTTATACAAATAAACAGCTAAAATTAGTGCACTACAAGCATGAACTTAGTTCAGTGGTACTACGGCGAGTTAGAACGAGACTGTCCGGTCTACTGACAATGCCTTACACGGGAAAATGTTACACTTGTTATCGTCACCACTCGATTTTTTGTGGCCAGATCGTGAACAGTGCTGCGTGGGACATTGGTACGGAAGAACAGAAACTACGACATTTTATAGAGACACGCGTAATCCACGCTCTTAATAGAGGTCTGAAAGTCTTGCGTGTGATGAAATGACACCGACTGCTGTGCTCTGGTAGTCTAATTTCAACAATAATCCGCAATGTAATTGCGTAAAAATGGCTCTGAACACTGTGGGACTTAACTTCTGAGGTAATCAGTCCCCTGGAACTTAGAACTACTTAAACCTACCTAACCTAAGGACATCACACACATCCATGCCCGAGGTAGGATTCGAACCTGCGACCGTAGCGGACGCGCGGTTCCAGTCTGTAGTGCCTGGAACCGCTCATCCACTCTGGCCGGCTAATTGTGTAACTATGTGTCTATGTTCCGTAATGTCAAACGATATTAATAATGGTAACAATAATAATAGTAATAATAAAACATTAACACACTGTTGAATCGTTAACTTTGTTTGTGCTTCTGAGAATGATATTGATCGATTAAAGCACCAACGGCGCGCTTCAGATGACCTAGCTCTTTCCATTGACGTGTTAAACAGCGTACAGTTTCTTCAGTTCTCTGCTCACTTTTGCATTGTGATCAGCAATTTTTCCTCCTCTAGTTCGACGACAGCAGTTTGCGCAATGTTAGATAAAGATTTTTCCTAGGCTCTAAGACGTATTGCACAACGCACTGACGTGCTAGTCACTGACGCTTAGGTCTATCAGGTTAGTTACACGTCTCTCGCATTGATGTGGAGATATCGACCAGGAAACAAAACGTTACGAAAGATGGTTTGCGCAAAATGGGACGTCGGGCACTAGTCATGATACTAGAATCGTATTCGGAAGAAGAACTCTTCCACAACTCGTTCCCATCATCCCGGACGATTTCTTGAACAATTCCCTTTCCTATTCTCGTCTAAGTGAAAGTGGCTTGCACCTCGGAAATGAAATCTACCTTACTACTTTCCTGTGAAATAAACTGGTGAAACAGCCGTGCCTTAATGTTTGACTTTCCCTGCTCAACTGACATTTTTCAGTGACACGCTCAGTGATCTCAATACTAAGGAAACCGTGACTAGTGGGAAGCCCATGTCGTAAAAGGGAATAATAACTGTTGTCGTATTTGACAGTTTTGTGAACTTCTTTGTCTTGATTTATTAAACAAATGGGAAATGTTTTCAGGTTTCCTTACCTCTACCTAGAAGGTACCATGAAAGAACACAACTACTGAAAAATGAAATGTTAGTACAAGTTGTGAGGTCACCGCTGCTGCATCTCGATCGATAAGAAGGGAAGTGAAATCTCCGTGAGGTGCGACAACGTGTGGTTAATAAGAATGGCCGGCTTCAACAACAAGGGCTGGTTGCTTGTTCTGAGTGCGCGCCAGCACTTCAGCAGCGAAGGTGGAATCTTCAGATTCAGATGTGCTCGATAGCGAACACTCTTTCGGACGAAGCACGCGCCAAAAATTCAGATAGTATTCTGAATTTTACAATCGCGTGTCGGAAGAATATACAACAGTCATTTGTTTTATTCGAATACCATAGCGTGATTTCGTTACTATAAATAATACCTTTCGACAACGTATATAATAGTGGAATTCCAGTCTACTGTGCATAACGAACTATACTCAACCAATCATTAAGTAATACTAATAATCTAATATTCCATCATCAAAAGGAGATAGTTATAAGCGAGCAGTGAGAAAAACCTAAAAGGGATGAACTGATATTAATAATTATGTGAGGCTTAAAACCATTTTGTGTCTTCGGCGCCTTAAACGTCAATGTACTTTCTCATTCACTTATGCTCCATCAGCTGACTTCGGCACGTGTCCATCACTAAGTGCTTCAACATGAACGCTCTATCAATAACTTACAGCCATCAGAACGACGTTGCAGGATGGGCAAAGCCCTACATCACACTCCCTACATCACATGTACATGACTGCACAGTGTCACACATAAAGTATGCATGAAATCAGGACCACTACGGCTTCGTGTTGTTTTACAAAATTTTCACTCTGGTCTTTGGCGACAGAAGGACCTACATGTCCTGTTAGTACCCGTAAGATAATGAACAGTGTTCATGGATTGACTTTATGATGAACAAATATGGATGGGCTGGCCAGCAGTTCACACTGCAGACAGCGGCCTAAAGGAAGGTCTGCTGCTCTATGAAACAAACAAATTACCATTCAGCTGCAACAGGGTCCACATCCGTTATAAACTTGTTCAAAGAAATAAATTTTCTGCAGCGACTCTTATTTATTTCTATTATATTTTTATTTTGCGTAATACGACGTTACGAATGTGCAGCCACTCTCAGGTAGTGTTTGATGAATTGACTGCGTCTGGTTTTGTTTACAGTCATTTTCCTGGGCAGTGCGTGGCTGGCCGGACTTGAAAGCTGTAGCCATGATGCACACAATCTGTTTCTTTATTCTTGTTGTGGCTGAGCGGTTCTAGGCGCAAACCGCTACGGTCGCAGGTTCGAATACTGCTTCGGGCATGCATGTGTGTGATGCCCTTAGGTTACTAGGGGACTGATGACGTCAGATGTTAAGTCCCACAGTGCTCAGAGCCATTTTTTTTCTTTAATCTTACGAGACCATTTAAACCTTAACAAAAAGTTAATTTTTAGTACATATTTTGATATTTCTTCTCAACACTTTTCCTTCCCTTTCGATGAATTGTATACTTAAAAACATGGTCTACATCTTATTTACCTCAAAGTTGCCTGCAAACTTGCTCTGTAACGTGACGCTCTGCGAAGTCACCCTTGGTTCGACGACGTTTCAGACAGCAAGGTGTCGACACATTCGAAAAATGGTCACAGTTCAGAAGTTCACGTGAGTTGTAAGGCGGATTAATGACGTCACGTGGCACCAAATTTCACCACAGTTCTAGCCAACGCCATCGCAGACGTATTACACAGTGGGACGGCCGTTACACCTCGCTTACCCACATTTCACACCTACTTCATAAGAATCTTCGATGGAGGTCAGAAGCGCTTTGTCAGGCGTTGACGCCATTGAGTGTTCTTATGGGTTGACACGTCACCGCTCAGAATTGACAGGAAAACGCCTTAGGAGATGGCATAAAAGGCGTCAATAAAGCCACTTCTTTCCTTGGGGCGTTCATTCCCACACGTTTGGCGGTCGAAAAAGACAGTTCGCTACAGAACGACGTTGTTGACAACGGCTGACATCTTGACACTGCTCGAACGAATCAGCCCTTCTCTACGGACCTCGTGGCCTGCAACCCTACCTGATACCACCGCACCCCTTCGGAGAGCAGAGCTACAGAGCACTTTTTGCTGCGGTGTACAGGTTGGAACCACTAGGAACCATTCAAAACCATTCGACTTAATTTTAACGTGATCCGAAGCAGCAAAGAGTGTTTCTGCTTCTTCACCCCTCCTGCTTCGCGCCATCCTATGGTGTGGTCAAGGCAGGGTGCGACATTGACACATGCGTGAATAAAACACATAGGGTTCCTATGGGGACACACCTTCCCCGCCCCAACCCCTCCCCCCTACCAGTTAGACAACGCCCTTGGTGCTAAATGTGTCCGTTTGTAGAGGGCTTTAAAAATGTTCCTGTACACAGATGTGAATTCAACGATGAGCATGTGCCAGTTGGACAGGCAACCCCATCGACACGACTTCAGGTGAGTCTCGCTGTATCGCTTCACTAGCGCCCGCCAGCTACAAGTGACATCTATTTCTTTCTTCCTTTTTTTTTCATAGGACGGCCCGCCACTTTATTGCAGTTAAGCAGCTTACTGACTACAACTTGCTATGGGCAAGTTACTATTGGTTACTGGTTCTTTGGTGTGACGCTACGATTCACGAACAGGATATTAAACAAGAGCTTTCCGCAAGTAACATGAAGTGGAACGCAGACTACGTGTAAATAACTGAAATTTTGCATACAACATAATTACTCATTGTTTGACTCGGTCTTCTGGCTGGTTTGATGCGATCTGCCACGAATTCCTAACTGTGCCAACCTCTTTATTTCATAGTAGCACTTGCGACCTACGTCCTCAATTATTTGCTGGATGTATTCCAGTTTTTGCCCTGTACAGGTCCCTGTAGTAACATGGAAGTCATTCCCTGATGTCTTAACAGATGTCCTGTCAACCTGCCCCTTCTCCTACTCAGGTATTTCCACATATTCCCTCTCCGACTCTACGCAAAACCTCTACATTCCTTACCTTTTGCGTCCACCTAATTTTCAACATTCGTCTGTTGCAAAGCCGTCCGGAGTGTCCGAGCGGTTCTAGGCGCTACAGTATGGAACCACGCGGCCGCTACCGTCATGGGTTCGAATCCTGCCTCAAGCATGGATGTGTGTGATGTCCTTAGGTTAGTTAGGTTTCATTAGTTCTAAGCTCTAGGGGACCGATGACCTCAGAAGTTAAGTCTCATAGTGCTCAGAGCCAGCCGTCTGTTGCACCGCTTCTCAAATGCTTCGATTCTCTTCTGATCCGGTTTTCCCGCAGTCCATGTTTCACCACCATATAACGCGGTGCTCCAAACGTACGTTCTCAGAAATATCTTTCTTAAATTAAGGCCTATGTTTGATACTAGCAGACATCGCTTGGCCAGGAATGCCCTTTTTGCCAGTGCTAGTCTGTTTTTGATGTCCTCCTTACTCTGTCCGTCATAGGTTATTTCGATGTCTAGGTAGTAGAATTTCTAAGCTTCATCTACTTCGTGACAATTATCCTCATGATAAGTTTCTCAATGTTCTCATTTCTGCTATTTCTCAATTACCTTTGTCATTCTTCGATTTACTTTAGTCCATATTCTGTACTCATTATATTGTTCATTTCATTCAGCGTATCACTTATTTCTTCTTCACCCTCACTCAGGATAGCAATGTCGTCAGCGAATCGTATCATTGATATCCTTTCACCTTGAATTTTAATTCCACTCCTGAACATGTCTTTTATTTCTATCATTGCTTCTTCGACGTACAGATTGAACAGTAGTGGCGAAAGACTACGTCCCTGTGTTACACCGTTTTTAATCCAAACTCTTCGTTCTTGGTCGTCCACTCTTATTATTCCCTCTTGGCTGTTGTATATATTGTATATTTCGCGTCATTCATTATAGCTTACCTCTAACTTTCTCAGAATTTCGAACATCTTGCTCCATTTTACACTGTCGAACGGTTTTTTCATATCGACAAATCCTGTGGAAGTGTCCTGATTCTTCTTCAGTCTTGCTTCCATTATCAACCGCAACGCCAGAATTGCCTCTGTGGTGCCTTCATCCTTTGTAAAGCCAAACTGTTCGTCATGTAGCACATCCTCATTTTTTTCCATTCTTCTCCATATTATTCTTGTCAGCAAATTGGATGCATGAGCTTTAAGCTGATTGTGCAATAATTCTCGCACTTGTCAGCTCTTGCAGTCTTCCCAATTTTGTGGATAATATTTGTGCGAAAATCAGAATAGTTCTCTGGTTGCCACTACCCCCAATGATTTTAGAAACTCTGTTGGAATTTTATTTATCCTTTCTGCCGTATTTGATCTGAAGTCCTCCTAAGCTTTCTTAAATTCTACTTCTAATACTGGATCGCCTATGTCTTCTAAATCAACTTCTGTTCCTTCTTCTGTCACCTCAGATAAATCTTTCCCTTCATAGAGGCCTTCAATGTACTCATTCCGCCTATCCGCTTTCTCCTCTGCATTTAACAGTGGAATTCCCGTCGCAGTCTTAATGTTACCATCCTTTCTTTTAAAGTCACCGCAGATTGTTTCGACTATCCCGTGTGCTGAGTCAGTCCTTCCGACAATCATTTCTTTCTCGATTTCTTTCATTTTTGATGCAGCCATTTCGTCTTAGCTTACCTGCACTTCCTATTTATTTCATTCCTCAGCGTCTTGTATTGCTGTATTCCTAAATTTCCCTGAACATTTTTGTACTGCCTTCTTTCATCGATCAAGTGAAGTATTTCTTCTGCTACCCATGGATTCTTCGCAGTTACCTTCTTTGCACTTACGTTTTTCTTTCCAACTTCTGCGATTGCCCCTTTTAGAGATGTGCATTTCACTTAAATTGCACTGCCTACTAAGCTGTTCCTTATTGCTGTGTCTATAGCCTCATAGAATCTCAAGCGTGTCTCTTCACCTCTTAGTACTTCGGGATCCCACTTCTTTGCGTAATGATTCTTCCTGACTAATCTCGTAAACTTCAGCCTTCTCTTCGTCAGTACTACATTGTGATCTGAGTCTATATATGATTCAGGGTACCTCTTGCAATTCAGAATCTGGCCGCTACGGTCGCAGGTTCGAATTATGCCTGGGGCATGGATGTGTGTGATGTCCTTAGGTTAGTTAGGTTTAAGTAGTTCTAAGTTCTAGGGGACTGATGACCTCAGAAGTTAAGTACCATAGTGCTCAGAACCATTTGAACTATTTGAATTCAGAATATGGTCAGTCTCCTGTCTCATTCTTGTCCTAAGTCTGTATTCTTCTGTGATATTTTCTTCTTCTCCGACCCCTAGAATTGCATTCCAACCCCCCATGACTTTTAGATTATCATCTCCCTTTACGTACTATATTACCCTTTCAATATCCTCATATATTTTCTTTACATCTTCATCTTCAGGTTACGACGTCGGCATTTGTACCTGGACTGCGTGAACCTGAACTATGACATCTTAGGCGTTTCGGAAATGTTGGCTATGCTGCCGGTATGTTGTCATTTTTATATCATTTCTCTGTAAGTTATATTTTGAAAGTGGTGAACAATGGCGTGTGTTTTCGGCGTGAGGGGTCTTACCGAGACCCTCCTCCATTTCATTCACACATGTGTCAATGTCACCTTCGTGGTGACGTGGCAGGAGGACACGAAGCAAGAGGGCTGAGAAAGCTTAAACACGTTCAAATTTCGCCGAATGATCTCTAGTGGTTCCGCGCCGCACACTAGAACAAAAAGTGGGCTCGCGCTACACTCCAATGGAGTGTGAACACATTCGAAGCGGTTGCAGACCCCTACGCCCTTAGAGAAGGGTTGACTTGTCCGAAAGATGTCAGGAGTATCATAAATCGCTTATCACACTGCAAACTGTCTTCTGGACCGCGAAATGTATGGAAATCAATATATGGAAATCAATATATTAACAAACGATTGCTGACGCGCTGCAATGTTGAAGGTTCTTAAAATCAACGCTCCAACTGAATCGGTGGTTTCATCAATTCCTTTTGTTACCCCCTGAGGCCTTACCCTGACGATTCTGAGCGGCGGTGTGTCTAAAATGTTTTCCTGGGCCACCCAAAAGGAAACCGAATGATTTCGACACCGGACGTCGCGTTTCAAACCTCTATGGAAGATGCTACAAATGAAAGTGTGAAATTTGGGTAAGCAGGGGTATGACGACCTTCCCACTGTATGACACATCCACAGTGGTGTTGGCCAGAGCTGTGGTGAAATTTTGTGCCATGTAACGTCATTAATCCACCTTATAACTCGCATGAACTTCAGAGCTGTGGCAATCTTTTATTGTTTCTCGTGTAACGACGCCTTGCCGTTTGAAACGCCGCCGAACTCAAGGGTGACTTCGGAGGGCGCACTGCTCTCCACGATCACAGAGTTAGATTGTAGGCATCTTTGAGAAATATTTCAAACGTCTGGGTCGAAATGGAATATAATTGTGGGATTGCGAGAAAGTGATCCTTTAATTCTATTGCATAGTGCATATTTTTTAAATATTATTTAGAACTTTGGCTTTTACTTCTTCTCCCTTGTATCGCTACGATGTTCATTTGCTATCTATCCTCAATTATCATTCAGTTATTATACATAATTCTTTGTTCATTTTCGCATCTGTCATTCACAAATGTGACTGCATATCTAGTAGTGCGAGACACATTATTTATAATAAACTAAGCCTAATCCCTTGCAGCTTTCCGCAGGTATGTGGTGGTTTTCTTGCATAAATGCGAAATACGCAATGGCATGTTGAACCTATAGCTGAGTATGCAGTAGATCGTTTTAAACTAATAGCTGACCTAGTAATTGTTTCACTGACAATTGTTACTTCTTTTATGAAGTGTTTTGGCAATCACAAAATTAATAAAGGGGGCAACAAACCTTTCTCCAGCATTGGTAAATTACAGACGGCATCCGTGCGGATTGACAAATCTCCTGAATTACATCGATTAGTGGATGGCTATAACTGACCAATATGAATAAAAAAAATTATAACCACTACATTTTATATTTATTGCAAGTGTATCCCATTACTTAATGATTTTACATTACGCGATTTTGAATACCATAGCCGTCATTCTTCTTCGAGGAAACAGACGCGACCAGCGCCTGGTTGTCCGTAGCTCCCACAGCTACCGTGTAAGAAATGTTGCCTATCGCGATAGGCGGTTCATGCAGCTTCATAACTGTTCACTTTCCTGTGGCTGGCTCCTTAATCATCACTAAGAACATGATTTACTCCACGCAAGACTGTTAACTAATAGAATTCCGCTTAGCGAAATCATTATTGAAGTAGCTACTCCACTACACTAAATCTGTCCTAAAGAAGATCGTAGTTGTAGAACCAGAAACAAATTCCACTAGAACTGTATGCAAATACAAATCATGAATTTTCGTTGGCAGCTTGATCTGATTGGATCTTTTTTATTTCTATTTATTTATTTTTTTACAGTCATGGTGCTCGAAAAATAATCCTTAGAATGTACAAAACAAATATACTCCTGCCTAAACCATGCAACTTCATGAGGTTACATTTCATATGTGAGCAGCACGTAAAATGTTTAAAATGACTGTTTTTTACCTCATTGCTGACGTATAAAAATGCTTTGTAAAACGTTAGATGTACAAACACCAACCGCTTAATACGAGGGTTGTCCAGAAAGTAATTTCCGATCGGTCGCGAAATGGAAACCATAGTGAAGACCAGAAACGTTTTATTTGCAACAGTTAGGTACACCTTCCACCTACTTCTCTACAGAGTCACCGCTCCAACTTCGAGTTTTGTCGTAGTGTTGTATCAACTTTCCAATATCCTCGTCAGAGAAACCAGCCGCCTGTGCTTTCGGCCAGTTAACTGCACTGGTCTGCAGCTCGTTGTCTGTGGGGAAATTTTGTCTTCATAGCCAGCGGTTCTTGTGAGCAGAGATGAGACTCAGGGGGAGCCAATTACGGACTGTTTGTGGGTGATCAGACACTTCTCATCGGAAATGCTGCTGGAGCATCTTCATTGCCCCTGTAGTGTGCGACCGAGAATTGGCATGAAGAAGGAACTGCTAGACAGTTGTGTTATGTGGGCTGCATGGCGCAGGCGAAATCTCTAACCAGGCCCCCGTATTTAGCGGGAAACGCTATTCCCTACGCATCTTTATGTGCTCACTGTTAATTCAAAACTGAGAAGAGCGACGCGACACTATCGACGGACATACTAGAGACACTGCCCAACACATCTGTGCAAAGCTTTGCCGGATTTTCCCAGTGGTTTCCATTTCGCGACCGATCGGAACTTACTTTCTGGACAACCATCGTAAATAAGGTGAATCCATCTTGGGTAAAAACTCCAGCAAAAATCCGTCTGAAAAAGACAAGTAAAAGTTATTCTTACCTTCGAGAAAGCAACAGTCACGTGTGTATATTAAAAAATCACGGGATTTACTGAAAAATTAGAGACTGTTCGCCGTGATAAATTGAAGAGCTGTCTTATTGAAAGGCTATATCATAGAGCACCCATTTGTATAATGGAACATCTGCTAGCAAGCCATACTTTTATGTAGGAAGTAGTAAAGTTGTTTGTGAATAAGTAGTCTGATTATTTCTTTCCCACAAGTTTAGACTCATATGGCATTATACAGCTAATTGTATCGACTAGGAACCAAAGCGAACAGACGAGTGTAAAAGTACTTTTCGATACTATGAAGCAATGATAACCATTAAATTATAGACTGCCTAAAATTTTTTTCAATCACAAACATTAAGCTTATACTTTGAATTTTTAAACAGTCTACCTATTACAGATGTCTGAACATAGGTAACTGGTCTTGATGAAGCGAACATGAGCACTTTTGTTTGAAATTTTGTTTTATCTGAGAGCCCTTTCCCGCATTCCGCTATAAAGTATAGTCGAATGTCATTACGAAATGACAGGAAACTGAGCCGTATCCGCGGCTAGATTTGTTCCTGTATTGAGGAAACTCTTTACGTAGCGTTGCTTAGCTACTTCTTTCTTGTCGGCCCGAGTGGTGGTGCCCGGGGCAACTCCGCAAGGGACTGAAGCACTCGCGCAGCTCACACGTAACCGGATGGGGTTTGGCTGTTTCTAATGGGACCCCGTGTAGTGCAGCGGCTTGTACCACAAAGCCTTGATGGTTGCTTATCGAGTCGGCACGGTTAATGTTTACTTCGCGGGCCGAGCCTTCGCCTAGTAGGAATTTGCAACTTGACCCTGCCTGTGCACTTTTAGGCTGTATTCTGGAGTTGGACTACGGGTGTGTTCCAACTACCTGGGTTGGTATAGTACATTGACGCATACGCCGTCCATGATTTATTTCGGAGTAATACAGGAACGATGAAGAACTAAACGTTTTGTGGGCGTTCAATGTTGGTCAGAATTAGCGAGACAGTTTCTCCTCTTTGTGCTTTCACTTCTAAGTGCCGCTTGTTATTATGAGATTAAATTGATTCGGGTCGTTCTACTGACCGTATTTGGCCGATGGCTTTTGTATGGATCATAATCCTGGTACCGAAAATGTGTCTAAAACAAATTCTCAGTTGTTTGTAAGAGGGCATCAGTTTCAGAGGGCGTATGTGTTTTCTAAATAAAATTTTAGTGTCTGTCGAGTTCTGTATTTAAATGCGTTTTTATATTTATTCTCTTATCTGAAACAAATGGTCACAGTTGTATGCCCTCATGCTTGTGTTGTGATTGAAGTGGCATATGCTGACTCTTATCCACTTGCTATGTAATGTTAATTTGCACTCTCTGTGTATGTTTTAGATTTTGTCGAGTTACTGCCTGGGAGATCGGCCTAAGTTGAGCCGTTGCTGCATTGCTTAATTTGTATGCCTGAGGCTCTTCGTTTGTCTGGGATTTCGTTGCTCATAAAAGCTCTTACTATCCCGTCAGCTTTCTTTACAGACGTATACATCGTTGTAAATCCACTACCTGCGTGACTGTGCATATAAAGGCATATTAATTCCCTTTGGCTGCTTCACAGCCCTATATGAAAAGCTTTAAATTTTTAGTACTAATTTCCCAAATACTGATTAATATTATTTGGTACGAAAGTTTTCTTCACGGACGTATGTATGTTATTAGACATAAAGGCTTTTTCTGATGAGTATCTCAGAATCTGTTCGAGTAAATTCTGATAATTGTTTGGGTATTTATCAGAAACTACTTGTTTTCAGACTTGGTCTTTGTGAAAAACATATCACTTGTTTTTGTAATTTAAAAAGAGTTATCGGCCTCTGAAATAAATCAATAAATAATTTTACTTCTAACATTACTTTATTTTTTCTCAGCACCCAACTTCTTCCATATCAAAGCACTCTACTAGTTCAGAAATGTTGAATAACTTCGTAAGTTACAGTTTGCTATAAATGCTGCATAGTGTAAGTGATGCCAGGTACTGTAGAGCATGGCTGCAGTACCAGTACAGGCAGTATAAATTACATTGATATGAAGTTCGTGTTTAAGTTAAAACTTGAAGAAAAGACAGATGTTGGTTTTTGCCAATTACTGAATATTAGTTCGAGCCAAAGGTGAAGGTTGCTTGCTAATTTTTAAACACTTCGACAGGTAGCAAAAATGATAAGAAAGTGTAAGCTGAGATACTGATACAGAAGTCGCTGATGCGAGAATCAGAGTGTAAAGCTAATCGTTATTAGAAGAGACACAGAGTAAAAATGTGGAAAAGAAAATACAATCCCATTTTGAATTTATAACAATAGATCGACATCATAAAAAGCTGGACCTGAAGTTGTTCTGTAGAAACTCTACGAGGAACCTAGAGAGAATGAAGAGAAGAAAATCATTGTTCGTGTGAGGACAGACATCAGTTCGGAGTCCCTCAGAATCGATGCGAGAACCGAAAACCAGAGAACTTGGGTTTCTCGTCGGAGGGCTCGTCGTACGTCTTGCGCAGCTCCAGGCGAGTGCGGCCGTCTTTGCTGGTGTGTATCGTGCGGACCACACCAGCCTCCTCACTGCGGTTAACTACCTGGAAAACCAGCAAGCACAAATGATTACGACATGAGATGGGCGCTTGTTTAGTTATCACTTGGACCAACTTGTTACAACAAAGAAACACTTATTACACTTCCAGTACATATTAAGTTTGAAATACATACAGAGCAATAACATAACCACATAATTATATAATAACAACAGACAAAATATCAACCCTTTCACTGCGCATCTACTCTGAGCGGCCACGTGGCATGTGCGCCTAATTTTCAAGTGGTGTGTATATATACGACTGTAAGCAGTCTATCGTTATTATTTAGAAATAAGACGTACACTGAAATATTGTCGTGTTCAATTGTTTATTTCATTTTAATCTTCATAGAGGACTACTTATTTTCTTCTAAAAGGCACTTTATTAAGAGAAAAAAAAAGACTTAAGTTATTACATTAGTAAAACTTCAAAGTATGGCATCTTTTTGATTTCAAAAATTCAAACATAAGGGTGAGTTACATTAGATACAAATATATCTTGTGTCACTTTGTTTTTCATGTTTTTCACATACAGTATACCTTCTCTGAGTGGTCTTCTTCTTTGACATTCTTGAGATTAGTGAGATAAAGTGGCGTTCGATTACAGGGTAAAGTAATATCACCATCAGCCGATCACCCTCTGCGACTCCCTTCTGTTTTCGGTCGGTGGTGAAAGTCTAGGGTCTCCTTGATGAGTTTCTGCCTAAAGTCAGATACTGAAATGTTTCTTCCCGTTTTAGTTCCATATAATGCGCAGTCAGGAGAGATGGATACACCAAACGAAAAAAATACTTTTTTATGCAATTTTACAGTTTTTCGTACACATTCCATTGAAATTAGCATCATGCCGCTCCTGTTGACGGCCACCATATTTTCAGTGTAGTTTACCACGCAATCCGCTTTTGTTTTTCTTTCATTTGTGCTTCTGTAAATTTTGGCAGCCGCTATAATTTTATTTTTATGAAGAGCTGCTGAAAGAATCCTCACTTCCCACTTGTACTGCCTGGTGACATTAACTTAACCTCACCTATTTAAAGTTTTTGTGTTTTTTGATACAACATTCATGTCTTTACGGTTTTTCTTTACAGTTCTACAAGCATTAGCGACCCTGTTATGCAGATAAGAAAATAACGCTGGGCTAGTTCACCAACTGTCAACATACAGTGTACGATCTTTACCAAAGTAGCGTTCTAGTGATATTAACGTGATATTCCTAATGGGTGACAAATATTTTGTTCGATACATTTATGTGCCCACAGACGGTTTCAGACTCTCGTCAGGCAATCTACCACACTGTTCGCACTGTTGAACTTCTCACCACTGACCGAGCGACGTGGCGAGTAGAGCTTAATATGACACTCGCATTCGACGAGAGTCAAATTGGGTTCTCCAAGTTTTCCTACTCCCAAGTTGTCACTAAGTCGATTAACCACCGCTTTGTAGGTTCTTTGAAAATTACATGGGCGTTTTATTTTTTACCTATTCTTTCCCTATCCGAGCTCGTTTCTTGATTCTAAAGACCCTACTGTCAACAGGACATTAAACCCTAACCTTCCTTCCCTTACTTCACCTCTGGAAGACCATGAGCAGGGTGAAGTGAACAAATAATGAAACATCTTTCTTAGAGCGCAATCACTTTCCAACGATTCTTAGATGTATTCCCGCAAGTATGCCTTAGCAAAAAGGCATACAGAATAGCGTGTAGGTAGCCATCGAAATCTTAGAGAGATAATAATAGTAATAAAAGAAAACGAATAAGACACAAATTGTAAACTTAGGTTAGGATTAAGTGTGGAAAAAAACATACTAAAAATTATGCTCATAATGACTTACATAAATCTAATTTTTTGTCTGTGACGATCTAATTGGACTCAGATGAAATATAAGTAGATTGATCATAAAATTGGTACAAGATCTAGTTATCACAGATTAGGTTCGTCAGTAGCTTGCCGACTGCTAAAGCTTCTGGTTGAAAACTGCTTCTTGACACTAGAACAACACCTATCACACGTACGAACGTAGACATCTATCTAAGATAGTTCCAAATATTTTAGGTGTAAATCTGTCTTCCATCTGTCTTATCTGTTTCCTTTAACTTTACTGCGAGACGCCTACTGCACATTTTGCTGCAGCGCTGAACACCAATGGTGCACCTAGTTTGGTGTGAGAGACTCCAACAGTCGTAGAAACAGCAGGAGACGTGGTAAGAGCAGATGATAAAACGGGATTAAGAATAACTGAGCTTAACGACCCTTGTGCGATACGTGATAGTAATTTACCAGCCACCAGTTTCACAGTGAACGCTGGGAACGATATTACTATAGTGACTTGACCCTTATTAGCGACACATCGATGCCTCAATTTTTAAAACACATCAGTTGGCCGATTAGAAATACATATTGGAGGAAAATTATGAATCAGCTGTCAATCACTGTATGGAAGCAAATGTACAGGAAAATGTCCAAAATCGGACCAGATTGTAATATTTACTTTATAGTGTTATGCACCGTTTACATTTTAGTCTTAGAAAATATAATTAAAATTTATTGTAAAAAATATTTCAAAAACTTTACCCGTATTACTTAAAATATAGGCTAAAAGCGGATTCCTTGAAAAATAGTCAAAATAATATTTACCAAATTACATACGGTATTGAATCAGCGGAAACGTAATCTAGTTTCAATACACAAGCCTAACAATTACAGGTTTTGGTTTTAAAAACTTGATACAGAAAGTATTAAAAAATACCGAAATGTGTATCAGAATTAAATTCTTTATCTACAAAAATTGGACACGTGTACTTGCTTTCCTGCTTCGCCACAATCTACATAGTTCCACAGCAAGCACATGACGCACACGACCGAAAGTTCCTCTTCAAACATCCCTGCCACAGAACGTAATCCAACATAAATCAGTTCAGATGTTGCAGAGGAGAAGCTGCTTTTATCTTCAGTGTTAGATTCTTTGACAATTTTTCAAAACTTTGACGTTTCTTCACGAGCTCTTTTTCTTTTTTCTTGAAGGTGCTGTTGCTGATTCACATCATCAGCCTCTATTGTTTTGCGTGCTTTGCGTTCAGCTTCCTTGGCTGCTGGGTTTTCGTCCCGTATTTGAGATGCTGTTTTTGATTTTTGGTATGGGAGTAATATCAGATGGTCTTATTTTAGAATATATGGAACCTTGAGGATCCTTAAGTGTAGCTGATGTCAGAGTAGCACCCAGACTAGTCGAAGATTTTAATGACTGATTTGGGTCGAACTTTGCAGTATCTTGTGGGTCATCCACGTAACATTTTTCTCTGTTGTTTGCAAAGCTAAAATTTCGTACAAATTTGTTCTTTAACAAAGCTCCATTGAAAGAGGAACGTCGTTTTTTGTTTTCCTCTTCATTGTATTCGGCGTCTGAAAGCAGATTCTTGTTCTTTTACTTTACGTTCATTCATTGCTAGTTAAGCTGTTTGGCATCTAATATAGGCTCTGTTAAAGAGGTGTATTATATCGAAACTACTGACAGCACGTTCATTGTGGCTTTGCCATTGCCTGATATCCTCGCTGCAGGTATAATCCATGAAAGCTTTATACAGAGGTTGAGTTTGTGCGGCGAGTGGGGTGGCAGCGGCACAGTGATAACGTGGTTTGTTTGTGCCTAGTCGGTCAGATCAGTATTCTGTGTGTGGCTACAGTGCCCATCGGAGAACAACAGGATAGGCTATTCCTTTATAAGATTGTCAAGCTGGATGAGGTATCGAAACCACTGAGTTAAGGTGTTTATCTCGATCGACCGTGTAGGGAGCGCTTCAAAAGACTGTTCCTGTTGGAGTATCTTTTTTCAACTGTTAACTCCCATTTTTCGTCACCAAAACTACTAAAGGGGGCACGAATGAACCACTAGCATTTGTACAAGCCACAGTCGTTAGAAAGGCGCCACGTTCTTATGATGCCAAGGTGGCTATCTGTTTCCTGTCTTTTAAGACCAATCATTTTTGCCACTTTACAGTGGACCACAGTAATGTCACTCTTATCAACACTGTGAATTCAGTCAGAAGTTAATTTATCTTCCAGGAAGTTATAAAGTTTCTGTGCGTTTTCTTTGATGAACCCAAGAGCCCTGCTGTAGAATGTTCCTGTGGGCTTCCTTTCTCAAAACTGGTATTGTGACTTTCAAGAAATTTAGTCTTTCAAATTTAGTCTAGCCTTTGAAATTTAGTCTAGCCTTTGAAGTTCAGTCTTTGAATTTCAGTCTTTGAAGTTCAGTCATTGAAATTCAGTCTTTGAAATGGTGTTCAATCCTATTTCTCTCTGTCAACTGTATCGCTATTCTTCGTCTTTGAAAGGGTGTTCAATGTTATTTCTCTCTGTCAGCTGCACGGCTATTCATCGCAGTCATTTCGAGTAAACCCAAGGAAAGAAGATTCTATAGCTTAACCAACTCTTCTTCAAGATCTTTATCCAACATGGTAGGTCTGCCTCTTTTTGTTTTTGGTGGTCCATCAGGTGTACCCGTACCATACTACATGTTGTAAAAAGCCGTAAGCGCTGTTTTCGGAACGCAAGTTTGTTTACATACCCTCTTCCAACCAATCAATTGCCTAAATGCATCAATAGCTGTGATCATTTTAGACAGACACTACTTTCTTTGATTAACCTCCCCAACAATGTCCAACCGTTCTCGATTAGGGAGAGATCCGACGATAAATTCTTAAACAAACCCATAAATGAAACGGTTCAGTTACGAAACTAATCTTTGCCCTTGTTATTCAAGATCGCATATAGTTTCAAAAGCTTGCTTGCCAATATCTAGCAGCAATAACGAAAAGTCTAGCTTAGCTTTAAAACTTTTGACCTTGTCGAACACATAATGGTAACAAGAGGAGCAGGCAACGTGTAGAACTTAAAATACACTTGGTCCCACTAGAGTTCAGGAGATTGCACAGCCAGGAGACCAGGGGTGTGCTTTAGGCGGAGGGGGAAGGGGGCTGGGGCGTGAACTGTTGAACGTTAGACTGATATTTGCTTGAATAGAACGGCAACAGATCCCTATAAAACCCATAAGTTGGACAGAACCCTTTGTGCCACCCGCCCGCCTTTCCTGAGCACTTAAAAAATTCATCTCTACAGAAACAAACTGTCGGAGTACCACGCTCTCGTTGACAGGCAACCCCTGGGCCCCTCCGATTCCGCATGTCTAACTGGTGCATGGGCGGAGTCGATCCTTGGTATAAATATTAAATAATAGGCGAACCAACCACTACCCTGTGGTAAACCGTTTTTTTAGATCCTCCGTCGACTACGCTGACTTCGGAATTCTACCAAAAATCTTCTATTTAGAAAAAGTTTACTAAATCCCAGAGTAAATGTGGTCTTGATTGCGAAATTATGTAATATCAATGATGATTTTCACCCGTTTTGGGCATCATCGGATTGTGTAAAAGTAGCCGGCTATGTAACCCATGCTTCATAAAGTTCTGTAAAATGGAAAAAACATATCCAATTACCGTTGCGACCATTTTCCATTTTAGACGCCTTTATGACAGTTGTATTACTTCTATACAATGCGATGATGCCTAAAAAAGGTGAAACGCGTCAAAACAGAGACTGTTTTTTCTGGAATAATTCGAAACTGGCTGCTGTAGCATCCTGCCACAATGGAATGGAATGATTTTTGTTTTACTAAACAGTAAAAGACAGTATCATACGCAAGCAAATTAAGGGAGCTGCTCAGATGGTCTCCTAAATCGGTTATCTAGAATAGGAGCAGCAGAGACTTCCGTGGGGAACGCCAGATATCACTTCCTCTTTCCCTGTATGACTTCCTTTAATTGCTACGAAATGTGGCCTTTGTAATACGAACTCACAAATACAGTCGAACTAGTATCGAATATCGGCGTTAACATGAGGAAAATTATTTTGAAAACGTACGTTTAGAGCACAGCGTTTTATGGGACTGTTGAGAAATCGGAAAAAAGATATTCGAAGCGTTTTAAATATGGTGCTGTAGAAGTATGTTGAAAATAGGACTGAAAAGGAACTGGGGGTTCTCCGCATCAGCGAATAACTTCCATGGTACCAGAGGGAGCAGCTGCAGAGGGTAAAAACGCGGACGCAGGTTTCAAGTGCTACTTTCAATCGAAGAAGTTGGCACAAGCGAGGAATTCGTAGCTGGCCGCATCAAACCAGTTAGAAAACTGTTGACTTTTTAAAATAATTAAAAGTCTTTGCCTTGGAATTTTTTTTACCATTTATTCATATTCTATGTTAGATACTCCTTTCAAAAGGTCGCCACTTCCTTACGTACTACAAAAAGATCTATGCCGTCTGCAATCCTAATCACTAGTATCTGCTTCATTACTAGTTAAAGTCAAGTCAATACTGCCGTGTCGTCTGGGAACACATGTGGCTTTGGACTTCATTTAATGCACCGCGTGGAGTGGCCGCGTGGTTTGAGGCGTCATGTCACAGTCTGCGCGGCCCCACTCACAGGAGGTTCGAGTCCACCCTCGGGCGTGGATGTGTGTGTTGTTCTTAGCATAAGTTAGTTTAAGTAGTGTTAAGTCTCGGGACCGATGACCTAAGCAATTCACACACATTTGAACATTTTGTACTTCATTTAATAGGGATGATATTGTATATTATTCTTGTCATCATTTGGACGCATGACCTGTTAAGCTGATTGAGCGGTAATTCTAGCACTTCTGAGTTCTTGCAGTCTTCGGAACTGTGTTGATGACATGTTTCCCAAAGTCAGATGGTATATCGCCAGTTTCCTACATTCTACACACCAACGTGAAAAGTCGTTTTCTTGCCCACTTATTCTAATGGTTTTAGAAATTCTGATGGAAATTTGTCTATCCCTACTGCCTTATTTGAACTTATGTCTTCCAAAACTTTTTCAAGTTCTGATTCTAATACTGGATACCCTATCTTTTTTATATCTTTTCATCTTCACCTTGCAATGTCGACCTGAACTATCGCTGTCGGTGTGGCTTTCTGTCGATTGTGATGAAAAGAACCCTATCACTGAACTGTTAACCGTAACACTCTCACGGTCCTACCATTCTATTCATAACGAATCCTATTCCCGTTATACCATTTTCTGCTGCTTTTGATATTACCCATTACTCATCTGACGAGAAATCATGGTTCTCTTTCTGTTTCACTTCACTAACCCCTCACTATATCTAGATTGTGCTTTAGCGTTTCCATTTTCAGATTTTCTAGCTTCCTTACCACTCCAAAATTCTGACGTTCCACGCCCCGACTCGTAGTACGTTATCCTTTCGTTGGATATTCAGTATTTTTCTCATGGGCCACTCCGAAATAGGGAACTGTTGTGGAATCTTTTGCCAACGGAGAGATGGTTATGGTACTTTTCAATTACAAGCCACATGTCTTTAATGCAGTGTTTCCGTTGCCTTCTGCATCTATGCAGCTGATCATTGCTGATTCTTCCATCCTTAGGAGCATTTTCGCACCCCAGGGGCAAGAGCATGCGCTGATCTTCGCTCCTCCGTTCTCTTTGACAAGATGGTTTTCAGAACGCTGACTTTTTGATCCGGAACTCACCGGCCACCAATGCTGATGATTTTTCATTCAAAATTTAAATGGTGGCGTTCTTCGAACCTGGAATCGAGTAAGTTTTGGCTACTGATCAAACACGTTACCCCTAGTCCACGAATACAATGAACCTTCTTACGAACGAAAATTTCGCGAGATAAATATAGCACGTGTCTATAGTGTGATCTGCAGTGGGCACTGGTGCAGTCCTGGGAGGTGTTACAAGTCTTGCTGGGCAACTCCATAGCATGGAGAGTCCTCCTGGATGAGTTATGCTCTAAAAAATAGAAGGACGCACCACGAAGGAATTGTCCGAATGGGACGGAAATCTGTAGATGTAATGTACACGTACAGACACACGAATGATTATAGTTACAGATAAATTGGATTATTTATCCAGGAGAAAGAGCTTCACAATTTAAGCAATTCAGAAACGCGTTGGTCCACCTCTGGCCCTCATACAAGCACTTATTCGGCTTGAAATTGATTGACAGAGTTGTTGCATGTCCTCCTGAAGCATATCGAGTCAAATTCTGTCCAATTGGCGCATTTAATCGTCAAAATGGTTCAAATGGCTCTAAGCACTAGGGGACTTAACTTCTGAGGTCATCAGTCCCCTAGAACCACTCGGTCACTCCGGCCGGCAATCGCCAAAATCCCGAGCTTGTTGGAGGGCCCTGCCTATAATGTTCCAAACGTTCTCAGTTGGAGAAAGATCCGGTGCCCTTGCTGCCCAAGGTAGGGTTTGACAAGCACGAAGACAAGCAGCAGAAATTCTCACCGTGTGCGTTATCTTGCTGGAATGTAAGGCCGGGTTGGCTTGCCTCGAAGTGCAGCACACAGGAACAGCCAAAGGCATCCTGCTATGAAATTAAGTGCCACCCCAGACCATCACTCCTGGTTGTCGGGCACTTTGGCATGCGACAGTCAGGTTGGTACCCCAATGCTTACCCGGGCGTCTTCGGCCTGAAAACTCACTGACTGGATTAAAATTATCTTCAGTGATGAATCCCGTTTCTAAATGAGGCCCAATAAACGGCGGAAACGTGTGTAGAGACGCCTTCGACAGCTGTAGGATACCATTCTAATAATTCCTTCATGGGGCGTCTATTTTTCTCTTATCTTCGAGCGTATAACGAAATTGTGCGTGTCACCAGAGGAGAGATATCATTCGCGATGAGTGCCACCGCCGACATTCTCCCGGTATTCCAGTATACCTTGTAGCCGTCTCGTGTATCCCAAGTTGGCACGGTACACACTTGGTATTTTATCGTTGAGCATCATGTTGATCTTGAAGATTCCTTATGGACAGTGTAGTGTTTTCGAATTATGAGCAACAGCAGACTGAACTATCTGAACTTTTTTCCCTAGAAGCGCCATGGATTAGAATCCTGAAGGTTTAAAGCTAGCTGAGTTATTGGAGTCCCATACCACAATGCACAAACTGTATAGAAAAACTTCGAATGTGCCCTTACGATGAAAGTGAATTAATCTTCAGAGGATATGTGAGCAGGTATTGATGATGGACGCACAGTAGCCACACTTACCGCAGTGGCGTTGGGCCTCGCGTACTGAGGATACCGCTGTGCACCAGCCAGGCAAGCTGCAAGCGAAGTCACCAGCAACATCACGGACAGCTTCATCTTCTGCTCAGGAAGCGTTTCTATCTTCTCTGTACTGAACAGAAAGAAAACAGAAGTCAGCCTTCAAGACAGCCCGTTATCACAGTCTTCCAGAATTTCTCAAGTTGCTATGTAGCAGCTATGAGACTGGAGACATACCACCACACTTTCGGAAAAATATCACTCACAAAAGCCCGAAAATAGAAAGGGCAGTATATGTGAGAACTACCGCACAATCAGTATAATGACTCGCGCATCCAAATTACTGTCAAGTATAATACACTGAAGAATGGAAGACAAAATTGAGGAAATTGTGCCTTTGTGCGTGATAATGAAAGCAATACTTAATAATAATAAATACATCGTCATAGGTTTTGTAGACCTAGAAAAAGCTTTCTATAGTGTAAAACGATGCAAGATCTTTGCGATTCTCGTGAAAATAGGAGTAAGCTGTAGGAAAAGACGGGTAATATACATTAATAGCGAACCTGGCACGGCTTCGCAATTGCTAAATATGTCTGACAATATGATATAAGACCCAATCTCCTTCTCTCTGTCCATCGCTTCCTCCTTCATCTCTTTGTCCATCACGTCCTCCTTGCCCTGCCGCTATCCGTCAACTCCTTCCCCCTGTGTCCAGCACATCCTTCCCCTCTCTCACTCCATCTCCTCCTCCCTCTCCCTGTCTATTTCCTCCTTTCCCCTCTCTACGTCTTTTTTCTCCCGCCCCTTCCCTGTCCATCTCCTATTCCCATTCTCTCTGATCTCGTGCTTTTTTTATTGCTATTGCAAACAAAACCTTGATTGGGAATTGAAGTCATGGCATTTTCACAACCAGTTTCAACAGGACGCCTGTACATTGCTGTTAAAAAAAAAGTGTAACTTATGTCCTTCTGAATGTTTATTTGAGTATCGTGTAATAATTTCAAATAAATCGTTCGAGAACTTTTTGAGATTATTGCTAACAACGTTCCCCTGTTATAGATACATTTCTATATGATATGTATTAAAATGATGTAGCCTATGTCGGTCCAAACGTTTTTTACAGTGTAGTGTACGACTTTTAATGAAACGGTTCACAACTTCTCGTAAATTTTGCTGACTGTGTTTCACCTGTATATATTATGTATGTATTTACATATTATACGTATTAAAACACGTAGACTTAAGCGTTAGAATGTTTATTAGAGTATCATGTGAAAATTTTAAGTAAATCGGTCAAGAACTTTGAGAGATTTTTGCTAACAGATTCAAACAACGCCTTGTGTTTTCATAGTAGTGTAGAAACTATGTACATGTAAAACATGTGGCCTATGTCCATCCGGACGTTTTTTAGATTATCGTGTAAAAATTCGAAGTGAAACAGTCAACATTTTTTGCAACAAAGTTATAGAACAGGTGGAAGATCAAGAACGGAGAGCTCGGAATAAAGATAGTGCGAGACAGGAATGCAGTCATCCGCCACGACTGTTCGATCTAATCGAAGAAACAATCACGTAAATAGAAGAAAGGGTCAAGATCGGGTACTCAAATTATGATGAAAGGATGTCAGTAATAAGATTGACTGATGATACTGCGATCTTCAATGAAAGTGATGAAGAATTGCAGGACCTCTTGAATGGAACGGTCTAATGAGCATAACACACTATGGATTGAGAGCAAACCGAGCAAAAACGAAAGGAATGAAAAGTAGCAGAAATGAGCACAGCGACAATTTAACATTAACATTGGTGACCAGGAAGTCAACTAAATTAAGGAAATCTGCTACTTGGGAAACAAAATAACACATGACGCACGATGCAAGGAGGACATAAAAAGCAGACTACCAGCTCATGCAAATACGAAGTATCTGACCAAATGACTTCTACTAGTATCAAACATCGGCATTAATCTGACGACGATTTTTTTTGGCAATGTTAATTTGGAGCACGGCATTGTATAGCTGTGAATCACAGACTGTGAAAATAGCGGAAAAGTTTGAGATGTGGTGGTATACAAGGACGTTGAAAATTATGTGGACTGAAAAGGAAGAAGATGACGACTCTTCACAGAATCGTCTAGGAAAGGGTAAGGCAGAAACTGGAATACATCCAGCTAATAGTTAAGAACGTAGGGTGCTAGTGATTCTCTGAGGTGAAGAGGTTGGCACAACAGAGAAATTCGTGGCTGGCAGAATTACACCCGTCTGAAAATTAATGGCTAAATAAATAAATAAATAAATAAAATAAAGTGAAAGTTGGATTCTGCCAGCTGTTCATCAGCAAACCTATCTACACTGCTGTGTATCGCTGGTAATGTACAAATAACGTTGCTGGAACAAAAAACAAGAGGCAGAACTGAGCAGTAATGAACGCAAGTGAGACGGCGAGGAGTAAATTTGACATTATTGTTGTCAACAGCAAGCACCGTCGGTGGAAACAAGTTTATTTCCAAACAAGACACATAGCGCATGCTGTCAACATTTGCATTACTGTGAAGATGTTTACAATGCAGAGCAGTTCAAAGTTAAACGGGGATAAGAAATCCTATGAAACTCATCGAGAAACCACAGGTCCCTCGTGACAAAATACTCTGGAAGTATATCTGAAGAACCTACGAAATTTCTTCTGTGGAGATCAGACAACGAAAGTTCAAGCTATTGTAAAACACGATGGTATATTTTCAGGGCTTGAGCTGAGTTAGCGATTACTTTTTGTGCTCAATCTTTCTACGTCTTCCTTAAGCGTACCGACCAGTAGTTTTATGTGTGATCGTCGCTCAGATTCCAAGCACTCTGTAAGTTAAACAAGACCACTGGCTAAAGAAAACGGAGAGCACCAGTAAGACAGTTGGCGACAGATAGTGCGCTAAGAGAATCGTAAACTAGGCTATACGCCATAAAATATTCCTCCAGTCAACTACGCAAAGCGCTGATCGAAAAAAGAGGTTTCAAAAACGAGAAAATCATTTACAGTGAAACAAAACTAGAATGCTCATTACCTGAAAAGTCGCTCATTCTTAATCTGCTATATGACTGCAACGGAACTGAACCGTTGTATTACAGATTACCACCGGTACACCAAACTAAACTACTATGTAGTTGGTTAGACTATCGTAGCTTTAGCGTGATACCTGTTCGTGCTTACCGCTTGTTGCCTTCGTGAAATGCTAGAGGATTCACGCTCGAAGTCTGCTTGAACAATGCGACGATCAGAGACAAAACAAGAGCATATATATACACACGTCGCAAGGTTTGCTTACCGATGCACGTGTGCTGGGGCTTCCCCGACGACAGAACCAGGGTCATTGTGCAAGAATCATTAGTTAAGAGACGACTATTGCGCATACAGTAGTTGCAGTGATACAACTAGCAGACTTGCGTGACCGTTAATGCAATGTTTGTAGCCATCTTACCTCTGTTATAGCATGTCAGTTTTTCGTAGTTAAAAGCTACCGCTCTAAGCCATTTAACAATACCAGCTTACCAAAGTCGCACGTTTCGTGACTAACAATGATTAGAGATCTGGAAAGCGTGAAGTAATGTTTTCAGAGCCTACAGGACGTCTAAAGGCTTTACTTTCCTGAGGGCTATGGTGGCGAACAAAAACTGTAATCTTTGTCACCCGAAGATGGATGTAAGTGGCCAAAATGTATCGTTACTGATCAGTAAATATTTTAGAAACCTTTTCGGAGTGTTTCGTTGCTTTAACATAGTCAATATCCTCCAAAATCTGCTTTACATGGCCTAGTCTTCATCTGATCTTATAAATAGTTTCCTATACTTGTCCTTCCAGAGTCAATCATTCTGTGAGCTCTAACAGATTTCTGCTAACCTATTCCTCCCCCTTTATTTCGCATATAGTTGTACCCGTCGACGATGTAAATTTAGTTTTTGCTTTGGATTTTGCATTTACTGAAGATTATCGGATGCACTGACATTTTACTCCCATTTGTCTCAATATTTCGAATACGTCATACCTTCACAAGCTTTTCCTAGGTACAAAATTTGCATGAAGCTATGAAGATTTTTCTTTAGTTTGCCCTATGTTAATAAGGTACAAATTTAGTATCGCTTCTCTACTAATTTTTCATTTTCTTCAACCGATTGGATCTTCGCCCATTCCTATCTTCTTTCTGTTTTCGTATTAATCTTGTAAGGAGTGTACGGCGGTAAGACATATGATTACCCGTACAATAGTTTTGACATTCTTTGCTCGTGCTTTGCCCAAGGATTTGAAATCTGATGGCTAGGCTTCTGTTCCATGGACTTTTGATGTTAGATCAAAGAACGTACCTACACCTCAGTGAAGTCGATGGCATATCATCCACTCCTACTATTTTCTTTGAGGACAGATCTTTCATTGTTCCGTTATATTCCGACCGCATTAGTGGATCACTTATCTCTTACACATCAACTTTCTCCTCTTCTTTAATAGCGCTTTAGTAAAGTTGTTTTCCATCGTACTAACCTTCTTCCATCCGTATGGCATCTCCTCTGCTTTTACCTTTGACATTTCGTAGGTCAACAGCTTTACGTTTTACAACTGAGAAATTAGTTTAACCCTTGAGCGCTAAATGGTGGAAGGTATTACATTGCTATTAAACCATCGTAAAATTGTTCTACTTAAGATTTATTGACAGTAACTCATAATTTATAGGTTATGCATTAGTTAATTAAAAGTATTAGAGCTCTAGTGTAACGTTACAAACGAAAGTAAGTACAAATTGTCCTGTTTTATGTCCTACTACAATCGTAAATTTTATGATGGTTAATAAACTAGAGTTAATCATCGTGTACCCGACGTAAATTTATCAGTTATCTCGGACTTCTAAAGTTTTCACTTGTTTACCTCACCCATCATGATTTTGCATCTTTTTATTTCCTGTTACTTTCATTACTCAGCAACCTGCACTTCTAGTTTCCTATATTTTTCCTCGAATCCCTATACATCCTTCTGTAGATAAAATGAGGTATTTGCTGTGTTATTTACGCCTTCTTTGCTTCTGCTTTCCTCCGATCTTTCGTGGCCGATCCTGTATAAAGGCATTTCTGTCACCACCGGAAGTAATCTTCACTTTCCCCTCACTCTATTCAGAATATTCTGTATTACACTTAATAGTACAACCACTATTTTTTAATGGACGTTTGTGTTCTATTTAGTTTTGGGTCGTCTAAAATAATGAAGATCTTCGCATATAATGCTGACTGTAACTCAGTAGTTACCGTGACAGTGAGGAGTGAAATTCATGCCGAGCGAAACATGTTTTACAGAACGGAAAAAAGAGTGCGAAACGACTACATCACCCTCCCATAAAGGGTGTTGGTCACAATGTTAGCCAAAAGGGAAAGTACCAGAGATGCTTTCAAGGCTGGGTTTACTTAGGTGAGGCGGTCTGCGAACCACGTAATGAGAGCGCAGCGCAAACACTGACGCTCGAAGCACACCCAGCGGCGGTGCAGCCCCGCGCTTCCTTTCTGAAGGCTCAAGGCCGTCCCTTTATTTGTCAAGACGTTAACGGCGGAGGCTCTAATTACGCTTAAACGCAGTCGCAAATTGAAATTTGACGCTGGCGCGATACGGCTCTCTCAGCAGGAATCTACTTCGCAATAACGGCAATCCCCGAAGAAATAACGACCTTATCATTTATCTTATTTGGGAAACTTCATCATCATTAATTGACTCATACAAAGGTGTACTGTCGCAAGGTATGTGGATGGAGACATGTTCAGAAACCACTACTTCTGAAAATCTTTCATACATCTTACGATTTCCCTCCAGCCACCAAAACAGCATCACTGCACTTGTGGGCTTGTCAAGTGGATGTGCTCCATAGGCGTTCCTACATAAAATACTATTGCATCGAATGGTTTGTCACGTGCTGCTCTAAACGCTGTCGTCTTGGATTCATTTTCTCCACACTGTGTGGTTCTTTCTACATATCACATTTTTGTGTTTTTTCCTTTGCGTCCAGCCGTTACCTCTAGGACAGAAATTTGTCTTAGACTTTTACGGTCAGTGATAAATAGTTCTTCACCAACGGCCTTATGTGGTATTCGGTGAATCCTCCGTTCCGTTGGAACACTAACAAAACCTTTACTCTCATTTTCTGCCCTGCTCAGTTGTGTGCTTGATGCTGGATGTGTTTTATACTCAGGTTCTGGTAGTAACCTTTTTATCCTTGAACTTCTATGACAATTTCAATTGTGATGTCCCCGAACAAACTTGAGCAGCAAATTTCGTACAATACGTTTCTAACGAAGCGACGAGATTGTTAGTGGGGAGTTTGCGCTCGTCATTGTCTCAGCAATGTAAGTGGAAATGAAACTTGTTTATTGTTTGAAGTTTTGACTGTTGCTACAGGGAGCTATCAATTGGCCCCATTGGAAATGTATTTGCCCCGAGCTGCAGAAGTCTCGGTTCGAATACTAGACCGTCACCAAAGACCAACACTGACTACCGCCAAGAGAAGTACTTGAGTCTTATTTGATGTCTGGATCGAGATTATGGTTCTTAGTTATGACCTTCCATCACCTCTCCTCAAGCCCACTTGAGAATCCCTTACACTAGCACTTTTATTGTGACCACCGTCCGTATTAAAGCAATACACTGACGTGACAAAAGTCATGGGTTAGCGACATGGACATTTACAATGTCGGTAGTAATGCGCATGCAAGTTATAAAACGGCACATTGTCATTTTTATTCTGAATATTCACGTGAAAAGGTTTCAGACATGATTATGGTCCCACGACGGCTATTAACAGAGTTTGGAGGTAGAATAGGTAGATGCGTGGGACAGTCCACTCTGGAAATCGTTAGGGAATTCAGTAGTCAGAGATCCACAGTGTCAACAGTGTGCCGAAGATACCAAATTTCCGGCGTTATCTCTCACCACAGACAACGCAGTGTCCGACGTCCTTCACTTAACGACCCAGAGCAACTGTGTTTTCAGTGATAACAGTCATGTAACACTGCTTGACATAACCGCAGAAATCAATGTGAGGCGTGCGACGAACGTATCCGTTAGGACAGTGCTGCGAAATTGGTGTTAATGGGCTATGGAAGCAGACGAATGACGCAAGAGCCTTCGCTAACACCACGATATCGACTGCAGCGCTTCTCCTGATCTAGTGACCATCTCGGTTCGGCTCTAAACGACTGGAAAACCGCACCCTCAGCAGACAAGTCCCGATTTCAACTGGTAGGAGCTGATGACAGGTTTCGAGTGCGGCACAAACCCCAAGAAGCCATGGACCAAAGTCGACAACAAGGCACTGTGCAAGCTGATGATGACTTAATAACGGTGTGGACTGTGTTTACACGAAATGGACTGGTTCTTCTGGTTCAACTGATCCGATCAGTGACTGGAAATGGACACCATTTGCGCCCATTTATGGACTTCATTTTCATGGACGGCGATGCACAATGTCACCGGGCCAAAATTCTTTGCAATTGGTTCGAAGAACATTCTGGATAGTTCGAGCGGATGATTTCGCACCCAGACCACCCGACGTGAATCCCTATAAACATTTATGGGACGTAATACAGAGGTTAGTTCATGCACAAAATGCTGCACTGCACCACTTTCGTAATTATGGAAGACCGTAAAGGTAACATGACTCATTGTTTCTGCAGGGGTTTTCCAGCCCAGCGACTTCTCGAGTCTGCCACGTCGAGTTGCTGCACTACACCGGGCAAAAGGAGGTCCAACACCATATTAGCAGGTATCCCATATCTTCTGCACCCCCCCCCCCCCTCCCAACAATGTCAATGTATGCTACTGCTGCATTGTCGTCAATAAATACTGAGAAATGTGATGAAACTTTGACGTTTCTAATTTCTCTCTAAGAGGAATGTGTAATAGCCATAAAAGATGGAGATATCACCATAGTGCGATAATATTAATAAAGGGTGTTCGTAAAGTATCGTTATAGTCATACTTACTCTCTTGGCCTACGAGTGGAAAATTTCCCCTAAAGGCGGCCAGTTCAAGAATCACAAGAGAAGAAGGTAACTTGGGACACGCCGGGTGATACGGGAAGATTTCAGATTTCATCATGATCAGGTAGAGATCCTCAAATCAGATACTGGATTGGAAGGTGTGCCCAAGAGCAGATATAAACTTAGAACACAATCTACTCGACTGGCCATAAAATTGCTACACAGAGAAGAAATGCAGATGATAAACGGGTATTCATTATATATTCATTATATATTATACTAGAGCTGACATGTGACTACATTTTCACGCAGTTTGGATGCACAAATCCTGAGAAATCAGTACCCAGAACAACCACCTCTGGCCGTAATAACGGCCTTGAAACACCTGGGCATTGAGTAAAACAGAGCTTGGATGGCGTGTACAGGTACAGCTGCCCATGCAGCTTCAACATGATACCACAGTTCATCAAGAGTAGTGACTGGCGTATTGTGACGAGCCAGTTGCTTGGCCACCGTTGACCAGACGTTTTCAGTTGTTGAGAGATCTGAAGAATGTGCTGGCCAGGGCAGCAGTCGAACATTTTCTGTATCCAGAAAAGCCTATACAGGACCTGCAACATACGGTCACGCATTATCCTGCTGAAATGTAGGGTTTCGCAGGGATCGAGTGAAGGGTAGAGCCACGGGTCGTAACACATCTGAAATGTAACGTCCACTGTTCAAAGTGCCGTCATTGTGAACAAGAGGTGACCGAGACGTGTAACCAATGACACCCCATACCATCACGCCGGGTGATACTCCAGTATGGCGATGACGAATACACGCTTGCAATGTGCGTTCACCACGATGTCGCCAAACACGGATGCGACCATCATGATGCTGTAAACAGAACCTGGATTCATCCGAAAAAATGACGTTTTGCCATTCGTGCACCCAGGTTCGCCGTTGAGTAAACCATCGCAGGCACGGTCTCCGAGCTGATAGTCGATGCAGTTGCAAACGTCTTCGAACTGTTCGTGCAGACGGTTTTTGTCTTGCAGACGTCCCCATCTGTTGACTCAGGGATCGAAACGTGGCTGCACGATCCGTTACAGCCATGCGGATAAGATGCCTGCCATCTCGACTGCTAGTGATACGAGACCGTTGGGATCCAGCACGGTGTTTCGTATTACCCTCCTGAACCCACCGATTCCATATTCTGTTAACAATCATTGGATCTCGACCAACGCGAGCACCCATGTCGCGATACGATAAATCGCAATCGCGATAGACTACAATCCGACCTTTATCAAAGTCGGAAACTTGATGGTACGCATTTCTCCTCCTTACACGAGGCATCACAACAACGATTCAGGAGGCAACGCCGGTCAACTGATGTTTGTGTATGAGAAATCGGTAGGAAACTTTCCTTGTGTCAGCACGTTTTAAGTGTCGCCACCGGCGCCAACCTTGTGTGAATGCTATGAAAAGCTAATCATTTGCGTATCACAGCATCGTCTTCCTGTCGGTTAAATTTCTCGTCTGTAGCACGTCATCTTCGTGGTGTAGGAATTTTAATGGCCCGTAGTGTAGTAGTGATGAAGAGTAGGGTGAAGTTTAAGAGATCAGTCAGGAAGAGTAAACACGCATAGAATTTGGATACAGAAGTGCTAAGGAATGACTAGCTACGTTCGAAGTTCTCTAAGGCTATAGGTACAGCAATAAGGAACAGCTCAGTACGCAGTAGAGTTAAAGCAGGAAGGACAATTCTAAAAAGGTCCTTACAGAAGTTGAGAAGTAAAACATTGGCACCAAGAAGGTAACTGTGAAGAAACCATGGGTAACAGAAGAAATACTGCAGTTGATTAAGTGAAAGAAGCAAGTATAAAAATGTTCTGGGAAATAAAAGTCGCTGAGGAACGAAATAAATAGGAAGTGCAGGGAAGCTAAGACGAAATAGCTGCAGGAAACATGTGAAGACATCGGAATAGAAATCATTGTCGGAAAGACAGACTCAACATACAGGAAAGTCAAAACAACCTTTGGTGGCATTATGAGTGCAACGGGAATTCTACCGTTAAATGCAGAGGAGAGAGCAGATAGGTGGAAAGAATACCTTGAAAACCTCTATGAAGGGGAGGGAAGATTTGTCTGATGTGACAGAAGAAGAAACAGGAACGATTTAAAAGAGATCCAGTATTACAATCAGAATTTAAAAGAGCTTTGGAGGACTGAAAGACAAATAAGACGGAAGGGATAGATAAAATTCCATCAAAATTTCTAAAATCATTTGGGTAAGTGGCAACAAAACGACTATTCACGTTGGTGTATAGAATGTATGGGTCTGGCGAAATACCATCTAACTTTCGGCAGCATTCCGAAGACGGCAAGAGCTGAGAAGTGCGAGAATTATCGCACAATCAGTTTAAAGCTCATGCATCCAAGTTGCTTACAAGAATAATATACAGAAGAATGGAAAAGAAAATTGAGGATGCGCTATATGACGATCAGTTTGACTTTAGGAATGGTAAAGGCACGAGAGAAGTAATTCTGACCTTGCGGATAATAATGGAAGCAAGACTAAAGAAAAAACAAGACACGTTAATATGATTTGTCGACCTGGAAAAAACGTTCGACAATGTAAAATGATGCAAGATGTTCGAAATTCTGAAAAACATAGGGATAAAGTATAGAGAGAGACGGTTCATATACGATATGTACAACGGCCAAAGGGGAATAATGAGAGTGGATGACCAAGATCGGAGTGCTCGTATTAAAAAGTGTAGTAAGACAAGGATGTAACCTTTCGGCCCTACTGTTCAATCTGTAGAAGGAGGGAGCAAAGATGTAAATAAAAGAAAGGTTCAGGAGTGAAATTATAATTCAAGGTGAAAGGATTTCAATGATACGATTCGCTGATGCCATTGTTATTCTGAATGATAGTGAAGAAGAATTACATGATGTGCTGAACGGAGTGTACAGTCTAATGAGTACACAGTATGGTTTGAGAGTAAATCGGAGAAAGACGAAGGTAATGAGAAGTAATAGAAATCAGAACAGCGAGAAACTTGACATCAAGATTGATGGTAATGAAGTAGATGAAGTTAATGAATTCTGCCACCTAGGCAGTAAAGTAACCGATGACGGACGGAGCAGGAGGACTTTAAAAGCAAGCTAGCTATGGCAAAAAAGGCATTCCTAGCCAAGAAAAGAGTACTAATACCAAATATCAGCCTTAATTTGAGGAAGAAATTTCTGAGAATGTTCATCTTTAGTATGGTAGTGAAACAAGGACTGTGGGGACACCGGAACATAACAGAATTGAAGCATTTGAGATGTGGTGCTACAGACAAATGTTGAAAATTAGGTGGACAGATAAGATAAGGAATGAGGAGGTTCTGCACAGAATCGGAGACGAAAGGAATACGTGGAAAACATTGGTAAGGAGAAGGGACAGGATGATACATCTGTTAAGACATGAGGGAATGACTTCCATGGTACTAGAAGGAGCTGTAGAGGGCAAAAACTGTAGAGGTATATAGAGATTGGAGTACATCCAGCAAATAACTGAGGACGTAAGTTGCAAGTGCTTCTCTGAGATGAAGAGGATAGCACAGGAGAAGAATTCCCGGCCTTGGTACAAATTTTCACTCGCCACTTCAGTCTACATACATGAAATCATATCTGTATGAGACCATTGTGTCATTTCATTTTCGGTTGTTCATTGTTTTAAAACATGTGAAGGACGAGTCATTGTCAATCGAAAATTGGAGAAAGATATTAATTCTTTACATAGATAGAAACTTTTCTTCAGGCAAAATAATCCTGTAGCTGACATAATGTAATACAAAGATTTGTTTCAGTACTGTTCCGCTTTTCTCACAAAAAGCAAAGTTGTCAAGGGAAATGCGCTTTTAACTGTAATGGCCTTGTGTAGTTTATTTTATCTACTGGTTCCACTTATGAAATATACGAGATTGCTCAGCACATCTGTCTGTCTCTCCCCCTCTCTCGCAACGCCCGCGCGTGTGTGTGCGTGTGCGTACGTATGTGTGTGTGTGTGTGTGTGTGTGTGTGTGTGTGCGCGCGCATTGAATGGAAAGTTTCTCTCTCTCTCTCTCTCTCTCTCTCTCTCTCTCTCCCTCACACACACACACACGCACACAAACAGGCCCCCCCCCCCCCACACACACACACAAACAAACACATTTATTTACTATCACCAAACGTTGCCACAATACGGAGACAAGACAGCTGAATAGAAGAATAACATTGACATCGCAAATAATATAAAATAGCATCCACAGTAGAGAAACAAATAAACATAATAGCGATTACATATCTCTTCGGAACCCATATAGTGGCATCGAACGTGTCTTCACAAAATCTAATGGACGGGCACAGTGTGCCACTGGATTATCAGGTCCTGCAATTAGTGTGCTCCTGAGATTTATTCTGAAATAATAAATAATCATAACTTAATTATGTTTCTTTTGGAAATATTATATCTAACACTGTGATTCTCTAAACGGTTAAATCTTTTGTGGTTCAGTCTGTTAAATGTGTTGGAAATACACTCCTGAAAATTGAAATAAGAACACCGTGAATTCATTGTCCCAGGAAGGGGAAACTTTATTGACACATTCCTGGGGTCAGATACATCACATGATCTCACTGACAGAACCACAGGCACATAGACACAGGCAACAGAGCATGCACAATGTCGGCACTAGTACAGTGTATATCCACCTTTCGCAGCAATGGAGGCTGCTATTCTCCCATGGAGACGATCGTAGAGATGCTGGATGTAGTCCTGTGGAACGGCTTGCCATGCCATTTCCACCTGGCGCCTCAGTTGGACCAGCGTTCGTGCTGGACGTGCAGGCGGCGTGAGACGACGCTTCATCCAGTCCCAAACATGCTCAATGGGGGACAGATCCGGAGATCTTGCTGGCCAGGGTAGTTGACTTACACCTTCTAGAGCACGTTGGGTGGCACGGGATACATGCGGACGTGCATTGTCCTGTTGGAACAGCAAGTTCCCTTGCCGGTCTAGGAATGGTACAACGATGGGTTCAATGACGGTTTGGATGTACCGTGCACTATTCAGTGTCCCCTCGACGATCACCAGAGGTGTACGGCCAGTGTAGGAGATCGCTCCCCACACCATGATGCCGGGTGTTGGTCCTGTGTGCCTCGGTCGTATGCAGTCCTGATTGTGGCGCTCACCTGCACGGCGCCAAACACGCATACGACCATCATTGGCACCAAGGCAGAAGCGACTCTCATCGCTGAAGACAACACGTCTCCATTCGTCCCTCCATTCACCACTGGAGGCGGGCTGCACGATGTTGGGGCGTGAGCGGAAGACGGCCTAACGGTGTGCGGGACCGTAGCCCAGCTTCATGGAGACGGTTGCGAATGGTCCTCGCCGATACCTCAGGAGCAACAGTGTCCCTAATTTGCTGGGAAGTGGCGGTGCGGTCCCCTACGGCACTGCGTAGGATCCTACGGTCTTGGCGTGCATCCGTGCGTCGCTGAGGTCCGGTCCCAGGTCGACGGGCACGTGCCCCTTCCGCCGACCACTGGCGACAACATCGATGTACTGTGGAGATCTCACGCCCCACGTGTTGAGCAATTCGGCGGTACGTCCACCCGGCCTCCCGCATGCCCACTATACGCTCTCGCTCAAAGTCCGTGAACTGCACATACGGTTCACGTCCACGCTGTCGCGGCATGCTACCAGTGTTAAAGACTGCGATGGAGCTCCGTATGCCACGGCAAACTGGCTGACACTGACGGCGGCGGTGCACAAATGCTGCGCAGCTAGCGCCATTCGACGGCCAACACCGCGGTTCCTGGTGTGTCCGCTGTGCCGTGCATGTGATCATTGCTTGTACAGCCCTCTCGCAGTGCCCGGAGCAAGTATGGTGGGTCTGACACACCGGTGTCAATGTGTTCTTTTTTCCATTTCCAGGAGTGTATATTCCATGACGCAGCGATCGCGTAGCACGCGCGCTACTGTTTTGCCATATTGCAACGCTCATCATTTGAACCCGCTGTTTATAATTGTAACGAAGTTCGACCGTCATTACTGTTATCATGAAAATAATTGCTTTGCCATGTCAGTAGGCTCCGCCACTTTCCAACGACGACTTCTGAGCTTCATGCTTCAGTTCCACAAAGAGAACAGGTATTTAATTGAAAATTATACACGCAACAGCAGATTTTTCAGCTTTTTAATTCTAAAGCCTACTTGTTTGTTTTCGTTATCCTCTTGTTCTCGTTAATGTGATGCTAACTTCCTTCTTGAACATTTTATTTTCTTACTTTAAAATAGTTAAAAAACTCACCCATCGGAAGGAGGAGACATTACAGCATATAAGGCATTACTGTTTTGAGCTGTATATCATGCAGGACGAAATTGTATCGTACTCAACAGGCCGTTAGTGACATGAAAATTAGGAAACTGAAACCCTGCAGGTACTATATCAGTTAACAATGACTTCATTAGAAAACGTAATTCATTTCTTTTCTAACGGTAAGAGAGAATTTCCAATACATGTGAAACTACGGATATTTCAATAGTTTTTCTATAGACTAGAGTATATTTTCTTTGTATACATTTGTACGTGAACGTTTTATCCAGTCGCCGGGTATTACAGAAGAACTACAAGGACCTGACACATATACGGTTTCTCAGGGCCAGCAGTCGAGCTCTGTGCTGCCGTACGTCCCCGCACGTTTGTTCCGTCTACTGTTTGGCCTGCCTGTTGTTTGACAGACAAAGCTTATGAATAGCTTCCAGTAACTGCAAAGGCGGGTCGTCTTCGCAGAAGGCTGTGACAAAGTTCCTGGCCACGTCGTCTTCATGTCTGTCAGCGATAGCGTGCAATAGTTGTGGAACCACTGCCGCCATTCTAATCACTGAGAGAGTTCCACTTTCGCCTTCGACCACTCTTACCTCGCATTAGTTTTATAGTATTTATCGGTTTTTTTAACAAAATAGAACAATTGTACGATATTATGACAGTTCTGGGTCTATTTCATAAGAGCTATTTACAATTTCTAGTGAAAAAATTCCAGACGTTGCATTATGGTTTCGTTAATATCAATGTAATTTTGTCATTTTTCGTTGGTTTTAGGTGCACAGTAACTTCAATACCGCTTCAATCTGACCTGAGGTAAACATAATTATACAGAATGAGATTTTCACTCTGCAGCGGAGTGTGCGCTGATATGAAACTTCCTGGCAGATTAAAACTGTGTGCCCGACCGAGACTCGAATTCGGGACCTTTGCCTTTCGCGGGCAAGAGCTCTACCATCTGAGCTACCGAAACACGACTCACGCCCAGTACTCACAGCTTTACTTCTGCCAGTATCCGTCTCCTACCTTCCAAACTTTACAGAAGCTCTCCTGCGAAACTGGAGAGCTTCTGTAAAGTTTGGAAGGTAGGAGACGGATACTGGCAGAAGTAAAGCTGTGATTACCGGGCGTGAGTCGTGCTTCGGTAGCTCAGATGGTAGAGCTCTTGCCCGCGAAAGGCAAAGGTCCCGAGTTCGAGTCTCGGTCGGGCACACAGTTTTAATCTGCCAGGAAGTTTCATAATTATACAACTTCTTAAAGTAATCGTATGGTATGATTCCCATTCAAATCCACGAAATGGAGTACATTGCAAGGTTTTGACATCAGAACAACAGTTGTGTAAGCTGTAAATAATTTTTGATTTAATGTTGAAATCTTATCACAGAAATACACGCATTTACACAGTTTACAGTTTGACAATGTAACGCCAGTTGTCAAACGAAGGTATCTCGTCCTCAGAAAGTGAAATAATCATAAACACAACAATGGGAACTTTTAACTAGAAGTTTCTTGACAAAATTATTCTTATGACTACGTCATGATGTTGGCCAGTACTACGATAAATCATTTGATTCCAGTTCAAAGTTCGGTACTGTTTAGGATGACAATCAAGTGTATGGACGATGGTTAGTTTTGTGACAAGTTGAGCAAAAGGTTACCCAAGGTCGCTCGAGTTAACAGCGGACGCAAGCTGGTGAACCAACAAATTGACACCTCTGCTCGTGGTATTTACCTTAGCTGCGTTGAGCTGTCATCTGCATGGCTGCTCTGGCCCACTGAAATTCCTATAAAAACTAATTAAGCCTTTGCTGATTTTTCTAGCAGAAACTCTACCTACGTTTCTCGTTATGTGAGAAAAGGTGTACTCATCCCTAGTCTTGGAGTATAGCGATATGCACACGCACGGCTGGAACAGCGTGCATATTAAAATGCTCTCTCAGTCCTCGCAAGGACAATTAATAACTTGCTGGTTCGTTTCTCCACAGTTGGAACTCAACGACGCTGCAGCTAATCTGTAGCTGAATGTCAGCCGCAGTGAACGCAGTGTTCACTCAAAATTTTCGTCTGCATCGTACAGAGCGTTATGCGCCCCATTCTGCGCTTGATGCCAGTTCAGAGAAGACTGTTCCAAAATTACCCTCTCACCCTTCTGGTAGCTGAATTGTCTCCCCACCTGGGTTGTTTTGTTCTCCACATCACAGTTTTTTTTTACCAATAGCAGCGTTCCTCTTATTTTGTAGAAACACTCTACATCTACACCTACATACATACTCCGCAATCTATCATACGGTGCGTGGCGGAGGGTACCTCGTACCACAACTAGCATCTTCTGTCCCTGTTTCACTCCCAAACAGAACGAGGGAAAAATGACTGCCTATATGCCTCTGTACGAGCTCTAATCTCTCTTATCTTATCTTTATGGTCTTTCCGCGAAATGTTAGTTGGCGGCAGTAAAATTGTATTACAGTCAGCCTCAAATGCTGGTTCTCTAAATTTCATCAGTAGCGATTCACGAAAAGAACGCCTCCTTTCCTCCAGAGACTCCCACCCGAGTTCCTGAAGCATTTCCGCAACACTCACGTGATGATCAAACCTACCAGTAACAAATCTAGCAGCCCGCCTCTGAATTGCTTCTATGTCCTCCCTCAATCCGACCTGATCCCAAACGCTCTAGCAGTACTCAAGAATAGGTCGTTTTAATGTTTTATAAGCGGTCTCCTTTACAGATGAACCACATCTTCCCAAAATTCTACCAATGAACCGAAGACGACTATCCGCCTTCCCCACAACTGCCGTTACATGCTTGTCCCACTTCATATCGCTCTGCAGTGTTACGCCCAAATATTTAATCGACGTGACTGTATCAAGCGCTACACTACTAATGGAGTAGTCAGACATTACGGGATTCTTTTTCCCATTCATCTGCATTAATTTACATTTATCTATATTTAGGGTTAGCTGCCATTCTTTACACCAATCATAAATCCTGTCCATGTCATTTTGTATCCTCACCGACGATACCTTCCCGTACACCACAGCATCATCAGCAAACAGCCACACAATGCTATCCACCCTATTGAAAAGATCATTTATAGATAGAAAACAACAGCGGACCTACAACACTTCCATGGAGTACTCCAGATGATACCCTCACCTCCGATGAACTCTCACCATCGAGGACAACGTACTGGGTTCTATTACTTAAGAAGTCTTCGAGCCACTCACATACTTGGGAACCAATCCCATATGCTAGTACCTTAGTTAGGAGTCTGCAGTGGGGCACCGAGTCAAACGCTTTCCGGAAGTCAAGGAATATGGCATCCGTCTGGTACCCTTCATCCATGGTTCGCAAGATATCATCTGAAAAAAGGGCGAGTTGCGTAAGGTCTCTACCATTGAACTGCGTAGAAATCTCAGCACTTTACTCCTCCCTAGTTCGTTTCCTCCAATCGGACGTTTTGCGCCCGCTCCAGGCACCTAAAAGTTACATGCATCCATCACATGTGTATCATTTGCTGCTCATGTGATCAACTGCGTCACTGGTTTCGTTAGTATCCATTTGGAATTCCGAAATGCAGTTTTCTAGAGCTTCTCTCTATCCTACTTCTGGTCTCCCATAACTTGCTCTCCAGTATGTGTCACCTGTGCGGTCGCTTACTCCCACAGTGGGAGTGCTTTTCGTGGTGCCTCTGCTTCTGCCCTCGCCTGCTTACACACAAAACGTTTCCTCTCGCTGCTTGTTTCACCGTCTGCTCATTGACATGCATTATATAGGAGCGGTGTGTTAACACCGTCTATTGAGTGTCATCCCTTTTTGCATTACATAATTATAGGCAAATATGCTCACTACTGCCGAGGCAAGTTAGGTGTCACATTCACCTTCCCATTACGAAGTATAAACTCTTATGTAAGGTGAGAAATTGACCTTCATTTATCCTGTCACCTTACAACTTGACGACAAGCAATTCTGTATTGAAGTGGCGTACCGTAAGTGGAAATCCATTCACAACTGTTGGAAGGTGCCTACTCCATAGTTTTCTATGGTTAACAAATGGTCAGCTGAGTTTATGGTGATCTTATGTCTCTTGAAGAGCACACACACACGTAGGAACATAGTTAAAATGTGAAATACGCTAATGAACAATACATGATTAGAGGTGTGTAAAACAGCTGGTACCAAAAATTTACCGTAAGTATAAGCATGGCGCATTTTACGTATAGAATGATTTAGAAGAAAACTATTAAAGGCATGTAGAAGAGCTGACATCATAGATATACCATAAGCATGAGCCGGTACATTTTATGCGAAGAATGATTTATGGGAAAGCTATGTGCAAGATGGTTGGCGCATTTACTGAACCTGTACAACGTGGAAAGCATAAAACTAATTTCACAGCATTGTTCAAATCATTTTAAAAACAATCCACATTACGGGTAGATATGTCATACTGTGTAAGGTATGTGGGTTCATCACTCCACACAGAAACAAAGCAGCAGTCGAAGCAAAAGAGAGCAGGTGGAACTGCACCAAAAATTGTGACGTTAAGTGCAAATAATGCAAAACGTTTTTGGTAGTAGGACAACTGAGGAATTTGTACAAACTAATTGTTGGGATACCCAACCCATTCACTAAAGCTTGGGTCCTCTGCTTACCACCAACTCATGAACAAAAATAAACTCACCGTTGCAAAACATTTTGAGTCCAATTAAGAGGTTACGACATATATGGAGATGACCGAGGATTTATTATTCAGGTATGAATCTACAGGCCGGAAGAGAACTACACCAAAAAATCACGTTTCATCAAAAAGAAACATGACAAAGGAAAGAGTTAATTCCCATTTGATATTCGACCACACTTCTGAGAAATTAGAAATGCTAAAATTGAAAACGAAAAAGCACTTCTTGATAAATAGTTTAATACAAGGCTTCAATTTCGTCTTTAAAAAGCACATTTTTGTTTCCTGTGTTTTTTGTACGTTTCTTTATTTTTTAGAACTGAATACTCAGCAATTCTTCTCACACAATCTTCCTTACTTTCATTCTGGAAGAAACGGACATCCAAAATATATTTTTACTTAGAATTTTAGACGAAATATGATTAGTATAGAGATATTGATATTTTGGAGTTGTTTCAATAGTTTCAGCGTATCACTATAGCAACCACAGGTGCAATATGTAGGCCATCAATTTCAGGTTGTTATCTTGACAGAATTTGTAAATGAAAAATGGAGTAAAAGTTTAATGTTCAGTAGATGATGGGGCTATCATCTATGGAGCACAAGAGGATTTAAGGAGGGTTGAGGAACGAAACTGGTTGTTCCATTTGAAAGACACCATCCCAGCATTTCCCGTAAGTGATTTAGAGAAATTATGGTGAATCTAAACACGGCCGGTCGAAAACGAACCGCTATCCAGCACAAAGCTACCTCCGTGTCTTCTCACTAATCCGTCTGTCTCGGAGTGCAATTTATACGTAGACCTGAGGCATTTTCTAATATTTTTTGTGAAGACATGAAATACCACATTTCTTGGAACGGTGGCTAACATTAAAATGAAGCAGTATAGGGTATTAAAATGTAGTTCCAGAGCAGCCATTTGATTATTCAAAAACACCTAAATGATTCCGACTTTTATGGTAGGTTCAAAGGTATTTATGCAAAAATTTCGTAAATGGTGTATCTTGCAAGATTTCTACAATTTAAGTATATCAGCAAAACGCGCGCACACACGCGCCCTTGTCTGGTTGATTTGAACCCGTTGTGCGGCCTGTGTTCGTGTGCATGGTGATCATCTCCAATATTAATGTCGGGGTATGTGCGCAGGAAACAGTGGCGTTTTGTAGCACATGTGTTTCGGTACGGTTTTCTCAACTTATCACCAATACCGCGGACTTACATATCTGGGTCGTGTGTGTTCCCTATGTGCTTATGCTATTTGTGTAGTGCCACGTTGTGAGGGACCACATTCTGCAATTATCTTTAATTTATGAGCATGAGTGTAGTAAAGTATTTATATACATCATTGTTGCTTTCAAGATGAAATGGATTATTCACAAAAAAAAACTTCAGGAGGGAATAAATATACTTGGAAGCGGTATCGAAAATACCCAACTCCAAGCGGTATCCTATACCCAAGTAGGTGTCTACAACATAATCGTGGTTGAGAACAAAGTATCATTCTTTATGAACAGTCAAGATTTCCTTAGAGGTGAGTTCTCAAGAACATTATTCCATAAGGCATATTGACTGAAAATATGATTTGTCTATCCCCAATGTGCGCAATGATTCGGAATTCGAATGTTGGTAAACTAATTCCTTTTCTTGAGTTCCAAAATGTGTATTTTTTAGTCCAAATTCTCGTCAAAATGGACACCTAAAAAGTTTGAATTTTCGACATTATGTATTATTTTCTCATCCTGTTTCACACGTTTTATTGGTGTGGCACTTCCAGGCGCACAAAACTGAATATGTTGTCAGTCTGAAATTGAAACTGAGACCATTCGGAGAAAACAGTAATACTTTTAAAACATTATTTACCATCTCTACTGCTGCTGTATGTATGTTTGTGTTGTTTACAATACTATTGTCATTCCCAAAAAGAACCAATTCTCCAGAACTAATTCCGCTTGCTGTGCATTACATGGATGGTTGTTTATGCGAATATGTACCTATGAACACCGTAAGTGATAATTCTCTTCAGAAGTATCTGCCCTGTTTACATTGGTGAATTATTAAATACAACTTTCTCCATTCTTTTTGTAAGATATGACGTTATTCATTGCTTGGCTATACCGTCAGTTCAATAAAACTTCAGTTTATCTAGGAGGATATTCTGATTCATAGAGTCAAATGTCTTAGATCGGTCACAGGAAATACCAGCTGGTGTTATTTTGTTATTTAATGTTTGTAAAACTTTGTGAGTGAATGAATAAATAACACTCTCAGTAGAGCAACTCTTCTGAATTCCAAACTATGATTTAGTGGGGATATTATTGTTGGTCAGGTTGGATACATTACTAGAATACATGGCCTTCTCAAAAATCATGGAAAATGTAGTAGTGAAATGGATCGATATTTACTGACATCTCTCCTATCAGCTTTCTTATAGAAGGCTTTAACAATGGCATATTTCAGTATCAATTGAAAATTATCTGATTTAGTGGTGCATTACATATTTCAGAAAAGACGGGGCTTAATATATGGGACCAAGACTAGTGACTGACTTACTTGGCTTATTTCCTGTTGTTCCTGTTGGATCATAGGGCAGCAGTAAAGACTTTCCACCTGGATCTGTTGGCAGCCAAACATTTCACTTCATTCCAAGTTTTACCAGCTTTCAGGGCTTCTTATTCCACCGTTCTTTTCCATATCTTTTTCCGGCGGCCACCTCTACGTATTCCTTGTGAGTTCCAACCCAGTGCTGCCGTTTCAACAGCTTCTTGTTGTTTGCGTATTGTGTGATTAATCCACCTTCATTTTCTTTGTTCACATATTGAGTAACTTTTGATATTGGCGGGTGGCAGGTAAACAACATTGGGAAATGAAGGAACAACACTACTACTTTTAGAACTCAGAGAGTCAGAGACATCTGACATTTTCATTTCCTTCAAAGTGATACTGAACTGTTAGGTCTGACAAGATCTTTCTTTCTTCGAGGGAGATGGGCTGGGATGGTCAGTGGCTACCGACGGCCATGGTATCAGTTGTGATTTTGATGGCTGAACCGGAAACGCGTGAATCTATTTTGGGCTAATACGTTTCCTATTGCACTGCTATTGCACCGATTTATAAAAGCCCGTATGAGGATTGTACCGATTCATCGGTACCAGCATGTTTATGTTATGAATTGCCAAAACTGAGCCGCTAAGACCCATATCATTTCTCTTTTTCCATGTAGCTGTATGTTTAACGAAAATGTGCAACTCGGCAGAAGAATGGGTGAGCCACGTAGCTGGCAGTATAGGCAACCGCTGCTGGCAGCGGACACGTGCCTTGGATGGGACGACTTCAGAGGATGGCTGCCGGGAACAGAGTATAGTGACCTGTCCGCTATTCAGCAGACCGAATTTGCCAGCCACGCTGCATTATCTACCGCAACTCCAGGGAGGCGTGGGTACGACACGTGGTCTTTAGTAAACGTCTGCAGACTTGTGATTTTGCACGTCTATACTCTCACGAGCGCACCGCACTCAGACATGGCTTTTCAAAAATTCCCTCGTACTCTTAGCTTCATTTCACTTTCAGTAATGTATGGTCAAAAAAGTAACGATCGGTAACCTGCACGCTATCACACTTTTTCGATAGAAGATTTGTAAATCAAGTTCACGTGCTAAAAAGTAGCGTCATTTCTCAATGATTGTTACGAATTATGAAAAAGTAAACGGTTTACGAAGAAGCTTCCACACTACCACGTGTGAATAAATCGGATTCTTTAACTGATTACTGTCTTCAAAATCGACTGAGAAAGGTTTTTTGGAATAAAATATCACGCTAAAAAGCACCGGTTTCCTTTTTTCACAAGAAAAGTAAAGCTTCTGGTTTAAAAAATTTATAAAGCGATGTGGCGTAGACCTACACACCTTTATGTATTTTGAAGCGTGAAAATGGAGAAGTGCGTCTTTCCCCCGTTTCCAGAGTTGATCGTTGGGCCATTCTAGCAAGGGATGCTCGTAGGAGCATGAGAGGAATGCAGATGCTTCCTGAGTACAAAACTATTACACTCATATCTGTCGGTCTTCCACGGAACTGTGTGCACCGAACAATTCTTCAGAAACAGAACGCTGCTCTTTAGGACTGGAGTCCTCGCCCTATACAGCCGGAGAAACTATCAAAGAAGCTTGGTTTGGGGAACAATGATGTGCGTCCAGGCAATGCAAAATAAATTACTTTACGAGTCGGTATCTCTGCTCAAAGATCATTCTAGTGCTGCGATTTTGGGCGGCTGGTCTTCCAAAACAGCTGATGGAAGCAATGCTGGGTGAAAGCCATCTCACTGCTTTCACATGGGATAGCTATGTGGCAGTTACGCACTTATTGTTAGTTTATTTTTCTGCTGTTGTGAGGGAAGTAGGGCATTATCCAGACGCCAGTCCACGTGGACAGCAAATTCTCTCTCACACAACATGGGAAGGCACCTCACTAGGTAACTTAAAAAAAGTACTACCAAGCGAGGTGTTGGCCCACTGCCTCTAAAAACTTCATTCGTTAATCATTGGCCATGCCTTCCCATTGTTGGAGGAACATTTTTGTGGACCTTTCATGGAAAATCTGGAGCAGAGGGTATACGTAAAAATATTGGAGGCGACGACACTCGTTCAGAGGACATTGAAGAGAGCCGCAGGGCTGCATTTCGAGAATCAGCTTGTGAGGTTACTGAATTATGAGTAGGGGCCGTTTTGTTGTGACATTTGCCACACAAAGCACATTTCCTAAGTATATGTGCAAATGAGACTCGCTGGATATCAAATTTTTATTGTTGTCGAGAAGTCTGTCCACTTGTGGGCATTTACGTCTCGAACGCTGGCCGAAATAGATATGTGCTGGTGTGGAGGCATGCTGTAGCTGCAGGCTGGAAGATATTACATAAGATAATCTCTGGCTATGTAACTTTGTAAACTTACTGTTCCCAGATAAAACAATTTGTTAGTAACAATGTCCAGTGGTGTAGGTATGGTCATATTTCTAATTTCTGATAATGAATACACGAAGGAATTTAAACAGTTTTCGAGTTCGTCGTCATTGAGCCTCCATATCCCATTTTGCTATTCAAAAGCTTTTAAAATAACTGTTCAGACTCATACTGCAGCTCGCGAGATCCGTGTTTTACTATGAAATTTGCTGGTGCTTCGCACTCCTGCATTGTACGCTGGAAGATTTGTGTATTTTATAATACAAACAGCGTCATTCTATTCAGTTAATCGTGTTGCACAATACTGTAATTGCATTGGTAGCAGATCTCAGCTATCCGTTGTCACATGGATAAGTCACAACATTATTGTCTCCAGACTTAACATTGTTTAGTGGATTAAGGAAAAGTAAGTGTTTATTTTTTTGCGCATGAGATTATGTTCCGTGAAATGCCAATTTGGTTAACACAGATACTGCTACTATCTATCAAATGAACCTATATAGTTTCAGAAAACCTTTCAAGTCTCAATTACCTGTCATGTGTATATTCAAACTGAAGAGACGAATGAAAATTCATACCAAGGCCGGGATTCAAACCTGTGTCTCCTGCTCATGTGTCAAATGCACTAACCACTACGCCACCCTGGCGCAGTGGCTTTGCACACTTGCACAGACTACTCTAGCACACCTCCTTCCTCAATTGAAATTCACATTCACGCATCAGCCCACTTGCTATTCCCCTTAAACTGGAACGGCAGAAGTTCTCAAACTGTATTGGAATATCACCTCAGCGTTGAAAGAAATGGGGAATCCTGTCTGAAACTCACGCTTAAATACTTTAATCAAATGGAACTATACGATTCCAGAGATGTATGTATGGATGCATGCAGACTGAAGCAATGAACGAAAATTAATTTGTACCAAGGCTAGGACTGAAAAATTATTCCAACGCTGGGATTTGAACCCCTGTCTTGCGCTCACAGGGCAGATGTGCTAACCACTGCTCCACCCTGGGACAGTGGTTAGCGCATCTGCCTAGTGACCCACCGAGCGAGGTGGCGCAGTGGTTAGCACACTGGACTCGCATTCGGAAGGACGACGGTTCAATCCCGTCTCCGGCCATCCTGATTTAGGTTTTCCGTGATTTCCCTAAATCGTTTCAGGCAAATCTCGGGATGGTTCCTTTGAAAGGGCACGGCCGATTTCCTTCCCAATCCTTCCCTAACCCGAGCTTGCGTTCCGTCTCTAATGACCTAGTTGTCGACGGGACGTTAAACACTACCCACCACCTAGTGACCCAGAGTCCCGGGTTCGAATCCTGGGTTTGGCACAAATCTTCATTGATCACTTCAGACTGTGACGCTATCTAGTTCAAAGGTTGTGAAAATGTTTTACATCAGAATGAGATTTAAAGTTTATACGGTAGCACAACACCACATGTAGAATGTGAGTGTGTAATTTTCACAGGGATTCATTATAGTGCACGTAACTATACACTTAGGAATTTTAAATGCACAAACGCCATATGAAATTCAGTAATTACTTACATACAGCTACTAACCAGTATACAGTTACACTACGTATATCGTCGCACAGATAGAAAAGTTAAAACATACAAGTTACAAGCTCATCAGTCCACGCCTGATGGTGCTGCCACTCTGAGTCATCGACTCTGGTAAGCGTGAGCTAGCACGGCAGGTGAACGATTAGGTGTTCGTGATCGCTTCTTTTAAACTTGATTAGACAACACGACTTGATATTTTTCCTTGTAATAGAAGGCTCATTATGATTTGCGTGTTAAATCATTTCTGATACGATCGGAGTAATCATTTCGTGTCCAACGGCGGTAATACGTCTGAGTGACGGACTTATTTAGGCTACTTTTATTCTTACCTCGTCCATTCCTTGCGGCATTGACAAGTAAATCTAACAAGGGAATGGTCCAATTGGACATGTCGAAACCAACCTTGAATTTTTTTTATGCTGGAAGAATACAACGAATGAACTGCACTGCCAAAATTTTAGCTACCAAGACGCACTGTAAGTATTTCCTTTAATTCTTCAAGTTATTCGTTTTTGTCGCACGAAGAACAGCTCATGAAGCGGTTTTTCCTACACAGCGCGCGATCGGCCGTGACAAAGAGAGCGTAGTGCCGCCGAGTGGTTATACCCTGATTGACATGAGCGACTTTAGAGCTCCTAAACCATACAAAAAGTTCACGTATCATTAATGTATTGAATGAGAGGCTGTTCGTATTGTCAGTTCAATCGTTGCATCTTTAATTGTTAAAAAGGTGACGTGCGCAGGAAAATAAATCAAAGCAGTGTTTCGTGTTAAATTAAACGGTTTCCATGAGTCGTGGCTTTAATGTATTGAAATGAAATATTTCTTACGCATATGTCATTTTGTAGAAAATCCTGTAATATAGTTCTTATGAATATTTTTGAATAATGTATGTTTCAGTAACAATGAAACAGTTCTTTGCTTATTCCCCATAGTACTCACAAGAAAGCGAAGTGTCATTTGAATGACGAAAACAAACATTTTCTTTACACGAGGCTCAGCAGACGAAAGAAAAAAAAATGCTTTCAGGCACCTCACAGTAATTACTACTTTTGCTTAGACAGAACTGCAGAGCAGTAAGAAATGGTCCTGGTCGCTGCTCTGCTTATTGTGCAATTTCCGTAAAAATACTTTCCACAGTAGGAAAACTTCTTTATCGTGAGTCACATTGGTTGTTTTGGGTGCAATATGAATTATGTCAACAGTCTTTTCGTTGTCTTCCTGAAAGATGGAAATGTCCGGTCCAAAACTCCTAGAAAAGCAACGAATTAATTTCTGTAACTGGTTGGAAACAGTTTTGAATGAAATGTTAAAAATTATTTTTTGCTGTTTTTTCGGGCTTTAATAGTAGATTATAAGATTTTTGCTACTAAACAGTCCTTTATTTTAGTTTTGTCCTAGTAATTTTCAAATGTGTGTAAATTCCTAAGGGACCAAACTGTTGAGGTCATCGGTCCCTAGACTTACACACTGCTGAAACTAACTTACGCTAAAAACAACACTCGCGCACACAAACACAAACACAAACACAAACACACACACACACACACACACACACACACACACACACACACATACACACACACACACGCCCGAGGGAGGACTTGAACCTCCGGTGGGAAGTGCCACGCTATCCGTGTCATGGCGTCTCAAACCGTGCGCCCACACCGCGCAGCTACCCCAGTATAAGTTAACTGAAGCTGAGGAAACAGCAACCCACTGATACTTGTCACTGTCATTGTTCTACGTGACTTTTCATAGCATTAATCTATTGTACAACACTCTGTCTTTTTTCGTCTCGAAATGATAAAGAGTGGTCTACTCGCAGTTCTCTACGAAACCTGACTGCCCAGTGTTTGACACTGCAGATGTGGGGATAATAGTGTGCGTCGTCTTCATGTCAGCTATGAATTAATGGCATCTCCTTTCCATTTATACTTGAAGTAAACTTAATTGTTTTACGAATTCCTATAATTTCTCGAGTCTCCTTAACCAGATCGAAGAATACAGGAAATCAGCGATGTTCATCTAAATTGGAATTCGGAGGGCCCAATCTCATAGATATCCATCGTCAACGATCCTCTGCCTGTCGCAAGGTGCTCTACTTGGCTCGTACTTCAGGAAAACTCCTCTAAAGAACTGTCGTTTACGTTGTTTATGTAACTTTAGGGGTTTATGTTGGTCTCTAAAGAGGGAGTAACGGAGATCTGTGGCCATCCTGTGCAATAAATCTTTCGAATAGTTCTCCTTTTACAGTTTTGGCGCGTATTTATTGCTTTTATTTACATAGTCCACGAACAGATTTATAAAGCAAAATCGGGTTTGCACAGTGGTTAACGTTAAGCGTTAATAATTACACTAATGCAAAGCAAGTGGCAAATATTATGAGTCTTAAATGAGTTGCGAATTCGAGTGAACTGTACCGGTGGATAAATGTTTCAGAGAAACTATCAAAACTGAAATTCACCTCACGAATTATGATGGCACCCAGTTGAGCTTTCTGTATACTGACCCGCCGTCAACCAAGGATATGCGCCTGCCATGTTGTGCATGCGCAGCCCGCTACGGCACCAGTAGAGGCATAGAGTACTGTAGCCGCCAGGTGAGCTACGAATTTGGCTCTTAACATTTTTTAAATACTTGAAGTGCATCATAGTAGCTAAAATTTTGGCACTGTGTTTCTTTTGGTGTGTTCATTCTTCAGGGCATGTTTCGAATTGTCTCACTGGAGGATTCCCTTGTAAATCTCAAATTGTCCCGACATTTCCTTTTGTTTTTGCATTTCATTAGTCACAATAATACGCATCGCCCATTTACGTGTGTGCTCACAGAGAATAAAAAATTCTGGCATTATTCCAGAATGAAATTTTCACTCTACAGCGGAGCGTGCGCTAATATGAAACTTCCTGGCACATTAAAACTGTGTGCCGGACGGAGACTCGAACTCGGGACCTTTGCCTTTCGCGGTAGAGCACTTGCCCGCGAAAGACAAAGGTCACGAGTTCGAGTCTGGGGTTATTCTGTTAAGACAGATAACATTTACAGCTATTAATTTTTTAATGTTTTGGTGAGAGTAGACGCCCAAAACACGTTTACGAGAGCCTTTTTATTCTCATTTCGCGATCCGTTGCTCGATAGATAAAATTCCGTATCTGAGATCAGTGTCTCTCATCCGTTCAGCTCGAACAGATTACTATAACGACTGAAAAGCTCGTCAGCTCAAATTGGCTTTTCGCCAACCATACTGACCTCCGAAATTGGCTGAAACTGATGATGATTGGTCAGATATTAGAAACTCACTATTTCGGAGTACCTGTCCGTTATGACGTTTACAGCAGCGCTGTACAATGAACAGCCAAAGTATCTGATATAGGCATACGTATTCAAATACAGAGATATAGAAACAGGCAGAACATGGCACTGCGGCCGGCAGGGCATGTATAAGACAACAAGTGTCTCGTGCACTTGGTATATCATTTAATGCTGCTACAATGGCCGGTTGTCCAGATATAACTGAGTTTGAATTTGGTATTACAGTCGGCGCACGAGCGGTGGGAAAGAGCATCTCCGAGGTAGCGATGAAGTGGGAATTTTCCCGTACGACCATTTCATGAGTGTAGAGCGAATATCAAATCTCCGACATCGCTGCGACCGGAATAAGGTCCAGCAACAACGGGACAAACGACGACTGAAAAAAATCGTTCAACGTGACAGAAGTGCAACCCTTCCTAAAATTGCTACAGATATCAGTGCTGGGCCACTAACAAGTGTCAGCGTGTGAACCATTCAACGAAACGTCGTCAATATGGGCCTTCGGTGCCGAAACCCTACTCTTGTAGCCTTGATGACTGCAAGACGCAAAGCTTTATGCCTCGCCTGGGCCCGTAAGCACCGACATTGAGCTGTTGGTGACTGTCAACATGTGGCCTGGTCGGATGAGCCTCGTTTCAAATCGTATCAAGCGGACACCCCCCCCCCCCCCCATGTCAGAAAGGGTTCAAATGAAATGGCTCTGAGCACTATGGGAGTTAACTTCTGAGGTCATCAGTCCCCTAGACTTACAACTACTTAAACGTAACTAACCTATGGACATCACACACATCCATGCCCGAGGCAGGATTCGAACCTGAGGCCGTAGCGGTCGCGCGGTTCCAGACTGTGGCGCCTAGAATCGCTCGGCCAATCCGGCCGGCATGTCAGAAAGGGACTGTTCAGGATCGTGGAGGCTCAGCGTGGGGCATGTGCAGTGGGAGTGATATGGAACCCTTGATACGTCTTTATAAGACTCTGACAGGTGACTCGTACGTAAGGTTCCTGTCCCATTCATGTTCATTGTGCATTCCGACGGACTTGGGAAATTCCAGCAGGACAATGCGACACCCTACATGTCCAGAATTCCTACAGAGTGGCTCCAGGAGCTTTCTTCTTAGTTTAAAAACTTCCGCTGGCCACCACTCTCCCCAGACATGAACACTACTGAGAAAATCTGCGGTGTCTTGCAAAGTGCTGTTCAGAAGAGATCTCCATCCCCTTGTACTCTTACGGATTTATGGGCAGCCCTGCAGGATTCATGGAGTCAGTTCCTTCCAATACTATTTCAGACATTAGTCGAGTCCATGCCACGTCGTTTTGCGGCACTTGTGCTTGCTCGCGGGGGTCCTACACAATATTAGGCAGGAGTACGAATTTTTTTCACTTTTCAGTGTAAGTTACTCCGTGTTTAAACAGGGACTTTCTCTCACTTTGCACATGTTGGGAATATCATGAAGTAGTTTTACAGAAACGATCATTAGTGCCGCGCTTCTTCCCCTCTGAATACTACTACAGAGCTACCTGTAACTAAATTCTTCTAAGAAGCAGCTATAAAACTGACCGTGCATATAACAACACGAAAGTACTTTTCACCGAAGTAGAAAGACTAGGCTGTTTCGAGTCGCCGGCTTTTACAGCATCCTGCTAGGAAACAACAGATGCCACGAGCGCCACAGACGTGCCATGCCGTTTACTGCACTACAAACAATGACCTCTGCTTACAGAACTGGAATGCCACTCTGGAAAACGTGCACCGAAAACATTCGTGTATATAGGGAGCCCGCAGCCCGGAGTTACAACTTCACTGTGAAGAGGCTGTAGGAACAGACTGAACTACAACAGCAGAAGTACAAGTAAGTCTCTCAGACGCACTGCTCCACCCTGTCAGTCACTGGTGTAACGTTATTTGGGGGATGGATGGATGGCTCAGCTTGACGGAATTTGAATACGAACTCTTTAGAGACGTTCTAGCTTAAACATCCCCCAGCAAACCGTTGATAATTGCTGCCACTCCTTCTGGCGAAACGTCAGGAAAAACGGTAACCAACACCGGCCGTAGATCACGAGACAGAGAACCGAAAAGGCAATATGTCAACGAGTGGCCAGGACAGCCTCAACAATTTTGAAGTGAGGCCAGTAAAGAAATAACGTTTTTCTTAGATCTCCATCTTTAATAGTTAGTAGCTTTATTTCATAATTAGCCGTCACTACTGACGGTTTAGCGTATACATCGGTATGTGTTTCCCGCCGTAGCACAGTCAGCTTACTAGCGATACCCCAGTCCAAGTGGGCTTGAACTACTCACCTGTCACTGAACTGAGTCATGAGCTTGTAACACCTCGCAAGAGACGTTCTACCTGCGTTCATTAATGATACTTCATGTACGGCGCTTGAGATATCTTTCTAGAAGCAGTGTTAAAGTGAACCAAATAACAGGATGTAAACAAAAGATGCCAGGTTCTGTAAGGCAGATATTGAAGGACCTGGGTTGTTAAGAAGAGCAATACAATGTTTCTCCGTTCAAGTATGCATGTCCGAAGGAGGTAGGCGCTGTGGCGACTACAGTCGCAGTTGCGAACACGAACAACCATCAGCTGTATAAGGGAATGACGACAGTGAAAATTTGTGCCGCACCGGGTATCGAATCCTGATTTCGCGCTTAATAAGAGTGGACGTCTTAACCGCTTTGGCTATCAGTATACGACTCACGGCCGGACCAAAATCTCCATATGTCTGCATCATAACTTGTACTCGCATACGAATTACGTAATTCCCGTACAAGGGAGGACATTTTGATCGAAATTCGCTCTCCGGTATAGGCGGAGAAATGCGATATTGCAGTGCGTGTGTTTTTAAGGAAACTACGCAATGTTCATTCAGACACGCATATAGGCAGTGACTTTCAATTAAAATGTGCTCGCCTGTACAGGAATTACATGATGTGTGTCCGACCACAGGTTCTGACCTAGGATCGACGGCAGAGGTGGTTCGTCGTGCACCTGATGGCAACAAAATGTTTACTACATCAGTTAGGTAACGAATATATGTAGCTTACAAAAGCCTCATGAAAGTTAATAAATGTCCATTCGTGTGACTGGTATGCAATGTTTTGGAAGGAGAAGAAGAAGAAAGAGGAGATGGAGTAAGAAGATTGAGGTTTAACTCTCCGTCAAGGACGAGTTTGTAGAAAACAAAGCACAAGCTGTGATTGGGGCGCGGGATAAGAAGGGAAATCGTTCGTGTCCTTTTCAAAGAAACCGCCCTGGCATTTGTTTTAAATTATTGAGAGAAATCATATGTACACACTCCGTCCGAACAGGTCTCGATAAGCCCAGCGATAACGATCGACCACCGTGTCGTCCTCGGACGACAGGCGTAACTGAATGCGGATATGGAGGGGCACGTGGTCAGCACAACGCTCTCCCGGTAGTTATCGGTTTTCATGACTGGAGCCGCTAATTGTCAATCAAGTATCTCCTCATTTGGCCTCATAAGGGCCAACAGGCTGAACTCCTGTAATCTGACGAGAACCACTGTGGTAAGGCCGTTGATATATTGAGAGAAACCATACAAAAACCTCAGTATTGATGGCCAAGCCTGAATTAAATTCCGATGTCCTCGAGAATGCGAGTTCAGCTACTTGCCATTGCCCTTCTCGCTCGCTGAAACCTTCTTAGCTCGAACACTTCTACTTGGACAAACAATAGATTATTACTAATGTCTCCCTCATCGATAATTCACGGTATAATTTGAGTTCTCATTTTGATGCTGCTCGGCTTAACTAACAATTTTTATCTTCCAGAATCAACAACTATGAAAGTCGCCGTGTTGATCGTGGTGTGTGCTGCAGCTCTCAGCAGTGCGTACCCTTCTCCCGCGGTGAGTACAGCAAAATTATTATGTTTTTCTTGGCAGGAATGTATAAAACTTTTTCCCCAAATAATATAAGGGACAATCAAACAGTTTCCGTTTGAGGGTGTTGCCGCAACGTACATGCAAAGTAGCGCGACTACGAGGAGGGTATATAAGCATCGACAGCTAGACAAGGAATTTGTGTAACATTCATATCTTTCTAACGTTCCTGCTGTAAATGCGATATCCCAAATGTGTCCAAACATTTTTTCTTGTGTGCCGAAGGACAAACATACGTAGACATCCATCGGAGAATGATGAATATGTTTGGGGAAGCATGTCTGTCGAAAACTATCGTTGTAAAATAGTTGATGATACGCTAGCTAAGAACCTCGACGTCATCTTCTGTCGTGTTCAAACATTATCCCACAGGAGTAAGGCCATCGTAAGGTCTGCACCCAGTGGATGTACCGGCCGTTGAATGCCGAACAAAAACTAAACTGAATGGTTGTTTGCCTGAAGCATCTGACGCATTTCAATGACACTATATAGCAAATGTCATCACGCAAAAGTTACGCCAACTCTAGTGGGAGACACCCACGAACCCGACATATACACCTGATCTCTCTCCATGCGATTATCACCCCTTCGGTCACTTAAAAAAATACGTTTAAGAGTTGATCCTATCGGCCGAGGATGTGCAACAGGCAGTTACGGACTTCTTCACGCAGCAGGATTTTGCCGACTGACATTCCGATTGTGGACTATACGGCAATAGAACGGAAAATTTTTCATAACCCCCTTGTAATATAGGATTGCAGAAATTTTCAATGTTTATCAGCATTAAAACCCAACGAAAGTTATTTAGGTAGCAATAGGCACACAAAATGTCCATTAACCCACTTATTCCTTGATTAATATGATTCTACGTATTTCCTATAACAAGCCATAACTCGGAAGTTTTACTCGTTTTTAGGCTTTGCAGAAACATATTTTTCGAGTACAGCACTCAGAAAATAGCGTATTTTGGCAGTAGCATATTGTTTGTGCGTCCGTGTTTCCAGCAGGATTTGTATTTGGAAAGCTATGAAAGGTCAGTAAAATAAAGCCATGTTCCTTTGGCTAATATGCCTAAACGAAACACCATCAGCAGTGGCTCTTAATGAGCTTCTTTTCGTATTTGTTCTCTAAATTTTCTTTCTTTTCCTGATCCGTAGTAAGTGGCTAATAAGGAATTCGCCTGCTGTGCAGTGATCTCAATTTACTGAAAACTGCGGCACAAAAGCGTTGTCAGTTGAAACAAGTTTAGCTTCGGAAGGAAAATTTAAAACTGCTAATAGAATCGAGCCAGAAATATCAGTGACGCAGACTGGAGAAGAGAACTTTTTGGTTTATTATTCCGTGAAGGTACTCCAGTCTCATCCTTGCACTTCCCAGCACTAATCGGAAGCCCACTGCCTTTTTGAAAGTGAATATTTCACAGAACAAATCGGGACGAGTCACATTGTGGACGGTGTTAATTAGTTGTGTTACGTCACCCAGAAACCGTACCGAGCGAAGTGGCGTAGTGGTTAATACTCGCATTCGTGAGAACAACGGTTCAAACCCACCTCCAGCCTTCCCGATTTCGATTTCCCGTGATTTCCCTAAATGGTTTCAGGCCAATTGGTTCAAATGGCTCTGAGCACTATGGGACTTAACTTCGGAGGTCTTCACTCGCCTAGAACTTAGAACTAATTAAACCTAACTAACCTAAGGACATCACACACATGCATGCCCGAGGCAGGATTCGAACCTGCGCCCGTAGCGGTCGCTCGGCTCCAGACAGTAGCGCCCAGAACCACACGGCCACTCCGGCCGGCTCAGGCCAATTCCTGGGATGGTTCCCTTGAGAGAGTACGGCCGATATCCATCCCTGTTCTTCCCTCCTCCAGTCTTGTGTTCCGTCTCTAGAAACCTCGCTGTCAACGGGACGTTAAACACTGAGCTCATACTCCTCCCACAAACCGTCCTTTTACGAAGTTAAGACATTTAGATAACTTGTAGCGAGACAAATCGTCTGATTATTACATGATAGACCTTGCTGTATTGTTTGGAGCTACTAAAGACTATAGAATATGCACAGATGTGTAACTATGGCAAATTCCAAAATCCAAACTGGGCAGGGAACATACTCGTGTGGAAGGGTACTCTCAAAACAATTTTTATATCGTGATTCGTACTGCTGATTGCTACAGATGATGAAGTGTAAGGATAATACACTGAAGAGCCAAAGAAACTAGTACAGCTGTCTAATATTGTGTAGGGCTCCCGCGAGCACGCAGAAATGCCGCAACGACGTGGCATGGACACGACTAACGTCTGAAGTAGTGGTGGAGGAAATTGACCCCATGAAACGTGCAGGACTGTCCATAAATCGGTAAGAGTATGAGCGGGTGGAGATCTCTTCTGAAACGTAAGTTGCAAGGCATCCCAGATATGCTCAATAATGTTCATTTCCGGGGGCTGTGGTGGGCAGCGAAAGTGTTTAAACTCAGAAGAGTGTTCCTAGACCAACTCTGTAGCAATTCTGGACGTGTGGGGTGTCTCAGTGTCCTGCTGGAATTGCCCAAGTTCATCGGAATGCACAATGAACATGAATGCAAGAGATGTTTACGTACGTGCCACCTATCAGGGATCCCATATCCCTCCAGCTGCACACGCCCCACAATATTATAGTGTCTCCACCAGCTTGAACACTTCCTTGCTGACATGCAGGGCCCATGAATTCATGAGGTTGTCTCCATACCTGTACACGTCCATCCGCTCGGTACCATTTCAAACGAGACTCGTCCTACCAGGCAACATGTTTCCAGTCATGAACAGTACAGGCGAGGCGTGAGGCTTTGTGTGCTGCAGTCATCAAGGGTACACGTTTGGGCCTTCGGCTCCAAAAGCCCATATCGCTGATGTTTCGCTGAATGGTTCGCAAGCTCACACTTTTTCATCGCCCAGCATTGAAAGCTGCAGCAATTTGCGGAAGGGTTGCATTTCTGTCACGTTGAACGATTAGCTTCAGTTGTCGTTGGTCCCGTTGTTGCTGGATCTTATACCAGCCACAGCGATGTTGGAGATTTGATGTTTTACCGGATTCCTGATATTCACGGTACACTCGTGTAATGGTCTCACGGGAAAATCCCCACTTAATCGCTAACTCGGAGACACTGTGTCTCATCGCTCGTGCGCCGATTTTAACACCACGTTCAAAGTCACTTACTTCTTGATAACTTGCGATTGTAGCAGCAGAAGCGATCTGACAACTGCGACAGATACTTGTTATCTTACATAGGCATTGCCGACCGCAGCGCTGTATTCTGCCTGTTTACAAGTATCTGCATTTGAACACGCATGCCTATACCAGTTTCTTCGGCGCTTCAGTCTATTTCCGCAAAAAAAAGAAAGAAAGCCTTGAGATCCTCATACACACCATTCTCAGAGGAGTGGGCCATTAGAGACTTTAAACTACCGACAAACTCGACAGAACAGCATGAAAGACATGAAGCATCTAGAGGAATTATGAATAGTATTGTGTAGATGATTAAGTACATTACACGTGAAATTCTAAAATATTTCGTTTATGTTAAAGTGGTTATACAACAACATTCATTTTCTGTAGAAACGATGTTTTGCCAATCGATGTAATGGTGATGCCGTTCTCAAACTTGGCAGTAAAGAGGGGCAGTGGGTGACCAACATGTAAGTGTAACAGATTTCTAAAAACCATGAAAATAGAGAATACACAAAAGAAACTAAGAGAACTGACATTTATGGCAAATTAAAATTATTCAGTGTGCTACTACTCTGTAACTGAGTGGTTAAGTTCCAGGCTGTGGATCCGAATGACTGGAGTTGGATCCCTGATCAGCCTGGGGATTTTTGTGCCTGACTTACCACTTGTTTCACCTCTGACAATATCTGCTGATGTGAAAAGTACAGGGTTACTCCAAGGTTCTGAGTCCACGTCTAAATGTAGGTCTCTCTACAATTGGGTAGATGTCAGTTCAGAGGAAGGCAAGGATCATCGTTGCTAATGAAGCGTGGTGTTCAGATCAACCTTCGCGATGATTTAAGATTCACCTTTTTTTACCAAAAGATTGTTGAATATTTTGAACACTGTTGTAGAAAAATGATAACACTTTTTCTTTTGAATCATCAGTCTTCTGACTGGTTTGGTGCTGCCTGTCACGAGTTCGTCTCCTTTGCCAACCTCTCGATCTCAGAGCAGCACTTGACCCTACGTTCTCAATTACTTGCTGGACGTATTCCAGTGTCTGTCTTCCTCTACAGTTTCTTCCCTCTACAACTCCCGTTACTACCAGGAAAGTTATTCCATGACTTCTTTATCAGTGTTTTCCTTATATTCGTTTCCTCGCCGCTTCCTCGCAGAACCTCCTCACTGCTCACGCGATCAGTCTACCCAATTTTCAATAGTCTTCTGTTGCACCACATCTCAAATGCTACGATTCTCTTCTTTCCCGGATTTGGGTTCTTTGGTGGAGGAGACCAGACAGCGCGGTCATCGATCTCGTCAGATTAGGGAAGGACGGGGCAGGAAGTCGGCCGTGCCCCTTCAAAGAAACCATCTCGTCATTTGCCTGGAGAGATTTAGGTAAATCACGGAAAACCTAAATCAGGATGGCCGGACGCGGGATTGAACCGTCGTCCTCCCCAAGCGAGTCCCGCGTGCTAGCCACTGCGCCACCTCGCTATGTTTTCCAGGATTTCTGACAGTCCATGTTTCACTAGCATGCAGTGCTGTGCTCTAAACATACATTCTCAGAAATTTCTTCTTCAAATTAAGACCTATGTTTGATGCTAGTAGATTTGCCTTTCTCACGAATTCCCTTTTTTCCAGTGCTAGTCTGCTTCTTATGTCCTCCTTGCTCCCTCCGTTATGGATTATTTTGCTGCCAAAATAGTACAGTTCCTTAACTTCATCTGCTCCGTAATCACCTGTTCTGATAAGTTTCTCCCTGATCTCATTTCTCATACGTCTCACTACTTTCGTCTTTCTTCGATTTACTCTCAATCCATTTACAGCATTCATTAGATTGTCCATTCCATTCAGCAATTCTTCTTCACTTACATTGTGGTAGCAGTGCTGTTAGTGAATCTTATCATTGATATCCTTCCACCTAGAATTTCTTTTGTTTCCGTCATTACTTCTTCGATATACTGCATAAAGTAGATTGAACAGTAGGAGTGAAGCAATACATCCCTGTCCTACACACTTTTTAATCCGTGGTCTTCGTTCTTGGTCTTCCACTCTTTTATACCCTCTTGGCTCTTGTGCATATTGTATTTTTCCCGTGTTTCCCTAAAGTCTACCCCTATTTTCTCAGAATTTCGAACCATCTTCCACCATTTGACATTATCGAACGCTTTTTCCAAGTCGACAAATCCTATGGAAGTCTTGAATTTTCTTTGGTGTCAATTCCATTGTCAACCGCAAAGTCAGAACTGTATAAACTGTTCGTCACTTAATGCACCCTCAATTTTCTTTTCCATTCTTCTGTGCCCACATCTCGTGGTCGTGCGGTAGCGTTCTCGCTTCCCACGCCCGGGTTTCCGCGTTCGATTCCCGGCGGGGTCAGGGATTTTCTCTGCCTCGTCATGACTGGGTGGTGTGTGATGTCCTTAGGTTAGTTAGGTTTAAGTAGTTCTAAGTTCTAGGGGACTGATGACCATAGATGTTAAGTCCCATAGTGCTCAGAGCCATTTGAACCATTTTTGCCATTCTTCTGTATATTGTTCTTGGCAACACATTTGATACATGAGCTGTTAATGTGATTTTGGGTTAATTCTGGCACTTGTCGGATCTCTGAATTTTCGGAATTCTTTGATGATATTTTCCCAGATGTCATATGGTATGTCGCCAGACTCATGCATTCCGCACTCAAACGTGCATAGATGTTTCGTTGCCACTTTCCCCAATGATTTTAGAAATTCGGATGGAATGTTATTTATCCCTTCTGCTCTATTCGGTCTTAAGTGTTCCAAAGCTCTTTTAAATTCTGCTTGTAATACTGAAACTCCTATGTCTTCTATGTCGACTCCTGTTAACAGTACAATAATAAATTATTTCTGTAAAACATGTATTTCACTTTTCAATATTTCTGCACAATTTTTTAATGAAACGTACATGAACAATTACATTTGATAAGGTATACAAATTGTATAGCTAAATGAAGCTTCAGCTTGTTCGTAGATTATTCTCCGATGGTGTATGTGGTAGACTACTCTCCATGAAAGACAGCGATCGGGCTCCAAACCCTGGTATGGCTTACATACGCTCTAAGACAAAAAAAGACGCACTACGAAAGATTTATACAGATTGGTCACAAATTGATATGCACAAAGATATCGACGGAAAATGCAAAATTGTAAACTTTGGCGGCCGATGGGTGAATGCGTGAAGCTGCAGCGCAATTCCACCTCGCAGGATGCACGAGTAGTAAACAGGGAACATTAGGGTACTAGGGCATAAAGACTTTGCGAATTCCATTCCGTGTACTCCGTTGGACAGTAACTTCTATGCCTCACAAACAGACCCGTGACAATATACGCAGTTTCAGCATTTGAGGGAGGGGATGTGTAGTCGGGCTGAAAGAGGCCGGTTGGAGTACTCGGCGAGTCGCTCGAGATTTCAGCAGGAGAGATGCCACTATTGGACGATGTTAGCAGCAATGGGTGAACCATGACCGAAGACAATGCCACGAAAGAAGCGGTAGGTCTAAAGAGGAGACAGAACGTGAGAACTGAGCAATCGCCAGGAAGGCTCTCAGAGCGCCGAATTGATTATTATCATCGATCCGACGTGCAGCTGGTGCTTCCCTTACCACAACGACTGTTAACAGGCGCCTCACAGAAAGGGGGCAGAGCTCACGGCGCCCATTGAGCCTTCTGCCACTGACCTCTACACCGACAAGCCTGTTTGCAGCGGTGGCGAGCCTAGAATGGCATGCACAATTGTTTTCCCACTTCGAACTGAGCCCCGACGTGTCTTGAACGCCAAATGCAGCGGTGGGCTGCGAACCTGGTTGTCGCTCGCCATGCGGCCCGAATACTAGGAGTGATCGTTTGAGTGCCACTTCATTTCACAACAAGAACCGCTTTGGTTCACATCCGCGGCATCCTTACAGCACAGCGGCACGACAACAATATTCTACAGCCCGTTTTGTTGCCTTTCGTGGCAGGCCATCCTGGGCTTACATTTCAGCAACATAATGTCCTCCCGCACACGGCGAGAGTTTCAACTGCTTGCCTTCGTGCCTCCCAAACCCTGACTCCCAAAATGAGGACTCTGGAGCACTATGGGCAGGGCTCTCCCTCATCTCGGAATTTGTCAGTCTAGGGCGCCAACTGGTCAGAATTTGGCACTGTATCCCTCAAGAGGATATGCAACGTATCATTTATTGTGCATTCGATTAACTGCTTGGCTAAGGGCCACAGGTGACCCACCACAATTTGGTAAATCAATAACTGATTTCCTCAATTTCTGAACTAGTTCTCTTGAATAAATCATCCAATTTTTCTGAAATTGTAATCGTTTCTTTGTCCGTCGATGTACATCAAATCTATGGATTTCAATCCCATTCGGACAAGCCCTTCGTGGTGCGTCTTTGTCTTTTTTTTTTGTCTTTGAGTATATATTCAACTCAGCGTTCATTCTGCGTGCTACACAAGATTTCTGCACCATGACGTCTATGTGACACACTACAGAAACGTGAAAATGTGGCATACGATAAATAGATATATTCTACATTATATCACCAAATGTTTTCTTTATTCTAAATGCATTAGAATTTATAGTTGAACCATTTCATTAATGCATTTATAACGGTGAAACCTTATCTATCTGGTGTCAGAAGGTCACATACGAGGCTTTTGGCTGGTAACTAAGTGGCAGTGTTCAGGACGTCCTCATTTAAACGCCCAGTGAGCCAGGGGAAAATTGAGCCAGCATCCCTCTATAACGAGTAAGATGTTGAGCTCAGAAAGAGGTTGACGTGTTAATATTATACATTGTATAGCTTTGGGATTAAGGTTTCCACGCAAAAAGAAAAGAAACAGTGTGAAAATGCTGCGTGAAATGATAGACGTTTATTATCCTCACCATTATTATTATTATTACTTATTTGTGCTTCATAGTTTTTACCAAGCCACTCGTTTATCTTATCTAAGTAATCCTTCAAGATGCAGAACGTATTGCTTGTTGTTGTTGTTGTTGTTGTTGTCTTCAGTCCTGAGACTGGTTTGATGCAGCTCTCCATGCTACTCTATGCTGTGCAAGCTTCTTCATTTCCCAGTACCTACTGCAACCTACATCCTTCTGAATCTGCTTAGTGTATTCATCTCTTGGTCTCCCTTTACGATTTTTACCCTCCACGCTGTCCTCCAACGCTAAATTGGTGATCCCTTGCTGCCTCAGAACATGTCCTACCAACCGGTCCCTTCTTGTTGTCGAGTTGTGCCACAAACTCCTCTTCTCCCCAATTCTATTCAATACCTCCTCATTCGTTATGTGATCTACCCATCTAATCTTCATCATTCTTCTGTAGCACCACCTTTCCAAAGCTTCTATTCTCTTCTTGTCCAAACTATTTATTGTCCATGTTTCTCTTCCATACAAATACTTTCAGAAACGACTTCCTGATACTTAAATCTATACTCGATGTTAACAAATTTCTCAAGTAATGCCTTCCTTGCCATTGCCAGTCTACATTTTATATCCTCTCTACTTCGACCATCATCAGTTGTTTTGCTCCCCAAATAGCAAAACTCCCTTACTACTTTAAGTGTCTCATTGCCTAATCTAATTCCCTCAGCATCACCCGATTTAATTCGACTACATTCCATTATCCTCGTGTTGCTTTTGTTGATGTTCATCTTATATCCTAATTGCAAGACATTGTCCATTCCGTTCAACTGCTCTTCCAAGTCCTTTGCTGTCTCTGACAGAGTTACAATGTCTTCGGCGAACCTCAAAGTTTTTATTTCTTCTCCATGGACTTTAATACCTACTCCATATTTTTGTTTTGTTTCCGTTACTGTTTGTTCAATATACAGATTGAATAACATCGGGGAGAGGCTACAACCCTGTCTCACTCCCTTCCCCACAGCTGCTTCCCTTTCATGTCCCTCGACTCTAATAACTGCCATCTGGTTTCTGTACAAATTGTAAATAGCCTTTCGCTCCCTGTATTTTACCCCTGCCACCTTAGAATTTGAAAGAGAGTATTCCAGTCAACATTGTCAAAACCTTTCTCTAAGTCCACAAATGATAGAAATGTAGGTTTGCCTTTCCTTAATCTATTCTCTAAGGTAAGTCGTAGGGTCAGTATTGCCTCACGTGTCCCAACATTTCTGCGGAATCCAAACTGATCTTCGCCGAGGTCGGATTCTACCAGTTTTTCCATTCGTCTGTAAAGAATTCGCGTTAGTATTTTGCAGCTGTGACTTATTAAACTAATAGTTCGGTAATTTTCACATCTGTCAACACCTGCTTTCTTTGGGATTGGAATTATTATATTCTTCTTGAAGTCTGAGGCTATTTCGCCTGTCTCATACATATTGCTCACCAGATGGTAGAGTTTTGTCAAGACTGGCTCTCCCAAGGCCGTCAGTAGTTCCAATGGAATGTTGTCTACTCCGGGGGCCTTGTTTCGACTCAGGTCTTTCAGTGCTCTGGCAAACTCTTCACGCAGTATCGTATCTCCCATTTCATCTTCATCTACATCCTCTTCCATTTCCGTATTGCTTAATAAGTACTTTTTGATTGTTTTTTAAATAAATTCTTCCCCAGAAGAAAATTCCGTACATAAGAACTGAGTTTTAAAATGAATATTATGTACATCTACATCTATACTGTTCAAACCAATGTAAAATGGATGGCACAGGGTACTTCCAGTTGTACCAGTTATTAGAACTTATCTTTCACGACGTTCATTTTGGCGGGATGAGGTGTCTCTGACCTCCGATGAGAACCTCCCCAATACGCGATGCCATGGGCATGGAAATCACTTTACGCCACATGTTAAATTAGTGCATTTCGTTTGACGATAAGCGGGCAGAAGCAAATTTAGATGATGATGACACAAATGTGGTTAAGCTTTCAAATTTTATGACTGGACTCTGGCCTAAGCTTTTAGGCTGTAGTGTGTTGCAGACTGGATGGCTCATCCCTACTCTAAGAAGGGTCGCACGGGAGATCTGTAAGAAATCTCCTTTGTATGATTGGATTTCTCCATTATTCTACCAATGAACCGCAGGCTTCCGCCTGCTTACCTAGCGTATGTGAACCATCACATACCTACGAGCTACGCACAGGTATTTAAGAGGGCGTGCTGAAAATAGACGCCGCCTAATTTTTATGTGAAAAGTCTTAAAGACTTTAAATAAAATAAACTTTATCAACATTCTAACTGTTTATTCTTTATGTCAATAAATTTGCAGCCTTCTGGCGCTTAAGGATTCCGAGTTGTAGCGTATAACGTGACTGTATGAAACATAGCTACGTCGGTCAGTGAGAAACATCGATCTGTAATCAAGTTCGGAATTCGACTAGTTTCTCCACACGTGGAGCACCCTCTCCTTCAGCATGACAATTCCAGAGCACACACGAGCGGTGCAACGTCTGCAGCAATCCGACGCCCTGGATTCACTGTTATCGATCGTTAACCGTACAGTGTCGACTTGGCCCCATCCGATTTTTAGCAATTCCCAAAAGTTAAAGAACACTTTCGACGAATTCACTTGGACAGTGATGAAGCTGTGCAAACACAGATGAGGTTGTGGCTCCGTCAACAAGGAAAACATTCTGTAGTGGCGGTATCAACAAACTGTTCAAAGTACTTACGGGAATGGAGCCCGGTGACTTCGTCGACAACGACGATGTTTAGACAGGAGTACACTTTGCCATTTTGAAGGCAAAACTGCTACAAGCAATCGTTCTGCAAGCGAATTTAAAACCTCGGGAATGATAACACACACACACACACACACACACACACACACACACACACACACACACACACACACACACTCGTACACACTGTAAACACTACCGCAATCACAAACGAGAGCTGACCGGCGTCTGAAGCTATCGATAGTGAAATTAATAATCAATGGGTGAGGTAGCATAAATTCTGTACCTCTGTTTCTTGACGAGTGAGAAAGCAGTATTCCATAGAGAATTTAAACAAATCCCACATCTCTATTCATAAGGTTACTTGCTAAATCACTTTCAACAGCTTCTTTAATAAAACTTTCTCTGTAGCTGTAAGTGCGTGTCAGAATCTCCGTGTTATATTTCATAGCGTGACTCAAGACAGTGATCTGCAATAACGGATTTGCTAGCCTGTTGTAAGACTGTGTGCCACCAATGAACAGTACACCGGTCTTCCACAGGACCAGTGTATGAAGTGCTACAGCTTCAAGGAATACGATAGACACCAAACCAAAGCGAGTGGATTCGTCATTTCGTGTCAGAAAGGTCACAGTTCGTAGTAATAGGAGGAAAGTCATCGAATAAAAGAGGAGTAATGTGCGGCGTTCCCCAAGGTAGTGTTATAGGCCCTCTATTGTTCCTGATGTATATTAACGACATAGGAGACAATCTAAGCAGCCGTCTTAGATTGGCTGCAGATGATGCTGTCATTAACCGTCTTGTAAAGTCATTAGACGACCAAAACGAATTGCAAAATTATTTAGATACGATATTTGTATGGTGGCACTTGACCCTGATAAGTCACACAAATATGAAGGCTGTAAATTCAACTAAATACTTAGTGATTACAGTTACGAATAACCTAAACTCGAACGATCACATAGATAATATTGTGGGTAGAGCAAACCAAAGACTGCGATTCATTGGCAGAACACTTTGAAGGTGCAACAGGCCTACTAAAGAGACTGCTTACACGACGCTTGTCAGCCCTCTTCTGGAGTATAACTGTGCGGTGTGGGATCCGCATCAGGTGGGACTGACGGATGACATAGAAAAATTACAAAGAAGGGCAGATCGTTTTGTATAATCGCGAAATAGAGAAGATAGTGCCACAGACATGATGCGTGAATTGGAGTGGCAATCATTAAAACAAAGGCGTTTTTTGTTGCAATGGGATATTTTCACGAAATTTCAATCACCAGTTTTCTCCTCGGATTCCGAAAACATTCTGTTTCACCCACGATAAAATAAGAGAAATCAGAGCTCGCACAGATATATTTAAGTGCTCGTTTTTCCCACGCGCTGTCCGAGAGTGAAACGGTAGAGAGACAGCTTGAAGGTGGTTCATTGAAACCTCTGCCAGGCGCTTTATTGTGAGTAGCAGAGTAATCACGTAGATGTAGATGTAAGCAAACCAAGATCATCCTTTACGGGACCTAAAATGATCGTGATCTTAGATGGTGGTCGAAAAACCCGTTTCACATCTTACTTCCACAAAATACAACCAATCCTATTCGAAATGCTCCATGCGCAGGGCATAAGGACCGTAAACCTTAGTTCCACCTCGGTATTATCATCACTCACCTGGTGCACAGCTGGTCGATAGAACAACGCACATCTAATCTGTCATTCTCTACAACCATTCTGATGAAAGCTGTCTTCGAGATGGGCTAACTCAGCTGACAAACTCTCAGCATCTGAGATGACATGGGTCCTGTGAACCAAGGTAGGAATTCCCTCTTCACATTGAGCCAGGTGGTGCTGATACAAGTTAGGTGAGTAGGCTTCCTATAAAAGGGATGACCCAACATACAACCCACCTCCTTCCTGACCAGCTCGCCAAGGAAGAATAGACAGCTACCCTTTTCCACCTCCATCGTGAAACGAATATTCGGGTAGTTTGAATTCAGGTGTTCTGAAAAGTTGTTCAATACTTAACTGCCACGTGCCAGACAACAAAAGTATCGACTAAATACCTGAAAAATACGGCACGTCCGTCGAAACCTTTCAAAAACAAACTGTCACTAATAGGTGACAACGGGCTCTCCATTGCAACACCATCATTCTGCTCGAAGTACTAATCATTGAATTGAGTTCTTAATGCGGTGCTAACACCGATGTACTATTGGTCTCAACAGAGTAACAAAGTATTTTGCTACACGATATATCGAAGCACTAATAATATTCACAATCGGGCAAAAAGGAACCCCTCCTTGTGGACGTTATGGAGGCCATATAACCTAGAGGGGGCAGCAAGATAATATTTGAGACTCCTAATAGTCTCCTAAGATAAGGAAATTTTCTTCATGACGCTGTTGGTCTCTCTCTCAACACGGAGGCTGTTGGTCTCTCTCTCAACACGGAGGCTGTTGGTCTCTCTCTCAACACGGAGGCTGTTGGTCTTTCTCTCAACACGGAGGCTGTTGGTCTCTCTCTCAACACTTTTTGTGGGGCCTGCACCGATCCTGCGATATCCTGAATCAGACAGTAAACACTGCATCTTTTGAACGTAATTCTACTAATCCAAAATAACGGTAGCATTGCCCTTGCCCGCAAGTAAAATGACAAAACAAAAAATGGTTCAAATGGCTCTGAGCACTTTGCGACTTCACTTCTGAGCTCATCAGTCGCCTAGAACTTAGATCTACTTAAACCTAACTAACTTAAGGATATAACACAAATCCATGCCCGAGGCAGGATTCGAACCTGCGACCTTAGCGGTCGCTCGGTGCCAGACCACAGCGCCTATAACCGCACGGCCACTCCGGCCGGCGTAAAATAACAATATCCGGATCAACTCTAAGTGAACGTGAGGCAGCTCTATCAATTTTATCTCTTAGGTGAACGTGTCCCAGTCACCACATGACATACCCTACTCCTAGCCTCCTCTGCAACATCAGGAGGTAGTTTAATAACAGCCTGATCAACAGAACTAATAAAACCACCGGTAAACACTTTAGAGTCGGTGTAAAATTTAAGCCTCATCATAGCACCTATGAAACTGCGCAGTCGAGAGCTATCTCCGTGAGATTTATCACAGAACATCGAGTTATATTATCAAACTCCGAGCCCGAAAACTTTCGAACTTCGCTACACGCCGGGTAGTTACAGAACTTCCCAGTCAGACTGTGACCATGAACCACCGTCCTATCAGTCCCAAGAAACAGCAGAACGTAGCCAACATTAAATCAAGCCGAAAAAATTCCTTGGAAACAAAATCCAACTGCCGACGAGTTTAAAGAATCATTTTGTCGAGCAACAGCTAGGCCAGCGCGTTGTTCGTTGCAACCGGTGGCAGGAGAATTAATATGATGCACAACTTTGGCAAACGTTGCAACAATATTTTGAGCACGACACCTTAGCAAAAACAACGCGCATTGCAATCTTACTCTACTGCTGCGACGTTAAGCCAACTTCCGCAAGCAACGGCACATTTCCTCCCCGCAGAGAAAAACAATGTGAGACCTTAGTTTTTTTCTGACGTATACAGTGTTCAAATAACTTACGAGAATGCAGCCGAGTGACGTCGTTGACAACCGCCCCGATACACACACAGCCATTTTCAAAGCAAAATTGCAGCAAGTAAGAGGTGTGCAAACTTCGGATTTCAGAGAAACTCCGTAAAGATAACACACACACACACACACACACACACACACACATACTGTAAACACTAGCGCCATCACAAACCAAAGGTAACCGACGTCAGATGTTATCGATAGTGAAACAACTTACTACTTCTGTTTAAACAGCTTCCTTAAAAACAATATCCTAATAGCTGGATGTGCTTGCCAGAATTTGCGTCTACGGCCTATTTGCCTTACAGAGAGACCATTTGTAACTAGATCTAATATTTTGCAGAAATATTATGTCAAGTGTATTTGTCGACCACTATCTAAGATCAATGCCCTTTTAGTTTCGGTGAAGGATGATTCCGGTTTGCGTAAGACGGGTGTCCCTTGTATTCCTCGCACTTGTGGCTTGTCATATACTGATCACACTATGAGTAAAGTGTGCAGAAGCCGCACACACGCTTACAACAACCAAGCAATCCCGCCGTTGCAGAACGTTGCCTTGGCACTAATCATCCTGTGGGACATAACAACACGGAGATTCTGGCATGCACTTCCAGCTCTTTGGACAGTGTAATTAATGAAGCTATTGAAATTAAATTAGCAAGTAACCTTATGAATAGAGATGGAGGTTTCTGTTTAAATTCAGAATGGAATCCTGCTCTCGCACTTGTCAGAAAACAGAGGGACAGAGTTTATGCTTCCCCACCTGTGGCTTATTTATTTCAATATCGATAACTTCTGACGTCAGTAATCCTTGGTTTGTGATAGCATTAGTGTTTACTGTGTGTGTGTGTGTGTGTGTGTCTGTGTGTGTGTGTGTGTGTGTGTGTGTGTGTGTGTGTGTTTGTGTGTGTGTGTGAGGGCGCACGCACATTTGTGCGTATTGTATCATTACGGAAGTTTTAAATTCGCATCCACAGAACTTACTTGCTGCAGTTTTGCCTTGAAAATGGCAGGATGTACCCGTGTCTAAACATCATCGGTTGTCGACGACTGCTTTCCTATAAGTAATTTGAACATTATATACGCTGAGAGGAAGTAAGATCTCACGTCAACAAACTGATCCCTCGTTGCCAAAAATGCGTTCGTCGCCAGGGTGACCATGTTGAGAAATAAATATGTAGACATGAATAATGAAGATATAGCTTTAGTTAAAAGCTTTTAATTTTGACATAAAAAATACTGAGGCATTAATTTTCAGCACGCTTTAGTGTATGAATCGTTCGGTTCCAGTTGTGACTCGTTGATACTGTAGACACAGAATACTGCTTTTTGTTTCGTTTTGTGAAGTGCAGAACTTTGTAATTAAACTGGCTGCTGCACACCGATGACGAATCTGCGTGCATAACATGCTGATGGCATTCTGTTTCCTACTATCTTTGTGTGTTCAAACCACTTCAAATGACAATCAGTATTCATTTCTTCAAGTTTTGTGTATGTTACGCAGTCTGTAGAGGTGCATCTACATAACATTTAGGTAGTTTGTTCGTTATTTATTCCATTTTCTGAAGAATTCCTCTGTGCATAAATGTTGTTCGCAGAAACCTCTTTAATCTACGTTTGAAAACAGTTCTCAGATGCTTTATTTCCGTGAATAGACTGTCAAAAAGTTTTATAGCTGCATATTTGATACCTTTCTGTGCAAAAGTTGATTCATTAAACGGCAGTGCAGGTAAATAGTAGCAATGCAGGTCAGTAGTGGTAATGCAGGCTAGTGGTAGTCTACCTGTGAATATCTCTGAAGCTCAGATGGATTGCAAATAGCAAATTTTACTAGAGAATAAATAATCTGTGAAGCCGTGGTTAGTATTTCCAGCTGCTTAAAGAGATGCCTGCAAGATATACGTTTGTTAACATCGCACATAATTCTTATTACTCTCTGTTTTTGCCCAAGTGAGCAAGTACCACAAAATCTGATTCCATAAAGCATTCGTGAATGAAAAAATGCTAAATATGCTGATGGAAAAAAAATGAGAGTGCGTGGAACGAGGTATGTGACACAGACGAAAGTTGGTAAGCGCGTTTCTACACCGGAAAGACGAGTGTATTCAAATTTAGCGCCAATCACATAAGATTTGCCCTTATACCGCGACTTTGAGGATGAAAATGAGTTTAGCTTTAAATGCACATTATAATGGTCGTGAGTGTTAGTTACCTTGGAGATTGGACTTAGTGAATTGGTATTAGTAAAGAATGCCTTTAAAGCAACAAAGATGTCATTATCAACACGACACAGAGTTTGAACTAGGTCGTGTAATAGTACTGCGAGAAGCTGGATATTCTTTCTGCGATATTGTAGAAATACTTGGCATGAATGTAGCCACTGTGAATGACTGCTGGTAATTGTGGTCACAAGAACGTACGGTCGCAAGAAGACTGGGCTCAGGACGGTAAGCGCACTTCGGCGTATGGCTCTGACGCAACGTACTGTATCTACAGCAGCAGTTTCAGAGGCAGTTGGCACCACGGTGACACAACGAAGTCAATTACTTCAAGGACTTCATTGGAGCGCCGATTAGTGGTCTGTTGTGTTTTCTGATGAGAGCTAGTTCTATAGCGGTGCCAGCGATGGCCGCGTGTTGGTCAGGAGGAGGCCAGTTGAGGATCTGTAACCAGTCTGGCTGCGAGCTAGACACGCTGGACTTATGCCTGGAGTCATGGTCTGTGGTGCGATTTCGAACGCCAGCAGGAGCACTCTCCTGGTTATAAACGCACCATGACCGAAAAATCGTTCGTCAGTCTGGTGGTTCGACCTGTTACGCTGACATTCACGAGCAGCATTACAGGGGCTGTTTTCCAGCAGGATAACGCTCGTTCACATACATACCGCTCTTGTAACGCAACATAGTCTACGGAGTGTCGACATATTGCCTTGGCCCTCTCGATCACCATATTTGTCTGCAATCGAACATATGCGGGACATCATCATAGGATAACTGCAGAGTTATACACGAACAGCATTAACCGCCCAAGTATTGATCGAGTGCGAAAGGCATCTTGCAGCTGTGCAACTCAATGCGTGCAAGTATGCGTGCATTCATTCAACAGTCTGGCGGTTACACCGGCTTTTAGTGCGCCTGCATTTCTGCATTTCATATTTTGTAGCCTCTCCCCGATGTTATTCAATCTGTATATTGAGCAACCAATAAAGGAAACAAAAGATAAATTCGAAGTAGGTAGTAAAATTCATGGAGAAGAAACAAAACTTTGAGGTTCGCCGATGACATTGTAATTATGTCGGAGACAGTAAAGGACTTGGAAGAGCAGTTGAAAGGAATGGACAGTGTCTTCAAAGGAGGATATAAGATGAGCATCAACAAAAGCGAAACTAGAATAATGGAGTGTAGTCGAATTAAGACGGATCATGCAGAGGGAATTAGATTAGGAAATGAGACACTTAAAGTAGTAAAGGAGTTTTGCTTTTTTGGGAGCAAAATAACTGATTATGGTCGAAGTAGAGAGGATATAAACTGTAGACTGGCAATGTTAAGGAAGGCGTTTCTGAAGAAGAGAAATTTGTTAACATGCATTATAGATTTAAGTGTCAGGAAGTCGTTTCTGAAACTATTTGTATGGAGTGTAGCCATGTATGGAAGTGAAACATGGACGATAAATAGTTTGGATAAGAAGAGAATAGAAGCTTTCGAAATGTGGTGCCATAGAAGAATGCTGAAGATTAGATGGGTACATCACATAATTATGGAGGTATTGAATAGAATTGGGGAGAAGAGGAGTTTGTGGCACAACTTGACAAGAAGAAGGGACCGGTTGGTAGAACATGTTCTGAGGCATCAAGTGGTCACCAATTTGGCATTGGAGGACACCGTGGAGGTTAAAAATCGTAGAGGGAGACCAAGAGATGAACACACTAAGCAGATACAGAAGGATGTCGGTTGCAGTATGTACTGGGAGATGAAGAAGCTTGCACAGCATAGAGTAGCATGGAGAGCTGCATCAAACCAGTCTCAGGACTGAAGACAACAACAACAACAACAACAACAAGCAATACGTTCTGTATCTTGAAGGATTACTTAGATAAGATAGACGAGCGGTTTGTAAAAAACTATGAAGCACAAATGTGGACGTCCTGAACACTGCAGCTTAGTTACCAGCCACAAGCCTCGTATGTGACCTTCTGACACCAGATAGATAAGGTTTCACTGTTAGAAATGCATTAATGAAATGGTTCAACTATAAATTGTAATGCATTTAGAATAACGAAAACATTTGGTGATATAATGTAGAATATATCTCTTTATCATATGCCACATTTTCACATATCTGTAGTGTGACACATAGACGTCATGGTGCAGAAATCTTGTGTAGCACGCAGAATGAACGCTGAGTTGAATATATACTCAAAGACATGAAAAAGACAAAGACGCACCACGAAGAGCTTGTCAGAATGGGATTGAAATCCATAGATGTGATGTACATGGACAAACAAAGAAACGATTACAATTTCAGAAAAATTGGATAATATATTCAAGAGAACTAGTTTCAGAAATTGAGGAAATCAGTTATTGATTTACCCAATTGTGGTGGGTCACCTGCGGCCCTTAGCCAAGCAGCTAATCGAATGCACAATGAATGATATGTTGCATATACTCTTGAGGGATACAGTGCCAAATTCTGACCAGTTGGCGCCCTAGACTGAGAAATTCCGATATGTGTGGAAGTGAAACATTGACGATAAGTAGTATGGACAAGACGAGAATAGAAGCTTTGGAAATGTGGTGCCATAGAAGAATGCTGAGGTATTGAACAGAATTGGGGAGAAGAGGAGTTTATGGCACAACTTGACTACGAGAAGGGATCGGTTGGTAGGACATGTTCTGAGGCATCAACGGATCACCAGTTTAGTGTTGGAGAGCAGAGTGGAGGGTAAAAATCGTAGAGGTAGACCAAGAGATGAATACACTAAGCATATTCAGAAGGATGTGGGTTGCAGTAGGTACTGGGAGATGAAAAAGCTTGCACAGGATAGAGTAGCATGGAGAGCAGCATCAAACCAGTCTCAGGACTGAAGACCACAACAACAACAACATTTAATATTTGCATTGGATTATCGTGGGCTTACATTAACTTGTAGTGTTAATCACGTTAATATGTTACCTAGGCTAATGTATTCCCGCAATTTCATTAATCTTCATTAGTTATTTTATGGTGTTGCCACCTTTCCGCAGTTGTATCTTAACACACTGACTTCTACATCTCCTGAGCTGGCAATTACTCTTATTAGTTCACACCTTGTTTCGCAGGAGGACCGTGGCGGAATTGATGTGAACGTGCACCGCGAGAAGGGCGTGGGCACGGTGCTGGACGCCCAAGGCCAGGGCAACATCTTCAGGAGCGACGACGGCAAGACAAGGGTGGACGTGCAAGGCCAGTACGAGCGCGTCATCAGGGGGCCCGCCCGCCACAGCAAGCCCAACTTCTCGGGGGGCCTCACCTTCTCGCACAGGTTCTGAGCCCGCCTCGCCACACCCCGCCGCCCGCCTGCACGACTTGCTGCCTCCGGAGAGAGAGCAGCACTGCCTCCCACCGTCGCTGCTCGTCGGCGCCCGACGTTTCTTCAGAAATGAACTCCGTGTGGATTGTTTCTCCCCATGAGTCTTCTGTTTGTTTCACGCCACCATTTCCTTTGCATTTGCATTTCCTTACATCTTAGACGTTATTCAATAAACAGCATTTACCAAAAATCTTCATTTTGTTTCTCTTCCTTGCTTGTAAGCATCCAGCGTAATGAAGTCAAGCCGTTCAACAGTTGCTGAAGTAATCCCCGACGTGCCTCACAGGCGTGTGTTCGGAGCCTTACTGACTGCACGTTCACTTTTCGTGATTATTCGGCTTTCACGAACCCGCTTTTGTAGTATAGTGCACCTCACTCAGTACTCAGGCGTGCTCGAGGGTCTAGATTAGGAAATGGGTCATTAAAAGTACAAGAGCGTGCTGAAAAGCTATGCTTCCACGTTTTTTACATGAAAACTCTGAAAGTAGTTCGAATAAAATAAATATTTTTAACATTCCACGTCTTTATTATTTAAGCCTACATACAGGATGACTGTTATTGAACTACATGAAAGAAAAATGTAAATTAGTTACAAACTATGGCGTGCACACACTTTATTCAACATGCAAACGTCACAACAAATTTTCAGATTTAGGTTACGAAATGTTAGACATGCCTGCCATCATTGGCGATGATGTGGCGCAGACGAATAGCGAAATTCTGCATGACCCGCTGAAGTGTCGGAACATCTATGCTCTCGATGACCCCCTGAATGTCTGTTTTGAGCTCAGTAAATGGTTTTGGAGTTATTGCTGTACGCCTTGTCTTTAAAATTGTCCCTCCAAAAGAAGTCACATGTGTTCAGAACTGGACAATATGGCGGCCAATCGAGGCCCATCGCAGGGTACTCTGGGTATCTCAGAGCCAGAATGCAGTCCCCAAAGTGATCACTCTCCTGTTTCAATGGTGACCAGCTCCGTCTTGTATGAACCACATCTTGCCGAAATCAGGGTCACTTTGGATAATGGGGATGCTATCGTCTTCCAAACCCTTCACGTATCTTTCGGTAGTCACCGTCCCATCCAGGAGTATCGCACCGATTATTCCGTTACTGGACACTGCAGACCACATAGTCACCCATTGAGGGTGAAGCGATTTCTCTATCGCGAAAAGCGGGTTCTCAGTCCCCCAAATGTGCCAGTTTTGCTTATTGACGAACCCATCCATATGAAAGTGGGCTTTGTCGCTAAAACAAACTATACTAATGCCCCGCCGCCAACCGAGCAGTTTGAATACCCTAATATACACTAGTCAGGAGTTATGACGATTTTATTCCACGTAGTTGGACAAAAGTAACCCTCTATTTATATTCCAACGCAATCACCCTGGCGACGAACATATTTCTCCCAATGAGAAACAAGTTTGCTGATATGTGACTGCAGGCTTTCTCGGCGAATTTCATTTGTGAAGTCTTCCCGGTTTGTTAGCCGAGTAGCGTCGTCGTCTCGTAGCAACGTTTCGATTGAATGTGTCTCCATCATCTTCAGGAGAAGTTTGAATATGATGGAGACGCATTCCATCGAAACGTCGCTACGAGACGACGACGCTACTCGGCTGACAGCCAATGAAGATTTCATGTAAGTTTGCTGATATCGCCACTGCAGAATGTTTGACATTGTTAACGGAGCCACACCCTCACCTCCGTGTGCACCTGTTCATCACTACCTAAGTTAAGTCCTCGAAGGCGCTTTTTAAGTTCTGCAAACAGATGAAAATTGAAAGGGGCCAAGTCTAAAGTGTATGGAGGGTGATCGATGACAGTGAAACAAAGACGGCTTGTTGCAGATGTCGCAGCACTCGCGTGTGGTCTGCCATTGTCATGTTGAAGGAGAGGATTCTCCATGTGTGGATGAACTCTTCGAACTCGTACTTTAATTTTTCTGCCGCTTTCGCAGTACAACGACATAGTTACGTTACACACCGCCATATTACACATTACAATTCGGAGTCCTCTAGGAGCCGACGGTTGCAACCTGCGTCATCTAAGCGGAAAAATCGACTCAGTAATATCCATGATATGTAATACCTCAACAGATCTTGAGAGCAGAATAAAAAAATTGGAACTATTACTTTTCAGCACGTCCTCGTATTAGATCACGTTTGCTATCTGGTCACAAGAAGAAGTGGTGATGGCAGGAATAAAGAGTATATAAAAATGCAGACGTACTTTAAATCTTCAGAAACTTTATCCTCCACGAAATATAGAAAATCAGTGTTCTATGACTAAAGTATCAATACTATTTGTAATCAACTCATAGAAAAACATGGGTGCAACAATTTGTGTGGATATTAAATGAAATGACTAGATTGCCGCAATACTAGGTAAAGCATGTGGCTGGCTTCTCTCTATTGTCAGGGCACTAGAGAAATGCAGTCAGTCTGCAAATGATTACAAAACCTTCGTGCTTCACATCGTAGAATATTGGTCAAGTGCGTTGAGCCCAAATCCAAGGACTAGTAAGTTGTATCGAACGTATAATAAGAGCGGCACAACGTCTCATGAGACAGTCACAGGAACGTTGAGAAAGCAGAACTGGAAGACGGTTAAAGAAATGTCCCACAAATACAATGTTCCAAGGACAAATACTAATTGAAGAACCTAGGAGTATACGACCGCCCCCGCTGCACAGCTCTATGAGGGGCCACGTAGACGAATTTAGACCGATTACGGCCAGCACTCAGCCATTTAATCAGTCATCCTTCCCGTATTCCATAAGCGAACGGCACGGGAAGAAACCCTAACGTGTGGTACAATGTATTGTCCCGCTCACGATACATTTCACAATCGTTTGCAGATAATGATTATAGATGCATAAAGTAGAGCTGTGAGTCGAAGGCAGTGTAAATTAACTAAGCACTGTCTTATTGGGGAAATTGTGAGTCTTTCTGACGTGAGAACCGATCCACTCTGTCTAAGCGATCTACCATCGAATAAACTAACTGCCTTCAACATCAGAATGTTGTAGAATATCTCCTCCTACGGCAGACACAAACTAATTTACTTTACTTAGTCTTCCATAAGTGATACTGTATTTGGTAACCCAAAACACGACAGGTTTCGTTGTCATGATCTTCAGTCGATAAACCTCTTTGATACGGCCCTTCACCATTGTCTATCTCATAAAAGTCTCGTGATCTCTGCATTATTGGAATCCGTAACCATCTGAATCTGCTTACTTTAGCCTGGTCCTGGTCTTCACTTCACTTACAGTTTTTACTTAGCCTCCCCTCCCCCCAAACCCACCTCTTTCCACTCCCGAATTTAATGCAGGATGTTCAGAAAATGTGTAACAGAACTGAAAGAAAAGCGCCTATAATTATATTTCCGGAAACCAATGCCTGTTGTGGTAGTCTGTTTTACTTGTGGTGATTAAAGTGTACTATACGCTGGTAAAGAGCGTCTTAGTGTTGCAGCCTGTGGTCAAGACACGTGACGCAAGTCGAATGGCGCGTGACTCACTGCGAGGAGGGGCTGGAGATAAGTCGGGATGCGTGGTAACCACACGCAGCACTGCCTGTTGTGTGTACTTCTACGTAAAAAGCAGATAGGAATGGGTGGACATGTTTTGGTTTCGAGGCCAGTCTTTACAGGAACTTCCATTTCCTGTAGGAACATGAGATACAATTTTTAAAACACCATCTATTCCTTGATGCTTGAGGATATGCCCTATAAACCGTTAGTCAAGTTCGATAAATTTATTTTCTCCTTTATATGATTTAGTAAATCTTCAGTACCCTTTCGATCTACCCTACAAATCTACAGCATTGTTTTGTAACACTACTTTCCAGAAGCTTCTACTCTTCTGTCATCAGTGCTGTTTCACTTTCACATAAAGCCACACTACAATTACTTTTATAAAAGACTCCATAAAAGATTGATTTAACATATTTCTCTTTTTCAGGAAACTTTCCGGAAGATTTTACAAAATCTGTAATTCTGCCATCATCACATCTTTCTCTGTCTAAACAGAAAACCTCATATTCTACTTTTAATGTCTCATTTCCTAATATAGTTCCCCCAACTTCACCTGATTTAATTCCACTACACGTTATTACTATTGTTCTACTTTTGTTGATGTTCATGCACATAGATAGGAAGTGAAACCTCAGCACGTGCATGAAGTTTAATTCACAGATTGTATGATCTTAATTACAGCGTCGTATGTCTTTGCATAGCCTATCTTGCACCTCAACTTCGTTGTATTCTAAATTTTTACGGTTAAAAAGTAGCCTTGTTATTGGACGTAGTTTTGGTCTCTGAGTTCCTGGGTGTCTTCTTCGTAGGCAGCGTTCTGTGTTACTTGAACTTGATGTAGCCGGTTTTGTACGGCAGAGATGATGTTAGCACATGATGAACTGGCGCGTTCAATGGAGAAAATCATGATATTCGTCTTCCCCATGAGGTCCTCCCGCTAGAAGAGGAAATTTATTTTTTATTCATTTATGCTGCATATTCTTTTTGCCACACGTGTTACAAGATATCATACCTTTAGTATGGATCCTAACAGTCAGAAACAGTTATCAGCCGAATAGGAAGAACCGCATTAACTATAAGATAAAAACAGATTAAGAAATACGATTGTATTGTATTGTATTGTATGTTAACCGGGAGCCTAGAAACGACGGAGAGGCTCCGTCCCTGCCGCAGCCGCAGTGGTCCACAACCCCACGATGACTACCGCAGTCCACTTCACCCCTCTGCCGCCTCACACCGAACCCAGGGTTATTGTGCGGTTCGGCCCCCGGTGCTTAGGGACTGATGACCTTAGCAGTTAAGTCCCATACGATTTCACACACATTTGAACATTTGACTATTAGAGCGCACTGATATGGAATGTTTCTACCCTACGCCTTGTACTTTGTTGAGGACACTTTCATTATTGCGTCTTAATGCCTGTGAGGAAATGGCACCCTCTTCTTCCTCAAGAGTGGATGAAGGAGAAGGTAGTCACGTTTGGCACTGAGATCTGGAACGAAGTCGACGATCCAACTCATCCCAAAGGTGTTCCATTTTATACAGGTCACGACTCTAGACTGGGTAGTCCATTTCAGGAATTTTATCGTCCATAAACCATTACCTCACAGTTGCTGCTTTAAGATGGAGTGCATTGTAATTATGATACAATCATTGTCTCCGAACCGTTCCTTTGCTGCCTGAAGTATACAGCGCAGTAAATAGTGTACATGCCCTTCCAAATTTAGCGTTTCCTTAAACACAATAAGGGAACAACACCCCAACCGCGAAAAGCACCTTCCTACCATTACACCAACTCCCCCGTATTTCACAGTTGACGCTGCATATGGTGGCAGGTAACGGTACCCAGGCATTCGTCAAACCCAAACCCTCCTATCGGATTGTTACAGACTGTAGCGTAATTCATCACTTCAGTTCCCTCATATCTATTGATCCATTGTCTTGTGACGTTGCTCTTTACACCACCTCAGGCGTCGCTAGTAATGACTAAACAAAAACGATTGCCTCAAGGATGATGCTTTATAACTTATGCGCAAAGACTTATTGTATTCTGCTGCACTGATTTTCAGTATGCTACCGCAAGAACTAAATAGCGTATCAGTAATCCACGCACTTTTCAAGTCCAAGCGGAAGAATTACCTCACGGCACATTCCCTCTATTCTGTTGGAGAGTTCTTGGAAAAGAATGAAGTAAATTCCTTTTTTACGATATTTATTAAGCTAGTATACTCATCAGCTTGTCTCCTGCACAGGTTTTTTGTATATTTCACTTCATCTATTATTAACTTTTCGGATGTTAACTACATATATTGACTCGTTCCACGACCATGGAGATTTTCTCGTCAGTTTGGCCCTACGGAAATACACGTGTAAAATAAAATAATGCAAAAAATGTGTGGCTTACGAAGAACTGGTTGACCATGGTACACCATCCGTTTTAAATCCCTGAGCACAGGCTGTGTGATAGGTAGGCTGCTGGTATCGCTTGGGAACTCATCAGTGATTTCTTCTGCTTATTTTATGCATTTTTTATAACAATTCTCCACAGTTCTCGACGGTCCTTAGCCGCCATTACATGAGGTCTGCCTGCTCTTAGATTAGCTGTGGCTATTCCTTCGCGTTTCCGAAATCAGGTCATCAACAGTCGACCAGGGCAGCTTCACAAGGGTTGGAATGTACCTGATGGATTTGTTACTCAGATGACGTCAAATGACTGGTCCACGCACGAAGCAACTTATCTCTTCTGACAGACGCCTTCTGGTGTTATCACTTCTGCGCTACAACACAATAATCCCTGCCTCGTTTTATGCTGCCAAGCCTGTTTCTCGTATCTAGCGGTTAGTTCCGCTAGAAGGCTATGATTCGTGAAAGTCATGGTTAAGTATGATCAAAATATCGGAAGCAGTTGGGACTTCTTTATATTTAATTTTAGGCTCCAGTTATGCATTCATCTGAACATTCATGGCAGCTCGTTACTTATTTGGACGATTGGTCTGGCACTTAAAAGAAAGCTGGACATCATCCTCATAAAAGTGAGTAAATACTGACACACAAACAATTGGGGAACCAGGACTGATCCCTGTGGCACTCCTTAGAGTTTTCTTGCATGACGACTTTCCATTCTCACACACAACTGGCCGCTGTCTGTCTCTCAAGCAGCATTCAAACCACTGTGGTGCGCTGTTTGAAACTTCTTGCTGTCCCAGTGTCTGAGTTCGCAATATCAAAAGTTCTACTCAAGTGCAGTAATACCAGAATTACGGGTTGTCTTCGACATGTTTCAGGTCATCACTTATCCTTATTTAGCGCTGTGGTGTTTATGAAAACTGAATTGATATTGCTGAAATAAGTTCCAAATTGTTAAGTATGCAGTCAGCCGACTCTAAGCCATATAAACGGCACAAAAAGTGTTTGGCATCACCTGCATAACTGCGAATGTGTGTGAGTTTGTGTTCAGCAGAGCAGAGACTGAAAGGATGTGAACTTGACAGATTTCTCCACTGAAAGGATATGACTTACGAACTTGAGCAAATTACTTCACTGTGTTATTAAGCAAAATAATAATGAATATAAAGACAGTATGTTCGGATGTGCACCTATGGAATCCTAATGTGGAAGGAGGTTTACTGAAACTACATACTGGAAGTTACAACTAGTCCGTGTATGGCCAGTGGGAGTCTTGTGGCCAGATGCTAAAGGTCATTACATTTGCTAAAGGCCATTACATTGGCTGATTCCTGCCTCACGGTGCTCATGACGTCGGCGTGGTGTGCATTGTCTTCTTCAAAGAGGAACCCGTCGCCAAAATGTTAACCGTACGGCTGGACAATTCGTTGGATAATAGTATACCGTTACTGCATAACTCTGAAATTATCCAAGCTAGCGATCAGAAGCATCCAACATCCATACAGAACACCAGCCTAAAAGGAGACTCAGATTCCTGCTGAACAGGTGTGACTACGTGCCTGAGACGTGCCCTCATCTCAGGTGCCTCCATACTCCTCTTAGACGATTATCAGGAGTCAGGCAGATCCTGAACTCACCAGTAACGAACCCCAATGCTACTGGTACTACATCAATAAGAGGTTTCCGTTTCCCGCCTTCTTTTCGCACCACAGTGCCGATGGACCCCGCCGCTGTGGCAATGTATCAATTAGTGCTTAGCCTCAAACACAGCCAGACACGGACCCGAAATTTTACGCCATGTACCGACCCAATTACTTCTTGTGTACAGGAGCACACATCACCGCTAATATCTGCTTGGAGCTCTTCACGACGAGACGCCAGGCACTATCCGCTCGCCTGGAACAGAGAGCGACGCCTCGTGTCGATAACAAGTCGTTGCTAGCTCAGGCCCAGACTCCTCCGGTCTGACTCCACTGCTACCACGTGAACTTCTTTTCTTCAGCTGACCAATCTCACTGGTCGCTTATTGTCATGCTTCCTCCATAACTCTCTGCGTAGTCTCCACGGCTCTCACTAAGGCTGCTCTAACTTCCAGTACGCATCCCTCACACGTGGAGCGGCTACTGTCGGCTGCCAGCAGCCAACTGCCACTCTTAAATCCATGCGCCACCGCTCTCTAGCTAATTATCTGAACCAGTCACTCCGTACGTATACAAGACCGGCGAGCACGCTATCCACGGCCCTGCGTTGAACGCAAAGTCTCGCCCACACCCCTGACATTGGTTCCAAGTTATTGCCACTATCTCGGCCCACACCAGACTATCTCCATTGTCACTGATGGGTGCACATCGCCTCGCTGTGGTGCTGCACATGGCTATTTGTGCACTATCACACGTGCTCTGCTGTGGTGGAAATGTATCACCAGTGCTGGTGCCAACTGCCAAGTGGTAGAGGATTTTAACTGAGCCGCAAATCGCTAATTCACTATACATCACATCCATCACGCCGACCTACTCTCTACAAAGACACATGCGTCTCACCATCCACTTATCCGCAAGGAAAGGGTTCGATGTGCGCGAAGGAAAAACAGCCTTCTGACAGGCAGTAGACACCAGTCATGGGATGTCCCATCCAACAATCTGTACGACATTTATGTTTTTACATCTACACCTTCATTTATACTCCGCAAGCCACCCAACGGTGTGTGGCGGAGGGCACTATACGTGCCACTGCCATTACCTCCCTTTTCTGTTCCAGTCGCGTATGGTACGCGGGAAGAACGACTGTCTGAAAGCCTCCGTGCGCGCTCTAATCTCTCTATTTTACATTCGTGATCTCCTCGGGAGATATAAATAGGGGAAAGTAATATATTCGATACCTTTATCCAGAAAGGTACCGTTTCGAAACCTGACGAGCAAGCTACACCGCGATGCAGAGCGCCTCTCTTGAAGAGTCTTCCACTTGAGTTTGATAAACATCTCCGTAACGCTATCACGGTAACCAAATAACCCTGTGACGAAACGCGCCGCTCTTCTTTGGATCTTCTCTATCTCCTCCGTCAACCCGATCTGGTACGGATCCCACACTGATGAGCAATACTCAAGTATAGGTCGAATGAGTGTTTTGTAAGCCACCTCCTTTGTTGATGGACTACATTTTCTAAGGACTCTCCCAATGAATCTCAACCTGGTACCCGCCTTACCAACAATTAATTTTATATGATTATTCCATTTCAAATCGTTCCGCACGTGTACTCCCAGATATTTTACAGAAGTAACTGCTACAGTGTTTGTAACGCTAACGCTATCATATAATCATACAATAAAGGATCCTTCTTTCTATGTATTCGCAATACATTACACTTGTCTATGTTAAGGGTCAGTTGCCACTCCCTGCACCAAGTGCCTATCCGCTGCAGATCTTCCTGCATTTCGCTACAATTTTCTAATGCTGCAACTTCTCTGTATACTACAGCATCATCCGCGAAAAGCCGCATGGAAATTTCGACACTATCTACTGGGTCATTTATATATATTGTGAAAAGCAATGGTCCCATAACACTCCCCTGTGGCACGCCAGAGGTTACTTTAACATCTGTAGAAGTCTCTCCATTGATAACAACATGCTGTGTTCTGTTTGCTAAAAACTCTTCCATCCAGCCACACAGCTGGTCTGATATTCCGTAGGCTCTTACTTTGTTTATCAGGCGACGGCGCGGAACTGTATCGAATGCCTGCCGGAATCAAGGAAAATAGCATCTACCTGGGAGCCTGTATGTAATATTTTCTGGGTCTCATGAACAAATAAAGCGAGTTGGGTCTCACACGATCGCTGTTTCCGGAATCCATGTTGATTCCTACAGAGTAGATTCTGGGTTTCCAAAAACGTCATGATACGCGAGCAAAAAACATGTTCTAAAATTCTACAACAGATCGACGTCAGGGATATAGGTCTATAGCTTTGCGCATCTGGTCGAGGACCCTTCTTGAAGACTGGGTCTACCTGTGCTCTTTTCAAATCATCTGGAACCTTCCGTTCCTCTAGAGACTTGCGGTACACGGCTGTTAGAAGGGGGGCAAGTTCTTTCGCGTACTCTGTGTAGAATCGAACTGGTATCCCGTCAGGTCCAGTGAACTTTCCTCTGTTGAGTGATTCCAGTTGCCTTTCAATTCCTTGGACACTTATTCGATGTCAGAATTTTTTTCGTTTTTGTGAGTATTTAGAGAAGGAACTGCAGTGCGGTCTTCCTCTGTGAAACAGCTTTGGAAAAAGGTGTTTAGTATTTCAGCTGTACGCGTGTCATCCTCTGTTTCAATGCCATCATCATCCCAGTGTGTCTGGATACGCTGTTTCGAGCCACTTACTGATTTAACGTAAGACCAGAACTTCCTAGGATTTTCTGTCAAGTCGGTACATAGAATTTTACTTTAGAATTCACTGAACGCTTCACGCATGGCCTTCCTTACGTTAACTCTGACATCGTTTAGCTTCTGTTTGTCTGAGAGGTTTTGGCTGCGTTTACACTTGGAGTGAAGCTCTCTTTGCTTTCGCAGTAGTTTCCTAACTTTGTTGTTGAACCACGGTGGGTTTTTCCCGTCCCTCACAGTTTTACTCGGCACGTACCTGTCTAAAACGCATTTTACGATTACCTTGAACTTTTTCCATAAACACTCAACTTTGTCAGTGTCGGAACATAAATTTTCGTTTTGATCTGTTAGGTAGTCTGAAATCTGCCTTCTATTACTCTTGCTAAACAGATAATCCTTCCTCCCTTTTTTTATAGTCCTATTAACTTCCATATTCAGGGATGCTGCAACGGCCTTATGATCACTGATTCCCTGTTCTGCACTTACAGAGTCGAAAAGTTCGGGTCTGTTATCAGTAGGTCCAAGATGTTATCTACACGAGTCGGTTCTCTGTTTACTTGCTCGAGGTAATTTTCGGATAGTGCACTCAGTATAATGTCACTCGATGCTCTGTCCCTACCACTCATCCTAAACATCTGAGTGTCCCAGTCTATATCTGGTAAATTGAAATCTCCACCTAAGACTGTAACATGCTAAGAAAATTTATGTGAAGTGTATTCCAAATTTTCTCTCAGTTGTTCTGCCACTAATGCTGCTGAGTCGGGAGGTCGGTAAAAGGAGCCAATTATTAACCTAGCTCGATTGTTGAGTGTAACCTCCACCCATAATAATTCACAGGAACTATCCACTTCTACTTCACTACAGGATAAACTACTACTAACAGCGACAAAGACGCCATCACCGGTTGCATGCAATCTATCCTTTCTAAACACCGTCTATGCCTTTGTAAAAATTTCGGCAGAATTTATCTCTGGCTTCAGCCAGCTTTCTGTACCTATAACGATTTCAGCTTCGGTGCTTTCTATCAGCGCTTGAAGTTCCGGTACTTTACCAATGCAGCTCTGACAGTTTACTATTACAATACCGATTGCTGCTTGGCTCCCGCCTGTCGCGAGTTTTCCCCGCACCCTTTGAGGCTGCTGCCCTTTCTGTAGTTACCCGAGGCCTTCTAACCTAAAAAACCGTCCAGTCCACGCCACACAATCCCTGCTACCCGTGTAGCCGCTTGCTGCGTTTAGCTACATTAGTGCATTGAGGATTTTTCTTGCTACCTTCTGTTCTGAATGTGGTACAGCTCACCATAGACAGCTGTCCGATCAAGATATTCCTACCAGCTTATGCCTAGACTTTCAGATTAAGTGGCGAGTTTTAGCGTTCGTGATATGTTAACGATGAAGTATGGTCGTATGGCTGAAGAATAATTAGTATATAGATGATCACATGAAAGATACAACTTTCCTTTATGACACGTAACATTTTCTATCCTAAGCACGGTTTCCTTCTGTAAGGATGTCCTCTTATATCACATGACTAATACACACTCCTGGAAATTGCAATACGAACACCGTGAATTCATTGTCCCAGGAAGGGGAAACTTTATTGACACATTTCTGGGGACAGATACATCACATGATCACACTGACAGAACCACAGGCACATAGACACAGGCAACAGAGCATGCACAATGTCGGCACTAGTACAGTGTATATCCACCTTTGCAGCAATGCAGGCTGCTATTCTCCCATGGAGACGATCGTAGAGATGCTGGATGTAGTCCTGTGGAATGGCTTGCCACGCCATTTCCACCTGGCGCCTCAGTTGGACCAGCGTTCGTGCTGGACATGCAGACCGCGTGAGACGACGCTTCATCCAGTCCCAAACATGCTCAATGGGGGACAGATCCGGAGATCTTGCTGGCCAGGGTAGTTGACTTACACCTTCTAGAGCACGTTGGGTGGTACAGGATACATGCGGACGTGCATTGTCCTGTTGGAACAGCAAGTTCCCTTGCCGGTCTAGGAATGGTAGAACGATGGAATCGATGACGGTTTGGATGTACCGTGCACTATTCAGTGTCCCCTCGACGATCACCAGAGGTGCACGGGCAGTGTAGGAGATCGCTCCCCACACCATGATGCCGGGTGTTGGCCCTGTGTGCCTCGGTCGTATGCAGTCCTGATTGTGGCGCTCACCTGCACGGTGCCAAACACACATACGTCCATCATTGGCACCAAGGCAGAAGCGACTCTCATCGCTGAAGACGACACGTCTCCATTCGTCCCTCCATTCACGCCTGTCGCGACACCACTGGAGGCAGGCTGCACGATGTTGGAGCGTGAGCGGAAGACGACCTAACGGTGTGCGGGACCGTAGCCCAGCTTCATGGAGACGGTTGCGAATGGTCCTCGCCGATACCCCAGGAGCAACAGTGTCCCTAATTTGCTGGGAAGTGGCGGTGCGGTCCCCTACGGCACTGCGTAGGATCCTACGGTCTTGGCGTGAATCCGTGCGTTGCTGCGGTCCGGTCCCAGGTCGACGGGCACGTGCACCTTCCGCCGACCACTGGCGACAACATCGATGTACTGTGGAGACCTCACGCCCCACGTGTTGAGCAATTCGGCGGTACGTCCACCCGGCCTCCCGCATGCCCACTATACGCCCTCGCTCAAAGTCCGACAACTGCACATACGGTTCACGTCCACGCTGTCGCGGCATGCTACCAGTGTTAAAGACTACGATGGAGCTCCGTATGCCACGGCAAACTGGCTGACACTGACGGCGGCGGTGCATAAATGCTGCGCAGCTAGCGCCATTCGACGGCCAACACCGCGGTTCCTGGCGTGTCCGCAGTGCCGTGCGTGTGATCATTGCTTGTACAGCCCTCTCGCAGTGTCCGGAGCAAGTATGGTGGGTCTGACACACCGGTGTCAATGTGTTCTTTTTTCCATTTGCAGGAGTGTAGTAAGGCCTTCCTTTCGAATTCTTTTTGTTTCTTTCTCTTAGAACTCTCACTATTTTTTGTTGATGGTTCTATGTGACTATATGATGTCCCACCACTGCAATAATTACTAACAGCAGAGAAGAATGCTTCAGCTACTCAAGCGAGTTGTTGTCAACACAGTTTCCATTGACGTGTAAACATCTTTCCAGTCTTCATCACGGAATATTATACAAAAGTACACAGGTCGTGCATAGCTTTACTGTGTGTACTATGACGAAACAAACCAAAACCAAAGACTGGTTTGGTTCACTATAACTTAAGTACACGAGAATATTCGAACTCTGTAGTCTGGTATAATATTCCAAGGTAAACACCAGAACATGGTGATAATATATGTGAAAAATTCGTAACACGTAACGGAAATGTGTTAGAAATTTTCTTCATATAATTTCTCTACAAACTTCGAATAGCGACTACGAAAATTGGTTACGAAATTCCAGGGGAATTGCATTTACCCTTGGCCAGGTCTTTGCGTATAACTAGAGCGTTGTAAACTGATTGGTATTGTTTTTCGCTGGCTTTCTCTGTATTGTGAGTACCTGCTTGTACTTTGTCTTCTAGGCAAACTGATTGTTATCTGCATTATTTAAGGCTGCCGACTTCTCCTTTAGCTACTGACTTATGCAGTATCTTGAGTTGCGCAGCAGAAAAATTTTATTGCACATATTTAGATTTCTTAAAGTTTTACAAGGCGAACGCAGTACCGACAAGGCTTTTTTCGGAGCCATTGTGCCCGTCGGAGTGTGAACAAGATGTATCGCCGACGACAGAGACGTCAGGACACCAGGCGTGCATTGCCACACAACCTCCGATTGAGGAAAGCAGAAACGTAAACGTCGCCATGCTACACGAGAAGGCAGTGTAAAGCAACACTTCGTAATGCTATTTTGTCAAAACCGACATTTTGAGTCCGTGGCTGTGTACAAAATAGAGGTTGATTCTTACATAGAACACCAACCAGCCACTTTTTACAATGCTATTTATTTATTTAAAGAGCACCTTGCCGATTTCGAACCAACAGGTTCATCCTCAGACGGCTAGTTCACGTTTTACATTGGCTTTCGCCTTTTATTCACCCAACTGATGAAATTTCCTTGGGGTAGTGGTGCCCTACAACCAAAATAAGATGTGAGACAATATCTTTTTCACTGTAATTGTGCCTCACAACGATTTTAAGAGATGTAAATAAATTATTAAACGGAAGAATTTTCGGTTACTGCGCCATTTTATTCCAGTAACCGAAACGTCTTCCCTTTAATAATTTGTTTACATCATTTAAAATCGTTGTGAGTTAAAAAAGACACTGTCTCACATCTTGTTTTGGTTGTGGAGCACCACCATCCCAAGGAATGTTCGTCAGTTGGGAAAACAAAAGGCGAAAGCTAATGTAAAGCGTGAACTAGCCGTCTCAAGATGAACACGTCGGGTCGAAACCGGTAATGGTGGTATTTAAATAAGTAAAAAGCATTGTAAAAAGTGACTGGTCGCTATTATTTTCTATGTAAGAATCAACCTATATCAGACTTCGTAACTTCTGCCTCAGAGCAGTAGGACGTAGGCACAAAGACGCGAGCTCGGCGACCCAGGATAATCACCGTAATACCAGAGCGAGGCAAGGAGCACAGACGAGACCGATAAACGAGGGCAAATCTTTCCGTACATCCAGAGCCAACGAGTCATAAGCAAATGGTCGGCCCTTTAACTAACGATTCTTTCGGAGAACAAAGACATATTCAGTCATGACGACATTCTGTCTGTGTCACTGGAACCAGAGAGAATGCGATATAGGACATGTCACTCTGACCACAATCTATTCGTTATGACCTGAAGATATTATTCAATCTGTATATTGAGCAAGCACTGAAGGAAACAAAAGAAAAATTCGGAGTAGGTATTAAAATCTATGGAGAAGAAATAACAACTTTGAGGTTCGCCGATGACATTGTAGTTCTGTCAGAGACAGTAAAGGACTTGGAAGAGCAGTTGAAAGGAATGGACAGTGTCTTGAAAGGAGGATATAAGATGAACATCAACAAAAGCAAAACGTGGATAATGCAATGTTGTCAAATTAAGTCGGATGATGCTCAGGGAATTAGATTAGGAAATGAGACACTTAAAGTAGTAAAGGAGTTTTGCTATTTGGGGAGCAAAATAACTGATGATGGTCGAAGTAGAGAAGATATAAAATGTAGTCTGCCAACGACAAGGAAGTCGTTTCTGAAGAAGAAAAATTTGTTAACATCGAGTATAGATTTAAGTGTCAGGAAGTCGTTTCTGAAAGTATTTGTATGGAGTGTAGCCATGTGTGGAAATGAAACATGGACGATAAATAGTTTGGACAAGAAGATAATAGAAGCTTTCGAAATGTGGTGCTACAGAAAAATGCTGAAGATTAGATGGGTAGATCACATAACTAGTGAAGTATTGAATAGGATTGGGGAGAAGAGAAGTTTGTGGCACAACTTGACCGAAGAAGGGATCGGTTGGTAGGTCATGTTCTGAGGCATCAAGGGATCACCAGTTTAGCACTGGAGGGCAGCGTGGAGGGTAAAAAGCGTAGAGGGAGACCAAGAGATGACTACACTAAGCAGATTCAGAAGGATATAGGTTGAGGTAGGTACTGGAAGATGAAGATGCTTGCACAGGATAGAGTAGCATGGAGAGCTGCATCAAACCAGTCTGAAGACTGAAGACCACAACAACAGGGCATCTCAAAGAATTTACAAGTTTAGATCAATTTAAAATAAGCTAATTCGTATACACATATATTTTACAGAATTCTAGTTAGAGACAATCATTAGATTTACTCCTGGTACACAATACGTTTCTTACAAATAACTTATTAAATAATGTAATGCCACACTGTTCACTCATATCTCACTATCAGTCACTGCACACGCTATATATGCTGTGGTCAGACGCATCATTGACAACTGTCTCTTGCATCAGTCGTTCCGTACTTATGATATTTAAATTGTACTAACATCAGAGTAACGTTAATGATTCTATGGAATGTTAACAAAGTACACAATCAAATGACATACTATTATGCTTGAGAAATGGCAGACACAGTTTGCTCGTATGGTTTAGTCGTTGGTATTAACTGATAGGCACGCATTCCGTCTGAAAAAATGTCCAGCATGTTATTCCAGCAGCTCCCGGTCATGGGACCATATGCAACAAGGACAAGGCACCTCGGTAGGTCTCCCACAGTTTGCAATTTGAATATGGAGGAACGAGATTCAGAAACCAATGTGTGAAGAATTGGAGACGCTGATTTCGTAAACAACGCTCTAGCGTGGTCAGTTATACCTGAGTGTCATTACTAAGTACAAAGAGCTCACGACCACATGCACCAGATGTGATGTTGGGTCACACAGTGTCTTTAATTACGAGCCACTGGTTTGTAGACACCTGGTGCTCCTGCTCATGGGCTCGTAGTGCACAATGACGGTAAATAAAATGTAAATGTTGTCTGAATAGGGCCTCCCGTCGGGTAGACCGTTCGCCGGGTGCAAGTATTTCTATTTGACGCCACTTCGGCGACTTGCGTGTCGATAGGGATGAGATGATGATGATGATGATGATGATTAGGACATTTTTTTTCAATAACTGCTTATTTTTTATGACCCACCGTCTAATTTCTTATGTTGGTTCGTATGTTGCCACTTAGCCTCTGTGACTGGGTCCGGCGACCGGTGTGACTGAAAGTAACACCACCCGGGTCCCGTCCCCACTCACACCGTTGCCCGTATCCCGCCACGTGGAGACAGGCTCTATTTGTTTACATCCATTTGATATTTTTTTGTGCAGCATTAGAAAAATTTATAATATAAAATCAAGTGAGATATTAATAAACGAAACGGAATTAAATATTTAGAAAGAAGGGAGGAAGAGAATTGAATAGAGAAAAGTATAATATTGCCCGTCACTTGGTTGTGGATGGTGGCCCGGGTCTTGGAATGACCCTCAAGACACTGGCCATCGCTCACCATGCCTTTAACATCTTTCATCGTAAAAACTAACTTAACTACAAGAGATTATGATACGTTAAAGGTAGAAACTAAGACTAAGGCCTCCATTCCAGCCTGCTAAACTATTTACGATATAAAATAGAGAGGTAACTGATTTTGCGCTTGGCTCAAAGTTGCTAATGAAAGGGTTTTTGTGGTAATAGTAATAAAGGTAATGACGCTAACAGTTTGTGTTGAGCCACAAGGCTCCTAGTAAAGTACATCAGGCTCAAGCACCTCCCGGCCCCACCGACAACACGACCTGAACGGTGGTTTTCCCCGATCTACCATAGGTATCCGTCGGGTTGGGTTAGGACAACACAACACCCAGTCCCTGAGCGGAGAAAATCTCCGACCCAGCCGGGAATTGAACCTAGGCTCTTAGGATTGACATTCTATCGCGCTCACCACTCAGCTACCGGGGGCCTCATACAGAACTGACCACTCTAGAATGCAGTTTACGTTTTCAGCATCTCCGGTTCTTCGCACACTTGTTTATCAGGATCATATTGTTGGATCACTAGCTTCTCTGTACACAACTGTGTGCGGGGAGCTAGTGCCGGATAGCGTCCCAGACGTGTTCCATCGGGTTCAGATCAGCGAATATGGTGGGCACTTCATCAACGTGAGTTTGAAATTGTGCTCGGAAACCCACAGTTGCACGACAATGGCCTTGTTATAGCACGGACTGATCTCCTGCTGGAAGACGTCATCGCCTTCGAGGAATAGTTATTGATACATTGCGCAAATAGACAGGTCGCGCCACGCCCCGGACAGGCTTATCTTCTGTGTGCGGACCATGTGGCATGAGGCGGGAACTTGGTATCGGACGGCCGACGTGAGCGTTGGCAAGGACCGAGATCGCAGTAAGGCGCATGGGAGGAGTCAGTTTGAATTCGGCGTCCATGGTGGGCGTGGAACACCGTGGTGTAGAACCTGTGGTTCGTTAGCGACTTGCCTCCTGAAAACGATGAGCATGTTTCGACAAGAACGTGGACAAGGTAACTGAGCATATCGATGCGGGCTCACTCTGAGGGGAGCAGTTGAGACGAAGCCGTTTGCTGTACTGCCCAAGCTTCAGACAATACTTGGGCTTATTCTTCAGCTGACACCTTACAAGATCTCCCCGCTGAGAACTCAGTCATAAGGAATCCATTCCCCTTCCCGATTTGCATGGCTGTTCTTCCTGGGACCCGCTAGTTCTCTGTGCTTACATACAGCCAAATCTCTCTGACTGAAGAATCCAGGGCGACCACAATCTTTGCTACCAACTGGACCTTATATGAGTTCAGTCAAGTGTCTTTTAGTCTGCCTATCGGAGCGGCTGCGCTCTCCAGGTTGCTCGAATCGGTGATCTAAGGTGGTCTATAGTTACATGGGTGACGTCTTGACATACATCGCGTCAACAAATGCCTCTGAACGCTATGGGACGTAACATCTATGGTCATTAGTCCCCTAGAACTTAGAACTACTTAAACCTAACTAACCTAAGGACATCACACAACACCCAGTCATCGCGAGGCAGAGAAAATCCCTGACCGCGCCGGAAATCGAACCCGGGAACCCGGGCGTGGGAAACGAGACACAGTGCGTTGTTTGCGGAACATTTGTAGTATTTGCATCAGGTTTTGGAGTGTCTGCGGGAGTCATGTTTAACCCCAAAGCCATATGATGTTACTCTAGCAGTCGGGAATCTCCTTTTGGAGTCATTTGGGCCCGCTGAGGGAATGAGGATGGACCAGTATAGAACTCAGGCCATTTACAGCTTTCGCCCACCCAAGTCCGATTCATCGTCATGACCAATCTTTTTCGTAAATCCGTGCCCATGTTTGTTGAGGCGGCAGCGTCTTCAAATCACTTGCACAAAAAATGGGAGCCACTTGTATGGCATGAAAGCCAACAGGCAGCTTTTGACGCAGTAAATACCACCTTGAGTAACTTCCCCGTGTTCGCGGTAAATGATTTCAGTCAACCATTCGTAGTGCTTATGGACGCCTCCAACTTGGGTGAGCTAGCCCTCTTACTTAAGGAGCCGGTTAGCGAGCACAGACCCTTAGCGTACACATTAAGGTCTCTGTCTCCAGGAGAAATGAAATATCCGACCTTTTTTTGGAGGGGGTGAGGAGGAGGGGGGAGTCATCAGTCGTCTGGCAGATTTAATGCGGCCCTCCACAAATTCGTCTCCTGTGCCAACCTCTTCATCTCACAGCAGCAGTTGCAACATACGTCCTCAGTTATACGCGGGATGTATTCCAATCTCTGTCTTCCTCTACAGTTTTTGCCCTCTACAGCTCCCTCTAGTACCATGGAAGTCATTCCCTGGTGTCTTAACAGATGTTCTATCATCCTGTCCTTCTCCTTGTCCGTGTCTCATTACCATACAATGCTGTGCTACAGACAGGTTCTCAGAACATCTTCAACTTTTATAGTCCTGTCTTCCTCAGTTGCGTGTAATATTACGGTATATTGATAATTTTTACTTATGGACCGTCTGACAGCAACTGAATAAAACACAATTTTAGTGCCATACGCGTTTCGCCTTTACTTTCTGCAAGGCATCATCAGTGGCTTGGAATACGTACATATGTTAGCTATATTATTTACATTTTTGTCATTGTGCCTATAGGTTATAAATAGTTCTGGTGGTTGGTATTTCCTATTAAGTAGTAATGTTTTGAACTGTACTTACAGGTTGCGTGGACAATTTCTTACATATTACGCTCCTGTTGCATTTTTGGTGTTGTTCTTCTTCTTATGAACGCCAATTTGCGGTTTTTTCCACATTCCGCAGCACTATGCACTGAACGCTTGTTGTAATGCAATGTTTTGGTTTCTGTTGCTGACTGTCAAATGTATGCATTTGTGTGTGCGTTTGTGTATGTGTGTGTGTGTGTGTTTTGGTGTGATATATAATTTTTGTGCTGTGTGTGTGCGTATTTTGGTGTTATTACAATTTTTTGGCTATATATATATATATATATATATATATATATATATATATATATATATATATATATATATATATATATATATATATTTGTGTGTGTGTGTGTGTGTGTGTGTCTCCAGATGGTGTGGGGAAGAGTTTTTTTATGTTATCATTTCCTTTATTAAGTGTAGTAGGGAGCCTGTGCTGATGTGTGTTTGTTTATTTATCACATGTTTGTTTTCTGCTATGGCTTTCTGGATGTGGAAGTTTTCTTACATTTGTATGAGATGTTTGTCACGGTTGCTTATTCTCATTATTTTCATTTCTTGTTCCATGTTTGTAGGATGATGGTTGCAGTGTTTTAAATGCTCTGCAAATGTGGAATGGTTTGTTTCATACTTCCATCATCTGATATGTTCTTTGTATCTTGTTTCAAAATTCCTGCATGTTGGAATTTGTCCCTCTTGGTAGCTGGCTGGCTTAGGTGTGATTGAAGGGTTTGTCCAGGCTTATATGCTATTTTGAAGCCCTGTCTCTTTAGGATGTTTGCCACTCTCTGTGTTAGTTTATGTGTGTAGCTCATGGTGTACCATGACTTGTTTATAACCTATAGGCACAAAGACAAAAATGTAAATAAAACAGCTAACGTATGTACGTATTCCAGGCCACTGATGATGCCTTGCAGAAAATAAAGGCGAAACGCGTATGGCACTAAAATTGTGTTTTATTCAGTTGCTGTCAGACGGTCCATAAGTAAAAATTATCAATATACCGTAAGGTTCTCAGAAATTTCTTCCTCAAATTAAGGCCTATGTTTGATACTAATAGACTTCTCTTGGCGAGAAATGCCCTTTTTGCCAGGGCTAATCTGCTTTCGACGTCCTCCTTGCTCCGTCCATCATTGATTGTTTTGCTGCCGACGTAGCAGAATTCCTTAAGTTCATCTACTTCGTGACCATTAATCTTGATGCTAAGTTTCTCGCTGTTCTCATTTCTACTGCTTCTCATTACTTTCGCCTTCTCTCAGTCCATATTCTGTACTCGTTAGATTGTTCATGTAATTTTTCACTTTCACTCAGAATAGCAATGTCATCAACGAATAGTATCATTGATATCCTTTCACCTTGAATTTAATTCCACTCTTGAACCTTTAGTTTATTTCCATTGCATGTACAGATCAAACAGGGTGGTGGTGGGGGTAAGAAACGACATCCCTGTTTTACACCCTTTTCAATCTGAGCACTTTGTTCTTGACCATCCAATATTATTATTCCTTCTTGGCCCTTGTACATATTGTCTCCCCTATAGTCTACTCCTATTTCTTTCAGAATTTCGAACAGCTTGCATCAGTCTGTAATGTCGAACGCTTTCTCCAGGTCGACAAATCCTATGAACGTGTTTTGACTTTTCTTTAGTCTTGCTTCCATTATCAACCGCAACGTCATAACTGCCTCTCTGGTGCCTTTATCTTTTCTAAAGCCAAAGTGATAGTCATCTAGCACATAATCGATTATCTTTTCCATTCTTCTGTATATTTTTCTTGTCAGCAACTTGGATGCATGAGCTGTTAAGCTCATTGTGCGATAATTCTCGAATTTGTCAGCTTTTGCAGTCTTCAGAATTGTGTGGATGATATTTTTTCAAAAGTCGGGTGGTGTGTCGCCATATTCATACATTCTACACACAACGTGAATAGTCGAATAGTCGTTTTATTGCCCACTTCTTTCAACGGTTTTAGAAATTCTGATGGAATGTTGTCCATCCCTACTACCTTATTTGATTTTAAGTCTTCCAAAACACTTAAATTCTGATTCTCTTAGCGGCTTCCCTATCTCTTCTAAAACGACTCTTCTTTCTTCTTCTGTCACATCTAACAAATCTTCCCACTCATAAAGGCCTTCAGTGTACTGTTTCCACCTGTCCGCTCTCTCCTCTGCATTTAACGGTGGAATTCACGTTCCACTATTAACGTTGCGAGCCTTGCTTTTTGTGTCACCGAAAGTTGTTTTCACTAGTCTGTATGTTGAGTCAATCCTTCCGAAAATCATTTCTTTTTCGATTTCTTCATACTTTTCATGCAGCCATTTCGTCTTCGCTTCCCTGCACTTCCTATTTATCTACTTCCTCGGAGACTTGTATTTCGATATTCCTGAATTTCCCTCAACATTTATGTACTTCCTCCTTTCATCGATCAACTGAAGTATTTTTTAAGTTACCAATGATTTCTTCGGAGTTAACTTCTTTGTACCTATGTTTTTCTTTCCAACCTCTGTTATTTCCCTTTTTAAACACGTCCATTCCTCTTCAACTGCCGGCCGTTGCGGTTCTATGCGCTTCAGACCGGAACCGTCCTGCTGCTACGGTCGCAAGTTCGAATCGTGCCTCGGGCTTGGACGTGTGTGATGTCCTTAGGTTAGTTAGGTTTACGTAGTTCCTAGTCTAGGGGACTGATGACCTCAGATGTTAAGTCCCATAGTGCTTAGAGCCATTTGAATCACCTCTTCAACTGTACTGCCTACTAAGCTATTCCTTAATGGAGTATCTACAGCCTCAGAGAACTTCAAGCCTATCTCGTCATTCCTTAGTGCTTCCGTATCCAACTTATTTGTGTATTGATTCTTCCTCACTGATCTCTTCATCTTCAGCCTACTTTTCTTCACTACTACATTGTAATCTGAGTCTATATCTGCTCCTGGGTACGCCTTACAATCCAATATCTGATTTCGGAATCTCTGTCTGACTCTGATGTAATCTAACAGAAATCGTCCCGTATCACCAGGCCTTTTCCAAGTACACCTCCACCTCTTGTGATTCCTGAATAGAGTATTCGCTATTACAAGCTGAAGTTTATTACAGAACACAATTAGTCTTTCTCCTCTCTAATTCCTTGTCCCAAGCACACTTTCTCCTGTAACTTTCTCTTCGACTCCTTGCAGTACAACTTCATTCCAGTCCCACATGACTATTAGATTTTCATCTCCTTTTGTGTACTGTATTACCCTTTTAATATCCTCATAATCTTTTCCTACCTCTTCATCTTCGGCTAGAAATGTCAGTTCGTATACCTGAACTATCTTTATCGGTGTTGGTTTGCTGTCGATTCTGACAAGAACAACCCTATCACTGAACTATTAACTGTAACACACTCTTTGCCCTACTTTCCTATTCATAACGAATCCTACACACGTTATACCATCTTCTGCTGCTCTTGGTATTACCCTATACTCGTCTTACCGGAAATCCTTGTCTTCTTTCCATTTAACTTCACTGACCCTTACTATATCTAGACTGAGCCTTTGCATTCCCATTTTCACAATTTTTAGCTTCCATACCAAATTCAAGATTCTGACATTCCACGCACGGACTCGTAGAACGTTATCCTACATGCGACCTATGAGTTGCAAGCTCTGGCTCTGCTATTCGACACTGAGAAATCCAAATACTATCTTAAACCTCGTGAATTTACACGAGAGATGGATAATCAGGCTCTCAGCTACACTAGGCGCATTATGCTTTGGGTGGTGCACACAACCGTCTCCAAGTTCTCGGAGATACACGTAATGAGGCAATATAACGCCGTGGACCATAACCTGAGCTGGATGTTCAAGAAAGAGGAAGAAAGCCGTCATATGGAGGGCCCCAGGGAGGCGGGAGAGATGGTGACTGCCATGCTCACTGGAAATCTGTTTGGAAACCTCTGCCTGCGATGCTGGTACAGAGGTCTAAAATGCTATCAGAGTTCGGAGATGGGTGGCCACCTAGGTATATATAAGAATATCCATAAGACCTGGGAATCCCTGACCTGGCCAACGCTGCATCGTGGTGTACGGAAAATGATAAATCAGTGTCACGAATATAAGGTGGCCATATTGACGTCTGATGTCTGCAGGTGATTGCTCCAATCAGCCCGAGTGAAGAGGCTGATGGAGCATCTCCGTTTACACGGGTCCTCTGCCTCGTACCCAAGTTAGGCTGCCGTTATTTTGTGGTAGTGAACAGGTTTTATAGGTTTAGCTGGTTGGTACCCATTGGGGGAGAGGGGGGGGGGGGTAATGGCAAAGCTTCAAATATCTGACCAGAATCTTTTCCTTGTTCTTGCCCCAGAGAGTTAGTTATCGTTTGTGGTAATACCACAGCGTTTGTATTGTCCTGCTTCCAGTCAGGGGTGAAATGCATCACCACGGCAGATTACTATCCCCAACACTCATTTGCCAAACAGGTTAATTGTATTATATTTCACGCTGAGGCTGAAATTTAATGGCACCGTTCCCCGCCCTGGCTAAACTTGTCGTTTAATACACGCGAAACACGAGGCCCATAAGGCGACACCACCATCCCTCTTGTTCAAATATTCTCTCAATTCGCCCTTGTCCAACATCTGATCGATCTAGGACCTGCGGCCCAACGAGATTAGCCCGGAAATCATCAAGAACAATAGGTGCAGGGTTACGTTCACTATCTAGGGCACACAAAAGGGAAGTAGTCGACGTCTGAGGAGTATTGGTGTCGAGACATGCTCCTTGTAAGAGACTTTGCTGGTAGGGAAAGGTATCAGAAAAGTTGTCACCCAGTTATGTGGGGCCACGCAAGATGTTGGACTTGCGAGTTCCAATCACTCTCGGGGTCTGTAATGAGGACCCTGGTACTGAGCACGGGGTACAATTGAGCCAAGTCAAGGTGGGCAGTTCTGATTAAATTAAAACTGTGTGCTGGACCGAGACGAGAAATCATGACTTTTGCCTTTCGTGGGCAAGAGCTCTGCCTACTGAGCCACCCAAGCACGACTCAACGACTCGTCCTCACATCTTTACAGAATTTTCCGAGTTAGAATTTCGATCCGGCAGACACTTTTAATCTGCCAGTAAGTTTCAAGTCAGCCCACAGTCCCAGGCTGCGGGTAAGCCACGTCTCCACAGCACCCTTTTCCCAAAGATGCTAGTCCTGCAAGCTTCGCAGGAGATTTTCTGTGAACTTTGAAAGTTAGGAGACGAGGTGCCGGCGGAAGTAAAGCTGCGAGGGCGAGTCGTGAGTCGTGCTTGGGTGCTTCAGTCGGTAAAGAACTTGCCCGTGGAAGGCAGAGGTCTCGAGTTTGAGTCTCGGTCTAGCACACAGTTTTCATCTGCTAAGAACTTTAGTGTACATTCCACTACAGAGTAAAAATTTCAGTCTGCAGTTCTGATTAGTAACTCCATTGTTGTGAACCCTTCCCCCAGGGTCTTGGGGGGGGGGGGTGGAGGAGGGGAGGTTGAGACGTTGCGGAAAGCAATAGGTCACACCGCACCTCATACAGTCCTATCTCTGGAGCGCGGGCCACACGGCTTTAGAAGTGAAGTTGAGGGGACTTGGTATCGGACAGCCGATTTGATCGGTGCTGGAGACAGAGGTCTTAGTGAGACACGCTGGAAGCGCCATTTTGAGTTCTGATTGCGTGCTGGGTATGGGGCCCGGTTTTGCAGATCTTCGCCGTCTCCTGAACACGTTGGGCGCGTTTACGAGGCGAACATGGGGAAGGCAACTCAGTGGATCGATGTAGGCACATCCTGGGGGCAACAAGTGGCAAGAAGCCATGTGCTGCAACGTCCGAGCTTCTTACAACACCGGAAGTTTTGGAACTCTCACGTTTCTCGAGGCTAATTTTAACCGAAAAAGAGTCATTTCTGAGTGGTCACCGTATCTGAGTGTACGGTGTTCTTATAGTCCTGGTGCAAGCGTCTGTTTTATCCAGGTTCGTTGTCTCCTGGTTCGTGTTTCACAGCAGCCTCGTGATTTAGAATTTCGTGGTTGCCGCCAATGTACTGTCTCCATATTTGATTGAACGACCTGCGTCACCGCGCATGCCGCTTCTGACCGCCTCCCAGTGAGTTCCAACGATTTCCTTAAAGTTTGATAAGTTGTTCTTGTGAAGTTTGTTAAATTTATTTTTTTCCTGTTTGCTAACATTTTATGTATTATTACTGAAGTACTGTGCTGATTCCCAGCCGCTACTGACACGTTCCTTGAAACTTATGTCTTGCGGTATTTTATAGTAATTTTCGTGAACCATTAATAATAAACATTAACAACAACTTTCTGGCCCAACCTGGAGGAGGTTCTCAAGCCAACATTTCGGCAGTATTTACGCACGTGAACTTATAACACTTCCGTCTGCTACTACGATACCATAACCTCAAAGCCTAAGGCAGTCCGCTAAGGAAATTATTCTTATTCTAGTAATTATAGTACGAAGAAGCGCAGCAGTGTTACCTTCTGAGAGGAATTTTGTTATATTGACCCCGTTGTACCTAACGGAAGTGAAACTCAGAATTACGTAATTATTCAAACAGTAGCAAATAATGTTTTACCTAGCTACACTGTTTAAAGAATAAGGAAAACGGTCGCCAGCCTAATTAGGCAAGATAAAGATTAACTTTCTTGTTTAAGACAGTTGGTATGAGTAACTTTAACGGATAAACACAACCTATACTTTACCACACGCGAGTGCAATGAACTCTGACACCTGCATATGTTAACGTTAAGGTTGGAACTAATAGCTAGAGCAGTACAAACTATTTGCAAAAATGTTACAGATAACGAAACACACTCTCACTTTCAGGGCTTATTCAAACTGAATGGTCTTTATAACGTTACTATTAGTATTCACTGCAGAATCATTAACTGGACATAGGTTCAGTATTATTGTTCAAACATTTTCCTAGCTGACATAAAATTATAAATTTAATGCACTGCAAAATTATGAGCTGGCCACAGGTTAAGTCTCTCTCAGTTAAATACTTTACTATTTAAAACGAAAGTTAGTTGAAATTCACTAACAGGTTACTTCTCACTGTCTTTTGAATAAATAAATTATGGTTTTCATAAATAGTGGTCTTCCCGTTACTTGTTGCCTAGCATTAGCACAATAGACAAACTGTGGATCCTGTTATACTATTAATATGCACTTCCAATACACAAGAGAGACACACACATAGCAAACATGAACATATAACTTTCCACAACTGCAATTTTCCACTTTTATTACAGTGAGACATAAAATTAACGTATCTGCAAGAAACTGACTCACCTTTTAAAGTATACTACTGGCAGCACTACTATAATTAACTAAGCAACACTTTATAAGCCTCAGTTTTAAGAGCTTTAATCTTTAAAAGAAACCGCAAATTGTCTTTATTACCACAGTCTTCTACTTTCAAGTAAATGATTAAATAGGTGACTTTGAAACTCCACAAAACTTTAAATGAGACTGTTTCCATCCCTGGGAGGCTTTCACAAGACTACATTTACTATCTCCCACAATTTCACTAAATCCACAGTAAATCTGAACACTTCCTTCTTACCAAAGATCAAACAACATTATTTAATGATCTGAGGCTTTCATTTTTTTCCACAAACTAGGACACTCGGTAATGATAGTTTAAATGGAGAGGAACCTGAGAGATGTTGTGATAGGGAAAAAATCAAGGTAGGTAAGTTACCTTATATTTGAGCACACAACACATCCAATAAGCTGATTCTTCACTGTACATCATTATCGTATTCCGTTACAGTGATTGCGCAATGTGGTGCCAACTGCATGTTGGTAGGTGGATTTGCAAGCAGAACTGCTGGACTCTGTCCCTTCTTGGTGGCGATGATGGATACCAATTCCAGAATCGTTCGAGCTATTTATCCATCCATCCGAGGCATTGGAAAGTGGCAGAAAAAGCCTTTCTCGGAATCAGCACAATATGCAACTTTTACATGGCAGTTCACAATTTGGTAGCTCGTCCCCGACTGACTCTCGTTCCACCTTTTCTACCTAGGTCAACCATAATTTGCGCGTGCTCTACTAAACCACAATTTGCGCGCGCTCTACTAAGTTCCGTTTCCGAGGGAAGCAACACTACCTCTTATACACAAAGTAACTAAGAATCCCAAGTGAAGGTCAGCAGTTTACATAAGAGCAAACAAACATTTTAAACAAAACATATCCTTTGCACATATAGGTAGTTCTAAACAAAATTATTTAAAAACAAATTCCAAATATATACAGTTAGTTTTGTCTCCCTCCAATTGGGACAAAGAATTTAAATGACAGATATACTACTTGCATAGAATCAAACCATGACATCAAAGATTTAACAAAGAAAGGAGTAAACAATTTTGCGTTATCGATTCAAACACATTTACAGAATCTCAACGATGTAACATTAAACAAAACAAAAGGCAAAATAAATCAGTAGAGCATTAGAGCTATGGTGATACAAACTGAGTTCTGCCCGCTTGACGACTCGTCGATTCGTCTCCGTTCCGTGCCAGTTGCGTTTGGATTTGAACGGATGGCATCTGAAGTTATTGTAATCTACAGGGACCAAGTAGACGGATTACTTTTTAGTCTGCTAAATTTGTTACCTCGATTTCACAGGTTTTCTTATTAGAAATTACTCTCGGTGCATTGCTGACAATTTATTTATTATTATTATCCTATTGGTGGTGTACACCGTCTGCACAGTCCACAAGAAGTTTCTGGCACTTCTTCTATAAGTGATACGCGAATTTTGCAATTATAGTGTCAGTCTTCCGATATAATTGCATTGGGCATTACGGTACTGCCTGGCCCAGAATTTTCTATCTTCCCCATGATTTCAAATTGTCTAATTGTCAATTATATTATGTACGCAGATATCGTCACATGTGTCTCCTACATGTGTTCTAGACGCCGAGAGCCAGAATTATGAGCCGTTCGATTAATTAAGTGCTCTGAGTTAAGGTCAGTGGCCACGGTCACTATGAATCAATTATTTTTATATTGTCATTTGAACAGAATTTGGTAGAATTCTATTGACCAGAGCTTGGTTATATTGCGCTCTGGAGATATTTGCTGTTCTGATTTGTAACTCTGATGCTGGTGTAATTAATTCCCAGGTTTTAACGTTAGTAATATTTTTGTCTTCCTAGTAAACTCATTGTATCTCAGGTTTTTATATTATAAAATGTTATTAATCTGACCTTACCAATTTCATGTTTTAATAAGCAATTAAAAGTTTCCTTAAAAAATGAACTGGCTTAAACAGTTTGGTTAAATTACTTGCACGTTTCAGTATCGGTAAATGTTTAATTGTCCTATTCAACTTCGATACCTTGAGCATTAACCTTGGTACCTGTGTCAAACCAAATGTCCTTGAACGTTAACAGATCTTATTTTAGGAACTCGTCAATGTCGCGTGTGATGTTCAGTCACAACCTTTCTTCGTCCTTCCACTTGCAACCAACCAAGCGCAGAATCTAGCGTAATAGTTGTCATCGTTCCTCCGATTAGTGTCATCGGTCCAATGGAAGTCCAAGTGAACGTCTCGCAAAGCGTAACATTGCTCCCAACGCCCTACACCCACTGTACAGTGCATTGTTTGAGCAGATGATTGCCCTTCTGCGTATACGGACACGACCATCGACCGGGTGTAACAGGAAACGCGATTGACCTGACCGGGTGCCACGTTTCCACTGACCCACAGTCCAGTCTCTATGACACTGTGCCTTCTGCAATTACAACAAACGACGTCGTTTTTTTATACACTCTTCGCCTATCCTTCTCTGATTCTTAATAATTCTATAGTTTTAATAATAATATCGGCGAATCTTATAACTGAATGTTTCCTGTGTAACTGTTGAATTAATGAAACTAACTGCCAACTTAGAACTGTGTACCGGATTGAGACTTAAACCTGCGACCTTTGCCTTTCGCGGGAATGTGCTGTACCAAGTGAGCGGCGAAGCACGATATTAGGAGGTAGGAGATGAGGTACTAGCGGATGTGAAGCTTTGAGGGTGGGTTGTGAGTCGTGCTTGAATAACTTAGTTAATAGAGCACTTTCCCCCGAAAGACAAAGGTCCAGGTTTCGAGCCCCGATCCGGCAAACAGTTTCTATCTGCCAAGAACTTTCAGAAATTCGACAGGTACATGAAGCAATTCAGTTATAAGATTTGATGATATTACAATCCTCAGTGAATATGAAAAAATATAGAATTTACTGATTGAAAAGAGCAGTTTAATGAGCACAATGTGTGGACTGAGACGGAACCAAAAAAACTTAATAAATAACGCAATGAGAAGTATTAGAAGTGAATTAACAATAAATTTAATGTCAAAATTAGTTATCACATGGTATATGATGTGAAGGAAGAGTAATAAACACATTACGGGTGAAGAAACGAAAGAGGGTGAGCCGTGTGGCTCGATCATCGAATTCCCGCCGCCGTTATGGGAAATCTTTCAGGTGGTGTGAGCAGAGCGCGCTGTGGCGGCACCTAACGGGCTGATCGGGTAGCGAAGGCTAAGCTGTAGCAAGTAGGAGGATTTTGCTCTGGCCGCGCGGGATTAGCCGAGCGGTCTAGCGGCACGGTAGCTCAGCGTGTTCGGTCAGAGAGCCGGTTGGCCTCTGTAATAAAAAAAACTGAGAGGAAGGATCAACCACCGAACTTGAACAGGATGTCTTGCGACGTACGCAACGACAAAACACAACGATCAGTAACGAGAAAAAAAAAGAAAAGAAAAAAGAAAGCTGCCTTGGCGCTGCAGTCGTGGACTGTGCGGCTGGTACCGGCGGAGGTTCGAGTCCTCCCTCGGGCATGGGTGTGTCTGGTTGTCCTTATGATATTTTCGGTTAAGTAGTGTGTAAGCTTACGGACTGATGACCTTAGCAGTTAAGTCCCATAAGATTTCACATACATTTGAACACATTTTGCTTTGGGACGCTTAGCAGTAACGTCTTTTGAGAAGTCTGGAGGACAGTACAGGCGCCGTGCGAGGCAGCAGGAAGAGCACATCCAAAAGGAGCTGTTTACCCGAATGACGACGCCGTAGCAAATATTGCCGGCGTGGAAGCAGTCACGTTACTGGGAAGCCGTTGGTGTATTTCGCTTCCTGCATGTCTCCTGGAACCGGGATCTGCGGCGGCTGGTTCAAAAATGGCTCTGAGCACTATGGGACTTAACATCTGTGGTCATCAGTCCCCTAGAAGTTAGAACTACTTAAACCTAACTAACCTAAGGACATCACACACATCCGTGCCCGAGGCAGGATTCGAACCTGCGACCGTGGCCGTCGCGCGCTTCCCGACTGAATCGCCTGGAACCGCTCGGCCACACCGGCCGGCTTCTATTAACGAAAGTACAAGAATTCCTTCAATGACAGTATGTGGATATGGTAATTAATTCTCATATAACCACAAATTTAAGTGTGTTCTTTGCTATAAGTCGCCTTGTGTTGCGTCGGGGGAGGGGGTGGGGGACTCTAGTTACTTGCATGTGATTTCGTTTTATCGGGACTTCTGCTGTTTGTCTTGGTAGCGGACGCGGGGTCCTGGGTTGCGTCCTGCTTGTGCTGTTGTGTATTTTCCGCCCCCTTTGCCCGCGCGTGCCGGCCGGCCCTGTGTCTAGACCGTGGCTTAATGTATAATTGGCCTTATGCACATAAGATAATAGATTTGTACTGCTTAGCTGATGTTCATTAGTAGGTTGATTAATTCTACAGATGATGTGCCGTAATGAATTATTGTGTTTGTGGCTACTTACGGCAGATACCCCTAGTTATGGGACTTTTCTTGCCCATTCGTTACCGTTGCTGCTCCCGTTTGGGGGTCCATGCCGAGCCTGTATTGGAAACAGCTGAGTGGGCGTGCGTCCACTTCTATGACGTAGTTTGTTGAATCCCACGCGGTTGCTTGGTCACGTGAAATTTTATATTTTATATCCTGCTTTGTAGGATGCCTGCCATTTGTAACGTGATTGTGTGCCATGGTATCTGATTTGTTGTTGCCTGTACTCTGATTTATTTTGGTAGTGCCAGTCTCTGTAGTAACGAAAGACTACATTTCCTCGTTAAATTTTAGTAAATGTAGTTGATAATAGTTTTGAGTAAACAATTTTAACGCATATACCAAAATGTGTAATAGGCCATAAGTGCCGTGGTTTATGAATGTTTAAATTTTGAAGTAACTTGGTCTCACCTAAATGCCAATTTTGAAAATGTGTTGATGATTTTATTTTTATTTGTCTTGTTTAAATGTGCCAAATAAATGATCAGTGCAACTGTCCATGGTGATTGCCTGATGTGTCACTGGGTCCAGTCCTACCACCCTATAGCCTATTGTGCTGAGCTTGTGTCGTTGTATAAAAGTTGAATTCCATGCTGTGCTGACACATCAGAGGGTAGTCCTCGACAAATGATTTGTGCTATTATCAAACAAATGCTTTAATTTGAGGAAGGTATTTTTGCGACTCAGTGTTTGGAGAGCAGTTTTAATCTGACGGGAAGTCTCATATCTGCACACACTGCAGAGTGGAAAATTCATTCCGTTGAATTGAACTTCGCTCTTTGGAGTTTACTTTACGGTTTTTGCTTTGATGTATAGTCTGTGTGCTAATAAAAAGAAAGTAGTCTGATAATTTGTAAACAGGTATCACTTGTTGCCTGAGACAGTCACGTCAGTTAAACATCAAGTTGGAACGTTGTAAAGCGATACTAACTGAAACGAGCAAGTAAGAGTGATAATACGGAACGTGAATGATCGACTACGGTTTATTGATAGAATTTTAGATAAGTGTAGCTCGTGAAGGTGACTGCGTATAGAACACTTACGACCTATTATTAAGAAATGCTCGACTGTTGGGAATTGCAGCCAGGCCAGATTAAAGGACATCGAAGCAGTTCAGAGGTGTGCTGTTAGGTACATAACCGGTATGACGGTTCAGTCAACACAAGTCTAACATTCATGGTGGTGTCTGTTTGTTCTATATCGTGTCTCCCTACAACTATCGCGCAACGACGCTCTGAGCGTGTTTCTTAGGGAATTGACTAGTTTGAACCTGGCGCCAGACCACACATGACATGTACAACTCAGAAGAGTTCAGTGAGACTAGCGATGATATAACCAAATACTTAATGATTTCAGCGTCAGCTCCACTGCACTCCCTGTAAAAGAATCATAGTACTAACTAAATTTAGTGGAAGGGGTTCAAGGCTTTCCTATTTTTAGTTAGCTGCTAAAATAGAGTCGAAAAAGCAGTTACGTTTACCAGTGGAAATTTTATTCTACTCACAAAACATTGTTTATAAATTGCACTATTGATAAAAGGAAGTGATTTAATACAGAATGATAAAAACCAACTGCGTTCAACAAAAATGTGAACGAATATTCTCTGAATGGGTTTCCAAGTTCTACAATGGATCGAAGGATGACCTATGCCATATCACATCTATAATCTAGTTTTAAATTAAGTTTCACAAAAGAGAAAACTATAAAAATGGTCTACAGTGACCCTCAATTATCTTTAATTACTTATCTAACTTGTCCTCAATTACAGTGGCTGATGTAGCTTCTCAATAATTATATAAAAGAGAAATCAGCGCGTTTCAGATTTTTACTTCAAGTGGCAAATATGAACACCATGAGCTTTAATTTACGATCGACACTAGTATTACGCAAAAGGAGGTGTAACAGATGAGACTTCTGCAGTTCTGAGTGAAGCTTTATGCGCTGTTATGCGGCAACGCGTGCGTTCATTACCTTGTCGTTAGTTAGGCAGCAGCGGCTGGCGCAGCAGCCATCCAGCTCGCCGTCTCGGAACTAACTCTCCTCTAACTTCTCCTTACTACAATTTACCGAAGTTGGTATAAAAAAAACTATCTGGCTGTGTTTTCATCTGGCCAATCTGGGTCTCAATGTTAACCTTAAGCTCCGCCTACAAAAATTCTGTGTATCCAATGAGAAACGTTACACTTTTCGTGGTGGGGCAATGTTTTTAAAGTTTGCAACGTAACAGAGACCGAAAAAGTCTCACGCTAAAACTTGCAGCTGGTGTGGCCCTTTTTGTGTTATCGTAAGATCTATACTGTTCTTCTGGAGGGCTCTACCTTTTAACATGGGCTGGGGGGTGGTCATGACGTAACAGAGACGCGAAAAAGTCTCACGTTAAATTTTGCAGCTGGGGTGGTCCTAATGGTTAGCTGGCGACGTGGGTGTCCAGTCCGTCCCTTATCGTAGGGCCTTCTAGCTTAACACGGTTCTGCTCTCGGCTTCTGTCCTCGTTTCTGCCCTCGGAACTGGGTCGTTCTCACGGTAGGAGGGTACGACATGCATTTAGGCATTCTTGTGTTAGTCTGTGGTATTCCATTTCCTCACTCGTTACTCGTATTACTTTGGTTAATTTAATGTCACGCTTTATTCGGAGCTATGCGATTTGCTTATCATGTCAAGGTTTTCATAGAAGGTTTTGGATTTGCCTGACACCTTACACAAGTGTTAAAGAGATCCTTCGCGAACTTTGTTGGATACCCCTTGATGGGAGACGACGCTCTACTCGCGAAACATTACTGAAAAAATTTAGAGAATAGGCGTTTGCAACTGACTGCAGAACGATTCGAACGCCGCCAGCGTACGTTTGGCATAAGGACCGTGAAGACAAGACAAGAAAAATTAGGGCTCGTCGGAGCCATATAGACGGTTGTTTTTCCCCCACTCGATTTGCTAATGGAACATGAAAGAAAATGATTTGTAATGGTACAACATACCAAAAAATGTTCAAAAGTGTGTGAAATCTTATGAGACTTTACTGCTAAGGTCATCAGTCCCTAAGCTTACACACTGCTTAACCTAATTTATCCTAAGGACAAACACACACCCATGCCCGAGGGAGGACTCGAACCTCCGCCGGGACCAGCCGCACAGTCCATGACTGCAACGCCTTAGACCGCTCGGCTAAGCCCGCGCGGCTTAAACATACTCTCCGCCATACACCGTACCATAGTTCGTTGCTGTAAGTGGAAAGCTAAGGTTGACACAGTCTTGGTCTTACTAATTTATTTATCAAAAATAAATATTTATTTACATCCTTATTCACATAAATAACAAAATATCATTCAAATGCTAAACATCGGTATAAGAGGAATGAAATAGAACTTTAAGAGAGCAAGAGTCCGGCTGTGTGTGGCACGCTGTGTAGCTGCTTCCTTATCCGCTCACTTGCCCGGGAAGCTGTGCTGGACGTTGATGTAGCCTCCCTTGGAGGCGGGCCCGGCTGCCGGCCCGTTGTGCACGCGGCCGTAGCTGACGCCGGCGCCCACCCTGGTGTTGCCGTCCTTGCTGGTCCACACGCCGTCCGCCCGGCCGTGCACCATGGTGCCGATGCGGCGGTCGCGGCTGATGCCGCCGTCCACGCTGCCCGACACGTGGCTCTCCTGCCGCTTCGGCGGGTTCTCCACCCTCGACACGAAGCGCCGCTCCCGCACCACGGAGTCCTAGAATAATGAAGGCAATTAAGAAGATATCTAATAGTCTCCTACAGCAATGAGCGAGACCAAGAAGCCACCTAATTGTTTTTCTGAATATTCTGATGTCTAGCTAGAGGGTGGCAGGGAGGAGGAGATAGAAAGGAAGAGGGGGAGGAGGAGACGTATATCGAGATGGGGCAGTAGGGAAGAGAAAGGGGACAGGAGGTGATGATTAGGGAGAGGAAACAGGAGGTGATGGACAGAGAGATGGGGCACATGGATTCAGGGAGATAGGCACAAGAATACGACACGAAGGTGATGTAGGAGACACGGATATAGGGAGAGGGATGCAGGAGGACATTGACAGAGGAGATAGGGAGGAGGGAGGCTATGGACAGAGAGTGGCGAGGAGGAGGAGGAGGAGGTGGCTGAGAGAGGGAACAGGAGAGGGACAAAGAGAGAGAGAAGGAGGAGAAGAGCTGAGATGGGGGAGAGGGAATGAGATGAACAGAGGGAGGGCAAGGCGGGAATAGTCACAGACGAGGGTAATGTACGTAGGAAAGTGGAGATAAGGTCATAGATAGTGGGGAAGCTGATGAACAGTGAGACTGGGGTGGAAGAAACGGACACACATGGTGAGGATATGGTGATTTTGGGGGGGGGGGGGGGGGCAGGAGGTGATGGACATATAGAGAAATGCACAGACAAGGAGAGTGGAGGCAGGAGGACATAGTGGGTGGGAGGAAGGGTTGGGGATAAGTTTAGGTTGTTTGGGGAAGGAGACCAAACAGCGAGGTCTTCGGTCTCATCGGATTAGGGAAGGATAGGGAAGGAAGTCGGTCGTGCCCTTTAAAATGAACCATCCTGGCATTTGCCGGGAGCGATTTAGGGAAATCATGGAAAACCAAAATCAGGGAGAAGGGGTTGGACAGGTGGCGAGAGGAGGTAGGTGTGGACAGAGAAATGAAGGAGGAGGAAATGGACAGAGAAATGGGGCGGGGCAGAAAGGAAGAGAGTGGGAATTGAATGAGATCGGCAGAGAGAGGAGGCACGAGGATATGGGTGCAATATACGTGCCGAAGGTACAGGTGCCGTAAATGTACACTGGAGAAGCTGTGGAGCAGCAGCTAGTATGTATAACAAAGGATGCAAGGTCGGTGAGGAGCTAATGGAAACAGTTATTCAACTCATAAGTCGCAGGAGATTAGTGTTTAACGTCCCGTCGAGAACGATGTCATTAGAGACGGAGCGCAAGCTCGCGTGAGGGAAGGATGGGGAAGGAAATCGGCCGTGCCCTTTAAAAGGAACCATCCCGGCATTTGCCTGAAGCGATTTAGGGAAATCACGGGAAACCTAAATCAGGATGGCCGGAGACGGGATTGAACCGTCGTCTTACGAATGCGAGTCCAGTATGCTAACCACTGCACCACCTCGTTCGGTCGCAGGAGTAATGAAGCAAGTGAAGAAAAGATATATGACTAGGATTACAACAGTAATACCGTTGCTATAGTAGAAAGGAGTCCGTTTTTCAGTCCATTTATCTTCTAGAATGTACCAATGCTACATGGGTTTTCTCCTCCAAACTATGTGCCAAATATATCGATGGTCGTTTAGGTTTACTAATTTCTTTGAAGTGATAGTCACGCCAATGTTCAGTAGTATTTGGTGGCGTATTTTTGGTCGCGCCTGCATGTGAAAGCTGGAACGCTCCTCATCCTAGATCGCGTGAGGATCGCTTGCAGCTGGCTGCTGAAGCATCGAACAGGATCCAAAAAGCACAGACGAGTTGCAGGTATCGCCAAACAGCGTTACTTTGCTTATTTTGCTGTTTTCTCTCAATTATTTTGCAATTTAGTCTTCGTCAGCAGTGAAAATTTGTTTCATTGGTAATGAAGCATAACCAGAATATCTATCGGGGGTATGGCCAGGGCGACTGAGTGTGAGGAGAAACCCATAAGATTCTTCCAGTGCTGCGCTTGAGGCCTTTCGGACTCTACTCTGGTGATTGCGTCTCAGTGAATGTGGCGTCACGCGATTGTTCAATACGAGGCATGACATCATTCCGATAGTGTTTTTACAGTGTGACTACCCATTTCTTCGGGTCAATGAAGCACTCGGCTTGCATTCGTACTTTTCTGGCTGAACTTAGACGAGTTGCCGTCATGAAACATTTGAAATTACATGTACATTTTCAGTAATACGTCCGACTAGAAGATAAAGTAATAAAAATACCTTCGTTCCTTTTACCATTAGGGCAGTATAATTAAGTGTACAATGCAACTCAGTTTAGAGTCAAGAACGTTGCCAAGAACGGTCGAAGTAGCTAAAGAGCAACAGTTTCAAAATTCATAGACGATGTAGCCCTCTTGGGCGAAAGCCGAATACCAAAACACACGTAGGAGAGGCCTAGGAACAATCATTAGCTACTATCGTTTCAGTAACAGACAGCTGATAATTAAATAGCTATGTCAAGTTCCTGGTGCTTGTATGAGAATCAAGTATCATATGAAGGACTGCCATGTGCCAGTTTGGCTACTAGGTTTATCAGAACGGTGAAAGACCAGGCAAAATGAAAATAGGTTCTATCACTTTGCCGCCTCCTTTTAAAAAACACTGAGACGCCTTCTAGGTAAAACTATCTCTCTGATCGGACAGATCACAACGGAAAATGTTTAAACGCGGGCCCTAAAAATCCTTACAAAGACCTCTGGCACTATCCATAAGTTTTGGTAGTCAGTTCAGAAATCAGGATCAGGCTATACATCGCAAACTGTCTCTTCCTACTCAAGATTCAACCCGTCTGCTTCCAACACCAAATAGTGTTACTAATCTCGCACCCTCACGAAACATTCAATGATACATACGTCCGCACCGGCCACACTGGAGAACTGCTAAGTTCCGGCGTCTACATACCTCTTCCACTTGAGCGGAACAAATGACAGCGAAGACGCTGATGAGGAGAAGAGCCAAGGTCGTCCTCATTGTGTGGCGTGTTTAGCGGGGCTGCGACTGGTCCAGTTGTCAGTCTGGAACAGAGGAGACAGAGAGCATTAGGAGCTACATAGTTTCATAATACGTGATTATTGACGGCATCGATATTTAATGTATGTTCGGACACATTTTCGGCACATTTGAAGCTATTTCAAACAATTGCTTAGAAATCACTTACGCTGGTCATAATAAAGTTGCATTGAGATACCACCACAATCAGCTAAATTTCTTTCACGACTTTTGCCATTAAATTAAGTTCTTCCTGTCTGATGGCAACAACTTGCAGGCGTAACTTTTACAAGAACAGTTCAACACGAAAGAAGTTTACTCCCACCTAAACATTAAATAGTACAGAAGCAATGAAATTCCTAACGACCCTTTTGTACATCAACCCCCCTCCCCCGAGTCAAGACTGCAGTAAATGTTCAGAATAGTTTAGTGCTTTTTATACACTAATACTACAAGGCCTTCCTATAAGTTCAGTAAAACTGTATAATTGTATACCATTGGAAGTCCTTATAAATCTAATCCATTTTTATTTATGAAAGTAAGACATAAATGTATTTAAACTATTATACAATTCAGATTTCAGAAACATTTCTTGACATCTTTGAGATGAAAAGAAGTTACAGAATTGATATATGGATGTCTGCTGGAATCAGACTCCCTGAGTCTTTTCTGGGCAGCAGAATAAGAGTACTTTCCAAGCGCACTATTATCATCTGTCAGAGGTAAGCTATAGAACAGCCGATTGAATACATTTTGCTTTTTTTAACGTCATTCTACCTACTCCAAATTAACTATCTTAACAGCCAGAGAAGATCTTTCAACTAATGTCTCTTCATGCTGAATATTATTTCATGGTTTTTGTGTGTGTGTGTGTGTGTGTGTGTGTGTGTGTGTGTGTGTGTGTGTGTGTGTGTGTGTGTTTGTGTACGATTCTCTCTTCACGTTTACTTGAAATTCTTGGGCCATTTTGCAGGTAGTTCCTCTGTCGCCATTACTTTGTCTGATCACCTTGAGGTCTAAAAGCGCTTCCTGCGTTTGTAGTACACATTCTTTGGACCTGTTTATTCTGAACTTCTTCCACCGCATCCATCCTTCACACTGCTAGTCTTGATCTACTTAGCACATGCCCGCCAGTCCTCAGTAAGGATTTTCCACTTTCCATCTGACACTGGCAGCCTTCTTCCTCTTGCATCATTTGTAGAATTAAGTAACAATGTACTTTTGGTGTACCATATTCCAATTCGTCCTAGACAGCTCCCTTATAGGATGTTACAGTCCTTCCCTAGACGACTCACTTCTAGTTTCCACGGCATCAACGTTTTTCTACATAGAGACTTTCTTCACCATCAATAGTATTTTCTTTTTCCATTTACTTTTCTTCACTTTATTCTGAATCATTGTCTGGACAACTCCCTTATAGCATATTCCAGTTCTTCCTTAAACAACTCCCTTCTAGTTTCCAAAGTATCAACGGTCTGCAGTATCAAGTGCAACAACTTATTCTCAGTCAGTTCACCTTTCAGCAGTTTGAAATCAATGACAGCCGATGTTTTATGAAGATAATCCGTCAGATTGTGTTTCTTAAATACAAGCGAACCTTTTTACTATTATGTCCAGTACAATTTCTTTCATCTTCTCGTCCCACTCGCCGAAAAATGAAACTACGTTCTTTGTAACGTAATAGAATTATTCTCAACAGCATAAAATCTTTAAAAAGACATTTATAATTTCTCCAGGCACTACACTATTACCTCTTACGGTAAAGCCTGCTTACACAACGAAAGAAACAGCAAAGATTCGTCTAATCCTGCGCTCCACTGCAGAGGCAGCGCGAGAAGGATCGATGGGCAAGCAGAGTCTTACAAGAGCCTATGTATTGGCTAGCTTTCGCCTCAGGTTTACTACGCAATAGTGACCTAGACAATCGCTTGCTTGGGGATTTGTAGTGCTATACAGACGAATGTTGAACATTAGGTGGGTTGATAAGGCGTGCAATGAGGAGGTTATACGCAGAATCGGTGAGGAAAAGAATATATACAAAACACTGACAAGAAGAAATAACTCGATGGTAGGACATCTGTTAAAACAGCACGGAATAAATTAATGGTGCTAGAGAGAGCTGTAGAGGAAGAGAGACATTGGAGTACATCGGGTAATTAATTCACGACGCAGGTTACAAGTGCTACTCTGAGATGAAGAGGTTGGCACAAGAAAAGAACTCGTGGCGGGCCGCATCAAATCAGATCACAAGTCTGATGACTACAGAAATAGACAATCGATCTGTCTGCGCAGAGCTAGCACTTACCTCGTGCGGTGCGTGCGCTGTGCCTGTGGTACAGTGCAGACGAAGGTCGCTGGCCCGCTATTTAACGGCTGTGGCGGGGCCGTAGGTGCATCCCCTCCGCGGGCACCTACTCTCTGGTGCTTTCTGTGTGACGCCGCCAGCGCTGAGACCTCCAGGAACATTGCGTCATCAACCGAGCACCGGTCGGGCCCTCTGGTTCTCGAAGCGGGCATTCGTTACGAAATTGTGCATCTCAGGCACCAATGAAATGAGTGTTAAGCGACTTCTCATAGTGTGGTTTCCACAAACTGGAGATCTGTCGTTGGCCGATGATTGTATGCGTCATCTTATTGTCACTGAAGAAGTAACGTCGCCATTAGAACAAATGTATTTTTGATACGTGGTTGGCCTGCCTTGTCATACAGTACACATTCATCTACATCTACATCCATACTCCGCAAGCCATCTGACGGCATGTGGTGGAGGGTACCTTGAGTACCTCTATCGGTTCTCCCTTCTATTCCAGTCTCGCATAGTTCGTGAAAAGAAAGATTGTCAGTATGCCTCTGTTTGGGCTCTAATCTCTCTGATTTTATCCTCATGCTCTCTTCGCGAGATATACGTAGGAGTGAGCAATATAGTGCTCGACTCCTCAGTGAAGGCATGTTCTCGAAATTTCACAAAAGCCCGTACCGAGCTACTGAGCGTCCCTCCTGCAGAGTCTTCCACTGGAGTTTATCTATCATCTCCGTAATGCTTTCGCCATTACTAAATGATCCTGTCACGAAGAGCGCTGCTCTTCGTTGGATCTTCTCTATCTCTTCTATCAACCCTATCTGGTACGGATCCCACACTGGTGAGCAATATTCAAGCAGTGGGCGAACAAGTGTACTGTAACCTACTTCCTTTGTTTTCGGATTGCATTTTCCTTAGGATTCTTCCAATGAATCTCAGTCTGGCATCTGCTTTACCGACGATCAACTTTATATGATCATTCCATTTTAAATCACTCCTAATGCGTACTCCCAGATAATTTATGGAATTAACTGCTTCCAGTTGCTGACCTACTATATTGAGCTAAATGATAAAGGATCTTTCTTTCTATGTATTCACAGCACATCACAATTGTCTACGTTGAGATTCAATTGCCGTTCCCTGCGTCATGCATCAATTAGTTGCAGATCCTCCTGCATTTCAGTACAATTTTCCATTGTTACAACCTCTCGATGTACTACAGCATCATCCGCAAAAAGCCTCAGTAAATTTCCGATGTTATCCACAAGGTCATTCATGTATATCGTGAAAAGCAACGGTCCTACGACACTGCCTTGCGGCACACCTGAAATTACTCTTACTTCGGAAGACTTCGCTCCATTGAGAATGAGATGCGGCGTTCTGTTATCTAGGAACTCTTCAATCCAATCACACAATTGGTCTGATGGTCCATATGCTCTTACTTTGTTCGTTAAACGACTGTACGAAACAGTATCGAACGCCTTGCAGAAGTCAATCTAGAGAAAGAATCAGTTACCGATGTGAGAAATGTTGTGTTAATCACATTAACTTAATTTATTATGACATATGAAAATCACGTAAAGCAAAAAGAATATTGGTGCGGAGTTTGTCATAAAACAAACATAACTGTTCATATTATTAGACAACTGTTATTCGTGGTGGAGTAGTGCTTTCACTGTCTGGTTACGGCTAGAGTAGATCAGTTCAGTAGCACATATGAGAAGTTTTCTAGAGACGTGCCCTTTATCCTTCTAATGCCAAAACACCTGCGGAGCTCCTGTCCGGCGTCTCGTGTACCATTATGTAGAAATGTTGTTTACAGTGTTAGTAACGAATGCAAACGTGTGCAGAATAAAAGTGCAAATTTTTAAGGAACCTCCACTAAATGAATATATTTTGTAAGTAAACAAATTTGTTGCAAACAGTCTCATGTCTACTGATTCAGAGCAAATACATGATATTTTCTAGTGTAACGCAACAACACTTCTGTGGTAATCAGGCGTCGCTGTAATCGATTTTTAATCTACTTCAGGCTCTTCCTGAATACGAGACTGTGGGCAGCACTAACGTAAGCAGTTGTGCTAGTCTTCTATCTTCTCTGTGCTATTCTTCGACTTCCAGGAATTTACTTATTTTTGTATCAGCACTCTTTCGATAAAATACGTCTGGCTATCAAAATTGCAAGACCAGTAAGGATAGCAAATAACGAAATTGTACTTACTGTGCGCAGTTGGAAGAATAAATGATTAGATTTGTGGGTGATTTGGGCCTGTACATTTTCTTTTGAGTCACTAATTTTTATATGGCCCGCCACAAATTCCTCTCCTATGCCAATCTCTTCATCTCAGAGCACCACTTGCAACCCGCGACCTCAGTTATTTGCTGGATGCATTCCATCTTTGTCTCCCTCTACAGTTTTTACCCTCTGGTACCATGGAAGTTATTCCGTGTCATCTTAACAGATATCCTATCATCCTGTCTCTTCTTCTTGTCAGTGTTTTCACATATTCCTTTCATCTCCTATTCTGCGCAATACCACCTCATCCCTCATCTGATCAGTTCACCTAATTTTCAACATTCTTCCGTAGCACCACATTTCAAATACTTCGATTGTCTTCCGGTTTTCCCACAGTCCATGTGTAATTACCATACAGTACTGTGCTCCAAAATCACATTCTCAGACATTTCTTCCTCAAATTAAGGCCTACTTGTTGATATAAGTAGATTTATCTTGGCCAGTAATGCCCTTTTTGCCAGTACTAGTCTGCTTTTGATGTCCTCCTTGCTCCGTCCGTTACGGGTGGCTCTACTGCCTAAGTAGCAAAAGTTCTTAACTTCCTCTACTTCGCGATCAGCAATCCTAATGTTAAGTTCCTCGCACTTCTCATTTCTGCTACTTCTCATTACTTTTGTCTTTCTTCTATTTACTTTCTGTTCATATTTTGTAGTCATTAGACTGCCCATTCCATACAGTAGATCCTGTAATTATTCTTCACTTTCACTGAAAATAGGAATATAATCAGCCAATCTTATCATCGATATCCTTTCATCTTGACTTTTAGTTCCTCTTTTGAACCTTCATTTTATTTCCCTCATTGCTTCTTCTAGGGATGTATTGAATAACAGGGGTGCAGACTACATCCCTGTCTAAAACCATTTTTAAACTGAACACTTCGTTCTTGGTCTTCTAGTCGTATTATTCCCTCTTGCTTCTTTTACATGTTGTATATTACCCCTCTCTCCCTATAGCTTACCCATACTATTCTCAGAATTTCGAACATCTTGCACCATCTTACGGGTCGACAAATCCTGTGAGAGTGTCTTGATTTTTCTTTAGTCGTGCTTCCACTATAAACCGCAACGTCAGAAATATCTCTCTGGCGCCTTTACCTTTCCTAAAGCCAAACTATTCGTCATCTCACACATCCTCAATCTTCTTCTTCATTGTTCTGTATATTATTCTTGTCAGAAAATTGGACGCATGAGCTGTTAAGCTGAATGTGCGGTAATTTTCGCACTTGTCCGTTCTTGCAGTCTTCGGAATTTTGTGGATGATATTTTTGCGAAAGTCATATGCTATATTCCCAGACTCATACATTCAGCACACCTGCTGCCTCTTCCCCAAAGATTTCAGAAATTCCGATGGAATAATATCCATCCCTCCTGATTTTCTTAATTCATTCAAAGCTCTTTTAAATTCTGTTTCCAATACTGGAGCCCCTGTCTCTTCTACATCGACTCCTGTTTCTTTTTCTATCACGTCTCCAGACAAGTCTTCACCCTCAGAGGCCTCCAGTGTGCTCATTCCACCTATCCGCTCTCTTCTCTGCATTAAACAGTGGCATTCCCATTGCAGCTTTAACGTTACCAGCCCTGTTTTTAATTTCACGGAAGGTTGTTTCGATTTTTCTAACTGCCTTCATAAGTATCTGTTCATTCCTTGGTACTGCCGTATCTCAATTCTTTACATATTGATTCTTCCTGACTAATTTCTTGAACTTCAAGCTACTCTTCACCACTACTCATCTGAGTCTATATCTTGTACTCTGTACACTTTTCAATCCAGTGGCTGATTTCTGAGTCCATGCCTGACCATGATGTAGTGCAAAGGAAATCTTTCCATATCTCCCGGTATTTTCCGAGTTTACCTCCTGCACGCCCTACCGATGACGTTATAAATCCGTAACAGATGGCAAATGGCTTGGAAGAGAAGCTGAACGAAACGAATGGTGTCTCACAAGATTAACATTATTAAAAGCAAAACGAGAGAAATGGAATATAATTGAATCAAATCAGGCGACGCTGACGGAATTACGTTGGGAATAGCATACGGAAAGTATTAGATGACTTTCGTTATTTGGGCATAAAAATAACTGACAGCAGCCAAAGTAGAGAGTATATAAACTGCAGGCTAACAACAGCACTGAAATTATTTCTGAATTCTTTTCACATCGAATACAGTGTTAAGTGCTAGGTTGTCTTTTCTGAAGCTGTTCGGAATGTAGACTTCTACGGGAGTGAAACGTTAATGGTAAGTATCGAAGTTAAGAATAGAACGGAAGCTTGTGAAATGTGGTATTAGAGAAGGCCGCTGTAGTTCAGGTCTGTAGCTAGGACAACTGACGAGGCAGTACAGAACCACGTTGTGGAGAAAAGGCATTTGAAGCACAAGGTGGCTAAAGGAAAGTATTGCTTCGAAGGACGACTGCTGAGAGAAGTTTGGCAACGGAGGGAAGTGTGGATGGCAAACATTGTTGTGGAAGAGCAAGGCTTGACTACGGCGAGAAAGTACAAATGGACGCAGGTCGGGGTCCTTATTCGGAGATGTCGAGGCTTGTCTACGACAGAGTAGCATGAGAGCTGCATTTTCGGACTCAAAACCACAACAAGACATACCTGGTTTTCGTATAGTAAGGGGCACAGTGTTTCTGTGATGACAGTACACCGTAACTTATTAAGTACGAATGCCTTTTCATGTTAAACTTCGTGCTAGATAAAAACAAATTGCCCGACCGAGACTCGAATATGGGACTCTTACCTTCCGAGATGAGACACCGGCGGAAGAAAAGCTGAGAGGAGAGGTTGTGTGTTATTTTTGAGTAGATCAGTCGGAAAAAGAGTCTGTAGAGCACTTATCCACGTAGGCAAAGGCCTCGAGTTGGAATCTCGATCGGCCACATAGTTTTGATCTGCGAGGAAGTTTCATATCAGCACACAGGCCGCTGTAGCTTGAAAATTTCATTCTTTCATGTTAACATGTATAGTGCACACTCTAGATTTTTCTCCTTTGTAAACAACCAGTGAGCCATACCAAAGTCTTCCTAACTTTAGTCGTAGTTTGGTATGAAAGTGGGAAATGATTTTTATATTAAACCTCCTGTTGACACAGACATCATTGGAGAAGGTACACGTTCAGTGTGGGCAGTTCTGGATAACTAGGTAAGACGTGATACGGAGAGATTTCGTGCGCATCAAATACTCCTATGCCACTTCACTCCCTGAGAACGATATTACCTGCCATCTTCACGCATGAATGACGTTGACGATAGTCCCTCCATCTGCAAATTTGCCTGTTGACTTTACGCGTGTCTCGTGACAGAGAGAGGTAGCAGATAAACCTGATGTAATAAATAACGTCTATTTGGTGAGGGTTGTTTGCAGCTGTATGATTAATGAATAAATTATATTATTCACTCAAACTGTGCTGCCTGTGCTTGTAGCATGTAGGCTATTGCTTGGACTTCAGCAAGGAGCTATCGATATTTAATTTAGGATCACTCATGACAGCGCAGCAGTCTTACATGCTTAAATGTCTACGATACACGCTGTTCGCCAATCAGACTGTTATTTTGGATGTAACCATAACGTAACAAATAGTTAACAGCACATAGTCAATGGTTAAAATCGTGGTTCTGCCAAGAGTGCACTACTTTTCTCAAAAATCAAACTTCTGTTGCAATTTTGAATTTAATTTTTGGTGAAGGCTTGCAGATTCGGCTGAAGTGAAACTGAAGCAGTAGGTAGTGCAGAAAACTATGGTACGAGACGGTGTGGCAGGCTGCCAATTTACAAGACTCTTATTCTCAGTTCTATGTGTGAAAACTTGTGGTTAGTTGGTCACCTTCGGCATGTAGAATGTCATCCACCTAACGATTCCTCTGTGAAGACACGTTAGCCACGTCAAGCTTCGGTTCTTCTTCCTGTTTTGTTATACGTATTCCACAGGGACGCATTACTAGGTTCAATGCCAGTGACCGTTGAATATTCTAATCTTGCGTGCTGTATCCAAAGATACTTAAAATTATGTAGTATATACAACATTATTCTCGAACTGAATGGAAAATATGTGTAAAAAAAACGAATACAACAATTTTTCTTGTGGATATACCATCAATTATGATGTCAATGTCTGTAGCAATAGGGAGAAAAAGATATAAGTATTTAAAGTTTTTTTAAAAATAAATGCAGAGGGTTAAAGATGAAAATATCATTCCAGAATGTTGTCTTGTAGACAACTGTCTTCCAACCTTTTCTATCTACACACCTCGATTCGCTCGCATTCAGTTCTGTGAAATGAGTCTCCTCCTTTACGGAATTGCTGCTGAGAAAGAGAATACCTTAACACCGGAGCATTGCTTTTATTATTCTCCTTCTGAAGGAAAGAGATAGACAAGACAAAAAACTGTAAACATATCAACCTCCTCTCCGTAACGTACAAGACATTGTCTACAATTATCACCAGCCAGCTCGAAAAAAAGATTTAATTTCAATCAGTTAAACGTACGATCAGATTTTATACGTGAGTATAGGTCAATGTATCACAAGAGAGTCGTGAACTAACTACAGAACATTGTTTTTGACTGAAATGTATACAAAAAGCCTTGAGGAAGAAGGCACTGCTTCACCCAAAACACATCAGTGCTGTAGCTTTCTTTACATTTCACCAATTAGCGGACAACGCGTAATTGAATGAAGAAACAAGCTACTTTTACCAGGAGCCCTAAATAAAGTTTTCAGTGGAAAGTAAGAAGAAATACGTTTTAACTGACCTTCTATGCACAATCTTGGCGTTGGCGATGACGCTGTGTTGTTTGCCTTCAGTGCAGATAAACTTAAAATTATGCAAGTTTGAAAATAATGAAAGGCAGTTTTAAAATAAATTATAATAAACCTGAAGTAATGTGCAATCAAAGCATCGAAAAGAAAATAGTACATATGAACACTGAATAATTTGGTGGCTTATTGTGTATAGCAAAATCGAAGATAAAGACTGTACGGCGATGATGAGACGCAGGGACAGGACAGTAAAAACAGCCTGGAACGTTTTTAGTTAACTGAATGAAGTCTTCCTTTACATTCACTACGTCTGGAAAGGGAGTTTTAAACCTACTATTTTGCTTTCATCTAGTGAGACAGTGACTTTTAATGCAAAAGCGATTCAAATGTTAGGACTGGATCAGGGAACTGAGTACAAGATTGTCTACGTTGTACAAATTAAACTAAGATTTTATCTACGTAGTGCAAAATGGAGATTTTGTAAGTGTAGTTGTGATGTGATTAAATTAATACCATTTTTGACTGTTATGGTAAGGTAACGAACGAAGCCGGTAATCACCTATAACACATAGCAACTGTGACTTTAATGAGTAATGTGTTATAATATTCTCACAATTGCTGTGTGTCGTTATAGGTAATACGCCTGCTCCTATAAAAAATAGAGATAACCTAGACATGTAGTCGGATACTAGGGGTACCAAGAAAGTTATTTGCAGAATTCAAAGAGAATATGGATGAATCATATCAGAAAATGTGAAATTAATGGCAAACTGCTCATAATGATACCCGTAATAAGAAAGCGATTGTTGATTATCAGTTGAGCGCATGGAAGAGGGGGATGGGGGATGGAGACATTGTCAATTCAGCTTTACGTGAAAGTGCATATATATATATATATATATATATATATATATATATATATATATATATATATATATATATATATATATTCAGCTGCGCCATTCCGAACTGAGTACATTCGTACGTTTATCTTTACTATGCGGTATTGAATCCGCAAAGCAAAATCCAAATGGTCTTATCACTTCCTAAGTTCAATGTAAAGAAAGTTTCTAGTATGGAATTTTTTATTGCCTTGATCGCGTGTAGGTACTCTGGATTACTAGTTTCGATAGGACTAAGCAACCATCTTTGGATTCACACTCCACTGGTTGTCAACTGACGCTGTGCGATAAAAGGGACTTTATTTCCGTAATAAAGAGAGAGTAGGATATTAAAAATGTAACTGTGACATCATAACAAGACAAAGTCATACAAGTGTGGCACATCAAGAAGTGCCCCATGTGCCTGGCTTGGCTGCCGGCTGTATTTTATGTAGCTACATATAATCAGTATGTTGTGCTGCGCGGGGTAACCGCCTGGCCACGGTTCGCGCGGCTCTCACCGTTAGAGGTTCGAGTCCTCCCTCAGGTGTGTGTGTGTGTGTGTGTGTGTGTGTGTGTGTGTGTGTGTGTGTGTGTGTGTGTGTGTGTGTGCGCGTGCGTTGTCCTTAGCGTATGTTGAAGCTAGGTTGCAGTTTGGTCCCATAGGAACTTAGCACAGATTTTCAGTATGTTGCCGCAGCCAAGCCAGAAGATATGGGGCGCTTCTTGATGTGGCACACTTGTATGGCTCTGTCTTGCCATAAGAGGGCAGTAACATTATCAGTGTCTACTCTCGTTTTATTATGAGTCCGTTACGACGGTTCGGAAGCAAACGTACGTTTTATCGTACAGCGTGATTTCATAATCTGTACACTGTGGATCTGAAGATGGCAGCTTAGCCCGGTCAAAACTACTAATCCAGGGTAGCTAAACGCAATCAAGGCGATAAAAAAACTTCAAATCTGAAACTTTATTGACACTGAATTCTTTAACCGCTCTCCAGCCGACAAAATCAGGTATTTACAATACTTCCATAGTTGTTTCACAGACAGATTAACACATTGCGTAAAAGAAACATCCTGCACAGAGAAACAAAGGATGTGAGAAAAAATAACAACAGTTGTGTTACTGACCACAACTGCCGTCTCCAGCTGACGCAACCGGCACCTGAGGGAGCAGAGCGATATGATAACTGTGCACAGGACGGAAGGTATGACAAAACTCGTGCTCTGACCGGTTGTTGCTATGGTAGCTCTCCTGTAAACAAGTAGCTGTCACCCACTAGAAAATAACGTGAATCGAGGTAAGTAGAGATTTCAAACTAATCAAATAACTTAATGAACAATTAGGCTTCGAATAGCAAAGAAAACAAGACGGAAATGAGCGTCATACTGCAAAATTCTGCATTTTTAGTTAGAAAATTGCTATGAATACGTGGTAAATGCATTTTCAAGCTTTCATCTGACCACTTCCACCTAAAATAATTGATGTGTTCACTAAATTAAGCACAACACAGTTACTTATTTATATGCATTAGCTCTATCAAAAGACGATTACCACTTTTGCTTAGTAAAACATAGTACACGTTAAGCAGTTCAATGAAATGCAAGGGTGTATGCAGTGTATATAAGCCCCAGTAGCGGAAAATTAATACAAAATAATAGGCTGAAGCAATGAGTTCAAGTAAATTTTCATTCTTATATTACACCGGTGACCACAACAGAGTATTTACTCAAATGGTTCAAATGGCTCTGAGCACTATGGGGCTTAACATCTAAGGTCATCAGTCCCCTACAACTTAGAACTACTTAAACCTAACTAACCTAAGGACATCACACAAATCCACGCTCGAGGCAGGATTCGAACCTGCGACCGTAGCGGTCGTGCGCTTCCAGACTGCAGCGCCTATAAGCGCTCGGCCACTGCGGTAGGCAGAGTACTTACTAAGATGACGTTGGTCCCAGTAGAAATACTGTATTGGAGAGCAGTTTTATTATCATTCAGTTGCAGTGGAGTCCTGTGCATTCATGCATAAAGTTTGTCGGCTTAAAGGTATCGGTTTTCATGTTGGGACATCGTGTTCTGTGTTATTTCCATCTCTTGACGCAATATGTCGAGTGCTGTAGCCACTAAGGGCAGGTTTAGGTCACTATAGCGTACTATAGAACAATTTCGTTTTCCTGCAATTGCAACAGAGTCTCGCAGATCGTGTACAGAGATTGTCATCCTAGAGGCGTCAGATGTCAACTTCTGAGATGGTGTTCCGTGTTACTCATCCCTTGTCGATACAAATTCAAGGGATGTTACCAGAGTTGGGTCCATATGAGCGGAGTTTCACTAAGCTTCAGTTGCAATGGAGTAGTGTAATTCGTATTGTCCAGTCAGCAGTGTCGGTTGTCATCGTGGGATGACGCTGCCCTGTCAGATCCCGCAGATACTAAAGAGGGTACAGGTTTGGGAATGGTACTGGACAAGGGTTTTGATGAACATCTGGAGTCTGTGTTCAATAATGAGAGAAGTTACAACGATACTGTCGCCTCTTTTCCCATATTCAAATACCTCTTTATGTAAATTTTTTCGAGAGTGTTGTTGCGTGCGTGAAGCAGACTAACATCCCTACGACCGCGCCTGTCTTACACAGCGTGTAAAAGCGTGAGCGCGAACCTGAACAACAATACTTGAATTTGAACACTATATTAATCTATAATTCACGCTTTGGTTAATCTTGATGTCGTCTCTACCTCATTAAGATTTAATTTGGCTACTGGTCTTCTTTTGAAGTGTTCAAAAGCTGCGTAGCTGTATTTACCAACAAAGTATTCGAAGCATTCACTGTGCACCTTACTTTCTGTTTTCCATATCATAGTGGCTACATCCACCACTCGAACAGGAGCCGTGACTAGAACTGTGACTGTACTCACCTTGAGAACTTCCTGCTGAACATTAAAAATAACATTTGCTATATAGGGACGTCACGAAGATTGAAAGTTGAATCTGTTCATTCAAGTTGGAACTTATTCAAGTTAGTTTTTAATGAAATAAACAATCGCTTTTGGGTACCAGAATGAAACTGACTCTTTTCAGTATTTTAAAGCTAATACTTGTCATTTGAATAAAGGTAATGTACTTTTCATACTTTAAGAATATGACTTTACGGAAACGATATGCTGATATATATGCCGACTGCATATATATTGTAACAACTATATACTACAACGTGAACATGGCATTTGGATACAGTCATAACGAAACAGGAAGTATAAAAAGAAAATCTGAAAGTAGACTTGTCATGTCGTCATTTGTAATGGCAAATAGAAATAGTAATTGCAAATGCTGTGTATGTAAATCCATCACTTTACAGATCAGAAGATGACAATCTTAACTGTTGAAACCGGTCATAAACAATAAATAATATTGAAGGCGACCTTACTACAGTTGTGGAAATCAATTTTCCTCAAGTGATGTAGCAAAGCGATCCATCAGTAAATGGGTAATGGGCGTCGGGTTGTTTTGGGGAAGAAGACCAGCGAGGCCATCGGTCTCATCGGATTAGGGAAGGACGGGGAAGGAAGTCGGCCGTGCCAATTGAAAGGAACCATCCCGGCATTTGCTTGGAGCGATTTAGGGAAATCACGGAAAACCTAAATCAGAATGGCCGTACGCGGGATTGAACCGTCGTCCTCCCGAATGCGAGTCCAGTGTTAAATGAGTAATACTCTGCCTCTTTAAATTTAAGGAAACACTGCAGCTACCGTTTCTGCTGTTACAATTGTAGTTACAGCTGAAAGTCTGACCAGAAAAATGCAATGGATTTCGAAATAAAAAAATAACACTCTGTATTGTAAATGACAATATACTCAACAAAACACACTTGATCACAAAACGATTTGAATTAGGCCTGGCTCTCCTCTACAAAATGACCATTAAGTATTTCGTATCCTGCCTTGTTGTGTAGAGAGCAACTGAGGATGTGCAACGGAAAAAATACTTACACACATACATACACACACACACACACACACACACACACACACACACACACACCTCTGGTTCAAACGATATGACATTGGCAATGCCAGACTCCACATTTCCTACGTGCATGAAGAAAAGTTGCGCAGTCATTGAGCCTGGTAAAGTTTGCAGACGCGGCTAATAATTACCAGAGACGACTTTTTAGAACAGAAGCATTTATAAACATTTTCCTCTCATAGTTTATACAGGTATTAGCATAAACAGTAAAGTCTTGCGGAACACATAAAAAAACGTGGTCTTCCACTGTCACTGCTGTCTGGTTACTTCTGCTATGCTCAAGCCGCGTGCAGGAAAGTGTCTTCCACGTAAAAGGTGTTGTCAAAACGTAAAGCGACAAGGCCACCTGTTACCTCTATGTCAGCACTGTCCGCCAGGGCTGCATGCTCCGCCTTTTCCTTGTTGAAAAGGCGTTCACCAAAAGGAAACGGGAAGGACAAAAGCTAGGAATCCATCAAGCCTAATGGCTTCCTTCTTTCTTTTGCATGTTTTTATATTTTTTGCAATAATAATTAATAATAAGTGAATAATAAACTCTCAATGTACGCAAATGATTTTCTGCTTTACTCTAAAATAATAATTTAATTGTGTATTTATCATTGCAATTAAATATTTAGAAAATTTAGTGAATAAACACGTCAGATTTCGACAGCACGTTTTTATACATGGACATTAACACTGCTCCATTATAAAGTGTGTGTACTCCATTATAAAGTGTGTGTACTGGTGGTGTTCTCTTGGAAGAGCAACCCGCACTGACGTTGTAGGAACGGCTACAGAATGGGCTGGACAGTGTTAAAGATGCATCCTTTCTCAACGACAGCCGACGTGTAAAGCTACTGCAGGCTATGACTTCCCACATCATCATGCCTGGAACGGGCCCTGGAAGTCATAGTCTTCTGGCGGAGCAGCTGCTGCCGAATGCTGACGCCAAGGCTGCATCTGGTCTCATCAGTAACCAAAATTTTGCTATTCATCGTTCCATCGAGGTGTGGCATTCGTTATCGGAGGAAGTTTGCACTACGATGTTGTATGGGAGGAAGCCAAGCACGCAACACTTGTTTCTAGCCCAGATTCCAGGGAAGGCTTTCTGATGGACTTTCTACTTAGATTTCCAGCCACCTAAGAAGCTTCTAAAACAAACGAAAAGTGAAACAATATTATTCTTTTATTTGCTGATTTATTTACAGTTTTTATGCTTCAGTTAATACAATCACCATCAGAGAGCTATCACTTTTGCGAAGCCGTTACGTTTTTGTAATCTTCTTTTATTACTACCCCCGCCCCTCTCGACCTTTTCCTCCTGCCAGGTTTCACTTTTTCCTTTTGTAAGGTCCCTTAAGTTGAAGTAAAAAATAAATATTGTACTTCAGTCCCCGTCAACTGAATCATTGGTTTGACTATCTCATTGATGTACCGGGCGTGAACTGTCGGAAATGGTACGTCAGAACGATTTTTTCAACATATGGATAGTGCATTTACTGAATTTTCGGAAGTTTTGAAATAGTCTGTAAAGTGGTATCTTAGGCGGCAAGCAGTATCACGGTGTACAACTAACATTTACAATAGTCACTTATCTTAATGAAGTTTAGACTAAAGATTTCTTAATCGACATTCTCAGTAACACAAATCATTTTATATTGTTTTATATTGTGTCGAGCTCAAATAAAGATATATATGAGGATTTTTCTATAAAATTTGAAGGAAGGAATAACTCTTTAAACTTGCCTGTACTATTCCATCAGTCATTCAATAGCATTATATTCTTTATTTAAACGAATTGACTTCTGTTGAAAATAACAAATAATTGTCAATTCGAAATAAATTTGCTGACAGAGAAAATGATGGCACCAGCCATGTTAATACCTAACATGGCTAGTGCCAACATATTCTCTGTCAGCACACTACCTATTATTGGTACATGACAGTTTGTGTCAGACCTCTTCTAGAACACGTATTTATCACTGATCGTTAGCCGTCGCCTCAGCTTCCTCGGGTATCCGTGTACGCCTCCTGCACTGACCCAAATTTCCATAAGTCACACTGTCTACACCCTACTCCATAGTCACCTGCATTCATAACGTAATACTCGCAGCTTTACTTTGTATTCCTGCACCAGTGAGAACGAGGCTACGAGAAAACCGGACCTATTATACTATCGTCTTGTGGTCGTTTCAGCATGTGTTGATTACGTGAATGTCTGGGGAACAGAAAATGGTTCAAATGGCTCTGAGCAGTATGGGTCTTAACTTCTGAGACAACAGTCCCCTGTAACTTAGAACTACTTAAACCTAACTAAGGTTCGAATCCTGCCTCGGGCATGGATGTGTGTGATGTCCTTAGGTTCGTTAGGTTTAAGTAGTTCTAAGTTCTAGGGGACTGATGACCTCAGATGTTAAGTCCCATAGTACTCAGAGCCATTTGAACCATTTTTGAATCAAGTATTCGCAGTCAGGGAATTTACTTCGAATCGATTTCAGACGGCTGTCAATCATCATTAATGTCTGTTCATCCAGACAAGCAAATAAAAAAAAAATTATCAGTACAAGTCAAATGCGACAACTCACATAATCATAGTCAATGATATCGTTTTATTATAAACACAATAAATTATTCGTACCGAATTTGGCGCATATAAAGGGGCGCTGCGTATATAGTATCATCACACTTTGTGAACATCTCATGTTGAAGACCAGTTTCTGAACTTCATGCAGTGTTCAAAATGTTCTTATTTGTTTTCCATTTGCAATGGATCATCCGAGAAATCGTTCTGAGCTATCACTCTGTCTGTTATAGTTGTAGTAGTGTGACGATTTGCTATCATTTAGTATCTTACAAATGTCGCACGACGACAAATTGTCGTTGCTCACTTGTTGCATCCGTGACCACAGTAACATTTCCACTAGTACAATCACAGGTAAACATTGTCTGTCATGTAACATGACGGCAGAGAAGGTAAACTTAGGACAGAGACGAAAAATCGTTAAACAGGATTTTCAGGTCTACGAAACTAACTGATGAAAGTAAAATGTTCCTAGAGAACAGTCTCAACAAATGTAATGCGATTGGAACTACATACACCAGAGATTTATGTTAGTTTGATACAATGAGACCTTTTGTACCGAGCGAGATGGCGCAGTGGTTAGCACACTGGACGCGCATTCAGGAGGACGACATTTCGAAACTGCGTCCGGCCCTCTAGATTTGGTTTCCCGTGATTTCGCTAAATCGCTCCAGGCAGATTCTGGTATGGTACCTTTGAAAGGGTATGGCCGATTTCCTTCCCCGTCCTTCAAGCATTCCTTGCTCGAGCTCCCTATCCAATTACCTCGATGACGACGGAACATAAAACCCTACTCCATCATGTATAAATGAGATGAAAGGAAAAAAAGCGATTTCAATGAATCGCACAGTCAAACTATCACCCACTGAAAACAGTTAAGGCACAATGAGCAAGTCTCCTTTTGCACTGTTCCGCGGGATATGTGGAGTAGATCAGGGGAGGCGGAGAATCCAGACCAGTCATAATCAAAATATACACGGGTGTACTGCCGGTCTATAGCGTCCAACGAGCACAATATTTCGGCGATCAAACATGTCGCCATCATCAGGTGATCCGTACGCTATGGCTGCTCAGGGGGAACTGTGACCGTTAACGCTTGTAAGAGACAGTCGAGCAGTATCGGACAGCAGTTTCTCAACTCTGGGGCTGATGGAAGCGCTTGAAACGCCACTGAAGATTGGACAATGGAGCAACGATACCTCTCATGTTTTGTTTCAAAACAATAATAAGTTTCGGAATGGCAACAAGTTATATGTAAAATCATCCTTTAAAATGTTTTAAGGTTCCTATAATTCTGAAGTCAAACAGTAAACTATGCAAAGCTGAGTAACTTGCTTGAGATGGAGTCTGTGAAGCTCATGTGAATTCCAGGTAATCGGTCGAGCTCACAATTGGACTGCGAGAAAGAAATCTGTTCTCAATTAAATTTTGATGACTTTATGTTAAATGTTGGCCCTGAATGCTGTGACTGTTTACCAGATCTGTTGTCGTCAATACAAAATAAATGATCACTGAATAAAACGCATTTGACTTTATCTGTCAAATCTGTTTGAATTCACAATGTAGCACTTCCATAAAATATTTCACTCCAACCTTGCTTCTTTCTACACTCCTGGAAATGGAAAAAAGAACACATTGACACCGGTGTGTCAGACCCACCATACTTGCTCCGGACACTGCGAGAGGGCTGTACAAGCAATGATCACACGCACGGCACAGCGGACACACCAGGAACCCCGGTGTTGGCCGTCGAATGGCGCTAGCTGCGCAGCATTTGTGCACCGCCGCCGTCAGTGTCAGCCAGTTTGCCATGGCATACGGAGCTCCATCGCAGTCTTTAACACTGGTCGCATGCCGCGACAGCGTGGACGTGAACCGTATGTGCAGTTGACGGACTTTGAGCGAGGGCGTATAGTGGGCATGCGGGCGGCCGGGTGGACGTACCACCGAATTGCTCAACACGTGGGGCGTGAGGTCTCCACAGTACATCGATGTTGTCGCCAGTGGTCGGCGGAAGGTGCACGTGGCCGTCGACCTGGGACCGGACCGCAGCGGCGCACGGATGCACGCCAAGACCGTAGGATCCTACGCAGTGCCGTAGGGGACCGCACCGCCACTTCCCAGCAAATTAGGGACACTGTTGCTCCTGGGGTATTGGCGAGGACCATTCGCTACCGTCTCCATGAAGCTGGGCTACGGTCCCGCACACCGTTAGGCCGTCTTCCGCTCACGCCCCAACATCGTGCAGCCCGCCTCCAGTGGTTTCGCGACAGGCGTGAATGGAGGGACGAATGGAGACGTGTCGTCTTCAGCGATGAGAGTCGCTTCTGCCTTGGTGCCAATGATGGTCGTATGCGTGTTTGGCGCCGTGCAGGTGAGCGCCACAGTCAGGACTGCATGCGACCGAGGCACACAGGGCCAACGCCCGGCATCATGGTGTGGGGAGCGATCTCCTACACTGGCCGTACACCTCTAGTGATCGTCGAGGGGACGCTGAATAGTGCACGGCACATCCAAACCGTCATCGAACCCATCGTTCTACCATTCCTAGACCGGCAAGGGAACTTGCTGTTCCAACAGGACAATGCACGTCCGCATGTATCCCGTGCCACCCAACGTGCTCTAGAAGGTGTAAGTCAACTACCCTGGCCAGCAAGATCTCCGGATCTGTCCCCCATTGAGCATGTTTGGGACTGGATGAAGCGTCGTCACACTCGGTCTGCACGTCCAGCACGAACGCTGGTCCAACTGAGGCGCCAGGTGGAAATGACATGGCAAGCCGTTCCACAGGACTACATCCAGCATCTCTACGATCGTCTCCATGGGAGAACAGCAGCCTGCATTGCTGCGAAAGGTGGATATACACTGTACTAGTGCCGACATTGTGCATGCTCTGTTGCCTGTGTCGTTGTGCCTGTGGTTCTGTCAGTGTGATCATGTGATGTATCTGACCCCAGGAATGTGTCAATAAAGTTTCCCCTTCCTGGGACAATGAATTCACGGTGTTCTTATTTCAATTTCCAGGAGTGTATAAAAAAAATAACCATCTGATTGCCAAAATCAAGCGATGTGCAAACGGAGGTGGGATTTCATCAGTACTCAAAAATGTTATTCAGCACAGAACTCGCGATGTGCAGTGCAAGTGTGTAGTCAAAGAAAACAAAGAAAACAAATGAAAAATCAGGTACTAATCTCACCGAGAAAGAAATAACTGAATCGGTACTTAAAGTTTTAACTGATAATTATTAAGTTATAGCAGCTATACAGGTTGCCACACTTCTCACACATCAACTAATTCGAAAAATCTCTCACAAGACTGGGTTGAGTGCTACATTCATTGGTGTTGGGCCCATGAGAATTGTGCCCGTAAAGAGCTGAGCACTACACTTGTGTCATAAATGTGTCACTGAACGTTACATTATTTATATCGATGTTGTTCTATTCTGTTAAACAAGTGCTTTATGAAGCTTAGATTATTCGAGTCAATGTTCTTTCACTTCAAAGCTTAATACTTTAGTTTAATGTCCATTTACGGTGGAATTGAAACTTTTTTGAAACAAAAATACCTTTTTTCACTTCAGAATTTCACGTCTGATTAATACTCCTCTTCAAAAATTAAAACGACTGATATGCAAAGGATGGAAAAAATATAAAATAATCGACGAAAGTATATTCTTATACCATTGGATTTTATAATTTCATTAAGTAACATATCATACTACTTTTTAGTGTGAAGAATGCTCCAATACAATCTTCCGGAAAAAATATATGATTTCGAAAAAGTTTGCGTGTCCTCCATAATTACGGGGCCACTTACCGTGGAGCGGCTCCCGCCACTGTACCTGATAGTGTTATTTCTAGGGCTCTTTTTGTGAGTAAGGGAAACAAGATGACTGTAGCTATAACTGCGCAGACTAATGTAAAAGCTCTCTCAAAGAAAACATGCAATAGAGTTACTTGAGATGAAATTGTTCTTGGAAATATCCATTAACCGTGACGAATAGACTGTAATGAGAACTTGTAGCACTTGCCACCGCCATTCATCGTTAAGGAAAGGCCGAGTCCGTTCTTTGAGTCCACGGCGGTTACTGCTCTCTGCCAGGAAGGCGCTGACGTCACGGCCGCCGCAGGCGCGCCTCGCGGTCTAACCGGGAGCAAACAATGTCGTCTGCGCGCAGTGTGGGGATGCACCGACGGGAAGACTGACCCCAGACGCCGGGGTATAAAGGTTGCTGTCAGCTGGGAGCTTGAGGCATCCACTGGCTGGCAGAGAAAACAGCAGCATCAGCCCGACCGCCGCGGAGGAACAAGTAAGTATGAGGAGGCAGCTATACTTCCGGCAAAGATGCTGGTCCTTGATGTGAGATACACAGTATTAATGCTACGAACTTTCATAGGAAATATGGAAGTAATACAGACATTTTACGTGTTAATTCTAGTAAAGCTAGACACTGATTAAGATTACTAATAGGTGAGAGTGACACACAAAATGTTTAAATTTTGTTACTGTTACTGGCAAGTTTATTCGCACCTTCCCTGTTAGTCTTGCCAATTGGTAATAAAGAAAGATGTCGTACAATATTAGTCAGTTAGTACTAAAGGAACTGATGGCAGCCAGACAGTATTTTCCTATTGCTTTATTGCCCTTAACCAGTTTGATATGCAGTCAACAGGAGGTGCACATTTAGTTTAACACCGTGCGAAGCTACTGAGAATCTTGACGTTCGCAGTTAATAGCGATCTTCTTTCTCCTTTTCAGCGTAGGTACGGAATCTATGTCAGAGGGCGCATTTTACATGTTTCATGCACTTCAAGCTCAGCTGCAGCACAATAAGTAACATACTGTGGCCAACGAAATTAGAAATTACTGTCGATTTTGACATTGTCATCACATATCTAATTTTTCATCATATCACGTTAATGTGTTAACAGTAGGGCCTATAATTTGTATGATAATCACCAATTTTGAAACAAAGTTTCACCTTGAGCAGGCTACTGGTAATACAAAACTAACAGCAGCTAAGAATTTTTTCTCCACTAGAAGCTGTTTAATCCTTCCTGGACCCCAGTCGTATACAGGTTGACTAGTACGTATCGTTCGACAGTAATATACATTACACTACAGTTAGCATCGGTTCAGATTAATGATTAATACAATCCTTTTTATACAACAGCCTAACCATTCACCATCAAGGAACAAAACCACGACTATGTTTTAAAACAGTTTTCCCGCTTTCTTCAGTTATCTAATTGTTAAAAGCTCTCTGTGTGACAGGAACGTGTTCTCAAGGAGAAAAAATTAATTTCAATTATATCTTGCGAGCTGCAACATATACGGAATTACTTACTGCCTAATTATATTGCAACAGAACAGTTTTAATAGAGAAGAGGCCACAGACGTTTATCTGTGTAGAATAATCGGTTTGATCTCCACATTGACCCTCATGCTGCTACAGTATCGGGTAGACAATGTGACTTTACCATAAGTTATTTTCAGGAATCTTATGTTTCCAATTCTTAAGCACGTCTGATGAGTTAACAATACGTTCCGAAGAATTGAATTTCCATTTTCGTTAAGAATGGTAAAGATTGCTATACTCAACACTGGAATGAAGTCTGTACGTCGGTGACAAATCTCTTCATCAATATCCGAATCTCGTGCGGTCTAGTGAAGTGCTGGTAATGACCAGTTAGTTTGCTTTATGAGCTACCTCCAGGGACAACAGTGAGCTACGCTCAGCTATGGGCGTTCGTACAAAAAATAACTTCCTTTCTAGTAAGACGCCGCTCTTGTTTAATTCATGGCGATAGATCAGAAGACGGGGAGAATTATTTAATCTTATGTCGGTTGTCCTTCCTATGAATCTTCATTTCTCTGATGTTTCACCAGATATTTGAAAGCTCGTTTTTTCCCATTGGATAGCTGAAGTCAGCCCTAAGACATACTGCTTATCATGTCATGAAAGCTGGAGTTGTACACACTCAATCGTCAGTGCAGTCACTAGTTAGTCTACTGCGATGGTCCTTTATATCGATGTGTTTTCACAGGGACATTAAAACAGGAAGAAACACAATACTCCAGCAGCGAATGCTGGAGTACTGGTTAGTCTTCGTGTTTCACTGTCACATTTAATACATATCGATAAGACGACTGTCTCATTAAACTAATTTGGGACCGGTCTGTCGAGTGGACTCTTGAAATTCTGATTTAAAAATCACTTTCTCAGTAACAAGAAACAAACTGACGCTTCCCGTCGACCCCGCTCGTTGCATGAAAGACATGAAAGCAGTATTTGTTTGGACCAACTCCAGCTAAATGTTGAAAAACTAAATTGCAAATATCCGCCGAAACACAAGGGAAAATTTGACTGGCAGCTCTTGGGACAGAGGAGAGATCCTGTAGAGAGGACATCTCCTGCGTTGAAGTGTAAAATAAAATCGTGGGTAACAGGACGATGGCAAAATAGAACATGGTAGCGGTGTGTAACGTCTGCTTTAAGACCGCACTGAATTTGCAGGCAAGGTCTGCCTTATATCTGTGGGTCTGATCTTTCAACAGCCATAGAAGGACCGTACGAAGTTCAGAGTCGAACCCGAGCTGAATCGCTTCCGAGTAGAATTGGTTTCCCAGATGTGCTGGTCATACAAGAACCTATAAAATTCTTCTCACCCGACACGTTTAACATGTAGTTATTCCTTTTTGTATAATTAGAGTTAAGCTACTTTTCTGTGACACACACTAATATCGGTTTTCCAGTTAAAAGAACTCATAGTGTGAAATATTTTGCCCCAATCATTAAATTACAATACGCACTCTCGTACTTTGGAGTCGCTGGATACTCGCATTCCTGTTGATACAAAGATCATAACTTATGATACTCCCTTATTATTGTTGTTCGTTTCATCTGGACGCAGCAGCCATCAACTTTTCTGTTCCAGAGTCACGCAGAGTCAACCACTATGAAGACAGTCGTGCTGTTCCTCGTTCTGAACGCCGTAGTTCTCAGCTGTGCTTTCCCGTCTCCAGAGGACAAGGTAAAGCATGTTTATTTGTTTGCAGAGAAAAAAAAAGAACTTTCATTTGCCCAAACAACAGAGATTTATTACGTGGCTTGAAAGCTAACTGGTTCGTAATTAAATCAGACAAGAGTTAATGAAATCGATCTATCATCAGTCGGCAGATGATGGTTGAAGTGATCCATACAACAAGCAGAAATCGACAGACACAAGTATTGTTTTGACCAGAACCGAGGTGGAATCTTCCTACACGTCGGTCAGGGGCCTGAAGATGGCGTATTAAATCCCGAAACAGATAGCGAATTAAAATAAGTTTGGAAATTAGATGGCTGAAAGGTGTTTGAATTGACACCCTATAGTGAACGGCCGAGTCCCGGAACCATCTTTGAAAAGATGGACATACAGAGACTTAAAATTATACAGGTATACTGGAAGAGGCTCTCCATATTTTCCGTTCGTATTGTCTCTTACGCTTATACCTCTGCAGTTTGAAACAATGTAATTAAAACCAAATTACGTAAAAAGTAAAATTACAATACGTTAGCTTTGTTAGGAAGATAAAGAGAGGAAATAATCGTAAATAAAGTGACATCGTTACCGCTGACGTCTGGCAAATATCATCATCAGTAATACCACACAGGGTGTAAACAGAATAAACTGCCAATATTATACGGAAAGGTACATCCCGGTGTGCTTTACGGAAAACGTCTCGGAAAACCCCTAACGGTACTAACCAACCGCCGTGTCATCCTCAGCCTATAGGTGTCACCGGATGCGGATATGGAGGGGTGTGATGTCATAATGCCGCTACTTCTCAATCAAGTCGCTCCTCGCCGGCCGGGGTGGCCGAACGGTTCTAGGCGCTACAGTCTGGAACAGTGCGACCGCTACGGTCTCAGGTTCGAATCCTGCCTCGGGCATGGATGTGTGTGATGTCTCTAGGTTAGTTAGGTTTAAGTAGTTCTAAGTTCTAGGGGACTGATGACCTCAGAAATTAAGTCCCATAGTGCTCAGAGCCATTTCAAGTCGCTCCTCGATTTGCCTCAGAAGAGGTGATTGCATCCCGTTTTGCAACAGCGGTCGGCAGAGCGCAAGCGCTAGCCAAGCCCGTCTGCGCTTAACTTCGGTGATCTGACGAGAACCAATGTAAACACTGCGGCAAGCCCGTTGGCATACCGTTGTGTCACGTTATTTATTTTCCTGTTCCTAAAAGACAGATATTTGTATGTTTGATAGTAGACACATCTCTGTTTACTTTGTCAACTGTCGGCACACGATCTTGCTTGTGTATTATCGACAGCGATGTGGCGGCCAAGAAAGATAACGGACGAGTCAAGCAATGTAAACATTGGGCGTGTACAACAGCGCATGCCGGCGGCTAGGTACTACCGAAACAAGAAATTTAAATAGTCATTGGGGTGTCAAGACCGTGTAATTCGTTTTACGTAAACAATGAATTAAGTACAACCAGTCGTTTTCTCTTTTACATTGTCAGAACGAAGGTCGCGGTAGTAACGAAAAGTATCGATCGTGCAGGAAGTCTTCGTTGTGGGAAGTGTTTTGGATAAATTCGTAGAGCTCCCATCACAATACCATTTGCCTCGCCATAAATTAAATGAATATCGCCTAGTTCAGTGATAGTAAAACTCCCTTCCTTCCTAACATTTAACGGAGTTGCTACGTCTGCACAGATAACTCGACGACTGCCGACGATCGACATATTACAGTGACTCAACCAAGCAGGCCATTGTTAGAAATTTATAGTAAGTTCTTATGGGACCAAACTCCTGAAGTCATCGTCCCCTAGGCTTACACACTACTTAATCTAAGTTAAACTAACTTACGCTGATGGTAACGCACACACACACACACACACACACACACACACACACACACACACACACACACACACACCATGCCCGAGGGAGGACTCGAACCTCCGACGGGGGCAGCCGCGCGCACCGTGGTAAGGCCCCCAGACCGCGCGGCTACCTCACGCGGCAGCAGGACATTGTTGCCTACTTGTTTGCGACTTACGCCTGCGATGTCAATACGTGCAGAGGCAAATAACTCGAACCGATCGCTTATATAAATGTACCTGTGTTGGGGGAGGGATGGACGACGTAACCCGTAGTGTACTCATCCTGTTTCATGAATTCTCCCATTTCATTGTGCAAAACGTTTCCACAAGTCACGCCTAATCCGTATGTTCTGTCCAGAGTCCTTTCTAAAAACATTGTCACGAGATGAACAGTTTTGGCTGGGAAAACAGTAGGAAATGGACCAACATGTTACTAGACGTTTTAAATCCATTACATGTGTTCTGTTAATTGGAGTTTTTTGGCACTTTATACCGTTGACACCCTGCATAGCTACGTGGGATAGCGTGCTATACAGTATCCATAAGCGTGTCAATTTCCGCAAGTTACGAGGCTTGTTTTGAACTACAACTTTGTTCGGTATTGTATGTTACGCTTGCTTCGTTAGTGAATGGAGCTTATATTTGTGACAAGAGTACATTTGATGTTACTGCTTTTTGAAATATACAAAGGAAAAAAAAAGACGCACCACAAAAGAACTATCCGAATGGGACGTAAATTGGTAGATGTGATGTACATGTATAGACAAATCATTACAGTTTCAGAAAAACTATATGATTCATTCGAGAGACAGAGCAGGTCATTAATGCGTTCGTTCACCTCTAGTCCTTTGGTTGCCACCTACGTCATCTTTACAGCACGCCCCGTTGTGTTGCCCTCATGGCAAGCCGTCCTGAGCTTACATTCCAGCAAGATAGCGCTCGCTGACGCACGCCGAAAGTTTCTACTGCCCGTCTTCGTGCTTGCCTAACCCTGCCTTGGCCAACAAGAACGACCTCTCCCCAGTTGAGTACGTGTGGGACACTATGATCAGGGCCCTCCAACCACCTCGTGATTTTCACGATCTAGCGGACCAGTGGGAGAGAAAATGGCACGATATAACTCAGCAGGACATCCAACAAATCAATGAGTGCCAAGGCGAATAACTGCTAGTATAAGGGCCAAAGATTGACCAACGCGTTATTGACTTACTAAATTTGTGTAGCGGTTTCTCTTGAAGAAGTCATCCATTTTTTTCTGAAATAGTAATAGTTCGTTTGTCTGTACACGTTCATCACATCTACAGATTTCCATCCCATTTGGGTAATTCCTTTGCGGTGCGTCATTCTTTTGTCTTAAAGTATATTTCCGTGTAAATAACTTTCCTCGTTATTTGCTACAAATGAGTTTTTAATGATGCCTATTGCTAGATTTTGTCTGATACACGCCGGCCGCGGTGGTCTCGCGGTTCTAGGCGCTCAGTCCGGAACCGCGCGACTGCTACGGTCGCAGGTTCGAATCCTGCCTCGGGCATGGATGTGTGTGATGTCTTAGGTTAGTTAGGTTTAAGTAGTTCTACGTTCTAGGCGACTGATGACCACAGATGTTAAGTCGCATAGTGCTCAGAGCCATTTTTTTGTCTGATACACCACTGCTTTGTTCTCTTTTTTCCTTGTATTTGAGACAACCACAACAAGATCGTCATCATATCTTCCAATTCCATCGTCGTTTACTGACTCTCCTGAAAGGAAGAACTAACTAAACGAAATGTAGTGTCTTTTGGAGACAAATAGTCATGTTTTGACCAAATTTCTTCCCCCCCCCCTCCCCCTCCCTCCACCCGCGTCCCACCAAATGTAGCCCTAGACAGTAGAGGAAACTATGGTCAGCAGAAATCAGGTGACTTTGCATTTGATGTAATTTTGACAATATTCCCAATGCTTCTCAGGAGGCGCGACAGTCTGGAACCGAGCGACCGCTACGGTCGCAGGTTCTAACCCTGCCTCGGGCATGTGTGATGTCCTTAGGTTAGTTAGGTTTAAATAGTTCTAAGTTCTAGGCTACTGAAAACCTCAGCATTTAAGTCCCATGGTGCTCAGAGCCATTTGAACCATTTTTCTCAGGAGGACCGTGGCGGAGTGGACGTGGACGTACACAAAGAGAAGGGAGTGGGCACGGTGGTGGACGCCCAGGCCCACGGAAACGTGTGGAAGAGCGACGACGGCAACACCCGGGTGGACGCCGAAGGCTCCTGGCAGAGAGTGTACCGCGGGCCTGGGGCCGGCAAACCCAACTACTCCGGCGGCATCCGCTTCTCCCACAGGTGGCGGTAACCACCTGTAACACTTGCCTGTCGCTACAGCCCCAGGGAGTGTACCTCGTCGCCAGAATTGCTGTACTTCGCCATGCAACGTTTCTTCAGAAACGAGTCCCACATTCGTACCTGTACTATTTACCATCAACATTTAGTTACCAGCACCTTTAATTGGTAATAAATAACGCCTTATAAAAACTTTTTTGTTTCCTTTCTTTATGTAACGCTCCGCCCAGTGCTGGGTGTCACCAAGATAAATTGTTATATGTTCTAATGTATCACGATATTAAAACCAAAGTGAAAATTCGGTGAAGTTTTGCACAGAGATGTCTCTAGTATGCCCGTCCGACCGCGTCACGTAGCTCTTTTCAGTTCTGAGTGCACAGTGAGCACGTAAAGATGCCTAGAACAAAAGAGTCTCCCACCGAGAGTGAAGAGCGTGCTGCCACTTTCCGAGGGTGTCCGCCTGATTTCGTGCAGGCCACATATCGTACCTGACACGCTGTAAGGTGTCAGGCAAATCCAATACAATACATGAAAACCCTGACATGATAAGCAAATCCAGTAGTATGTCACATAGCTCCGAATAAATCGTGACATTAAATTAATCAAAGTAATACGAGTAACGAGTGAGCAAATGCAATACCACAGACTAACACAAGAATGCTTAAATGCATGTCATACCTTCCCACCGTGAGACAGACGTAGTTCCGACGGGAGAAACGAGAACAGAAGCCGAGAGCAGAACCATGTTAAGCTAGAAAGCCCTACGATAAGGGACGGACACCCACGTCGCCAGCTAACCACCAGGACCATCCCCCAGCCCATGTTAAAAGCAAGAGCCCTCCAGAAGAACAGTATAGATCTTACGATAACACTAAAAGGGCCACACCAGCCGCAAGTATTAGCGTGAGACTTTTTCGCTTCTCTGTTACGTTGCAAACTTCAAAAACATTGCCCCACCACGAAAAGTATAATGTTTCTCATTGAATAGACAGAATTTTTGTAGATGGAGCTTAAGGTTAACATTGAGACCGTGATTGTTCAGATGAAAACACAGTCAGATAGTTTTTTTTAACCAACTTCGGTAAATTGTAGTAAGGAGAAGTTAGGAGGGAGTTGCTTCCGAGACGGCGAGCTGTATGGAACTGCGCCGGCCGCCACCCCCTGACGAACACTGACAAGGTAATGGATGTATGCAATGCCGCATTTTTGAGCGCATAAGGCTTCACTTAGAACTGCAGAAGTCTCATCTGTTACATCCCCTTTTTACGTAATACTAGTGTCGATCGTCAATTAAATCTCATGGTACTCACATTTACTACGTAAGTTAAAATCTGAAACGCGATGATTTCTCTGTTATATAATTATTGAGGAGCCACATCAGCCACTGCAATTTACGACAAGTTAGATAAGTAATTAAAGATAATTGAGGGTCACTGTACACCATTTTGATAGTTTTCTCTTTTGTGAAACTTAATTTAAACCTAGATTATAGATGTGATATGGCACAGGTCATCCTTCAATCCATTGTAGAACTTGGAAATCCAATCAGGGAATATTCGTTCACATTTTTGCTGAACGCAGTTGGTTTTTATCATCCTGTATTAAAAATTTCCTTTTATCAGTAGTGCAATTTATAAACAATGTTTTGGTTTTGTGAGTAGAATGTAATTTCCAATGGTAAACTTAACTGCTTTTTACCAGCTAACTAAAAATAGGAAAGCCTTTGACCCCTTCCACTAAATTTAGTTAGTTAAGATTCTTTTACAGGGAGTGCAGTGGAGCTGACGCTTAAATCGTTAAGTAATTGGGTATATCATCGCTAGTCTCACTGAACTGTTCTGAACTCTTCATGTCATGTGTGGTCTGGCGTCTCCTTACCAGCAACAGGTCCCAGGTTCAAAGTAGTCAGTGCCCCAAAAAAACACGCTCAGATTGTCGTTGGGCAAAAGTGGTAGGGAGACACGACATAGAACAACAGGCACCAAGCAAAATGTTAGAACGCATGACAGCAAAGTGCGGCAGTGGAGCAGGAACCCACTGTAACGTTTTCGACGTGAAGTGTTTGATCACCCACGTTACAACCTACGCGTGGTTTCCTCTGATTTTTCTCTCTTTGCTCGCATGAGCCCTTACCTGTGAGGACAGAATTTTGGTTTAGAAAACGAGCTGCAGACCAGCGTACAGAATTCGCGGAAAGCTGCTGCCTTCTATGATGAAAGTACTTGAAAAGTGATAAACCCTACAATAAATAACTAAGTCAGAGCGTTGACTTGAGAAGAAACTGGAAGATGCTGCTAAACTAAAAAAAAAAATTACATGTCTGTTTTTCACTGTGGTTTTCATTTCACGACCAATACGACCGTGCAAAAAAATAAACAAATAAAAATAAAATGAAAAAAATAAAAACATAAGAAAGATCTCGTCTCATGTCTTATCATTGACAGAATTTGCAACTGCCATCACCTATTCGTTCTGATAAAGTGCAAACCTTTCTCGTCTGGTACAGAGAATAAGAGGGCAGGAGACACAGAGCTACCAACATGCTGTTAATCTCATGGTTACCTACTGGACATTATGAAAAACAAAAGATAGGAGGAATACTGTTACCTACGAGCTCGCAAATGGATTTTTAGACTGATTTGCAAACAATTTTGCCTCCAGTGCTTTGAACTCAGCACGATTGACACATTCTTTTCTTCATTCCTTTTATCACAATTTGAGTGAACGAAGACAACAATGAGAATTGAGATTCTGCGGTTCAGACAAACTAACCACACATTTTTGACACATTATCATGCAAAAAGTGCTTACATCATATGGAATTCTGCGAATTAGATAACGGGAAGTAAATTATCAAGAGCAGCCAGTACGTAAAGTAACCTTCATCAGGCAGATTGTGTCGACAAACATTTAAAGGACGCTACACCGGCACATTTGCTAGACCCACAGTAACAACGCTTATTCGTTGACGGGACAGAGAAAACGGATCCTGTCTTACACGCTTTCCATCGAACCGCGGACCACGATGTTCAGACCGGATGTGAAACGGTTTCCACCGACCGGCTGTCAGCAACGCAACCTAGGTGGCGTTGCTGTCAGCCGCTAGAAGGGCGACAACTCTGTGACGCGGGGCATCTCTGGTGGTTTTTTGTAATTAATACTTAATTATAATTGTCCCCTACACTAGTTTTAACACTTTCCATTCATGTTGCAACTAAAATATTAGTGTGAATATAGAACAACTATAAACTAGCTGTGATTTAGTTAATTGCTGTTGTTCAGCAGCTGTTGTGCGTATTATTTTAACGAATATAAAAATGTCATCAGATGCACAAAAATTTTATTTAATTACCTTTCCCGATCTCGGCTGATTACTCTGTCATCTTCAGAAGTTTGCATATGTTTAAATCATAGACAAGCCGACGTCAAATAAGCATCAGACGATAAACGCGTCCTACAACGAAGTAGTAATAAATTATACAAAAATTACGTTAAAAACTAATACACAAAATTTGAGCAACAGAGAAGTAAAGCAGGTTTGTTAAATCAAATATAAATCTACAGTAGTTGAGCATCGGAAAATTCACATAATTTGTAAGTAGGCTGTTTAGGATGTTTTATTGGTAACGCCGCCGCCACGTAGCGCTCTGAAAATCAATGGTTGTGCTGTGTGCAGTCTGTGGCTGGTTTGCATTGTTGTCGGCCATTGTAGTGTTGGGCAGCGGCAGTTGGCTGTTAGCGCCGCGTAGCGTTGCGCAGTTGGAGGTGAGCCACCAGCGGTGGTGGACGTGGGGAGAGAGATGGCGGAGTTTTGAAATTTGTAAGAATTGGTGTCATGAACTGATATATATATATATATATATATATATATATATATATATATATATATATATATATTATGACTATAAAGGTAAATACATTTTTTGTCCTCTATTAAAATCTTTCATTTGCTAACTGTGCCTATCAGTAGTTAGTGACTTCGTAAGTTTGAATCTTTTAGTTAGCTGGCAGTAGTGGTGCTCGCTGTATTGCAGTAGTTCGAGTAACGAAGATTTTTGTGAGGTAAGTGATTTGTGAAACATATAGGTTAATGTTAGTCAGGGCCATTCTCTTGTAGAGATTATTGAAAGTCAGATTGCGTTGCGCTAAAAACTATTGTGTGTCAGTTTAAGCACAGTCGTGTATAATTGTTCTAAGGGGACGTTTCATATGTCGACCCTTAGACGAGGATACCTCACTGGAATCTTCTGATTTTTTCTTGTAGTTTGTGTAATTAATGTAGACTTCGTTTATTGGTAGCGCGTAATTGTAGAGATAATCTCCTTTGTAGTTGTAGTCTTTCATTGTTGTACAGTAAAACAGTTGTGGCATGCATGTAGATTTGCAAAAAGTATTTCGCAGCTGCGCTTGCAATTAACTAGATATTATTTTCAGTGCTATGTTAATGTGTTCTCTTATTTTTGCTGTTGAAATTGTGTTTTTCTGGGTTGTCGTGTGAAATATTATGACAATAATGGCGTGTGAAAAACGCAATACTAGGCTCCAAAGTAAACTGAGAAATGACAGTGAAGACGAAAGCAGTATGTTAGCGCCACCATGTAATGAATTAACTAATGTTGAAAGTAGTAATTTGGTAATAGTGCATAGGGAAATGGAGCGGGCTGCAAATAACGGTGTAGGCAGTGAAACAATTAGTGAACAGGGAAGCATTATCGATCGATCGGTCGGCAACAGCTCGCGTCAGGAATCCGAAATGACAGGACACAATCTAGGAAATACTGTACATTCAGGTTTTGCGTCCTCACCGTTTTCTCAAATAAGTCAAGACCCATTTTCTGCTTGTCAAAATGTGAATGTTGCCCGAGCAAATGCACTGCCAAAAAGCATAGAGGAACAGATTCCGGACACTAATACATTATTATTGCAATTAATGCAGCAAATGAAACAAAATCAGAGACAAACACAGCAACAGTTAGAAACAGTGGAACAAAATCTTCAAAAGTTAGACACAATGGAACAAAATCAGAGACAAACACAGCAAAAGCTTCAAACGTTAAACACAATGGAACAAAATCTTCAAAAGTTAGACACAGTGGAACAAAAGCTTCAAAAGTTAGACACCACACTTGAACAAACACGTGAAGATTTAACTAATGAGTTACATAACATCGAATCGAACTGTCAAAAAGTCTGTAATGACGTAAAAACACAAATTTGTGAGCATTTCCAACCTATTTTTTCGCGGCATGAAAATGCATTGCAGAATCACGAAGCAGCCATAAAAGAACTGCAAACTATTGTTCATGAAAATCATGAGACCTTGCAAGCTAAAATTGACTCTGTTGCATCTACCGATTCGGTTACGCAACTTGCAAAAACTCAAGCGAACGTAAAGGACACAGTAGATACTCTGAAAATTGGTTCAGAAAGACACACAGAGGAAATAATTTCACTATTGGATAAAGTAGCCGAACTTTCAGATCAGTTCACTAACTTGAATGACACAAAACCTGTAGCCTTCACTGACACTGAAGAGTATGAACAAATTAGAAAATTCAAACAGAATCAAAATCAAATCAACTCACAGTACAAAAGAGAAATGCGGGAAGTACAAGATCAGTTGGCTCAAGTAATACAAGAATTATATATTTCAGAGGACACTCTCGCCCCAGTACGGGAAGAGGGACATAAAAATACAGGACAACCACAAAATAATGACACAGGACATTTCGAAAGAAATTGGCAAGGTACACCGAATTTTGAGATGGAACCGCCGAAATGACGTAACAATGGCCGACATGCGACTCGCCGACATGATGATTTTGACTATAAGCTGTTCATTACTACACGTAAATTCAAAACATTTAAGAATCCTGGCAACGACATTCATCCACAAGCGTGGCTTCATCAATTCTCTCATTGTTTTCCTCCCAACTGGTCATTAGAACACAGATTAGAATTTATGTGTGGCTACTTGGAGGATGAACCAGCTGTAAGAATACGATCGGTCATTCACGATTGCCATAGTGAAGGAGAATTTTATCATGCCTTCCTCTCAGCATATTGGTCTCAAGCTACACAAGACCGAGTAAAACATGGCATCATAATGATGAAACATTTCGAACAATCTGAATTTTCCAGTCTTGTGAAATATTTTGAAAACATGTTGCACAAGAATCAGTATCTGTCAAACCCATACAGCCCCTCAGAACTCATCCGCATTTGCTTAATCAAATTACAGGAACATTTACTGCATATTATTTAGGCAGGACGTTGCAAAGACAGCATTGAAGCTTCTCAGGGGCTCTTACAAGAATTAGAAATTGACACTGACAATCACGGAACGCGAAAACAGGAACGCAACAATTACAGGTCATATCCGTCGCAATTCCGCGATGAAAGAAATAATAACTGGACACGACAAGGCTATTCTCACAATACAAATCGTGACCAAAACAGACACCACCCATATGACAACCGTAGGCAGAGTAGTAATAATTACAGAGAAAGATCGCATTTCCGTAGTAATGAATATTACACAGACAGTCTTAGAAACTGACAATATGGCAATTAGATCTATTATTATCACGGGAGACAGAACAATTTCAGACGCAAGTGTCCTCCGTGCAGTGATAATTCAGGGAGAAATTCTCCACCACTTAACCGACAAGAAAGAAAATACAGGAACTACCGACATGACGACAGACGAAAAATCATAACGACAGACCGGAATTTCATCAGAACTGGCGGGATTCAAACAGGGCAGGGCCTTCTCGTCAAGGTGAATTTGTATAAGTTAGGTCTCCTAATCCTAATAACGACGCGTGCCAACAAAGAAACAGACAATGACTCGCACCAGCAGGCAGCCATGGGCGCCGGCTGGCTCACAGAAAAATAACATAGACGCTAACCTTGAGAAAAATTCCAGTATTCTTTACCGACGTATATTGCATGATAATTGCGTTCAAGTTGAAACTCTGAGTACTATGAAGAGTAGAAGATTGTACCACATTTCACATGTAAAACCGTTTATTGAAAGATAATCTGTTCTTTAACTTAGTCTTCGCCTTAAAACTTTTCACTTCACACTACGAGTACAATTTGTCACACTGAGAAACTGTTAACATGCAACAATGTTTTGAAGTTAACTATCCAGTCTAGAACCTAGGGAACATTTTAAACAGAAATTACGAATCCATTGTTACAGTGAACAAACGACACAGTGTTGTTATTTGTACATTATTGCTTGTTAGTTGCACGATTACATAACGGCTATCAGGCTTACATACTTAGAACATATACTGGTACTGCTAATGAGATTTTAATGCAACATTTTGGTTTACTTGAAAATACATTCTGGATTTAAAGTACTTTCTGCGAGATACCAGATGACACAGTGGTTAGTTTATTTGACAGCTACACGATAATATCTCGACGCTACTAATGTGTGACACAATTTACATTGTTGCTTTTGTGCTGTACCTGCTTTATATCTGCACAGTTTTTCTGAATTCTTCTGGAAAGGAAAACATGTTTTAGTAGTAACTTTGTTGTATAGCTACAATGATACAGCCTTTTCTGTAGCACAACAATACGTTATAGTACAGTACTTACTTCATCACAGCAATAAGCGTAGTAACTACGATATCTATACGCAAAGCATTTCACTTTTGTTTATCATGAGGTAAGTACATTGACTTCTGCAGAACTTAGCTTTCGGAGGACGATAACTACGACACTTCCACAGCACAGAGATTATCTTACAACAAGACACACAGTTTAGCGCTACAGTACACGTAGTTGAGTGATTAATTTTGTACTTAAAACATTTATTTTTAAAGATATTTGAAGTACAATGATACAAAGGTTTTCCGTGATACATTTCATTCCATTCTGTAATCTGTAACACCTGAGGATATAATTACAATTATCCTCAGGGGGGTACACGCTTACTTTGTGTACCATGTGTTTGGCAAGCACAAGGAGCCCTAGCTAATATGGTATTTGCTTATACAACTTTACACATCTGTACCATATTTCTCTAACACATAAATTACACAGCTATCTGATAATTTAACTGAGAGACAAACTTTTTTTTCTACATCAGTGACACATGTTTACACAATTACACAGTTGGATAACTTGACACTTATGAAACTGTATTTTGTCTGTACTTTGTGAACTGTTCATATTTTTTTGGAACCATTGTGATACTATGAGAGCTTTGAATGATGTATTTGGTATGGGATCATGATTTTTAAAGTATGTTTGAGGCAGATGACACTTTTGACATAAGCAGAGAATTTTTTTTAGGTTTTGAAATTATTGGAGGAAGCTACGACGATTTTGAGATTTGGTTGAGGTTTTATGATGTTATGATGACTATGTGTATTACGCTGTTGCGGTATGTTTATGATCAATAAGCTGATGCTATATGAGGAATTTGATTATGTTACGTATTTATTATGATGAAATATTGAAGAAGTGTCTACGAATATGTATATGTGTAATAAAGCAAGGAATAATGAGTAGTGGTTAGGGACTCTGGTTTGTGAAAAAGGATGTTGGAAACCAAGAATCGTACTTTAAGAGTTATGAAATGTGTGTAAATGCGTAATGTATCACAATGCCGACGAAAATTTTTTGGACACTATTATATTTAAAGGATTTTGTTTCTAAAGATTTGTAACGCAAATTCTCAACCTGTGAAAATATTTTTATATGAGACTGTCACTGTAGCGGAAACTGCTGTCGTAAATATTTCGGTATGAAAGGTAAGTGACCGTGACGTAATGCGTCGTGGGCACCCAGCTGTGCGATAGTCGCCTGGGAAAAAAGCCATTAGTGTGTGCCTTTCAGAGGCACAGGTAAGAAAAAAGCCATTATCCTCGCTATTGACATTCCTTTGTGGAAAGCATCGCAAAAACGACACGCTCATTACTTGGAAAAGATACTTATTTACTTCTGCACATCTGATAATGACAAGCGTCTTTCTACGAGAGTTGAGAGAATTTGTACTAACTTATGAAATGTCACATGACTGTTGAATGATATTTTTATGCTTTGCCTTTCATAGTTGCTTATTTCATTTGATATCTGGTTTCCATCTGTGTTGCAACATTGGTTTTATAAAATAAAATTAAATGCATTTGCTAATGTGAACACTTTTTGTCAACAGATCTATTAAATAATTATTTTATGATCCACATTCTTCGAAAAAGGAGCTCTTGGAATGGAAAGAGCAATAAGAAGCGACTAATAACAGTAACTGTATATATAATTTTCTTTTCAAGTACTTGGTAATTTGTTGTAGCATTAGTTTTTGTGGTGCACCACATAATTAATTAGACATTAAGATGTGATTATAACTTTCCCTTATCTGCATTGTTGACTTTAGTATACTATTTTTTCTGCTTGTGGGTTTGTCATGTTTAAATATAAGTTATTACATTTACTGCTGCTTGGTTTGCAAATCTGCATTTTCTTGGGTCACTGCTGTTTGTGTTAATTTGTTTTGTGCTGCTGCATTGCGTCGCCACTTAGTTTAGCATCTGAGCTCAGTAGGTTTAAGTTAGCTTAAGAGGGGGTAGACTATAAAAGAAACTAACTATGATGAATTGAAAGAAAAGCATTGAGAAGCTATAAGAAAATGGTTTGGCCAAAAAAAAGTTGTGTACAATGGATAAAAACTATTTTTGAAATAGGATGTGAACAAAATACAGAAAGCATGCTTGGATAGAATATTTTTGGTGGAAACAAATGTTGAGATATGACGAAAGATCTACAGAATGAAGTTTTGGGTTGGACTGCAGTACCAAATGTTACACTGAAAACAAACCCTGCCCTTTCCTCTTGTGTTATCCCACTATGCGTTTGTGTACCCTAGTGCATTTGTTTTCTTCCTGTCTCTGTTTACTGTTCATAGAATTTTTTCTCTTCTAATACTAAGCTACATTCACTATGATGAGGAATACTGTTATCCTCAAATATAATTTGCATTAATAACATGTTATTTACTTAATAAAGATGTTTACACATCATTTTTTTTCTGTTTTGTTCTAATGCTCATGTGTGAAGTTGATGTTTCAAAAGTTATTCTGATCTTTTATGTATGTACTTACGTCGTAATTTTTGTAACACTGATGCATTTGCTATTTCGATTCTTTTGTAAAGCCTGTACTACTGCAAATGTTATCTGTATTGTTATGTTCTTTAAACATATATTTTGTACCTTTGTTATTGTATTCTTATTTTATAAAATTGTAATTGACACCAGTTCATCAAATTAAGTAACTTGGAAATTACATTTCACTGCACACGTTTCTGTTGGTCATAGTATATGAACAATATGTGAGAAGTACGGACTGATAGTGTTTGCACATGTGTTAATAATTCAGCAAGGGACTGGATAACAGCATTGCTCGTTCTAAGGACATTTCAAAAAAAAAAAATTGTGAGTGCACAAGTGGTGTTCAAGGACTTGCTATATCTCCGCAAGACTCTTCGATGGTGATTGTGCACCTGCACAGTCGCAACAGTTGGCTGCTGGCCGTCTCTACAAGGACTACAGTGGGTCTGCATCTTTGATGACTCACCCATACCATTATTTCTACAAGGACTATAGTGAGTCTACACTTTTGATGACCCACTAATACCATTATTTCTACAAGGACTTGAGTGGGTCTGCATCTCTGGTGGCCCAGCAATACCATTATCTCTACTAGGACTACAGTGGGTCTGCTCTGTGATGACCTACCTACCAATATTCTTCAAAACTTCGACTGACTCTGCTGTGGGTTTGCTCTGTTGTGGCCCATTACGTGTCAGCATGTCTTTCTGTGGGAAGGACAACACTACTTCTTCAAGACAGCATGGAAATCCACTACTTCTGTGTGCATTTTCTTTTACTGCTCAGACATTGAGCAAAAACACTGCTATTTTACTGTGATGAACGATCAGGACTGTCTTTATGGAGTGTGAGAAAATTTTAGCTTTTGACCAACATTGTATCGATAAGTGTGTGCATTTCATTTCTTTGTTATTGTAATTATGAAAAAAATTTTCAAATCTGTATTGGCCACTGCCCAAAACAATTTGTAATTTTTTTGTGGGGAGCATGGGGGCTATGTAGGTAGGCTGTTTAGAATTTTTTATTGGTAACGCCGCCGCCACGTAGCGCTCTGAAAATCAATGGTTGTGCTGTGTGCAGTCTGTCGCTGGTTTCCATTGTTGTCTGCCATTGTAGTGTTGGGCAGCGGCAGTTGGCTGTTAGCAGCGCGTAGCGTTGTGCAGTTGGAGGTGAGCCACCAGCGGTGGTAGACGTGGGGAGAGAGTTGGCGGAGTTTTGAAATTTGTAAGAATTGGTGTCATGAACTGATATATATATTATGACTATAAAGGTAAATACATTGTTTGTAATCTATTAAAATCTTTCATTTGCTAACTATTCCTATCAGTAGTTAGTGACTTCCGTAGTTTGAATCTTTTAGTTAGCTGGCAGTAGTGGCGCTCGCTGTAATGTAGTAGTTCGAGTAACGAAGATTTTTGTGACGTAAGTGATTTGTGAAACATATAGGTTAATGTCAGTCAGGGCCATTCTCTTGTAGGGATTATTGAAAGTCAGATTGCGTTGCGCTAAAAACTATTGTGTGTCAGTTTAAGCACAGTCGTGTACAGTTTTTCTAAGGGAACGTTTCAAATTTCATTGACGAAACAAATGGTGTCACATCGCAAAAAAATATATAATGTAGGGGATAACCAGCAACCAACAAACTCTGACACTGCAATATAATACATAACACAATGAGATGGCAAAATTATTGGATAGCGACTTTCACATATAAGACGCCGGTTGTATCGCATGTAAAAGGTCATTTGTATCCAGGTGATTCATGTCAAATTGTGTCCTATGTGATTGTGATCGGTAGACGGGAATTAACAGACACTGAACGCGGACTGTTGATACATTCAATTTCGAAAATCGTTTGTAGATTCAATATTTCGACCTCTACACTGCCAAGAGGGTGAAGAGAATATCAAATTTCAGGCATTACCTTCCACCACGGATGATACAGTGGCCGATGTTCCTCACTTAACGACCGAGAGAAGAGGCATTTGCGTAGAGTTAGCAGTGCTAATAAACAAGTGACACCGTGTGAAATAACAGCAGAAATCAATGTGGGACATACGAGGGAACGTATCCGTTAGAACAGTGCGGCAAGATTTGCGTTAATGGGCCATGGCAGCCATGGCAGCAGACAACCGACGCGAGTGCCTTTGCTAACAGCTCGACATCGCCCGCAGCGTCTCTCTGGGCTCGTGACCATATCGGTTGAACCCTAGACGACTGGAAAATGGAATACGGCAATACATACAATTTTCTAGATCAAATGAGCTAATACTGAAAAAAAACTGTCTACATCTGAACTCAGGACACGGACTTTGCCCGCACGAGTGAAAGTGTTTGCGGCTGAGCCTCCACTGCTCCAGAGTGACAAGGATGTACCATCAAGTGTATAAGAGCTACACAGACATACTTCGAATGCGATTTTCTCGACAGTGGCTCAGAACTGCGCCTTGCGCTTTTGCTTACCTTAAGATCCAGTCATGAACACTCTGTGTGCTGAATGAGGGTCGAATAATTAAGGGAACTTACACACCTCTCCTTATTAGTGAAACTGCAATGATTGAGAAGCTCCTTTCGCCGGTTCCGCTGACTGAGTCGTGTTGAGAATGTGAAATCCAGGATCCTCTTACATTCGCTGCGTTAAACCAATAATAGTGGGAATACAGTGAACGGAGACACCCATCTCTTCAGATTTACAATGGATATACTTCTCATAGTTCGGAGGTTTATACTAAACCTCGTATTTACTTGACGCTTTTGCTTCGAGCGCTTGTTCCATTCCACCTGGGACAACCTGTATAGCCTAGTTTGGTTTCGAAATATCCACAAGCAACACCTTGGTATATCTACCTCCGCGTTCTATTTTCTCTTGGTTCAAAAATGGTGCAAATGGCTCTGACCACTATGGGACTCAACTGCTGTTGTCATCAGTCCCCTAGAACTGAGAACTGAGAACTACTTAAACCTAACTAACCTAAGGACATCACACACATCCAGGCCAGATGCAGGATTCGAACCTGCGACCGTAGCAGTCGCACGTTTCCGGACTGCGGGCCTAGAACCGCAAGACCACCGCGACCGGCGATTTTCTCTTGATCTGCATGTCGTCTGGCTGCCACAATAAGAGAATTATTTGTTTATAAATCAAATAGTAGTTACCGCAGATACGTGTTCAGATATTATGACACTTTGAGTTATTATTTAACAGTTACATATTAGCGGTATACCTAAAGCAAGAAGCATTTTGGAAAGGTCCGAGGCAAGCTAAACAACATGCCATGAATTTTATTCTCGCTCGCGGTGAGAGCTCTCATCGTTGTAGTAGCTGTTATTGGCGACTGTGAACTTTGCTACCACCATGAAAATATCTGTAAGAAACATCACATAACGAAGCGCCGATCGAAATTAATCTTCAACTGTCTGGTTTGTTGGCGAACCGTCTTGAGCAAGCAGATCTACTTGTTAGTATGAAAGTATCTGGAGGCGACAGGAACAATGAAGCTAATTAAGGTGGTTCCTGCACAACAATGACATTGCGAAACGCGTCCTGTTACATAGCGACATGCAGAACCCTCCGTTAAAGGTTACGCAAATGCGGCGCCATTCCCTGTCCACAAACCAACGCGAGCACTTGCGTAGGGTTGAAGTGTGTTCCGTTTTTAGGAGGTAATACCCATATAAAAGAACGAGCACGGTGAAAACATGGAAGTCTGGTGGTGGCACATTCGAGATTCGTAATTAACACACCATCTCCTTAACATACAGACTGTTTATCAAGAAGTATGCGTCATCACCATTCTCACTCTGTTTGACGCTGGAATTCTTTTAATGAAATTTTCGTCCATCACCAGCATTGGAACTATCTATCATAGAATAACATTCGCAGCATCCAGTTAACATGATTTACGACCTGGAACGGTTATAAATTACAGCAGTACGCAAGGAAGTAAGATAAAATTTTCTTAAAATTAAACGTCATTGTTTACATTCGTTTATTTCTCATTTCTTTTAAATCTGAAGACGTGCAAGAAAATTTAGTAACTTCGTAGTAACACATATACTGAGATATAATGAGACTAGTGACAATAACAAGAAACTATTTCAAATCAAAGTAAATAAAGTAGCCTATTCATGCATCCCAGAGAGATCCTAGTATGTCTCTGCGGCACTAATTATATATTTGGGTGCGAGCAACTTTGCAGGATATTCCTTCACTGCTGATTTATCACACTTCTTCATATGAAAAATATTTTAAATACGCAAAGGAAAATGACAATGGAAGAAAAGTACTTCGGTAGAGTCTCATGATACCAGTTTACACGTTTCTGATAACATTTTATGAACTTCAGTTTTATCTTTTGCATAAAACACCGGCCTTTTAGGCGGAGGGGTGGGGTGAGAAGCACTAAATAAAACAATCTCTCAAGTCACCAATTGTTTTCTCTTCCACTTTCACTCCCAAAACATGACTATTGTATTTTGGAAAGTTGCTAAGGGATATACGAGCTAAAGCAAAAGGTAAGCAACGGCCTTGCCGCAGTGGCTACACCAGTTCCCGTGAGATCACTAAAGTTAAGCGCTGTCGGGCGTGGTCGACACTTGGATGGATGACCAGCCAGGCCGCCATTTTCTGCTGCCTTTTTTGAGGGTGCACTCAGCCTCGTGATGCCAACTGAGGAGCTACTCGACCGAATAGTAGGTGCTTCGGTCAAGAATACCATCATAACGACCGGAAGAGCGGTGCGCTGACCCCACGACCCTCCTATCCGCACCCTCCTCTGAGGATGACATGGTGGTCGGATGGTCCCGGTAGGTCATTCATGGCCTGAAGACGGAGTGCTTTTTTTTAAAGGAAAAGATGGTTCTTGGGGAAAAAAATGAAATTTTTGCCCACCCCGTTGGCGTCCCCCAGTTATCGTTTCTGGTTTAAGTGAAAATTCATACCTACGTCTATCATTGTCGAGATATATAATACTTAGCTTATCAAGTAAAACTATTTTAGAGAAATGTTTCAAGCTCACGGCGCCACCTAATGCTATTCTGCCTGCACTCCTCGTCAAGCATAAGATCCCCTTATCACCATGAGTCAACATTTTTGATGCTTTGTTCCAGTAATTATACGGTGAAATGTGCAATTCACCGGGAAGTTTTTGGAGAATGCCAAGACGTCCCAAGAAGTGTTTCCTACTGTGGTTGCTACACTACTGTTCTGGCTGTGATCAGCATCCTTGATATAGCAAATCGTCAGCGTCAATACAGCAGGAAAGTCAAGCCATTTAACTAGTGCTCTGTTGCCTCGACGTCTCATGGCATGGGGCCATAGGGGAAGGAGTATGCTGCTTTCCTATCGATTACCATGAATTTTTCACCTATGATGTCAAAGTTTTGAGCACCCTCTGTTGGTGGAACTGTCAACTAGGCCAGTCAGTCTGGGGCTGCTGAAGAAGACGTTATGCTGCAGACCCATCTGGCTGCTGGGCAACTGTTGGTAGTTCAGTGTGTTGCTACTATCAATGTGCTCCCCACCACAAAAATGTAGCACATAGGAATAATATCACTTACCTGGTGCATTGGCAGCAATGCACCGTGGAAGAGTCAAGCTGATGAGATATTTCAAAGAAGGAGTTCGGCAGTTAGAGCACCTGCAGCTATGTCTACGCGTTGCGAAAAGCACCTTCATCCCAAACCACTGCATCGCCTTTATTTGTATACCTTTTACGCTCCTTCATTGGTTCACCTCTCTAACCATCAAGAAGGATGCTATGGATGCAATCCTCGTCTGTATGTTTAGTCTAATATGCTTATTAAATTCCTCTCTGCTCGATGTCCACCAGCAATTGTACAAATTCTGCACACACCCTGTACCTGCCTCGCCAATATCTCATCGAAGACTGAGCTTTTCCCAGCAGTTCACAAATGGAGGATGGGAGGCAGCTGTAGGACAGTCTACATATAAATAAAGGCAATACGTTATGTCTTCCCTCTCCAGCAGCTCAGCACAGGCTGAGTCTTTCTCCCACCAATTCACAAGTAGGGGTGGGGAGGTGAAGTAGGGGAGGGGAAATCGAGGTGAGAGGAAGGGAAGAGGGAGGTAGAGTGGGGGTGGTGACGATGATGTGTGATGTTGCCACATCTGCTCCCCAAGGGACTTAAGCTTTGTGCCACTATTACTGCGGTGCACCATTCACTATTCTACACTTACAGAGCACCTACATCACACAAACATGCTCCGCAGTAACAACCGCCACAAAGGGCAAGAAGCGACACTATAAAAACCTTTAAAAATCAACTCAGCAAAACTAATACCAATCACAAACAAGACACCTGACCTCACAACGCCCTGGTCTGTGGAGAACAGTCTGACCATGACACAAGATACCACAGGGACATATCAATGTTCCACGCTCCAAGCTTCACCGTTTTGGAAACCAGCAACTTAGTAATAGACACAATTTTTTGAACGTTGTATTGAGGATAAGCTGCCATACTGTTGACATGTACCAAATCACAGCAACATATATGATTATCTCTGTTATGAAATGATGTAAATACTAATTGTGTCAATTATTAAGTCATAATGGCATAACGCGTTTGTATTCTGGCTGTCGTTCAATTCCACTGACATAATAAAAAGCTGTGCGGATGTTGCCATTGTAAGAAATATTTGAATGATGTATGAAGCTGTAACGGCAGCTAACTAATCTAGAGTATTTTATGATTAGGTTGTTACCTGAAACTAGTAATCAATCCAAATACAGATGATTTCATCTGTGATCTTGATTTTATGGGTTTTCAGTATCTAACATAAATTTTAAAAAATAATAATAGTAGCAGATATCAAAAGAATTTACAGGTTTACAAAGTACATGTTACTGATAAAGCAAGTTGTGGGAAGTAAATTTAAGGAAACTGCTCCAGCAAAGAAGTTTGGGAAATGAGGAAAATCTGGTTGGAAAGGAGGAGTGTGTACAAGGACGATGGTAATCATACTTGTTGGTTTAGTAGATATGTCATTAATTTTCTAATTTTCAGTTCTCTAATATAATGTGGGAAGTTACTCCATAGTCGGATTCCTGCTACAGACTTCGAGAAAAACATGTTCAAATGTGTGTGAAATCTTATGGGACTTAACTGCTAAGATCATAAGTCCCTAAGCTTACACACTATTCAACCTAAACTATCCTAAGGACAAACACACACACACCCATGCCCGAGGAAGGACTCGAACCTCCGCCACGATCAGAGACTTCGGGAAAGTGGCAGTAGGATGAGTGAAAAAAGAAGGATTTGGCTCTGATGTAAACAGGTGTTTTTGCAATGATGTTCAGACAAGAGCGTAAAGCTCGAGGAGATATTTGGGAAACAATGGACACTGATAAGAAAGAACAGAAGCCACAGAGTATGGAAGTCTCTGCGTTTGTCTGCACGCAACTAGGATAGCTGCTGGTATTCATAGCCACTTTCAGGCGTCGTGAGTTTTCCTGAAAAAGACCTCAGCGGATAAGATAGCTGTAATCAATAACTGGAAGTATACGTGTTCCGACACGCAAGTTAGACGCTCCTGAGCTAAACGTGTGAGCAACTTCCAGCCAGGTGCACTGCTCTACCATCTTCGGTCAACGCCACGGAGAAACTATGTGTATTGTATGGAAACTACAATTTAATGTATTTACACCCAACTCTGTATTACTGTCGCCCTCGGTCATGGACTGTGCGGCTGGTCCCGGCGCAGGTTCGACTCCTCCCTCGGGCATGGGTGTGTGTGTGTTTGTTCTTAGGATAATTTAGGTTAAGTAGTGTGTAAGCTCAGGGACTGATGACCTTAGCAGTTAAGTCCCATAATATTTCACTCACATTTGAACTGTCGCCCTCGGGCATTTCAACAGACCACACTGCCACACTCTGAGGCTAGCATCCTGCGTAGGGACCACAGCTCTATGGATCTCCATACTGTGGTGATCAGACAAAAAGAAAGGTAAGGGAGACATAAATTACATGGACACAGTATATCTTTTACTAATTTATTTATCAAAAACAAATATTTATTTACAGGTTTATGTACATGTAACCACTACTCAAAAAAAATTAAGGAGATATGAACTGGAGGCAATTCTTGAGTTGTAAATGATAAATAGAGCTTTAGTACAATATTTGGTACGTAGGACATCCGCACCTGACAGGCATGAGTGACTGATTTAAAGAGATTTGCTTCAGGTGTACTAATTATGTATTCAAACCATGACCGGTTGCGGGACGGGAAATCCCATCTTCAGGTGCATACAACTACTGTATTGGCAAACGCATAACATGCGGTCTGGCAAGTCGGTGCACTGAGTGGCCCGACCGAGTGTTACGTATTCTTAAATACAATACTTTCATACACCTGAATTCGGAGTTTTAACACGTCGAAAACGGGTGTGATTTGAATAAATAATTATTACAACTGCAGCGGATCTTTTTAAATTAATTAATCAGAACTTTTAACAGCTCGAGAGTCCGGCTGTGTGTGTGGCACGCTGTGCAGCTGCTTCCTTATCAGCTCACTTGCCCGGGAAGCTGTGCTGGACGTTGATGTAGCCGCCCTTGGAGGCGGGCCCGGCGGCCGGCCCGTTGTGCACGCGGCCGTAGCTGACGCCGGCGCCCACCCTGGTGTTGCCGTCCTTGCTGGTCCACACGCCGTCCGCCCGGCCGTGCACCATGGTGCCGATGCGGCGGTCGCGGCTGATGCCGCCGTCCACGCTGCCCGACACGTGGCTCTCCTGCCGCTTCGGCGGGTTCTCCACCCTCGACACGAAGCGTCGCTCCCGCACCACTGACTCCTGAAAATAACGAAGACGTTTAAGGGCCGATCTAACTGCTTCTGCTGACTGTGAGGATCAGAGACACAGAAATCGTCAATTGTATCCCAAGGAGTTGTAATGACACTGCTCTTATTTTCTATGGACGCTGACTGAAAACAAAATCGCATCACGAAGAGGAAGCTATGCGACGTTCATGAAATTTGACAGGCGTGTTTCTACATGGGAAAGATGGCACCTGTTTCAATTTCGCGCCAGTCCCGAAGTGGTGCTCGTAGCACCACTATGAGGAAGCAAATTAAGTTTCCCTTAAATACAAACTGAAACGGTTCTGAGGATTAGTTGCCTTTGAGATTGACTGTAGTGACTTGACGTCAGTCAAGAATGCCTTTAAGGCGACAAAGACGCCATCACCTCACGGAGTTTGAACGAGGTCGTGAAATAGGTCTACGAGAAGCTGGATGTTCGTTCCTTCTGCAATACTGCAAGAATATGTGACAGGAATGTAGCCACTGTACTTGTTTGCTGGTCGCGGTGTTCGTGAGAATATACCGTCGTAAGAAGGTCGGGCTCCAGACGGTCATTAGGCACCAACGAGAGTGAGTACCATCGTGTTCGGCGTATGGCTCTGGCCATAGTACTGCGTCTGCAGTACCAATCTGAGAAGTAGTTGGCACCACATTGACACAGCGAACTGTTACAAACCGGTTACTTCAAGGACAGCTCCGAGCCAGACGCCCTGAAGCGCGCATTTCACAGATGGTGGTTTACCGCTGTTTACGACTTCAGCAGTGTCAAGCGAGAATTCACTGGAGGCCAGGGTGGAGGTCTGTTGTGTTTTCTGATGAAAGTTGCTTCTGCCTCGGTTTTGGTTAGGAAGAGACCAGTTGAGGTCTTGGAACCAATCTGTCTGCCTGTTTCACACCCTGGACCTATACCTGGAGTTACGGTATGGGTGTGAGTTCGTATGACAGCAGAAGCAGTCTCGTGGTTATCCTACGGAGCCTAACTCCAAAACTGTACATCAGTTTTGTGATTCGACCTGTCTTGATGCCATTCGTGAGCAGCATCCCAGGTTGTGCTTTCCAACAGCAGAACGCTCACCCACATTCAGCTATAGTAACCCATTTTGCTCTACAAACAGTCGACTTGTTGCCTTGGCCTGCTCCATTACCAGACCTGTCTTCAATAGAGCACATACGGGACATCATCGGACGACAACTGCAGCGTCAGCCATACACAGCATTTGCGTTGAGCGAGCAGGTGCAACAGGTATAGAACTCCATCCCGTTAACTGACATGCAGTGCCTCTACAGTACAAGGCATGCACGTTTGTATGCTTCCACTCAACATTCTGGCCGTATACAGCGGTCATTCATGTTCCATAATTTCATATTTCCAATGGCTTTGCTCGTGCTTACGTTCACCTGTGATGTTACAATACTAAGCGCTAAAACGGTTACCTAGACAAATGTATTCCCGAAACTTCATTACTCTACATTAATTATTTTTTGAGTTTCCGATTTGTTTTGTCAGTGTACATAAATGATCTGGCGGGCTACTCGCCTCCAAGAGTAGTCGCTAACGCACGCCTGTGCGCTGGCGTTCGACTCTTGCATAAACCGGTCCGAATCCTGGTGATAGATGAAATTTTCACTGTCGGTATTTGACCGTCAAGGGGAAGATAGGTAGTGGCATAGCGTTTCTAACGACAAGTCTTTGGGCAAAAATACTGGATTAAATTCCACACCTCTCAAAGTGTCTCATGAAGTGCGGGGACGGTAAGGTCGGCGGCGTCGTTGGTGCTATTCGCGAGCGGTAGGCTGTGTGCCGGTACAGGGTGTTACCCACTCCTCTCCCTCATCACCTGCAACACGAACATGACACAACACCACGCACTCCGATTCCAGCCGTCTGCACTGAACAGATGCACTTACGCACACAGTTATCTTATTCCGCGAAGGAAAAGTGCCTGCGGGCGCGTTGGATACGGGAAACCTTTCCAGTCAGGTGCTTGAATCTCCCCTTCGTCCACTCGCGCATTGCGACTTTATTTATCTGGCAGCTGGATGAGCAGTTGCTTTCTGATGATGGTGTGGTATACGAGAAGATGTCCTCGGTGAATGGCTGTAAGAGGACTCACGATGGCTCAGGAAAACTTTCTAGTTGGTGTGAAGAATGGCAGGGTGCTCTAAACGTATAAAAAGTAAGTTACTGCAGCTGAGTAGGAGAAACAATCTTGTTATGTTCGGATACGGCATTAGTAGTCTGCTGTTACTCACATCTATTAAATATTTAGGCATAATGTTGTAAAGCACCAAGGAATGGAAACACAACGTGAGGATGGCAGTAGGGAAGGCGAATAGTCGACTTCGGTTTATTGAGAGAATATAGGAAATTCTGCTGCATCTGTAAAGAATACCGCAAATAGAAGACTACTGAGACCCATTCTTAAGTACTGTTCGAATGTTTGGGCTCCTCATCATGTCGGATTAAAGCAAAACGTCGAAGCACTTGAGAAGTGTGGTGGTAGATCTATTACTGGCAGGTACGACAAACACGCAAGTGTTGCGAAGATGCTTCGTGAACTGAAATGGCAATGCGTGCAGGGAAGACACCGTTCTTTTCGCGAAACAGTACTGCGAAAATTTAGAGAACGGGTATTTGAAGCTCACTGCAAACTGATATAGAAGACTACTGCGACCCATTCTTGAGTACTGTTCGAATGTTTGGGCTCCTCATCATGTCGGATTAAAGCAAAACGTCGAAGCAGTTCAGAAGTGTGGTGGTAGATCTATTACTGGCAGGTACGACAAACACGCAAGTGTTACGAAGATGCTTCGTGAACTGAAATGGCAATGCGTGCAGGGAAGACAGCGTTCTTTTCGCGAAACACTACTGCGAAAATTTAGAGAACGGGTATTTGAAGCTCACTGCAAACTGATTCTTCTGCCGCCAATATATATTTGGCATAAGAGCTACGAAGATAAGAGCAATTGGAGCTTTCATGGAGCCATATAGGCAGCCATTTTTCCTGTTTGAACAGGAAGTGACATGACTAGTAGTGGAGTGGTACAAGGACCCTACGTCATGCACCATACAGTGCCTTGTGCTGCATGTATGTAGATGTAGCTGTAGACACAACACTTACAAAAACGTAGCGTAAGAAACGTGGCACATGAGAAAGATAATTCCCTGATGAAGAAACTGCAAGGTTAGAATTCAACTCTTAGCGGCTGGCGTATGGTTCGTAACTCTAAGATGTAATGAACGAAGTGAACAAAGACATTGAGCTAAAAATATAAGTGCACGAAAAACATGTACCACTGCTAAGATCGCAAACGTCATAACCCTCATGGCTGAAACTAAGTAACACTCAGGAAAGCGTTGCATGGGATGAATACTGAATTCACATTCAAAATAAATAAAAAAGACAGAAACTTCCCGAAGAGCTGTAAAAAGGAGACTAACATCATGTTTAGCGTTAAAAGTGATAAAGAGGCAATATCGGAAGAAATAGAAAAAAGATTGCTATGTAGGAAAGACGACTACAGAAGATGAAGGAGCCCATGAAGGTATCAGAACTAGACAGACGCTTACTTTCGTCCAGAAATGAGTTCGATATCAAGAAAAGCACATTAAGGATTTAGCTAATAATAAAGTACAGTTTAAAAAAAGTATGCAAGGATTGTATATTGTGTATTAAACGGGGGACCTGGAAACGACGGAACTGAGGCGGAATAAGGAGGACCAGCCCGCATTCGCCGACGCAGATGGAAAAGCGCCTTAAAACCCATCCACAGGCTGGCCGGCACACCGAGCCTCAACACTAATCCGCTGGGTGGGTTCGTGCCGGGGACCGGCACGCCTTCCCGCTCGGGAAGCAGCGCGTTAGACTGCGCAGCTGGCCGGGCGGGCTATGAAAGCTTTACTCGTGTCTCACTCCTGTTTCATTGACAAAGCTGTCAGTAGACAAATCACGTATAATGCTATTAAATTACATGAAATCTGACTTCTGAAAATATTGATTGCAAGTAATCAATGTAAATATGTGTTGTGAACTGCAACTTGTTTGATGAATCACGGCTAAAACAGTATAGGAACTATCTTATGCACTTCAGTGTGCATACATATCTACTAAATAAAACTATGTTCTAGATTTCCTTCATGAGAATCTATGCAAGAAACATCAACGTATCTCTTTTTTTTGTAAATATGTGTTCGTGCTTTATGACATCTTAAATATCTTTGAGGATCTCCTCACTACACAGGCCAATTGATCGAAATCTACTTTTGAAAATTTTTTGCGACTATATAGCTTAAATAATATTTAAAAAACATAGGGGGAGGGTAAGGTTATTTACACTACATAGATAGAGCACAACACTGTGTGGAAGATGAATTCAGATCTCGGAAGGTGGCAAAATAGCAAATATTTGAAATGAAATGCTATAGAAAACTTTTAGAAAGTAAGACGAGAGACGAAGTAGCAAATGAAGAGGCACTACAATGAACAGCCGAAACGGAAGTCCTTGGACAACCATTATCAAGAAACGTCGTAGAACCAACCAGGAATAGTAAATTTGGCACCTATTAACATAAAAAGTTCCTTTTGATTGCTGGGTATTGTAAGGAAATGATTTCTCTCACGAAGTAGTAGCTGCGATTCAGAGTCATATCTCTTTAGCCTAAATTTAACCTTTTGGCAGCACTGGCCAAAATAAAACAACCTTCGTAAGTAAGAGGGATACATGGTCTTGGGACAAACAATATGTTTAAACTGGTTATGTGGAGCATAAAATATAATACTATTTTTTGTGGGTTACTATAGAGGAAAATGATGGGTCAAAACTTGAATCATTGCCTATTCTTTCTATAAAGCTCGATGACGGGAGCCAGGTACAATACATATATGTAAGATACATATAAGAATCAAGTGTTTTAGCTCCTCACCCCAGAAGAAGCTGCTAAAAAACCCAGCATTTAACCCTGGGTGTTGGTGTCACTCCAGAAACCGGCAGTAAACTGTGCGTCGCCATTTCTCAGTTCCTTGCACAAGATTATACCTATTTGTTACCTATACCAAAGAGAATTATTAATCTCGTCCACGCAGTCATGTGCGCGAAACAATGAATGACTGTTGCGTCCGTAGCGGCCACACTGGGGAACTGCCACATTCCGACTGATACGCACCTCTTCAACTGGAGCGGCGCAGCTGAGGGCGATGACGCTCAGGATAAAGAGAGCAGGAAACGTCCTCATTGTGTTTAGTACGGCTGCGACTGGTCCAGCTGGCAGTCTGGAACAGAGGAAAGAGAGCATTCACAGCCATACAGTTTCATGATGTTTGTACAGGGCACTACAAGTGAGCTGACATGATCATTAATGAGGTCAATGTTAAATAAGTAGACGTACGTGTTGTTCCCATCACATCGATCAATACCTTGAAAATCAGTTACACTGCCCACAATAAAGCTGAGTTTAGGTACCTTCCTGAGCAGCTACATTTCTTTCATGGCTTTGGGCGCAAAGGAACGGTATCCATACCCAATGGCAATAATTTTGTAAATAAATATTACAAAAATAGAAAACCTAGAATATCGAATGGCACAGAGATACACTATAAAGCGCAAGATGATATTAAATATTTCGTTATGACTGAAGTAATTGTTTAAAATAGATGTCAAATTTGTCGTGCTTTTGCAACGCAAAGTGAAGAAAACTAAGAAATGTATGATATATCTAGTAAAGTTATATAAACCACCCTGATTTTTGTTTCTAATATTTAGAAAGTCATACGTACATACAATTCACCTATAATAAAATTTATATTGTAGAAAGCTACATTGACATCAGTCAGTTTATTTGTAAAATAGTAGTACTTTCTTCGTGTAATTCAGTCCCCATATTTCAGATATCTGCAACAGATCAGTCGACGCAGTACATTCAACATTTGTTAAGATCCTTCAACTTACTCAAAAATAATTTTGCAAAAGTTTCGGGGAGGAATTTTCGACAATTTTTCACATCTTACACCTGAATGTTATTTCAAGACCTGTACGTTAGCTTATGCGATGTGTGTGTGTGTGTGTGTGTGTGTGTGTGTGTGTGTGTGTGTGTGTGTGTGTTTTTCTCGGTGACAGTTCACAGGTAAACGAACCATTGTGGTTGTTGTATCTGGTTACTCTCAGATCTGATAGCACGTTATGTGTTCGAAGTCCACTTCTTTTGAATCCGTTTGCTTTAATCATCGATTTCTTTCCACTCTGAGCTTGTACAACTCACTGCCTCTCCCAGGCCATCTAGTCTTGGACTCCTTAACATTTGTCAAATCAGACCTTACTAACCCCTACTGGGGTTGAAATTAGTCTGCAACTTTTTTGTGATAACAATAACCTTTCTTAAGCCAGAGGCACATTGTACTGAATGTTTTATGAACACAAGCTCTGAGGAAGAGGTTTCTTGTACCCCAATGTTCAGTATAATCTTTTTCGTCTCCTCTTCCTACTCACTGAAAACTTATGGCACATGTTTTACTATTTTAAAAGTTATTTTCATCTGGAGAAAATCGTTAGCAGATATTTGCCAGTTTTCCAGATATTTTCGGTACAATCTGTTTACACATTGAGAGAAAGAGTAAACAATTGTCTAGACCTCCGCTGGGTGGCAAGTGCATAGTCTTACAACGTCATGCGTACCTATTAGATAGCTTTTGCATGAGTTTTAGTTCGCCGTGGCGATTTAGACGAACATCTGCGCATTCGTTTCTAGTATTACACGATCTTTCTGGGCAGAACGAGCACTTACCTGGCACCGTGTGTGTCCGGTGTGCCTGTGGTACAGTGCAGCCTGCAGCCGCTGGCCCGCTATTTAACGGCTGTCTCCTGCCTGAAGGTGCATCCCCACCGCGGGCACGTCGCACTCGCTGGTGTTTACTGTGTGACGTCACGACAATCGAAACCTCTCGGAACGCTGCGTCAGCAGCCGGGCGGCAGGCGACACTCTGGTTCTCGAGACAGGCGTTCGTTAAGAAATTTGCTCCCACATACCAATGAAACTTTGCGTAGCGTGGCTTCTAGAAATTAGAGAACTGTTATTTGCATCGCCAGAACAATGAAATTATCTATCATCTGATTGTCGTGTGCAGAACTAAGAACACAAATAGAACAAACACAGTTTAAGTGAGAGGTGGACTTCTTTATCACGAAGTACAGTTCAGTCTAGAGAATAAACGAATTTAGATGTGAGAGACGTGTTAATTAAATTAACTGAATTTATTTTTAAATTTTTTCAATGACACATGTCAAAAGTATGTCACACAAATGGTATCATTGCTGCTTTCGACTTAGAACCAAGTCAACATCAGATGATGTGCATATGTTTTTTTGTAACTTATCAAAGTCGTGAGTACTATTTGATGAATTCAAATCCTCCGATGAAGCAGTAATGTTACCTATTTACACGATATGAGGCTGAAATGTACAATAAGAAAACATAGTCACTGTGTATCCCTACAGCAGTATGTGTAGTTTTTGCAAAATTATTTGCTGTACTATGCCTAAAGAAAAGTCATATACGCGTCACTAAGCACTTTGTTCAACTCGTTTGTGGCAACAGAGTCTATCAACTCAGTGGTAGGTGATGAGCAGTTTTATACAGACATGTCTTGCACTTCGAAAAGAAACAGCTGAGTGCAGCGTCGCGGAAAATATCAGGCTGAAATGCTTTGATCGGGAGAATGAATGTATGCAATTGTGCGCCGAATGAAGAAGACCCTACTTCCAAAGTTACCTCTACTGAATGAACACGTATGCTGTAAGCAAATAAATTTGCTGCTAAATAGTCTCGTTTCTGTTGCTTGAGATTTACAGCACGACTTTTGCGGTTGATTGGTTGTAAGTAAAGGGCGCCCAGTATCGAGGTCACCACATGACAAAATCTTTAACGTTGCGTTTCACAAGGTAAAATATGACATATAAATCTGAACCACTCAGCTCTATTTCCACTCAGTCTGGCCCACACTTTCACACAAAATCACAAGCTACATAATACTTAATCTCTATGTAAAATCCAGTGCTAAAATATACAGCAGCTAAAGTACTGTGGCAGGGAACTGCTATTAACTGATCACTGGTGTAGCGCAATAAAATGTCTTTAGTAAGCAACGGTCAGAGAAACTGATACGCAGTCTACATCCTATCTTTTTCCGATACCAGGCTGTAAACAGGTTCAACGTGAGCGCCAGGTCCCGCACTTCTACCGAGTTCCGTGCTAGCCACGAATAGTAGCTTAGTCCAATGAAATCAAAAATTCTTCGCTTATTGTTCCGCGTCATACTTTACAGTATCGCTGGATGCAGCGTTTCTGCCCCCTTACTGATGCCTTCTTCTGGGATCTGGCTGTAGACTGTGGCGCACTGTCAGACAAACGCAAATTAAAGGGAATTATTTCCTGTGTTCATCGCCGTGAATATTAAGGAATGGTTGGCAATGACGTTTTGCATGATTGGAGGTAGCTTTCACCAGTGACTGGTGTGCGGGGCGAGAGTCAGTAACTTTTCTCTGTATAATCTTGTGAACTGAAACTGGAGTAAAGTGACATTCTATTCCTTATAACTCGAGTAGTGGGTGACAAATGTTGAACTGTTGTTGTTGTTGTTGACTTCAGTCCTGAGACTGGTTTGATGCAGCTCTCCATGCTACTCTATCCTGTGCAAGCTTCTTCAACTCCCTGTACCTACTGCAACCTACATCCTTCTGAATCTGCTTAGTGTACTCATCTCTCGGTCTCCCTCTACGATTTTTACCCTCCACGTTGCCCTCCAATGCTAAATTTGTGATCCCTTGATGCCTCAAAACATGTCCTACCAACCGATCCCTTCTTCTAGTCAAGTTGTGCCACAAACTTCTCTTCTCCCCAATCCTATTCAATACCTCCTCATTAGTTACGTGATCTATTCACCTTATCTTCAGTATTCTTCTGTAGCACCACATTTCGAAAGCTTCTATTCTCTTCTTGTCCAAACTAGTTATCGTCAATGTTTCACTTCCATACATGGCTACACTCCAAACAAATACTTTCAGAAACGACTTACTGATACATAAATCTATATTCGAAGTTAACAAATTTCTCTTCTTCAGAAACGCTTTCCTTGCCATTGCCAGTCTACATTTTATATCCTCTCTACTTCGATCATCATCAGTTATTTTACTTCCTAAATAGCAAAACTCCTTTACTACTTTAAGTGTCTCATTTCCTAATCTAATTCCCTCAGCATCACCCGATTTAATTTGACTACTTTCCATTATCCTCGTTTTGCTTTTGTTGATGTTTGGACAAGAAGAGAATAGAAGCTTTCGAAATGTGGTGCTACAGAAGAATACTGAAGATAAGGTGGATAGATCACGTATCTAATGAGGTGGTATTGAATAGGATTGGGGAGAAGAGAAGTTTGTGGCACAACTTGACTAGAAGAAGGGATCGGTTGGTAGGACATGTTTTGAGGCATCAAGGGATCACAAATTTAGCATTGGAGGGCAACGTGGAGGGTAAAAATCGTAGAGGGAGACCGAGAGATGAGTACACTAAGCAGATTCAGAAGGATGTAGGTTGCAGTAGGTACTGGGAGATGAAGCAGCTTGCGCAGGATAGAGTAGCATGGAGAGCTGCATCAAACCAGTCTCAGGACTGAAGACAACAACAACAACAACAACAGATGTTCATCTTATATCCTCCTTTCAAGACACTATCCATTCCGTTCAACTGCTCTTCCAAGTCCTTTGCCGTCTCTGACAGAATTACAATGTCATCGGCGAACCTCAAAGTTTTTACCTCTTCTCCATGAATTTTAATACCTACACCAAATTTTTATTTTGTTTCCTTTACTGCTTGCTCAATATACAGATTGAATAACATCGGGGAGAGGCTACAACCCTGTCTCACTCCTTTCCCAACCACTGCTTCACTTTCATACCCCTCGACTCTTATGAATGCCATCTGGTTTCTGTGCAAATTGTAAATAGCCTTTAGCTCCCTATATTTTACCCCTGCCACCTTTAGAATTTGGAAGAGAGTATTCCAGTCAACATTGTCAAAAGCTTTCTCTAAGTCTACGAATGCTAGAAACGTAGGTTTGCCTTTTCTTAATCTTTTCTTCTAAGATAAGTCGTAAGGTCAGTATTGCCTCACGTGTTCCAACATTTCGACGGAATCCAAACTGATCCTCCCCGAGGTCCGCATCTACCAGTTTTTCCACTCGTCAGTAAAGAATTCGCGTTAGTATTTTGCAGCTGTGACTTATTAAACTGACAGTTCGGTAATTTTCACATCTGTCAGCACCTGCTTTCTTTGGGATTAGAATTATTATATTCTTCTTGAAGTCTGATGGTATTTCGCCTGTCTCATACATCTTGCTCACCAGCTGGTAGAGGTTTGTCATGACTGGCTCTCCCAAGGCCGTCAGTAGTTCTAATGGAATGTTGTATACTCCGGGGGCCTTGTTTCGACTCAGGTCTTCCAGTGCTCTGTCAAACTCTTCACGCAGTATCGTAACTCCCATTTCGTCTTCATCTACATCCTCTTCCATTTCCATAATATTGTCCTCAAGTACTTCGCCCTTGTATAAACCTTCTATATACTCCTTCCACCTTTCTGACTTCTCTTCTTTGCTTAGAACTGGGTTGCCATCTGAGCTCTTGGTATTCATACACGTGGTTCTCTTCTCTCCAAAGATCTCTTTAATTTTCCTGTAGGCAGTATCTATCTTACCCCTAGTGAGATAAGCTTCTACATCCTTACATTTGTCCTCTAGCCATCCCTGCTTAGCCATTTTGCACTTCCTGTCGATCTCATTTTTGAGACGTTTGTATTCCTTTTTGCCTGCTTCATTTACTGCATTTTTATATTTTCTCCTTTCATAAATTAAATTCAATATTTCTTCTGTTACCCAAGGATTTCTAGCAGCCCTCGTCTTTTTACCTACTTTAACCTCTGCTGCCTTCACTACTTCATCCCTCAGAGCTACCCATTCTTCTTCTACTGTATTTCTGTACAACTTAAAACCTGGTTCCTAAATCTCTGTCTTACCATTATATAATCTATCTGATACCTTTTAGTATCTCCAGGGTTCTTCCATGTATACAACCTTCTTTCATGATTCTTAAACCAAGTTGATTAAGTTGTGCTCTGTGCAAAATTCTACTATGCGGCTTCCTCTTTCATTTCTTAGCCCCAATCCATATTCACCTACTATGTTTCCTTCTCTCCCTTTTCCTACACTCGAATTCCAGTCACCCATTACTATTAACCTTTCGTCTCGCTTCACTATCTGAATAATTTCTTTTATTTCATCGTACATTTCTTCAATTTCTCCGTCATCTGCAGAGCTAGTTGGCATATAAACTTGTACTACTGTAGTAGGTGTAGGCTTCGTTCACTATGCGTCCCTTATCATTTAGCTACAAAATAGCAGGTCAGCAACTGGAAGCAGTTAATTCCATAAATTATCTGGGAGTACGCATTATGAGTGATTTAAAATGGAATGATCATATAAAGTTGATCGTCGGTAAAGCAGATGCCAGACTGAGATTCATTGGAAGAATCCTAAGGAAATGCAATCCGACAACAAAGGAAGTAGGTTACAGTACGCTTGTTCGCCCAGTGCTTGAATACTGCTCAGCAGTGTGGGATCCGCACCAGGTGGGGTTGATAGAGGAGATAGAGAAGATCCAACGGAGAGCAGCGCGCTTTGTTACAGGATCATTTAGTAATTGCGAAAGCGTTACGGAGATGATAGATAAACTCCAGTGGAAGACTCTGCAGGAGAGACGCTCAGTAGCTCGGTACGGGCTTTTGTTGAAGTTTCGAGAACATACCTTCACCGAAGAGTCAAGCAGTATATTGCTCCCTCCTACGTATATCTCGCGAAGAGACCATGAGGATAAAATCAGGGAGATTAGAGCCCACACAGAAGCATACCGACAGTCCTTCTTTCCACGTACAATACGAGACTGGAATAGAAGGGAGAACCGATAGAGGTACTCAGGGTACCCTCCGCCACACACCGTCAGGTGGCTTGCGGAGTACGGATGTATATGTAGATGTAGATGTAGATGCGGTTTGTAGTAGCTTACCCACATTCCTATTTTCCTATTCATTATTAAACCTACTCCTGCATTACCCCTATTTGATTTTGTGTTTATAACCCTGTAGTCACCTGACCAGAAGTCTTGTTCCTCCTGCCACCGAACTTCACTAATTCCCACTATATCTAACTTTAACCTATCCATTTCCGTTTTTAAATTTTCTAACTTACCTGCCCGATTAAGGGATCTGACATTCCACGCTCCGATCCGTAGAACGCCAGTTTTCTTTCTCCTGATAACGACATCCTCTTGAGTAGTTCCCACCCGGAGATCCGAATGGGGGACTATTTTACCTCCGGATTATTTTACCCAAGAGGACGCCATCATCATTTAAGCATACAGTAAAGCTGCATGTCCTCGGGAAAAATTACGGCTGTAGTTTCCCCTTGCTTTCAGCCGTTCGCATTACCAGCACAGCAAGGCCGTTTTGGTTAATGTTGCAAGGCCAGATCAGTCAATCATCCAGACTGTTGCCCCTGCAACTACTGAAAAGGCTGCTGCCCCTCTTCAGGAACCACACGTTTGTCTGGCCTCCGTTGTGGTTGCACGTACGGTACGGCCACCTGTATCGCTGAGGCACGCAAGCCTCCCCACCAACGGCAAGGTCCATGGTTCATGGAGGGGGGAATGTTGAACTATACGAAGAACAACGTAAATTAGTAGCAAACTACGGCGTGCGGACACTTTTTTCAACATGTAAACGTCACTTCAGATATTCGGATTTAGGTTATGACGTGTTCGATATGCCTGCCAGCATTGGTGATGACGTGGCGCAGACGAATTACGAAATTCTGCGTAATCCGCTGAAGTGTCGGAACATCGATACTGTCTATAACTCCCAAATCGCTGTTTTTAGGTCAGCAATGATTTCGGGGTTATTGTCGTACATCTTGTCTTTAATATAGCTCTACAAAAAGGAGTCGCACGTGTTCAGATCCGGAAAATATGGTGGATAATCGAGGCCCAATCCAGTAGACTCTGTGTACCCCAGAGCCAGAATGCGCTCCCCAAAGTGCTCCTCCAGGACATCAAACACTCTCCTGTTTCGATGGGTTCCAAAATGGTTCAAATGGCTCTGAGAATTATGGGACTTAACTTCTGAGGTCATCAGTTCCCTAGAACTAACCTGAGGACATCATACACATCCATGCCCGAGGTAGGATTCGAACCTGCGACCGTAGCGGTCGCGAGGTTCCAGACTGTAGCGTCTAGAACGGCTCGGCCACTCCGGCCGGCGCTTCGATGAGGTCAAGATCCGTCTTACATAAACACATCTTATGGAAATCAGAGTCACTTTGGATAATGGGGATGAAATCATCTTTAAACCTCCACGTATCATGCCATCAATGAACATCGAAGCGATTATTCCGTAACTGGACACTGCACACTACAGTCACCCACTGAGGGTGGAGACACGAGACACGAAATGCAGATTCTGAGTCCCCCAAATGCGCCAGTTTTGCCTAGTAACGAATTCATCCAAATGAAAGCGGGCTTCGTCGCATAAATGCGCTTACTAATTCCCACCATACCCTGCGGCCAACGTGCAAATTGAACGTTCTAGCCGTCCTCAGTGCCCGAGCGGTTCTAGGCGCTTCAGTCCGTAACCGCGCGACCGCTACGGCCGCAGGTTCGAATCCTGCCTCGGGCATGGATGTGTGTGATGTCCTTAGTTATGTTTAAGTAGTTCTAAGTTCTAGGGGACTGATGACCTCAGAAGTTAAGTACCATAGTGCTCAGAGCCATTTGAACCATTTGAACCTGCCTCGGGCATGGATGTGGGTGACGTCATTAGGTTAGTTAGGTTTGAGTAGTTCTAAGTTCTAGGGGACTGATGACCTCAGATGTTAAGTCCCATAGTGCTCAGAGCCATTTGAGCGTTCTAATGAAAACCGTTTAGAAGATATGACGACTTAATTTCCTATAGTTCAGTAGTTGTCACCCTGTATCTGTGTTGTAGTGCTGAACAATGCAAGTGGTGTAATGACGGAAACGCTATCTGATAAAATGAGTCGCCAAAACTCTCTGAACCTGAATTCTTAATTAACTTTACCAAATCGATTAGAAATCATAACTGCATATCAAACAAGCTGTTCTTTGAAATTCTGTTATGCAGTGCAGTGGGCCTCAATACTCGACTGCAGTTCCAACACACAAAGATAAAAGAATGAAAATGCTTCGTAAATTACTAATTGAATTTTGAAAGAGCGAATCAGCAAAAATGTTTGCCTAAAAATGACCTGTGAGTTTTCGTACATAATCTGACTGATGAAAGCTCTGGATATTGAATAATACGTATGTGAATGTGACACTGCACCACGACAAAATAAAACTGTCTGCATACAAACTGCGAAAATTTAGAAATTTGTGGTAAGATCTTATGGATGAAACTGGTGACGTCATCGGTCCCTAAGCTCCTAAGCTTACACACTATTTAATCTAACTTGAACCTGCAACAGGGAGGGGGGGGGGGGGGAGGGGACAGGACACCATAGACCACGTGGCTCGCGGCTACCCCTCGCAGCTATGAAATCTATAAAGAATTTTCTAAGCTGATCTGGTAGCGAACTTTGGAATGTAAAGTTACCCGTAAGTGATTTCATTGTGTTTTCACTGTAATGTAAAACTGGCCCTTACAAAATATTGTGTGGTGGCTTATCCACGGCAACGGGAACTTGTAATTGCTCCAAGTGATGAACATAAATATGCAGTGCAGCTGCAAGTAAGCTAAATAAAAGATAAGCCCTGCCCGAGTGCATACGCCTTGTTACCGTGTCACGTGCCTGCAACGCCGTCAGGGGGCATCCTACGTCGTGGTGGGCAGTATGTGTGTGTGTGTGTGTGTGTGTGTGTGTGTGTGTGTGTGTGTGTCGTTACACTTCAAGTATATCATTGCACTCGGTCAGACAACTTTGATACGCCGAGCGAGGTCAATCGCATTTATTTGCGATTTTAAATGAACTTTGACTCATGCACCATTTAGTATAAAGAACCATTAATTTCCTTCTCATTCACAGTCAATGACGAACGCTTGCGGCGCCCAATGCTCTTAGACTCGCAGCATTTTTCTACGAATTACCGATGTTAACAACGTTCTTTAATGTAACGTACTCTCTTTTATGAGAGACGTTGGACAATTAAGTCGGTCAGTTAGCGTGGGAGTCTTTGTAAATAAAAGCCATTTTGGTAAGCCACCATTTCGGAAATTTTGACATAAATGAAATTTTAGTTGTTAGTACTAAAGAATCATTAATTTACTAAAAATCTGTTCGAATTTATGTAGGGAATGTTTTGTCTGAAGAATTATATATAAAAGGTAAATGTTCATGATTATTTTCATCGAAACCTGAACTCCTTAATACGAAGTACTACGGTGGTACCACACACACCAAACATTTACGGTAGCGTAGATATAAACAGGCGTCTTGTAAACTAAATGTTTGAAATGCCGAGATTTCAGAGGGGCACCGCAACTACTGCCCACTGGTAACAGATAATGTACTGTGAGCAGGTCAGCTCCTCCGGATACGTGCAGCAAACGAGGGGAAGCAGACATTGTGGAATCGCCATACTGCAGTATTTATAATAATGTTGATGGTGAAATCGTACATTGCTGTGAAATGCACAATCGTACTGAAAGTAAAGGTAGAAGATAATATTTGTGAAAGTAATTGTAGTGACTAAGGAAAATGCATTCTGACTCGTTCCAACCCACATCCGTATATTTCGTCCTTTGATTTTGAAGAAGCTTTATTCCCATTTCACACATCTTCATAAAATACTCTTTGCCCAGCAGTTACGTTCCGCGGTACATAAATTAGGGCAGTGTTAGACTAAGCATATTTCATTTCTTTGATATTGTAATCGCTTGTCGCTGTCCTGTTCCATACATCGTCCAAGACAGAATTCATTAGAGCCATTCAGCATGGTTTTTATAATGTTTATGTTCGGTAACTTGTATACTTTTGAGATCTGTGACTGTGGTGTAATTCCCATTTAAAGTGTTCGATTTCTCTGTGATCAAACAGTTCATTTTAATCACAAGAAATATTTCCGTGACTGTTGTAACCTAACCTGGAAACTGAGAGTGACACCGTCCAAAACAGAGTTCAGCTATGTCACGTCGCACGATATTAAACAGGTAAAGCGCCTAAGCAAGCTGTCTTTCCAGTGTCATATATCAGTACGTTCTGTTAGGATGTCTTGGAAGCAACAGAACTAGCGAAATTAGCATGTTACAGTGACATAGTTGTGGATGCAGTGTGCTGCATAATTGATACAGCATGGGGTGATGATGAAGATGTTTGATTTGTGGGGCGCTCAACTGCGCGGTTTCCTCAGTCCAAACTCGCCACATTCATGAATGATGATGAAATGATGAGGACAACGCAAACACCCAGCCATCTCGAGGCAGGGGAAAATCTCTGACCCCGCCGGTAATCGAACTCAAATCCCGTGCTCGGGAAACGAGAAAGCGACCGCGAGAACACTAGCTGCCGACTGATACAGCAGATAAATTTCGTCGTCTGTATATTATGACACTAGGTTGCCTTTCCCACTGTCACCAGTTAGGAACTGGTACAAAAATGGTGGAACATGTAAAGAACTAAGTTGAAAAGGGCGGAACTTTTGACAAAATTTCTTGCATGTACAAGTAACCAATGAAGGTGCCCTCGAGTTCTGTAAGAGATTTAAATTTGAGATTGTTGAAACAAAAGAGCTTTATTATAAACGTACAGAACCTGCTGGTGCTCATGTTTTAGAAAATAATGTCAAGCCCAGTCACGAGAAGACAAATGATGTAACTCATTTTGTGACAGATCGCAACAGATATTTGTCAGTGAAATACAAAAATGGCTCTGAGCACTACGGGACTCAACTGCTGTGGTCATCAGTCCCTCAGTGAAATACAGAAAAAATTACTTTCAAATGGGTACAAAGTGTTGCGATAAGGAATTATAATTTTTTTCTGTTTTTTTTTTTTTTTTTTTTTTTTTTTTTTTTTTTTTTTTTTTTTTTTTTTGTAATGGTCTGTAGTTAGGAACTTGGACATTTGTGATAATGATGATGGGTTCCAGCTTGTTTCCCGTTTTCTAGCGTAGGTGTGACGATTCGATTGTGTTGTTTCTTCCTCTCCGAATGTGTCAAGGTTTTCTGTTTTATCATATTGAGATAGCTAAATTCATCCCCTTTATATTAATAAACTACCAAGTAAAAAAAAAGTAGAAAAATGGTCTAGTGACTGGCATTGCTGCCTCTACATCAAGGGGTTCCAGGTTCGATTTCCGGTCTGGTCGGAGATCTTCATTTTTCGTCCGAGCACTGGTTGTTTGTGTTGTTCTAATCACGTCATTTCATCTTCATCGATATGCAAGTCCCCGAAGTGACTTCATATAAAAGGACTTGCACCAGGCGGCCGAACAACACCAGTGCCAACGCCAATAGTACCGTATGATCACTTCATTTTTTTCCCTTACCCTGTCTGATAGTGTTATTTTCTAGAGTTCTTTTTCTGAATATTACAACTCATACGACTATAACAACATCCGGGTCATCTAATGTAATAACATTCTTGCAGAAGACGTTCATTGGAGTTTCCTGATTCTTGGAAATAATAATTAACAACGAAGGTCTGACTGTAACAACAACTAATAACTCTTACCACCCGCATTCATCGAGACGGAAGGCCAGGGCCATCTTCTAGGCCGTGGCGGTTACTGCTCTCTGCCAGGAAAGAGCTGACGTCACGACCGGCTCACCGGACCCGCAAACGCGCCTCGCGGTCTAACTGGCGAGCAAACAATGGCACCTCCGCACGGTGCGGGGATGCACCGACGCAAAGGCCGACCCAGCACGCTGGGGTATAAAGGCTGCTGGCAGTCGTGAGCCGCAGGCATCCCACTGTCTGGCTGCAGCACCACAACCAACGCGGAAAAACAAGTAAGTTTCATAAATTAGGTGTATATTTGGCAGATATACTGCCTACTGCCATAAGATAAACGGTGTCAACGCTGCGTCCGTCCATGGCGTTCTCAGCAGAGTTGGATGTGTGAATGTGCCGTAGAGGTTTTTGGGATTCTAATACAGTCAACTGCTTGATATGGATTATTAGTAGGTCGAGAACGGCACATAAAATATTTACATTTCCAAATATTTTATAAGGCTGATCTTATGCAACACACAGCACTAAGAGTGTATTTCACTAGAGACGATCGACTTCGGCTTGACATCACTCCATCAAAGGGTCCACTGTATCAGAGAACAAAAAAAGGTACAGGGTGTTCGGAAGTTCCCGCTACAATTTCCCAGGACTTATAGAGGGGAGTAAATAGATAATATTTTGAACAGGAACTCGTGTCCGAAAACGAACCGTTTCTATGCTACAACATTTTGTAAACATGTTGGTAAGGTGATCACTTTTACGACTGACTGCTTAGGCGTGACCCAGTACATCACTTGTTTTACAATTCCACTCATTAACAGCCGAAGAAAGTCCTCGTGCACTCATTGAGGGGTCCTCTTCAGCGTGATACAGTACGGCTTCTTCCAACTTGGTTGTGCGGCGTCTCCTAGGAGCACGACAGTCAAACCAGCTGACGATGGGGGTATCGTTTTTCGAAGACGTTGCTTAATTGTGGAGAAAAGTGTATGCGATGGAGTCGGACGTTGTGGAGATCGATCTTGATAAAGGCGACATGCAGCTTCTCCGTTACCGTGAGCTCCGTCACTCAGAAGGATCGTGCCGGTGTATTGTGCAAACGTGTACTCAACCATGTTGCTCTGACACTCACAGACTCGTGAATGAGGCTCGAACCAGATCAGAGAGGTAGGACAGACGTCAAATGACAACAGACGACCCAATGGAAACACGCCCCACCCCCTTCCCTGAAGACTATCCTGTTGCATACCTATCTAGCCAAAGTGTTTCCAAACCGCATTAGTATGGAAACTGTAAGTTTACGGACATTATTTCCTATTCAAAATGTTATGTGCTCACTCGACTTTACTAGCCCTAAAAGTTTGTAATAGGAATTTATGAACACCATATATAGCAAAAATTATGAATCCCTGACATTGTTGGCTGGAGAGATATCAATTAATTCAGTGCAAACAAAGCTTCTGATACAAAGTTTTTTTATTCCCTCGATCATGTTTATGTAGGCTGTATTACTAGTTTCGACAGGACTAAGCAGTCATCTTCATATTGGAAGCTTTCTTTACATGTAACAATCTGTGTAGCATTGAAGTAATGCAGCTGTTATGTGAAACAAATTATTTTTTGGCAATATGGGTACTTTGTGAACCGTGACTGTGTGGGATAATTATTTATTTGTATATTCTACTACCAGTAACATTTTTGTTTATGTTTAATCTAACATAATAGTGTTAGGTTAAACATAAAACAAGTAAAAATGTGATTGGTAGCAGAAATTACAAATAAATAAGTACGTGAAACAAAATTAAAAATGTCACATCTTACATCACTGTAACAAAGTACTTTCAAAATAGTCTCAGCTATGCATTTGTGTAATTGGTATAATAATTATGAGGTGTACATTGATCCATCATTGATACTGCCTGAAAGTACGTAACATTCTATACATTTAACCTCATAAACCTATTTGTTGTGGCTGACCATCTGGGCATCTAGATATAACGACATGTCGATCGCCGAAATATTGTTCCCGTTGGACATCATGAACCAGCAGTACATCCATGGACTGTTCTATATTAGTGAGTTGTTAACAGATCTCTTAACATCGGAAATGTATACTAATTATGGATTAAGGGGGATAAAAATGATTTCGAAGTACACACAATCTGCAAGATATGTGAAGATACTTAATGCCTACTTATATTGTAATACTCTTTGATGGACAACATGCTTCAGATCTTCACCGCTTAGAACTAAACACAGTGTAAGCTTCACTTCGGCCTGCATGTTATTACCAGAGCGCACAGACGTTGCGAGTTTACTGCAAATTCTTTGCAGGAATCTTATTTGTGCAGCGCTCCAGGTCATCTGATCTATGGACACGTTCCAAAGAAATGAGTTTCGGTTCCGAATCAAAGCAGTTCGCTATATGTTGCAATTAAATGTATAACTCGGTGGCAGATGTCTTCGTGAATCCTCTAGTCGTGTAGAATGTCATAAAGTTTACATTCTGAGGAAGGTGTTGAGCTGCCTCCATCTACGGGCAATAACCCAAAGACTAACTTGTTATCAGTAATGTGCCAGGCTTGTGTAATTTACGGCGATAAAGCAGTTATAAGCACAACACAGGGCGGATATATTACTGACAGTAAGTGTCAACTACTGCATTAAAGAGTAAAACCAAGTTCACGTCGCAGGTAGAGCGATGAAACCGACTGCACAATGGATTGTCGGTGTGAAGATCTCTGTTGGTTTCTAGACAGGGTATATGTTCCAACTACGGACCTGGTGTTTCAGAAAGCTGTTCAAAGCCGAGTAACGTTCCGAGTGGACTAGCTTTGCCAGACGTACCGACCATATCAGAGGTTACAAAATGCCTGTCAGCCCCTCGCCCTCTCGCACAGTTTTTTCTCTACAGATATTTCAATTAGTATCATTACAGCAGCTTTGTTCTGAAGCACACTGGTATTGACATCAAAATTTAATGAACTATCACAGTAAAATCTTTTCCTTCAATCAGCAAATTGCAGTATGCACGCTCTTGCCTGTGAGATGTTATTCCTGACTAGGCATACGTGACAAAGCTGGAACGTATATTACTTTATTTTTGATTTGAGCATAGCTGATATAAGTTCTAACCATTGCTTTCTCTCAATGTGATTATTCAGTTTCTCAAAATTTCATTCTGATGAAGACACCCTTAGTAGTTATCGAAACCTGGGTCGATTGTACCACACAGTTATATGCAACCAGTTGCCTGCATGATTCCTATGTCTGAAAATTGTATGCGATTTACGTGAAACAGCCATGTTTGAAACTTTAATCTTCGAGGTAGTACATTCTTGTTGATTGGAAGAGCCTAGTACATCGTACGCACTGTTGGTGTCACTCTGTATTCGGAAGTCCTTCAGTCAACGTTTCTGTTCCAGAGTCAACCACTATGAAGGCAGCCGTGCTCTTCCTCTTCCTGAGCGCTGTAGTTCTCAGCTGTGCCCACCCGTCTCCGAAGAACAAGGTAAGGCACATCTATTTCTCTGCAGGGTAACAGACTTACTTCCCCAGAGGAAATCTACGTTAAATTAAGGCAAACAGCTGTCACTAGTAGCTTACTTTTTAGTCGCACTTTTTCTTCTCTGATATGAGACCACCAATAAGAAACGCTTCCATATCTGACAATTCCAAGATTATTTTCGTCCCCCCTGATCATTTTCGATATCCGACAGTAAAGTGTGATAGTGATGTGTTCACTACGTGGCTTCCAAATGTTGCCTTAGACAGAGGATGACACAACAGTCGCCCGCAATAGCGTGGGCTCTTGGGCCCTTAGTTTGCTTTCAGCAGTGTTTCCAATGCTCCTCAGGAGGACCGTGGCGGAGTGGACGTGGACGTGCACAGGGAGAAGGGCGTGGGCACCGTGGTGGGCGCCCAGGGCCACGGAAACGTCTGGAAGAGCGACGACGGCAGGACGCGCGTCGACGCCGACGGCAACTGGCAGAGGGTCTACCGCGGACCCGGCGCCGGCAAACCAACGTACTCAGGGGGCGTCCGCCTCTCCCACACTTGGTGAACACCGAGCACCACTACTTGCCCGGCGTCCTAAGCCCATGGGGAGCACGTCGTTTGGAACTGCTGCTTCTCGGCGACTGAACTTCTTTTCGGACATGAATTCCCTGTTAGTACCTGTATTATGTGCTACGATGCCATTTAGATTCAGTTATCTGTACGTACAACATGCTAACATTCAATAAACAACATTATACAAGTACTGTTGTCTTTCTTTTCTGTATTTAACTTTTCTCAAATACTGGGTAACATCGAAATGAGAGTACAAAAACAACCCGTGTTTATACACAGCCAGTGTGGAGTGAAACTGCACGGCTCAACGCAAAGACTCTACACGACAAAGCTTGGGCAAACATCTGATGTAGGTACATCGTTCTTCATAGTTGAGAGAAAGACCACTAAGTACACTCTAGTACAAAGTACTGTGCAGTATGCTACACCATTGCTACAGAAATTTTCTGGTTTCACGCGTATCAGTCGCGTGCCAAAGTCACATTAACGTGATAGAACAAGTTCTTAGGACCAAGGTGGATGAAACCTCGAAACATCTGCATTACAGTGTACCACCCACTAAGTACACTGTAGTACAAAGTACTGTGCAGTATGCTACACCATTGCTACAGAAAGTTTCTGGTTTCACACGTATCAGTCGCGTGCCAAAGTCACATTAACGTGATAGAACAAGTTCTTAGGACCAAGGTGGATGAAACCTCGAAACATCTACATTACAGTCTACCACCCACAACCCGGAACCCATAACAGCAGGAGCGGATCGGCAAGAAAAATCCGATTTCCATATTTCGCGTAACAGTATGTACATATCTTAATGACTGAACCTGCAAAATTATATCATTTACGACAAATATTTCAGTACATATGACGTTGTAAACATGTAGATGCTTGCAATCCTTCACAGTAAAACTTCAACATCAAGCACGACGTTTTAATTTGTTGCTTCTCTACAATTACCTATATTCGCAACACACTTCCCAAACAGTACCTACTTACAGTGAAGAGCCAAGGAAACTCGTATAGGTATGAGTATTCAAATACAGAGACATACACACATCAAAATGCACCATCTCGGTTCAGCGAGTTCCGAAACCTGTACAGAAAACTGGAACAGAGATCAACATAAACATCATTGCTGCCCATTTTTATTCCTCATAAAAACCACACATTGCATGTTGTACCACCATACAGCGAGAACTTCAGAGGTGGTGCTCCAGATTGCTGTTCACACCGGTTCCTCTAATACCCAGTAGCACGTCCTCTTGCATTGATGCATGCCTGTATTTTGCTGTAATTTACCGTCTAGTAAGGTCATCCGAAGACCAGTATCAGTTGCAAAGCGATTTAGAAAAGATTGCTGTATGGTGTGGCAGGTGGCAGTTGACGCTAAATAACGAAAAGTGTGAGGTGATCCACATGAGTTCCAAAAGAAATCCGTTGGAATTCGATTACTCGATAAATTGTACAATTCTCATGGCTGTCAATTCAACTAAGTATCTCGGTGTTAAAATTGCGAACAACTTCAGTTGGAAAGACCACATAGATAATATTGTGGGGAAGGCGAGCCAAAGGTTGCGTTTCATTGGCAGGACACTTAGAAGATACAACAAGTCCACTAAAGAGACAGCTTACACTACACTCGTTCGTCCTCTGTTAGAATATTGCTGCGTGGTGTGGGATCCTTACCAGGTGGGATTGACGGAGGACATCGAAAGGGTGCAAAAAAGGGCAGCTCGTTTTGTATTATCACGTAATAGGGGAGAGAGTGTGGCAGATATGATACGCGAATTGGGATGGAAGTCATTACAGCAAAGACGCTTTTCGTCGCGGCGAGACCTTTTTACGAAATTTCAGTCACCAACTTTCTCTTCCGAATGCGAAAATATTTTGTTGAGCCCAACCTACACAGGTAGGAATGATCATCAAAATAAAATACGAGAAATCAGAGCTCGAACAGAAAGGTTTAGGTGTTCGTTTTTCCCGCGCGCTGTTAGGGAGTGGAATGGTAGAGAGATAGTATGATTGTGGTTCGATGAACCCTCTGCCAAGCACTTAAACGTGAATTGCAGAGTAGTCATGTAGATGTATTCGTCGTGGCATACTATTCACAAGTTCATCAAAGCACTGTTGGTCCAGATTGTCCCTCAGAGTGGTTGGTGGGTCACGTCGTCCATAAACAGCCCTTTTCAATATCCCATGCATGTGGGTTCATGGCCGAAGAACATGCCGGCCACTCTAGTTGAGCGATGTCGTTATCCTGAAGGAAGTCATTCACAAGATTTGCACGATGTGGGCGAGAATTGTCATCCATGATGACGAATGCCTCGCCAATATGTTGCCGATATGGTTGCACTATCGGTCGGAGAAAGGTGTTCACGTATTGTACAGCCGTTACGGCGCCTTCCATGTCCACCAGTGGTGTTCGTCGGCCTCACAGTAGGGAACCTCCACCTTTCTGCACTCACTGGACAGTGTGTCTCTAAGGCGTTGATCCTGACCGGGTTGTCTCCAAAAATGTCTCCGACGATTGTCTGGTTGAAGGCATATGCGACACTCATCGGTGAAGAGAACGTGATGTCAATCTTGAGCGGCCCATTCAACATATTGTTAGGCCCATCTGTACCGCGCTGCATGGTGTCGTGGTTGCAAAGGTGGACGTCGACATGGACGCCGGGAGTGGAGTTGCGCATCATTTAGCCCGTTCCGCACAGTTTGAGTCGTAACACGACGCCCTGTGGCTGCACGAAAAGCATTATTCAACATGGTGGCGTTGCTATCAGGGTTCCACCGAGCCATAATCCGTAGGTAGCGGTCATCCAGTGCAGTAGTAGCCCTTGGGCGGCCTAAGTGTGGCATGTCATCGGCAGTTCCTGTCTCTCTGTATCTCCTCATGTCCGAACAACATTGCTTTGGTTCACTCTATGTCACCTGGGCGCTTCCCTTGTGAGAGCCCTTCTTGGCAGAAAGTAACAATGCGGACATGATCGAACTGCAGTATTGCCCATCTAGGCATGGTTGAACTACAGACAACAGGAGCCGTGTACCTCCCTCCTGGTGGAAAGACTGGAACTGATCAGCTGTCGGTCTCCATCCGTGTAATACATGCTGTTCAATAATGGTTGTTTGCCCACATCTTGTGGTCGTGCGGTGGCGTTCTCGCTTCCCTCACCCGGGTTCCCGGGTTCGATTCCCGGCGGGGACAGGGATTTTCTCTGCCTCGTGATGGCTGGATGTTGTGTGTTGTCCTTAGCTTAGTTAGGTTTAAGTAGTTCTAAGTTCTAGGGGACTGATGACCATAGATGTTAAGTCCCATAGTGCTCAGAGCCATTTGAATAATGGTTATTTACATTTTTGGGCGGGTGTAGTGACATCTCTGAACAGTCAAAAGGACTGTGTCTGTGTTACAATATCCACAGTCAACTCTAGCTTCAGGAGTTCCTGGAACCGGGTGATGAAAAACTTTTTTGGTGTGTGTATTAACAAGCAGAATATGGTGCTGCGGTCGGCAACGCCTATATAAGGCAACAAGTGTCTGGTGCAGTTGTAGTTCGGTTACTGCTGCTACAATGGCGGGTTATCAAGATCTAAGCAACCAAGGGATGGGATACACCATCTCCGAGGTAGCGATGAAGTGGGGATTTTGCCGTACGACCATTTCACGAGTGTACCGTGAATATCAGGTATCCGGTAAAACGTCAAATATCCGACATCGCTGCAGGCGGCGAAAATATCTTGCAAGAACGGGACCAACGACGACTGAAGACAGTCGTTCGACGTGACAGAAGTGCAAACCTTCCGCAAATTGGTGCAGATTTCAGTGCGAACCGTACAACGAAACATAATCGATATGGGCTTTCGTAGTCGAAGGCCCACTCGTGTACCATTAATGACTGCCGACAGGAAGCCTTACGTCTCACCTGGGCCCGTCAACACCAACGTTGGACTGTCGATGATTGGAAAAGTGTTGCGTTGTCGGACAAGTCTCGTTTCAAATCGTATCGATCGCATGGACGTGGACGCGTGTGGAGAGAACCTAATGAATACATGGGCCCTGCACTTCAGCCGGGGATTGTTCAAGCTGTTGGAGGCCCTGTAATGGTGTGGGGTGTGTGCAGTTGGAATGGTATGAAACCCCTGATACGCCTAGACACGACTCTGACAACTGACACATACGTAAACATCATGTCTCATCACCTGTGTCCATTCATGTCCATTGTGCATTCCGACGGATTTGTGCAATTCCAGCAGAACAATGCGACACCCCACACGTCCAGAATTGCTACACAGTGGCTCCAAGAACAATCTTCTGAATTTAAACACTTCCGATGTCCACCAGACTCCCAAGACACGGACATTATTGAAAGTATCTGGGGTGCCTCGCAACTTGCTGTTCAGGCGAGATCTCCACCTCCTCGTACTCTTACAGATTTATCCTCGTACTCTTAAGGATTTATGGACAGCCCCGCAGCATTCATGGTGTCAGTTCCCTCCAGCACTCCTTCAGACATTAGCCGAGTCCATGCGACGTCGTGTTGCGGCACTTTTGCGTGCTCGCTGGGACCATACACGATATTAGGCAGGTGTACCAGTGTCTTTGGTTCTTCAGTGTATACAAATCTATCTACAAAGTTACCTCAATTAATAACATGTATGTAGGAGATAGGAGGTCATAAACGCTGAGAAATGTAAAAACCAACTTTTGCTCAAATGGAGTGAAAATTACCCAGTTCACACATCCAGTGTTTCATAATGAGAGCAATTAGCGACTTCCTGCAAAAACAGTTTCACATCTTTCCTAATGTTTTTCTTGGTTTCACGCTTAACGTTAAATATTTCAACCCACTACCTCATTTTTAAAGTAATCTTACATTTGAAGCTGTTTCATATAACAGGCGATCAAAACGTTTGCCTTCGAAGGTCGTACAGTCAACAGTTTCATGCCAATAACGCAGACTCGCAAAGAGCATTGAGGCAATCATAGCGACGCACCAGGTTGATGATACCCGTCTGGTAAACCACACTGTCCTTTTGCGTGAAAAAGTCTGTATCTGCCTGTTACACATCGTCGATCCTTCAAGGCCTTTTTTACGGGACCGAGGTGTGATCACCGCATGGGAGAGATCAGGAGTGTCTCCCACTTGAGATGGCGTAATGTCCGAGATCGACTGGGTTCTTGTGTCGAATCGTATCGATAGACTTGCTGTCCAACACATTCTTCATTGTTCGATGGATGTCTAGCGCTGTTTGTACTTCGGCAGGCAAGAAAAGAATAACAGTACGTTAGTTCTATGTAGACGCATTTGGTAATAACATCGCCACAGTTCACATTTCCACATGTGCTGCATTCACGTTGGAAAATCACGAATGTAACACTAATCCCTTGGCTACATTTCGGTGCTTATATACTCGCATCGGTGTCGCGCTGCGTTAAATATACGCTGCAGCAGCATACTCAAACGGAAACTTTTTGATCGCCTCTTACACATGGGAGATTTTGGGCATTAAAATAATAGCACCATGAAGATGATATGCAAAAAAACGTCTAATTAGCAAGCTTCAATATACAAATTTTTAGCATTTCAACATTATCACAAAGACATGTAGCAGTAACGGCATCTTCGTTCTGCGTATAGGGGGAAATAACACAATGCCCTTCTCGTACAGAAATGGCATTTGAATATTGGTTGTTTGTGAGAAGATCGTGTTACGCCTCGTGTAAAAAGGAGAAATTTCTACCGGCACGTGCAGGAAATCCAAAGCGGCATTGTCCTGGCTTCTGGATTCGGTGCTTCATTGTTCCGCGATATTTCTGTATACGATGAGCACGATCCCAAGATTGTCGCGCGAATATGGAATCGGTGGTTTTCGAAGGGCTTTGTCCAACATTACTCAAGATCCCAACTTTCCATGTAACTAGCGCCCGAGAGGACAGACAAATTATTCTATCGGTCGTCCACGATTGTGCAGGCACGTCAGATACCGTGAGTCAGAAAGTATGATTGCTTGCAGGAAGAGAAGTATCCACATGTGCAATACGACGACGCTGCCATTTCGCTCTGTCGTGTAGTGATTAATCGGATATTGACAATTGTTTTCGTCTTTATGACGTAGTAAGTAAGTGTGTTAGTGTCTTTTTCAGTTAACAATATAAAAGTTCCTCGTTTGCAGCAGTATTATTTATTAAAACTGAAAAGTTTGTTTATAAGGAAACTGCCCACTTTGATTTAGATTCGTTTACGATAAACAATTGATAAATTTTGTCTTGATTTATTTGTTTGCTTTTCTATTTCATGAAAAAAAGTTAAGTATAGAATCACGTGGTTTTTATAAACGGAAATTGAAATAGATTTGATTTCGGTTAAATTTGTACACATATAAGGTTATTCATTGTTAGAGGTAGCGACTTTTTGGCCTAATTTATTTACGTGCATACACGTACTAACACAACTTTAACAATTCACTAACAGGTAAAATCACATACATTGGTGTAATTCTTAATAATTATATGGCCGTGGGTGACAAACGTGCATGCGCCTCGTGGGCTAGTTAATAGTAGGGACTGGTGTGTGCGGACTGTCAACTGCGGTTTCATTGGGACTACTACAGAGCGACAGATGGGATTTCATCTGAAGCTATGCAACGGACGTGTGGGTTATGTATAAAGGCCAGAACGTTAGCATAACAGGAGGTTTTATGTCCTGCATTCAAAGAGTGAGGTCCCGAGTGCTGAATTAGAGCCCTTGAGCGTGGAGGGAGAGAGAAAGTGGTGATGGTTCAAAAATGGTTCAAATGGCTCTGAGCACTATGGGACTCAACTGCAGTGGTCATTAGTCCCCTAGAACTTAGAACTACTTAAACCTAACTAACCTAAGGACATCACACACATCCATGCCCGAGGCAGGATTCGAACCTGCGACCTTAGCAGTCGCACGGTTCCGGACTGCGCGCCTAGAACCGCGAGACCACCGCGGCCGGCGTGGTGATGGTGATTGGACGAGAGGGGAGGGGGTGGGGGACAGGCAAGGGTAAAAGAGGAAATAGTTTAGATAGCCCTGCTACCCGTGAGGTAAAGAACTGCTGAAGGGCCGGCCGGAAATGGCCAAGCGGCTCTAGCATCTTCAGCCTGTAACCGCGCGACCGCTACGGCCACAGGTTCGAATCCTGCCTCGGGCATGGATGTGTGTGATGTCCTTAGGTTAGTTAGGTTTAAGTAGTTCTAAGTTCTAGGGGACTGATGACCTCAGCTCAGAGCCATTTGAACTGCTGAAGGGAAGGAACCATGTGCAGCTCCAGAACAAAGCAGGACGTAGCAGATCATCCATACGAATTTAAGAGATATATACTGGATAAATACCAACATAAATTAATAAGAAATGGCACTCGTCACACATGGTACAAAAAACAGGTCAAAACACTGTTGTAGAAGCACGGAAAAAAGCATACCATACACAAGAGGACACAAAATCTCCAAGGCAGGCTAAGATCTACTGAAGCTCGATTCGAGATGATTTTAAAAGTTTTCACAACGAAGCTCTGTCTCGAAATCCGTCACAAAACCCAAAGAGATTTTCGTCGTATCTAAAGTACAATAGTGGCACGACGCAGTTGTTCAGTCAATACCTTCACTGCACAATAACAATTTTGAGAATAGTGGTGTTATTTATGACAAAGGCACTAAAGCGGAGATATTAATTCATTTTTTCAAAATTCTTTCACCAAAAAAAGAATTCTAATCAAGAACAACTGCCAAAAAGTAGACATCCTGGGTGTAGCGAATCAGCTTAAAAAAATAAAAGCAAGGTCTCTAGTCCAGACTGTACACCGGTCAGTTTCTCTAATAATATTCTGATACAATAACTCCATACTCAGTAATAATATACAGTCGCTCCATTGAACTCAAAGACTGGAAAGTTGCACGCGGCCGCGGTGGTCTCGCGGTTCTAGGCGCGCAGTCTGGAACCGCGCGACTGCTACGGTCGCAGGTTCGAATCCTGCCTCGGGCAGGTTAGTTAGGTTTAAGTAGTTCTAAGTTCTAGGGGACTGATGACGTAAGATGTTAAGTCCCATAGCGCTCAGAGCCATTTGAACCATTTGAACCAAAGTTGCACAAGTCACGCCAGTACCCAACAAAGGAGGTAGCAGTTATCCGTGAAATTTCTGTGTTCGAACATTATTAATTATCTCGAAGAAAACGATTTGCTTAGCTTGGAACGATCACATAGATAATGTCATAGGAAAGGCAAACCAAAAACTGCGATTTAGTGGGAGAACACTTAGAAAATGTAACAGGTCTACAAAAGAGACTGCTTATACTAAGCTTGTCCGCCCTCTGCTGGAGTACTGCTGCACGCCGTGAGATCGGCAACAGATAAGACTGACGTAGAACACCGAAAAAGTTCCAAGAATGGTAGCTCGTTTTGTATCCTCAAGTGAGAGAGTGCCTCGGACATGATAAACGAATTGGGGTGGCAGTCATTAAAACAAAGGTGTCCTTCGTTGTGGTGGAACCTTCTCATGAAACTTCATTCACCAACTTTCTCCTCAGAGTGTCAAAATATTTTGTTGGCGCCAAACTGCAGAAATAGAAATGATCATCATAATAAAATAAAGGAAATCAGAACTTGCACTGAAGAATTTCAGTGCACGTTTTTCCCGGCGGCTGTTCGAGAGTGGAACTGCAGCGCAGCAGCTTCAAGGTGGTTGGATGAATGCCCTGCCAGGCACTTAACTTTGGATTACGTAATAAGATGAAGATGTAGACGTGGAAGAGACTGATCGAAAACTAAGTAGAGAAACAAAAGTCTTGCTGCTAGATAGCAGTCATGGAAGGGGTGTAGGCCAAAATATTCACGAAAAATTGTGATCAGCGTACCCAATCACAAATATTATAAACTACTGCTGGCTTTGGCGACGTGATAGATAATACTGAGGCACTGATTAGCGATCTCAAGAAGGACATGCACTTACAGTTGAGAGAGAAGGCAACAGCTTGACCAAGTCGGTAATACTGTCAGCAGTGACCTGAAGAAGGTAATTACAGCAACGCTACTCACCCATGTGGGCTTCGTTAATGATCTGCAAGTCACCACGTGGGTACAGCCCCGGATTTACGATATTTCTGAACCGGGCAAAAACTTACAGTGGGGACCCGCCCCCCCCCCCCCTTTTCTCCGCCCAACCGCTCTCGATCATTTTAGATAGGACGTCAAAAATTTTAAAAGAAATCAATTTTCCAAAAATATATTCATTTTGTAGCGCACATCTTTCTGAAGAGATTGATATATGAAATATATATGTTACAGGAAATGTGAGACATTTTATTTGGCCTTAAGTGTGCCAAAGTACAGTGCCACACCTCTTCACACAGCATTCCTCTATCGCACGTCACTCTATTTCGCTCTAACGGAATTCAAACGTGTACATTTTATAATGGAAACTGTCAAATCTATATTCAGGACAGTGGACATTAAACGTTCCGTGGCGTCTCAGTGAATTTGCGAAGCGAAGCGGTTATCATCAGCCGCGTCTTGCAGCAGTGACAGCAGCAGCTACCATCACCTGAAGGTGTCCAGCAGTTGCATCGATGAAATACTGTGCGAGTTACACAATACGATTCGGCAGAAAACCCTAGACAGATCCGTCAGGAAAGCATGAAAAGTCAATGCACTTTCTGCTTACCTGACTTGCCTTAATCCGATCTCACACATTCAATTCAAGTAAGAACGCCTTTTACGAGCTACATTTATCTCGAACGTAAACCATCGGAATTCGAGCACGGATAAAGATTATTGGCGAAACAAAAGTCCTTTTGACTGTGCCCATTTATCCTCTCTCCTGAAAAGTTTGAACCGATTGTACATGTTAAAAGTGTAGAAGTGGCACACTTCAAAAGCTTCACAGAAAGAAGTGTTTTTTGCTTGTTTTTCCACCTAAAGCCCAAACTGTGCACATGCAATTGGCGCCATCTGCTGAGTATTAATTTCAGCCCAGTTAAAATCTCTTGCAAAAGTAATTAATTAATTCACACAATTAACCTTAGCGTCAGCTTCGGAGCGTTGTCCAGTCTTTCCATAATACCCTGTACCATAGTTACAATAAGAGAAATGTTCGAATGGTTATACAAAAGGCTCCTGGACCGTGCTAAAACAAAAACTTGTTACTCCATGTTCCTAGCTGAAACAGGAACCAAGCGCGTGGACCCTACCGGAAACGGTGATTAAATACGTGGCCTTTTTCAGATGGTTTTTTTACAGCGCTTCCACGCTTTAACGATAAAAAAAGGAGATCCATCATCAGCAGACCTCATCCAGAATGAGATGTTCACCCTGCAGTGGAGTGTGCGCTGATATGAAACTTCCCGGTAGATTAAAACTGTGTGCCGGACCGAGACTCGAACTCGGGGCCCTTACATTTCGCGGGCATGTGCTCTACCAACATGTTTTTTTTTGTTTTTTTAATCTCATTTTGTTCGTTTTTGTTCGTTATATCTGCTCAGGGCGGACGTTGTAAGGCACCCATTTCAGTTCGTCATTTATCCATTAACACAGTTTTTTTATTACAGAGGGCAGCTAACCCTCTGACCGAACACGCTGAATTACCGTGCCGGCACCAACTGAGCTACCCAAGCACGACTCACGACCCATCCTCACAGCTTTAATTCCGCTAGTACCTCGTTTCCTAACTTCCGAACTTCACAGAAACTCTCCTGCATACCTTGCAGAACTAGGATGTGAGGTGACATATGGTTACAGCAAAGATATAGAAATTAAGTTTAGTGAATTTAGGCGTGTATGTGGAACTGTTAATAGAAAACTCAAAAACAAAACTAGAAGAGACACTAAAATTAAATTTTACAAAACAGTTGCAGCCCCACGCTGCTTTATGGAAGGGAGGCCTGGGTGAGTAGCAAAAGGCAAGAAAGCTGTATTCAGACACAAGACATTAAATTCCTGAGACGAATTAAAGGTTGCACAATAGAAGACAGACTAAGGAATTAAGGTATTTGAGAAGAACTAAAAATTTTTAATCAAAATAACAAAACTTCTAGAGTACAGAAGAAGCTGTACAAACACCTACGAAGAACAGGGAAGATGTTGGTATAATAGAGACATTCTCAGCAAGAATTGCATCACCAAGGCCTTTCAAGGATGTGAACTGTGCTGAAACAAGGAGAAGTGCTAAGTGGCTTATACGTTTCTTTCATGGACTCCACTGGGACGAACCTGGTACACCTTACAAAGAAATGATGATGTCATTTCGAATATTCGATCATCTTGTGACCATCACATAGGTCAAAGGCGAGGAGAAGATCGTATGAATACAGCGAAGCTTCAAGTTCGCATCCATTCAAGACTTGGAATTCTACGGGAGTCCCGCTATTCTCAGAAATTTGAAGTGCCAAGGAAAAAGAGATAGGGTAAGACCATGGGAATTATGGGTACCATAGGAGGCAATTTCGCCTAATACCTGAAGAGAAGAGGTAGAAGAAGAAGAAGAGAAGTCCTGACCTCACGGTTAGAAATAATATAAGAGAGTAAATCAATAAATGAAATACAATATTATAAATTCTTAGGTGTTAATGTTGATAAGAACCTGAACAACAAGTCAGGTGTTACATAACTTTTTAAACGTCAGTTGGCAATATTTTGTCATTCAAATTTTATATTTCCTATTTCTGAATACAAAAATAATGTGTTTCGTGAAGAGACCCTTTTCAAATCCACACTGAGTCCAATGAACTAGCGTTACAGATGATATCAGATTTAGGGGCTGTAAATTAAAGTTGATACAGTTTTCCTATTTTCTTTCACTAACGTTTTATGTCATCATGTTTTAGTGTTTATTCCGCAGAAGCAGGTAATAAGGATAACGTTTGGTTCCCACACTAATACCCCTTGTAGATAACTCTTTAAACAGTTATGCATATTGCTGACACATTCTATTCCCTGTAACTTTAGTTGCTGCACATAGTATCACTACTGTAATTTATTGTTTTATGTTTTTCATAGCTTTATACTTTTATTGTTTTAAATTTTTATTATTTATTGATACTTAATTAGGTTCTAGGCATTATACATAATTCTACTTCTCTAATGAAACGATCTTTATATCTTTTAGCATTTATGCATCTATTATTCTATAGTCTTCATATGTATATGAGAAATTTTATACAATTTCACTTTTTATGCTTTCAGAGCAAGCTCTTATGGTTTTATACTGTCAGGTTTTCACACTTTTAACATCTTAAGGCACTAATTCAGTTTTAGGTGCTTTATTCCCACTTTATAATGTACTGTTTTATCCCTTTTGCAGTTTTACGCATCCATTAGTGCACGCTTTCAATATTTTAACGAAAAATTTTTACATTTTTTTGTCTAAAACCTTCTCTTATTGAAGCCCTTTACGTACCTACTGCTACTTCATTTTATAATGTTAATCTTTTATACCGTTTACAGTTTACACATCCATTGCGCTACACTATTTATATTTCAACGATAATTTTTACATACTCATACTTTTTATAATTTTAGCAGGAGCCCTCTCATTAAACACATCACATCCCTACCAAACGACCTCTCTGCTTCCTTTCCCTTCTGCCACTCACCCTCGCTCCATTTTTCTCCTTCCCTCCCTTTCCCCTTTCCCGCTCATCGCTCCCTTCACCAGACACATATTGAAAACACTGACGGCAGCTGCAAGACGAAGTACTCTGAGAGGAGAGTCTGAACACATAAGACGTGTTGCTGACTCAACTACTTAGATGAAGTTCTACATTTATGTACAATTCTGTTCTACTTGCTGTAAAATAGTAGACGGTACGTATTTATTTTTACTTTTGTTCAGATCTCAAGATGATCCAGAGTGATCGAAATATATCATCTAATTAAAGATGACTGTAGAATATAGACTGTAGAACAAATTAGAACTGTTTGAAGGGTATGATTATTTTGTGTGTGTGTGTTTTAAGAGAGGGAGAGAGAGACAGACATTGAAAAAAGCTAATTACAAACATTGTACTGAAGAGTAAAAATAAAAAATAAATTAAGAAATCGTGTAAATGGCTAGCATATGGTTATCCAAATTTTCCATGGAGAAGGTGTGGTGTTGGAAATTAAGGACACACCTCGTATGCCGAATTCGCAGAGTTGTCATTTTTATTACAAGTTCCATAAGATCAGATGATGGCATACGACTGTTTAAGCTGGTCATTTGGGAACAATGAAAGTTTCTACAGTGCGTTCGCGGCGTACGAAAAGTGTTCTTCACTTGCAACTATACAGATCGCCACACAGCACATGTGTATAGGATGTACTGTTAATGTAAAATTGGCTCGTTCCATATCATAGCGAGAGGTCGAAACTATGATACACGTAACATGCAAATAACAAACTAACTAAAAAATCTGGCTCTCCTCGGATTACAAGCACGACAAAAAACTATTTCGGCTTCCTGTGGCTCTGCAGCAGAGAGAAGGCGGGAGGGGCAGCGAGTCGTCTTCTCGGGATGTTACTTGCGTTTTAACTTAGACTACAGACCTCGTGACGGTTGAACTTTTTATCACAAATGACTAGTAATGGTGTAGGTCATCTATTGGTCATCGCTTGAAGTAAGTTCCGAAATGTGTATCCATAAAGATGCGGCTCTAAAGCCATGAAATTAGTTGGATCATAAATAAATATCACACAGCTGAAGCAGTCATCTTCAACTTGATACAATTCTACAGCTGTGAACGCCCACAGGACAAAATTTTCAGCTTTTCAGAGGAATCGTTGTTCTGCGAACAGCGTCATAATGAACGCGTTTCTGTGTGGAAACTTTAGGGGAGAAGGAACGTCGCCGGATTGCATTCGGCATCGCCATACCGGCCAGCAACTGTTGTGGTGGTGTACAATGCTGTTGGGTAAACTACACCATAATCTTTGGTTCGCGTAGTCAACAATTCTCGTAGAAGGCGCTGAAATCTGATACGTGTCGCTGTGTTCATCTTCGAAATCGTAGTCATTCGACAACCTTCACGTATTCTTCCTACCACACCGTAATCACAATCTAAGCAAAATGTTGTTATTGGATATCTTTCCCTGTACCACAGCTGTAATAAACAGCCACCACAGCTGTAATAAACAGCCCCGACATTTAACAATATACTAAAGTTATATGGAAGGTAGGTTCCCATAGTGTCAAAATGTCGCAGGGCATGCACTGAGAAAGCTGTTCAGAGTTGTGAGAGATGTAAGTGTAGTATGTGCCTCTTGCTGGCCCCGGGATATGGCCCGAAACAAAAATTTAGCGCAGGAGGAATTCGTTGGGATGTCACCTCTCACCAATGACGACATTGTGGAACGCATGCTGCAGAGTTATATGGAGATCAATCAATTTAAGACTAAGCTGCAGCTCCATGCAAACATACCAAAAGCGGAAACAGCAAAGGAGTATCCAGAATGAGAGACGAGAAACGTAAGGTGCTTAACACAAGTGTTATGATGAAATTCGAGGATGTGCTCCCAAACACGGCGCACCTTACGAAACGTTTTCTGGAAGCGTAGCCCTGGAAAGTGTTTCGCCAACCACCCTATCGTACCAATGTTGCTCAAAGCGTTTCCCTTCTTATCTCTAAAGGAAGTCCTATCTCGCCAATATTTTCTCAGTAACGAAATACCACAGACGGCTGTCAGACACTGATATGAATGCGTGGTGTCTGTTTTTTTGGACATGCGCTAATTGCGCAGAAAGTTCCGATGCAGTTTATATCGTTATTTCTTTTCCTTTCCTTTCTCCCCCCCCCCTGCCCCCCCCCCCCTTCCCCGCCACCTTGAATTGGTTGTATGTTACATACTTGTTTCAGTGGCAGGCGGAAGAGTTCTACGCCAGAAAAATGTAAAAGTTTATTTCACAATATGGAAAGTGTCTCTTTTTCAGACATCTTCTGCCCGTTAGTAGACGATATATTTAGGTCCAGGCTTCAACTCCATACAAGTAATACACAACTCTTTACAAAGCGACGAGGCTTGTTAGATTGTAGGTCATGACTACACATGATACTTCCGGAAGTGTTGAGCTTGTTACGGGAGTTTTTAATCTTTTCTTCTCGTAATGTTGCCATATTACCTTTAGGCAGAATCGTAGCTTTTTCATTTTGGTCTGTTTGTCAAGTAGCTTCCAGTTCAAGTTGAGAACCATTTTGTCTATCGTCCTCTTGAAGATCAACGTAGTTGACATTCAAGTAGAAAATTTGTATGTCAAGATTAACAAAGCGTTCATCTTGAGAGCCAAAAACATGTTTACTGACCGCCTACCCTTATGCACCATGTGAACTCTGCACCAGAAACGAAAATTTTGAAATCAACATATCTTACTAATTTCCAACGTAATTTGTACTTCCTCTTCCTAGTCGTCCGAAATGTTCACTTTTCAACGGTTTATTGATTTGGAGACAATGTCTTTAAATTATGCGCGTTTTTTCTGTGTAATTTGTACTTACTACAGACAGGCATCTGGAAGGACTGTATGTTCTCAAATTAAGCATTTAGTTCTGATTGTCACATATCAGATACTTTAAACCCATTTTTTGTCGTCACATACAACCAGTCTTTATTTAGGCTTCCTGCTCTTAAAGCATTATAGGTCTAACGAATAGAGTAAATATCTTTACTCTTAGCTTTTTTGTAAATATTGTAACTAAACCCCAAGATTAAAGTAGAAAATTCTTTGTACGAATGCACATTATTGAAGTAATATAAACAGCAGTTGTTCCATTGTAAGAATTGCGTACACATCGTATAAGATATTCTTACGGTTAACTGTACGACATTTAGAGCATTAAACCAGCTAGCGCACTTTCAAGCTGATCGTACTTAATAGTACACCTCTGTCCATAACACCAATGCTCAAACCTCAAAAGAAGTCATTTAGTAAAAGTGCTGTACACAGTCCTTAAAAATGATACAAATACTGTGAAGATACCTCAAATACTTGGAGCAAAAATAGCAAGCAATTTAGCGATTAATTACCACGAGTGAAGGAGTCGTCTAAAGCTTTCGAGACCTAGGTAAGAGTTAAACATGGTGAACAACAGTCATCTGTAATATTGTTACTTTAGCCAGAATGAATTTTCCCATTAAGACAGAAGACCAACACCCGACAAGACATATGACTAACTTTATAATGCTTCGTTTTTCTGAGCAATAAGGCTTTCTTCACACACACGCGTACACACCACCAGCAATGCCAAATTATAAACGGAAAAATGTACGAAACAACTGAAAATGTGAAACTCCAGATTTCATTTAACTGAACAGGGTTATTTGCCAGCTGTTTACAATCTGCGGAATGTGAATCCTTAGGTACGTCTTTGGGTAATTTCTCTTAAGGACGATGAGCCTGCTATTAATAAATGAAAGAAGTCTAGATGGTTGAAGCATTCTGCGGTCTAGAAGAACATCGGCAAAGCACATGGATGATAAAATCTTTTGCCACAAGGTAAAGCAACATTGTAAATTATTGATACCATCCGCAAATGATGTAGCTCATAAACAATAATAAAACAGCAACAGGGAATCAGTGAACATCAGTGTATAAGTCCATGCGCTTGCGGATTGTAACGTTATAATGGGATACTCCCGACTTCACCTAAGACGTCACAATGGTGAGGGAGTGCTTTTTTCAACAGTTAGATTAAAACCAGTAAAACACCGATTATTTAAGAATCGAATTTCTGGATAAACACAGCTTCAGACATACGATCATTATACGAATGAATTATTATGGTAATAAAAAAAATAAGCGAAGAAAAGTAAATCATGCTTAAAGTTTGTGTGAACTCGGTACGTGTTCTCACTACGAAACACTGGATGAATATGGTCTCGGAATTTGTGCTTCATTATAAGCAAAGGCAGTTTTTCACTTATCTCAATATCTGAGATGTCACGTCTCTTGAACAATGTGTTATACAATAACACAATTTTGTAGTGTGTCATACAATAAGACAATTTCGCAGTTGCGTTTAGTGGTATACAATGAAAAGCCAAAGAAACTAGTACACCTGCCTAATACCGCGTAGGGCCCCCGCGAGCACGCAGAAATGTCGCTACGCGGTGTGGCATGTTGTTGTTGTTGTGGTCTTCAGTCCTGAGACTGGTTTGATGCAGCTCTCCATGCTACTCTATACCGTGCAAGCTTCTTCATCTCCCAGTACCTACTGCAACCTACATCCCTCTGAATCTGCTTAGTGTATTCATCTCTTTGTCTCCCTCTACGACTTTTACCCTCCACGCTGGCCTCCATTACTAAATTGGGAATCCCTTGATGCCTCAGAACATGTCCCACCAACCGATCCCTTCTTCTAGTCAAGTTGTGCCACAAACTTCTCTTCTCACCAATCCTATTCAATACTTCCTCATTAGGTATGTGATCTACCCATCTAATCATCAGCATTTTTCTGTAGCACCACATTTCGAAAGCTTCTATTCTCTTCTTGTCCAAAGTATTTTTCGTCCATGTTTCACTTCCATACATGCCTACACTACATACAAATACTTTCAGAAGTGACTTCCTGACCCTTAAGTCTATACTCGATGTTAACAAATTTCTCATCTTCACAAACGCTTTCCTTGCCATTGCCAGTCTACATTTTATATCCTCTCTACTTCGACCATCATTAGTTATTTTGCTCCCCAAATAGCAAAATTCATTTACTACTTTAAGTGTCTCATTTACTAATATAATTCCCTCAGCATCAACTGACTTAATTCGACTACATTCCATTGTCCTCGTTTTGCTTTTGTTGATGTTCATCTTATATCCGCCTTTCAAGACACTATCCATTCCGTTCAACTGCTCTTCCAAGCCCTTTGCTGTGTCTGACAGAATTACAATGTCATCGGCGAACCTCAAAGTTTTTATTTCTTCTCCATGGATTTTAACACCTACTCCGAATTTTTCTTTTGTTTCCTTCACTGCTTGCTCAATATACAGATTTAATAACATCGGGGAGAGACTACAACCGTGTCTCACTCCCTTCCCAACCACTGCTTCCCTTTCATGTCCCTCGACTCTTATAACTGCCATCTGGTTTCTGTACAAATTGTAAATAGCCTTTCGCTCCCTGTATTTTACCCCTGCCACCTTCAGAATTTGAAAGAGAGTATTCCAGTCAACATTGTGAAAAGCTTTGTCTAAGTCTACAAATGCTTGAAACGTAGGTTCGCCCTTCCTTAATATGGCTTCTAAGATAAGTCGTAGGGTCAGTATTGCCTCACGTGTTCCAACATTTCGACGGAATCCAAACTGATCTTCCCCGAGGTCGGTTTCTAGTAGTTTTTCCATTCGTCTGTAAAGAATTCGCGTTAGTATTTTGCAGCTGTGACTTATTAAACTGATAGTTCTATAATTTTCACATCTATCAACACCTGCTTTCTTTGGGATTGGAATTATTATATTCTTCTTGAAGTCTGCGGGTATTTCGCCTGTTTCATACATCTTGCTCACCAGATGGTAAAGTTTTGTCAGGACTGGCTCTCCCAAGGCCGTCAGTAGTTCTAACGGAATGTTATCTACTCCCGGGGCCTTCTTTCGACTCAGGTCTTTCGTACTCTGTCAAATTTTTCACGCAGTATCGTATTTCCCATTTCATCTTCATCTACATCCATTTCCATAACATTGTCCTCAAGTACATCGCCCTTGTATAGACCGTCTACATACTCCTTCCACCTTTCTGCTTTCCCTTCTTTGCTTAGAACTGGGTTTCCATCTGAGCCCTTGATGTTCATGCGAGTGGTTCTTCTATCTCCAAAGGTCTCTTTAATTTTCCTGTAGGCAGTATCTATCTTACCCCTAGTGAGATAAGTCTCTACATCCTTACATTTGTCCTCTAGCCATCCCTGCTTAGCAATTTTGCACTTCCTGTCGATCTCATTTTTGAGAAGTTTGTATTCCTTTTTGCCTGCTTCATTTACTGCATTTTTATATTTTCTCCTTTCATCGATTAAATTCAATATATCTTCTGTTACCCAAGGATTTCTACTAGCCCTCGTCTTTTTACCTACTTGATCCTCTGCTGCCTTCACAACCTCATCCCTCAGAGCTACTCATTCTTCTTCTAATGTATTTCCTTCCCCCATTCCTGTCAATTGTTCCCTTATGCTCACCCTGAAACTCTGTACAACCTCTGGTTTAGTCAGTTTATCCAGGTCCCATCTCCTTAAATTCCCACCTTTTTGCAGTTTCTTCAGTTCTAATCTACAGATCATAACCAATAGATTGTGGTCAGAGTCCACATCTGCTCCTGGAAAGTCTTACAATTTAAAACCTGGTTCCTAAATCTCTGTCTTACCATTATATAATCTATCTGATACCTTTTAGTATCTCCAGGAGTCTTCCATGTATACAACCTTCTTTTATGATTCTTGAATCAAGTGTTAGTAAAACACCGATTATTTAAGAATCGAATTTCTGGATAAACACAGCTTCAGACATACGATCATTTTACGAATGAATTATTGTGGTAAATACTTGGCTTTAAGTGTGTAAGCGAAGAAAAGTAAATCATGCTTAAAGTTTGTGTGAACTCGCTACGTATTCTCACTACGAAACACTGGATGACTATGGTCTCGTAATTTGTGCTTCATTATAAGCAAAGGCAGTTTTTCACTTATATCATTATCTGAGAAGTCACATCTCCTGAACAATGTGTCATACAATAACACAATTTTGCAGTTACATTTAGTGATATACACTGAAAAGCCAAAGAAACTAGTACACCTGCCTAATACCGTGTAGTACCCCCGCGAGCACGCAGAAATTCCGCAACACGATGTGGCATGGACTCAACTAATACTGACGTAGTGCTGGAGGGAACTGAAACCATGGATCCTGCAGAGCTGTCCATAAATCCCTAAGAGTACGAGAGGATGGAGATCTCTTTTGAACTACATGTCGCGAGGCATCCCAGATACGCTCAATAATGATCGTGTCTGGGAAGCCTGGTGCCCAGCGGAAGTGTTTAAACTCAGAAGAGTGTTCCTGGTGCCGCTCTGTAGCAATTGTGGACGTGTGCGGTGTCGCATTGTCCAGTTAAAATTTGCCCGAGTCTGTCGGAATTCACAATGGACGTGAATGGATGCAGATGATCAAGACGTATCAGGGATCCCAAATCACTCCTACTGCACACGCCCCATACAGTCACAAAGCCTTCACCAACTTGAACAGTCCTGTGCTGACATGCAGGGTTCGTGGATTCATAAGCTTGTCTCCATACCCACAAAAGTCCATCCGCTCGATACAATTTGCAACAAGATTACTCCGACCAGGCTACATGTTTCCAGTCATCAACAGTCCAATGTCAGCGTTGACTGGCCCAGGCGAAACGTAAAGCTTTGTGTCGTGCAGTCATCAAGGATACACGAGTGGGCCTTCGACTATGAAGGCCCATATCGATGATGTTTCGTTGAATGGTTCGCACGCTGACACGTGCTAATGGCCCAGCACTGAAATCTGCAGAACTTTGGGCAAATCTTGCACTTCAACCACGTTGCCAGAATCTCTTGCAGGATCTTTTTCCGCCGCAGCGATGTCGGAGATTTGATGTGCTACCAGATTCACAGTACACTTGTGAAATGGTCGTACGGGAAAATCCCCACTTCATCGCTACCTCGGAGATGCTGTGTCCCATCGCTCGTGGGCCGACTTTAACACCACGTTCAAACTCACTTAAATTTTAGTAACCTGCCATTGTAACAGCAGTAACCGATCTAACAACTGCGCCAGACACTTGTTGTCCTACATAGGCGTTGCCGACTGCTGCGCGGTATTCTGCCTGTTTACATACCTCTATATTTGAAGACGCATCCCTATACCAGTTTCTTTGGCGGTTAAATGTGTGTAGATAGGGTATGCAAAGTGTGTTGCGTACATATTCGTAATGTTGAGATTTTACTGTGCGTCATTTCAAGCAAAAGCTAGTGTCCCACGCATCTAAACGTTTATTAGGTCACATCTTCTTATTCGGGTCGTACAACGACATAATTGGCAGGTACATTTAGTCGTATGTGTGCATATTGTCTGCGAACTGTGTTGCGAATAGAGTGGGTAGTAAAAAAAATAACAAAATAACTGTTAATTCATGGCTGATGTTGAAGTTTGACTCCATGAACAGAGAAAACATAGTGAGAGATGAACTTTGTTCCTTTCATCTTTTTGTGAAGCGCGTCGGCGAGAAAACGTTGCGTGATGGTTCAAAATGATGTGCAGCGTTTATTGAAGTACCTAACGGCTCTCATTCTCAAATACTGGATGAATGAAGAATGCGTCTTTGCGCGGCGTCAGTCACACTGCATCAAGACGAACACACAGTCTGTTGTTGTAGTACTCGCCTTAGTGTGTTAAACTTCAAACATAAGGTTACAGCTCTTAAGGAGTAGATTATGTCAGCATTTTAAATTTTTAAGTTCGGTCAGATGTTCAGATCCGAATTTTGGTTGTAGCTAGGCTGCAACCGGGTTCCGGGATCGCGTTTAGTAATATGGATAAGTGCACGTATAATGTGCGGATGGCTACGCTTGCGCAGTGGAGTACTCTGTTCGTATAATTACGTGAGATAACGGATGTGAATGGACGAGAATGGTGGGATATTCAAGAATCGTAATCATCACAGTAACTCCATGGCACACTGAAATGTTTGGGATTTAAATCTAGGCACTGACGCACATTATGGTTATCAGGAATCGTACACCGCTACCCTCATACTATGTCTCGCTTTACTGACTTCGAGAAACGGTGATAAACCGCAACGGTACCCAAGGAAGGAAGATAATTTATTGTTTATATGTGCTGATTTAAGACCTCATTCCCACTCGAGTAACTACTAACAAGAAAAATATCCGCCTTCGTGGGAGCAGTTAAGCCAACGGCCTTGCCATGTGGGTAACACCGGTTCCCTTAAGACCACCGAAGTTAAGCGCTGTCGGGCGTTGCTAGCACTCGGATGGGTCACCGTCCAGGTCTGCCCAAGGAGAAGGAGATTAATGTTTAGCGTCCCATCGACAACGAGGTCATTAGAGGCGGAGCCTAAGTTAGGAGTGGGAAAGGATGGGGAAGGAAATCGACCGTGCCCTTTCAAAGGAACTGTAGAGTCTTCTACCACAAGCAAGAAGGGAGAGTACGTTGTAATGTGTGGCCGGTATCTTTCTAGAACACAAATGCACACGTGGACTGATACAGTTCCTTATTTACATAAACTGCAAACATTTACTTGGTGATTGCTCTTCGCTATGTATGTCGGTGTCAACATAATAATTTCGCATCCGGAGGAGAAAGTTGGTTAATGGAATTTCGTGAGAAGATTCCGTCGCAACGAAAAACACCTTTCTTTTAATGATGTCTAACCCAAATCCTGTATCATTTCTGTGACACTCTCTCCCATATTTCGAGATAATACAAAATGTGCTGAACTTTTTCGATGTACTCCGTCAGTCCTATCTGGTAAGGGTCACACACCGCGAAGCAGTATTCTAAAAGAGGACGGACAAGCGTAGTGTAGGCAGTCTCCTTGGTAGGTCTGTTACATTTCCTAAGTGTCCTGCCAATAAAACGCAGTCCTTGGTTAGCCTTCCCCACAACGTTTTCTATGTGTTCCTTCCAATTTAAGTCGTTCGTTATTGTAATTCCTAGGTATTTAGTTGAATTTACGGCCTTTGGATTAGACTGATTTATCGTGTAACCGAAGTTTAATGAGTTCCTTTTAGCACTCATGTGTATGACCTCACACTTTTCGTCATTTAGGGTCAACTGGCACTTTTATCACCATTCAGGTATCTTTTATAAATCGTTTTTCAGTTCGTTTTGGTCTTCTAAAGACTTTGTTAGTCGATAAACGACAGCATCACCTGCAAACAACCGAAGACGGTCGCTCATATTGCCTCCAAAATCGTTTATATAGATAAGGAACAGCAAAGGGCCCATAACACAAGCTTGGGGAACGCCAGAAATCACTTAACTTGAATAGAGTCCATATTTTGTGGTATAAGCTCATCAGTAATTGTCCTCCTGCAGACTGATGTACTGTCAGTATTGCTAATCTTGCTGTTACAACTTTAGTTTCTCAGTGCTAGTCAAGTACAATTCTGTTTGAGGTAAGGTAGTCCCATTGTTGTCAATAACCTGGTCGCTATGTACTGTCGTAACCTGTCGAGAACTAAAGCCGGTGTGCGAGTAAATTGACAGACGCCAAACCGGATAATTGAGTGAAGCCTTCCGGACAGCGGCGGATGTCTATATATATATATATATATGCAGTCTAGAGGGCGTTGGGGGTGTGCTGCTTATGGGTGTACCGTAAAAGATGAAACCTCAGCGTATCACTTTAAAAAAGACTTATTTGTGCTGTTTCTCGTTTCGAGTGCCAAAACTGAATACAAGAGATTCGTTAATCACAAGTAATGTATTTTAAGGTGGCAATTTTGATCCTAAGACTGCAACAAAATTCACGCTTTGGATTTAAAGCCGTGTTTCTTATCAGTAAAGGCGCGAAAATGGCTTTGTTGGCTTAGATTAACTAGTAAAACAGTGATGATGATGATTTCGCATACTACGAGGAGCGTAGGGGACGATGCGGGAGACCCGCACCGCCGTACTAGGCAAGGTCCTAGCGGAGGTGGTTTGCCGTTGCCTTCCTCCGACCGTAATGAGGATGAATGGTTATAAAGAAGACGCCACAACAGCACTTAGTCATCTTGAGGCACGGAAAATCCCTGGCCCCGCCAGGAATCGAACACGGTACCCAGTGCTCGAGAAGCAAGAACGCTACCGTGAGACCACGAGCTCCGTACAGTAAAACAATGAAGTGCAGTATGTAGCTTGGGAAGTATGAATACTGGATAATAAGCTTCGCTGCTAGAAAACAGCAGTGAGATAAAAAAAGTTTAAATAGACGATTCATCAATAATTCAGGTACTGCAGTCATAAAGTTTCCCATAAAATCAAAATTATACTTAATGAATATTTACTACTAATCGGGAACATGTTCTGCCAATTTTTGTTCAGATGCGCCAATGCAAGCAACGTTTTGCTCAGAAGTCAGAATACTGGAAGTAAAGTGACGCCAACGAGAGCTATAAAACTCATGTAGAAAACCATCATGTTCCTTATACGAGCCATTCTCGGAGTAACTATGTGGGATTTGGCCTTTATGATGTTGTACAGTCCCGGGAACTAGCAGTGTTATTAAGACAGTGATCCCCCTCTCCCAGGTAGTTATCACCACTGTTTCGGAGGGTCAAGGCCGTTCTTTTAAATCAGGCCCGGCCAGCGTGAGGGGGGAAACGCAGCATCCGCTGGAAACGCTGACGTCACGAGCAGAGGTGGGGCGGGCCCGGGCCAGAGCTGTTCGGCGAGAGCAGCGGTGCAGCCGAGATATCGGCCGGGGATGAACCGGCGGGAAGTACGCGCTACCGCCGCCCTGTATAAGCGACAGCAGGCGCACGACCGACCATCAGTACAGCCAAGGCAGCGGCCCCGGCGCACGCAGTAGCAGCAGATCCAGGAGCTCCGTAAGTTCAGACAGCACTTAACGCGGTAACACGCAGCTCCTCACTGCCTACATTACCGAACGACTAACCTGAGGCATGGTCTCAGTTGCAGGCTGCATATGTAACGGTTTCCAGAGACAACAAAAATTCTATTTTCAACATTTTACACAATTACTCGTATTCATCGAATTTGAAAATTTAAAATTATTTCATAGCTTCAAGGCAGTAGTACAATTAGGAAGTGTGAACATATCGTGAGCCAGTGCAACTAAGGGCGTGCAAATTATCCAGAATATATTCATCCAATGTTTGATAACCAGCGCACTTCGGAACTTCTTGAACTTTCTCTCGCTTACACGCTTAACATCAAATATTTAACACATTAACTCATTTGTAACGTAATCATACCTTAAAAGTGTTTTATACATGAAAATCCGATTGCTTGAAGAACAGGAGCCGATTTATTAGAAGTACCTGTTTTATTAAATTTAAGTCAACAAATAACTTTATCGCTAGTTTGATACTCCCGACAGTCTTTTCAGGCTGCGCTAACCGTTTCATCTGACTGCATCGACTACGAACTGAATAATGTATTACACAACCTTAAAGTTGCCTATTCCTGATTGCCTTCAGAGTTTCTCACTAACTGTCTTCTTGATATAGAGTTTTCCGTGCATACCTTAATACTCTTATTAGACTCACCCTTAACATTCATCTGTAGCGACAGATAGTGGATGCCTAGAGATTCGGTTTCTTCGGTGCCCGCGTAGGCCGGAGTCTACTTCCGTCAGTGCTCCCCATCAAAGTGTTTCATAAAACCTCTCGGAATTCCTGTAAATGTCGCGTACAATTTGTTGAAAGTGCGTTCTTCCGCTGCTTCAGACTGTTCTCTAGTTTCGGATGTATTAGATGAACTTGCTGGACAGACAAGAGAATTGCTTCACTTCCTCGACCATGTATTTCTTTCTTTAGCAAGTAGCTGTTTCTGTGTTTCCAGCATAGTCTTTGCTTTGTTTATTCTTAACAGAAATTCAACATAAAGTAGTGTGCCCACTTCATTGCACGTACATAAACAGTGTTGACGCTGGAAAAGTTAACTGCAATGTTCTTCGTTCTCATTTGCGTGGAAAGCGATGTTAACGTAAGTCATTAATTGAGTCATTCAGAACGAAGCACTAACACAAATATAGCGAAGATGTGAACTGTCAATCGAGAAATCACGCTATTGTTCCGCTGAATCGGTCCACTAGAACGATGATTGACATAAACCAGGTAGTAATCGTTCGCTCTGTTGTGAGCATTCGGTCTGTGCAACACAGCACAGTTGTGTTGAAAGAATTGATATGTTGATGGGGACTCGTGAGTTACGCCTGAATAGTTTAGCTGCCAACAGCATTTCCCACAAAAGGCGAGACCCGATATTTTAGCCCCAGTCCGGCACACAATTGTAATCTGTCAGCAAGTTTACAAATCAAGCTGTCCAATAGCGAGTGCAGTGGTCTCTAATACCAGCAACATCTTCCTCCATTCGGCCCATGGATATATAATCGGCAGTCTAGTTAACTAGTATTAAAGGAGGAAACTTCATGTATGTCATTGGCAGATAAAAAAAGGAGAACAAGTCCGTAATTATTAGGCGGCATACTGTTCATTATTTCAGTGTGTTACACTGCACAGAATGTAGACCTTTTGTCGAGTTCACTTGGTTTCGTTTCCTTGTGCTATTCGCTGTCATTTTATTTACATGGACAGGTCTCTCTACCTAAGGCATACAGTTGTAAGTTTTTACAGACAATCCTGTTGGAGGAACATCCACAACTGAGCATTATACCAGAGGCTGAAAATACCGCTACAATTGTAAGCTTCTTTTATTATTACACGATCGGTTTCCGGCTCTTATACGATCATCTTCAGATGTCGTAACTTGGGGCTGTGACCCCGAGCGCCACAGTTGACTTGTACAAGGCGCGGTGTGCTACCTACGAGCGCAGAGCATGGAGTTACACACTATCAAATATACACTATCTGATCGAAAGTATCCAGACACATATTAGTAGGTGTTAATGGGGAATGTGTCCACCCTCCATCTTTAAGAAGGCTAGTACACTTCTGGGGAAACTTTCAATTAAGTGTTTCAATGTCTTTGGAGGAATGGCAGTTTATTCTTACTCAAAAGCCGAAACCAGAAAGCAGAAAATGATGTTAAACGCTGGGGTCTGGAGCGAAATCGGCATTCAGACTCATCCTAAATGAGTTCATGTCCAGTCCACTTCAGGTATGTTACAGTCTGCAAACCTTTTCCTCATAAATACTGCTTTTAGACGGGATATGCATCGTCAGATTGATACAAACAACCATTCACTTAGAACTTTTGTTTTATGCACTCGGCACACAATGCTGTAAAATGTGTTCATATCCTTCTTAACCTGAATAACGACGCTACTCGCTAACCACGGACAGCACCCGTTACGATAAGTGCTGTTACTGCTTCTTTACTGACAACACAGTGCGGTACTCTCAACCTGCTTTAACACCACATTCTCCGTATTTCACTACTGGCATTACACATGATGGCAAGTAATGTTCTCCATGCATTCGCCACACCCAAACATTTCCATCGGTCTGACACAGGGTACAGCGTAATTCAGCACTCCACTTGTTTTCAGTCATTGCCCAGTGTCGTCGCTCTTTGGATCACCTCAAGGGTCCCTCAGCAATGACTACGTAAATACGTGATTGATGAGCAGTTGCTCGACCCTAGTAGCCCATTTTTTTTAAATTCTCTACCCGCAATCACTGTGATAGCTGGACTGCTGGCGGCACTTTGGAACTCACGAGTAATTGCAACTGCTGACATGCGATTTCTACAACTGCTCTCTGCAATGTTCGATGCTCCCTGTCCGCCAGTACATTTGCCTGTTTTCGGTGTAAATGGCTGATCCTTTGCGGTTCCTCTTCACAATCACATCACCAACAGCCAACTTGGGCAGCTTCAGAGGGGCGACGCGCGATGATTAGTCAACGTTCGGAGTCAGTGAGCTCTCCTTACTGACCTATTTTGCTGTTCCTGCTTCTCTAGGGACAACGCAATACGCTACTCCCCCACCTAATTTAACACTGGCGGGTGCGTCTCTCGTGACATCTATTAGTCAATTCCACGTTACGTAAGGTGTCTGGATATAGCGTATAGTGTATTGTTCTTTGTGATACACCTTTCTTTGACAGGTGGAATTTATATATGGCGCAAAGCGCGAAAGGATTGCTAAACTTACGTACACGTTAAATTCTAAGCAAAAGTAATCATCCTTGCACATTTTTTGGTCAGTGTTCGTTCATCTGCTAATGTCGTGCTAAACGTAAGCGTTTCTGTTCCAGATTAAACCAGTATGAAGGCAGCGGTGCTCCTCGTCGTACTGAGTGCCATAGCGCTCAGCTGCGCGTTCCCTTCACCCAAGGACAAGGTGAGTGCCTCACTCTTCGTACGCTCCTTTTTCTGGTAGCAGCCATCCAGTAACCGACTGTGGTGTGTAGCACGACAATGAAATTTATCAATAAACACAAATGCAAGACGGAGTTTTTTCGCATTTTTACTTTAAATCCTCATTTGCATTTAAATTTCCGTATGCCGTTGTGCTCGTTTTTGGTTGAGGGTCTCTAGTGCACATCAATCGCACTCTCCACTTCCCTTCTTTCCTACTATGTTTGCTTGTACTATACGGGAAGTGCGTGTGTCGCTGTTCCTACATACTCTTTATCAAATTTCACCCTCGTGGTCATTATGCAAGGTGTATGTTGCAGAACGTGGTACATTTTCAATCTGAAGCTACCAAAAGTATGGCACTCCGTGATGCGCAATGCATAGCGTCTCCTGTTGGAATTTAATGAGTTTTTATATACAGATCTCTCGTTGACTGCACAAAACTGAGCAGCTTCAATCTGTTTCTAGTCATTTCAAGATAAATCGATATGGGGAAATATTCGAAGGTACTTGACGTTTGTAACTCATGCGAATGTCTGATCGTCGGTCGTGTAGTTGAATGAGACATCATCTCTTCGTCTATTTAGCGCTTAATTATTACAATTTATTTATGCTGCAAGTAAATTTACCTTACACCAAGCGCTAGTCAATCCTGTATTACGCACCAATTATGTAACGATTTTACCACTCTGTCACCGTACAGCCTCTGAGAGTTACAGATGCCGTCTCGTATGTTTCTACTGTGCATAGCAGAAGACAACTTTCAAACACGCAAGATGCTACTTTTGCTTCTGACAATGTCGCACCACAGTGCTGGGTTCCATTGGGTACGATGTCTTTACGAAATCTTTCTCCAGTGTTGTGCAAGCTCGTATTTCGTAGTGTGGGCGACAGTTCTACACTGAATCGAATGCTTTTTTTGAACCGAAGGAAATACGGCAACATCTTGTAGTCGGCTGTCTACAGTGCTCTGAGCCAAGTGAGTAAACAGAGGAAGCTGAGTTTCATCCGTTCGATGCTTGCGAACTTATGGTCTAGCCGTAAATACGTTTAGTATGCGTGCAACAAACTGGCGTCCGTTGCCATATTGTTAATTCGCTGGACGTGTCCCACGACACTTCAAGATTGTAGGGACCAGCGCCTATACCCAGTGCTGTAAGAGTTGCCGGTCCCTTCCCGTATTCTACGTGCAATACACAAACGGGACCCAGTGGCGGCGTCTCCCCAAACAAACGTGTTTAGCAAACATTGTTTCAAGCGTGACAGTTCGAGGAAAGTCGATTCTAGTAAAGAGCGCTATCCATCTATGTATTCTTCGAATTATGACATCATAAGTGACCTACATGCTGTCTACGAGGTTATTGCTAATTTGCTGTAGTTGTAATCGTGGTTCGTGTAGTTTTCTCCAACATGTCGGTTCGCGAGTGCTCCACAGCTGCCGTTTAATTTTGTGGTTATTTCGTATCTTAATTTATCAGGTGATTTGGTTTTGTATAGGCTATAATGTATGAAATACTTGTCTAGAATCGAGTGGAGATTGGGATCCGTTCGAAGAGCGGGCTGCTTAGGTCGTGTTATTGCTACGGATGGCGTCGTCCAGTTGGCGCGATGTTTCAGAAGCTGACTTGTTTGCGATCCTATTGACTGATTTGTCTTCCGCTGGCCGCCTTCTAGGCACATGGAAAAACACACAACTGTTATTTTATAAGTTCTCTAAGCACACCTAAGATTAAAAATGGAGACGGTGACACAGATGCAAAAAATTTACAAATGCTTATTTCATTCATTTCATTTATTTTGAGTTCATTGATATGCCTTACTATTGCCACTGATATATTCGAATAGGGTATATAAGAAATATGTCAACTATTGGAATCAGATGGTTCACCTCACATTTTGAAATCGGATCCTTCTTACCGGCACATCATTTCGTTTCAGGAGGACCGTGGCGGAGTGGACGTGGACGTGCACAGGGAGAAGGGCGTGGGCACGGTGGTGGGGGTGCAGGGCCAGGGCAACGTGTGGAAGAGCGGCGACGGCAGGACCCGCGTGGACGCCGACGGCTCCTGGCAGAGGGTGTACCGCGGGCCGGCGGCCGGCAGACCAAAGTACTCGGCGGGCGTCCGCCTCTCTCACAGGTGGTAGCCGAGCACGTTCGCTGCGTCGCGTCTGGATATTCGCCGCTAACCAGCGTCCCACCTCTCTTCGGAAACTGAATGCCGCACACTGCCAGTTGTTGAACCAACATTATGTTGGTAATAACAAAGTACTGCCTGTTGTTACGTTTACCAACGTTTTATGCTTAATTTTCTGATTTTTACTTCAATAAAAATCTAATAACACTCAGCTTTGTATTTCTTTAAAGACTTACATCGACTGACATGCCTATTTCACAAATACTCACTTTACGTGTGTCATCGTATTTTAATTTTTTGTTTATCGTATTTTCTGAGTCGTAGATAGGCATTTGCCTAAATGTTTATGGAAAACTGCCAAAAAAGAACGGAAGGCAAGCTGCTGTACTAGATCTACAGTCGGCAGTGCATCACACATCCGTCACGGTAGGTAAAGCAATGTGCGTTACACAGTACGAGCCGGTGAAATATGTTCCTGGACTAAAAAATAGGAAGAGTGTAAACAAGTCATGCAAAACTTACGCAAAACTTTTCTGAGCAGGTTAGTTACATCTTCCGTCATATGAAACACAAGACACACAGATGCGCTGCATTTAGGGAGAAGAAAAAAAAATCTACATTTAATTTATATAACGCATAAAAGTGAAGTATAAAACTAATTTGCTAAGATATTAGGAGAAAAACTGTGTCTTTTGAGTGTTTATAAAAAGGTCAGTTTCGTATGTTAACAAGAGAGACACGTCACCATCTGTTCACCCAATGGGAGGTCAACAGAAGTACTGAGTACAGGAGGAGTGACCCATCGGTAAGACTCTGGAGGCATTTATGGCAATTATTGCTAATTATGTAGTTGTTAGCTGCAACAGGATAAAATTTCCCCTGCTTTATACAATGGATTATTTGATGCAGCTGTTAGACAGCGATATTGAATTTCAATGGAAATGTTTTGCAACCATAGTCTCCGCTTTCCCTACTTCGTCGTTCGAGAAGATTAAAAAAATGCTCTTCAATGGACCTCAAATTCGCATCGCTGTAAGTGACGAAGAATTCATCAGGAATATGAGTAGCAAGGAAAAAGGTAGCTAGGTTTTCATTTAAGAAAATTATGAAACGTGACTGGAGGAATGTTGTGGACATACAAGTTTTGGTAAACCGTGTAGATGAAGATGAATGTGGAGAGTCTAGGGACTGTTACAAACGGACATGGAGAGAGTGGAACAGTGTAATAAAGTACTATGATGCAATAATATATTGGCTGACTACTGCAGAGATGTAAAAATAGACCTCCCATACTGTTGTACCGCAACTTATCGATTCTGTCGGAGCCGACGCCTCAACGTTTGTTGTGGGCGCCGCAAGCACGTACATGGTATTGATATTGTTCAAGAAAAAATAATAGATGTTTCCTCTAGCAAACAAAAAAATAGAATTATTGTCAATGCGAAAACAAAAAAATGGCGGGGACTATAAAAACAGCTTCGAAAAAAAATAACTCTGACTTTTCAATTAGGGACAAAATGTATGCTACCTTTCTGAATGGATGTGATAAAATGGTAAAATGGGAAACACTTTAATACAATATCTTTGTGTAAAGACTTTAACAATAGAGGACGAAGATTTGCTCGTTTAACGTAACACATTATGTTCAGACTCCATAAGCAGGTAGACAAGCCAGATCAACATCGATATTCCGTGTCGAGTAGTGACTGTCGGTTTGGTACATCGGTCAGCCAGAGCGTGGTTTTAGGTGGTTTCACATGTTCGTATAAGGAATGCTGAACTGATTTCCACCCCCACATGACACGTGTAGCACACAAATACTTAAATCACACCTCTTTTGTGAATTGGATGTGGTCATACATGCTGTTCGTTTGTATCAAGAACTAACCCATTTTTTCAGAATCATGAGGCCCAATAACAAAAGTGTGCGAGAGTTGTTTTATCAAGAAACCTTGAGTGAGGGTCTAAATGGAGCTCGATGAAAACTTATGCACTGTGAGTATCGGTTCACAAGATTTTAGTTTTTATAACTAAACGCGGTAAAAGAAACAGCTTCATCAGGCAAGCTGATGGATTAAAGAGATAAAGGAATCTGGTGGCGACAGGAAGGGCATGCGACTATAACACTGTTATTCAATCAGTCATCTAATTTATATAAAAAAAGTGTTTAAAGTGTAGTGTAATAGACACTAAAGCGCCAAAGAAACTGGTATAACCATGCGTATTCAAATACAGAGATATGTAAATAGGTAGAATACGGCGCTGCGACCGCCAACGCCTATATAAGACAAGTGCTTAGCGCAGTTGTTAGATCGGTTACTGCTGCTACAATGGCAGGTTATCAAGATTTAAGAGAGTTAGAAGGTGATGTTACAGTCGGCGCACGAGCGAAGGAACACTGCATCTCCGAGGTAGCGTTTATGTGGAGATTTTCCCGTACGACCATTTCACATGAATATCAGGAATCCCGGTATAACATCCAGTCTCCGATATCGCTGCGGCGGGAAAAAGATTCTGCAAGAACGGGACCAAAGACGACTGAAGAGAATCGTTCACCGTGACAGACGTGCAAACCTTCCACAAATTGTACCAGATTTCATTTCTGGGGCATCACCAAGTGTCAGCGTGAGAACCATTCAACGAAACATCATCGTTATGGGCCTTCGGTGCCGAAAGCCTACTCTTGTACCCTTGATGACTGCAGAACACAAACCTTTACGTATCGCCTGGGCCCGTCAAACCGACACTGGACTGTTGATGACTGGAAAATGCTGACTGCAGACGAGTATCATTTCAAATTGTATCGAGCGGATAGACGTGCATGTCAGCTGGGGTTTGTTCAAGCTGGTGAAGGTCCTGTAATTTTATGTTTTGATGTTGGCTGCGTTATAGAATATGTTAATATTGCTGACAGCGCTCTGTGCCCTCTTCAAGAGGTTCTGAGATTGGACGGACTAGCAATTAGCTAGAGAATTGTATGGACATGTTTTTCTTAGTGGAGACTCTGTGTTGGTAGGATATGCATTGTAAAATGAGGATGGATGTTGTTGATAATGTTCGAGTTGTGGAATTATTGACAACTAGATAATTTTTGCAACTGGATGTCACATGAATAGGATGAAATTTTCTAAATATATTGTTTACTCTTCAACAAAACCTTTCTTCTGCTAACCGTAGAAGTTAGAGTCTATAGTAATTAGAATCCTTTTATTTAGCTGGCTGTTGTTGCTACTTGCTGTAATTTCTATAGCTAGTGTTATGAAGATTTTCTGTGAAGTACTTGACTTATGAAAAAGAATGGGGTTTCCACTATTAGAATTCGTGAGTGAAATGAGTGTAGGCAATTAATAGAACTGGAGGTAGTTTCATATTTCTTTAATTTCACATTGTTTGGATTTGTATTATTGTTAGGATTTCTTGCAATTCAGGGCCATTCTTGGTATTATTGGAAATCATGTTGTCAACGTATAGATTTTGTTGGGCTTGTATATTGTGGGTAATAAATGAATAGCTTAAGTTTGAGTTGTCTTTGTCTGGAAAAATTTTGTTGGCCAGTGTTTAATTAAAAAAAAAAATAGAGTAGTTCCATTAGATACGACTATGACTGGTGACACGTACATAAGCACCCTGTCTGATTACCTGCATCCATTCATGTCCATCGTGCATTCCAATGGACTTGTGCAATTCCAAGACGACAATGCGACACCCCTCACGTCCGGAAATGCTACAGAGTGGCTCCAGGAACACTCTACTGAGTTTCAAGGCTTCTAAGGGGATGTTTCAAAATGGTGTCTAACATGGAAACCACGCATTTCCGGACATAAGTTCACTAGACATGTTTCGTTCCATACCCTCTCGTCGATCAATCCCTAGCGTTTGTACACGGTGGAAAGAATCACCCCTGTATAGATCAGATCCAGAAAGGCCACGAAATTTTAATCCTAAAAAAACTGGCCAAAGGGGCCTTCTATGTTTACATTTTGTATAATCAACAAATGAAATACTTAAATATTCTAATAGCTTAGTGCACACATTAAGATTTATTAAGACAGTTATACCTTTCTCTTAACAAACGATCTGTCAAAAGGCAAAGGTAGGGTGTGGTCACTCTATATTGTCGTTCAGAATATTTATACAACCCTACTGCAGTGTTACTGAGCCACATAAGAAACTTTCTCCATATAACTCTTTGTACTTTACTGAATTTCATTTGTAACTGAAAGAATTTCACTTTATTTTACTCAAAACTTAAATCTGGAGAACCTTAGTATTTGTATATGAGCAGTTCGTCTTCTTAGCAAAACATATTTACTCACTTTCACTTTGCTTACTACCACAAAGAGAGTAAGAATATTAAAATCGTCAAATTTGTCTGAAAAACAATCAATAGCAGTACTTAAGCAAAATTTCACTTTCATACGTACATTCAACGATGAAAATTAGTGCTTGTAGATACTGAATAAAGCATTTCAAATGTTTTTATGTACAGGTTTACTCGGAATAATCAAACAGTAGGACAACACCCTATATGGGTCAATGATAAGAAATAAAATAACAAGGTGAAAAAATTTTATGTTTAATGAAATAATTATTTAAAAAACTTAATTTTGGATTAATGGTTCACACTTCCACATTTCTAATTATACAGATCGTAACCTGTTGGCTGTAGTCGTTGGGTGTGGTGGATAGTAACAGCACTACACTACCCATGGTACGCGTACAAGTCTCTTGAAATATGGACTGATAATTCTTCTTTCGTTTTAACACCAATAACATAGCCCAACAACTTGTACCAAAGCCGTAATAATTCAGCACTCATCATCCGAGGCTGCTGTGCAAAATTTCGGGCTCCGTCCGAGTGTCGCCTCTTTCACTGCTGCGTATGGACTATGTCCCCTCGGTCCTGATCGTATGGTATATCAGTTCATCGTCGACTACAATATTTTTGGATCTGATCAAAGTAAACGTTGCGGACAGCGGTTTGTTGTTGGTCTGGCGGTGTGTCACTGCTGGCGTAGACGATAGCGTATGTGACCGCTTGTAGCAGCCGGCGCCGGTTCGTTGGCCCAAGCGGTGACGTAGGCGCGAACAGCTGCCGGTCGGTTGGGCGTGGCGCGGCGTCCGCTGCCCGGACGGGACAACCGGCGATCGCTCGCCGCGTAGCACAACATGTAAACATTTCGCCGAGTATTAGTTCAAAAATGGCTCTGAGCACTATGGCACTTAACATCTATTTCGCTGTGCGCTACCTATAGCGTATTTTGACAGTCCACTGCTATGGTTCCGTTTATCAGAAGTGTCACTTCTTTGCCGAAACATTTATCCATATTGTGAATGCCTATCATGTTTCGCATCTAAATTGTTTTCTGCGAAAGGCACACCATTTGAGCTATTAATTTTTATTCTTTTTTTCACTATACTTTCAGAACAGTCTTCCACTGTTAAACACAGTCACACAAGTTGTGTTCTTGCACAGTTTAACTGTTCAAACTTTTATGTCGTTCCAATTCGTAGTTCAGTCGATCCGTTTTTTCACTATTTGAGGGTTCGGATAGTCACTTTTAAATTGGAACATGGTTTATTGCATTTTACTAGAATTACATAATAAATTTGCTTTCCATTTTATATGTTAATATTATGTATCTATATAGATATGGTACAATTAGAGTTCCTTCTAGGTCCGTTTAACACTTACTATTCAGTGATTGACCTAGTTGTCACCTCTTATTTAAAGTGTTGACCAGTTTGTCATACTGGACCCATGAGTTCTGTAGGTTTTATGACATGTGTATTATTTATTCATTCAACACTGATTCAGAAACTTTTGTCATTGTAGCGTTTGCAGCTGCCTTGCTTACGCGCGGGTGTAGCTGCAAGCGCCTTCAAGCTGGAATCAGTGTGGAAATTAAGAGGTATTATTCCGTTTGAAATTTTTTATTACGCGAATTCTCGCGTTTGCACAGCGATTCGCTGTTAATTTGCGCGTCCGACGACCATGCACAATGCTTCTTCTCTTTTCAAGGTTTATCCTGTGCAGAGCGTCCTTATGCAGATTCATTTGCTAATCTCTTTTCTGTCACGGTACTTGTTAAGGTCAGGATTCTCCTTCTGTCACAACTCACTCATACATACACTTAGCAACTACTCTATATCTAACAACCAGAAGTATAAAATCAAATAAACATTAAATAAATCTTACTAACTAGGCATGTAACTTACATCTACCTTTACACACTACGCATTTTAAACTTAAACCCTTAAGTATCCCCGGATATAAACGGTTTTATTATTTGTCATCGCAACATTTTCTGAATTTCTCTCCCCACTGTTTGTCTTTTCGACCACGTCATTGAACAGGAGGAACGGCAGAAAGTCTGGTGAGGTTTTACTTGCATGTCGAACTCATATTCTTTTATTATCCCCGGTTTTTCTGAAAACACTTCTAGAAATTGGTTCAGCACTTGGCTCAAATCAGATTGCTGTGACAGGCTGAGGTACGAAGATTCGGCTACTTTTGATGCAATATGTTGCTTAATAATAGCATTTTCCCGTTCCCAAACGGGTTCCTGTTCACTGCTGTCTTGATTTACAACACAGTAGTTGTGATTCAACGTGTCAGGATCCTGTAAAGTTACCCGGACGTTCCGGCAGTAGTTCACATACGCGTTCGGAGTCCTCATTAATGCCAGATCAGTTTGTCGGTTTAGATAGGTTAAGGTGCATGTGGCTCGGGAGAGGTCAATTTTTGCCTTCAATTCCCTAAGCGCGTCAAGGCCCAGGATGCAAGGTACTGTGAGATTTTTGACCACCAGGAATGAGCACAGTATGGCTTCGTTTTCCAGGGCAATCTCTGCCTGCATCTGATTCTTTATGAGCTGCACCCTGCCCCGTAGGGCACCTACTATTCTACAATTTTTTACTGGCAGGCTCGGTAACTTGTTCACACGATCCACGACGCACTTGAATAACTGCTCATCAATACAAGAAGCACTCGCCCCTGTATCCAATATTATTATTACTTCGACCCCATTTATCTTTGCCACAAAGGCAGGCTACACATGTTGCATTTCTTGTTGGTCCGCAGGTCAACTGTCAGTTCATCTTTCATCTCGCATCCGTCATTGTAGCAGAGCACATTCACCCACACATTCTGTCTGCCCCCCCTCTTTCATCTGGGGATCTGGGAAGGGGGGGGGGGGAGGGCCCTACAGAGGTGGGCCAGAGTTTGACGGCCTGTCGCAGCCTGCCGACACGTGATCAGACACATCGGTTATTCGAACATTATCAGTCACAATTGGTGACATGCACTGCGGTGCGTACACGTGTGACTGAGTGTTCGGAGGCTGAGGTGGAGACAGTGGGATCGGGATGACATTGATGTGACTAATAAGCACATGACCTGACGGCATGTTTTGATGTGCCTGCCAGTTTGCTGGCCCTGCCCGTTGCCATTGCTCATTGTTAGTTCTCATATTTTTATTGCCAAAGTTGGAGTTTCCTCCCCCTTCACCTCTTCTCTTTTGATTGTAGTTTTCTCCACCACGTTTTGGTGAAGACAGGTTTGACTGGCCATGCTGGTACGTATTGCATCCAGTGCTGTGCCACTGACCATCCACAGTGGGCACAACTATTCATAGTGTTTCCTTTCTTAGTTAAGTTTTCCCATTGCGAATATGCGTCACTCTTTGAATATCCGTTCTTACGAGGGCTATTACTGGATTGACTTTCTCCTTTACCGTTCGCTTGTCCGCTGTTTGTACTCCCCTGATTTCCCTGCCTGGCATCCTCGTCTATTAAATGGAGGGAGTCTATGGTTGCCATAAACAACTCCAAGTCCATGTCAGGGACGTGTAACGAGTTTCTCTCTTATCGTTATAGGCAGATTACCCTTCAAAATTCTTGGAACGTCCCTGGCAGGCATGGATTCGTCCCAGTATCTGTTTTTTTTGTTCAGGTATCTTTCAAAATATTTTCTCAAGTTACCTCAAAGGGGATTGATTGGTTCCGGGTTATACTCTTGTTTCCGGAGACGCTCCTGAACAGACCTGGACCAGTATGTGGCAAGAAATTTACTTTCGAATTCAGACAACGGCGGACACTGCCCCGCGATTTCCATCGCCCACAGTGCCGCGTCTCCTGTGATGAAAGGGATCACAAACTCAACCTTTTGGTGCTCAGTCCATGATGCCGGGATTACATTCCGGAAACTTTTTATAAATATTACCGGATGGTCATTCCTTTTCTCATCATTAAACGTCTGGAACTGCCTGTGTTTTAATAGTGATGCCTCGAGCTTTACTTGCGCTACGGTTGGTAGCGCTACCTCTCCGTTCGCGGCGACAACGCCTGAACAATTGAATGGCGAGTACGGTTGCACTGTCTCGCAATCAGCTTTTTCCACTCGGCATACATTTATCGGCACTTTTCCATACTGTATGTTGTGGTTGATTGGCTCAGGGTCGATCACATTGCCTCGAACCCCGTTCTATGCACAGCGTTTGACACAGTCATCGCTGTTTTAAATCTAATATTTTTAAAATTTCGTCCACCGTCTATTTGCATTACCCTTTGCGGAATGTCCTTCTGTTGTTCAAACAATTCAGCGACTTGCTGCATTACTACATCGATCATATGTGACAAATACGACACTAGCGCCCTGTCAGGTTGTTCAAACATTTCATTAATTTTTGCCAGGAACTGAGCATCACGCTCCTGCTCCGTGCATTCGCGTTCAAGGCGTTCCTGTCTTTCCTTTTCCTCACGGTCTTCCGCTAAAATGTCCTTAACTTGGTTAATTAATGCCTGCTCCCGTTGCTTGTCTTTCATGTCAAATTGTGCCATCAGCACCGTTAGAAAATTGGTCGTTGGTACAAGTACTTGTACAATATTTGCTGCCGATTCAGTAGCATCCTCCTTCCCTGTGCCAGTAATCGAGTGGATTTCTTTGCTCAGTTGAGCTTGAACCTGATCAGTGCCCAATATTTTTTCCGTTTCAGGTTGCTCAGCTTCCGGTTTTGGAAGTTGAGAACCCGTCATTGTGGGTTGGTTTCTCATTGAAAACTCTTGTATATTTTCGTCTGTGTCATAGCCTGACAGATCTTCCCTCTCTAACCGTTTGTCCTTGCGTGTCTTCACCATTTCGACTAGTATTAATCCTGACTGGTAAGACACGAGTACACACAGAATCTATTTTCCCCCAAAAATGAGACACATAAAACATACTAACTACACAAAACACTGAAATCAAGTAAAGCAAAGAAGCTACCTACTACTATTACTGCTGAAACTAACAGTTACACTTTCGTACTCGTTATATTTCCGCTGCACTGTGAAAATTTTAACTTCTGCAGAAACTTTACTTTGGCAATCAACTGCACTAGTATTTATTTGATTCACATAGCTGATTGTGTGACCTCAAATCCAGAACACTAATCACTGTCTCAGAATTCTAACACTGATTTTTGTTCAGTAGTAGTAAATGAATCTGTTTCACTGTCCACTGACATTAAAACAAATTGCTTAAACACTTTTGACAAATTTTCACTCAAGAAGATAAACACAGTGCATGGACAACGGATCCTTTCTTCCTTTAGTTTCCAGCCCAGAAGCGCATGCATATACACCCTTACCTTTATTAGTTATTGTTGCTTGGTGTTGTCTTTATCTCAGTCGAGACAATGGTACGCATCTAGTAAGCTTCATGTCCATTTATCTTCACTGGTTGGATCTCGTACAAGTTTTGTATTTTTGGTACATTGAAATAGATTACATATATGGAATTAATTTCACATACGTATAATTATATACATAAAAATTTTGTTTTAAATATAGTTTTCTAGACAGACAACCATATCTCAGTCATTTTCTATGTATTTAATATTGCTACATAAAATTTCGAGCCCTCACGTTGTTGGGCGCCACTTGTGTCGTCGTTTGGGATTCGTTACGTCACACACAAAAATTACATATATATATTTCATATACTTTTATTTTTAATTTATCAGCATGCTTCTTTCTCTCAGGGATATTGTCTTTTCTTATTACTTTTACTTACGTGCATAAGTAAATACGAAACTCGTTCTTGAAGGGCCTCAGTTATTCATGTACCAACTATAGATTTTGAATGTGGTTACTAAAATATAGTTGCCGTTAACAGAATTGAATGTTGTTGTTGCTGTTGTTGTGGTGTTTAGTCCTGAGACTGGTTTGATGCAGCTCTCCATGCAACTCTATCCTGTGCAAGCTTCTTAATCTCCCTGTACCTACTGCAACCTACATCCATCTAAATCTGCTTAGTGTATTCATCTCTTGGTGTCGCTCTACGACTTTTACCCTCCATGCTGCCCTCCAATACTAAATTGGTGATCCCTTGCTGCCTCAGAACAACCGAACCCTTCTTCTACTCAAGTTGTGCCACAAACTTCTCCCCAATCCTATTCAATACTTCCTCATTAGTTATGTGATCTACCTATCTAAACTTCAGCATTTTTCTGTAGCACCACATTTCGAAAGCTTCTATTCTCTTCTTGTCCAAACGATTTATCGTCCATGTTTCACTTCCATACATGGCTACACTCCTTACAAATACTTTCAGAAAAGACTTCCTGATACATAAATCTATATTCTAAGTTAACAAATTTCTCTTCTTCAGAAGCGCTTTCCTTGCCATTGTCAGTCTACATTTTATATCCTCTCTACTTCGACCATCATCAGTTATTTTACTTCCTAAATAGCAAAACTCCTTTACTACTTTAAGTGTCTCATTTCCTAATCTAATTCCCTCAGCATCACCCGATTTAATTTGACTACTTTCCATTATCCTCGTTTTGCTTTTGTTGATGTTCATCTTATATACCTCAAAGTATTTATTTCTTCTCCATGGATTTTAATACCTACTCCGAATTTTTCTTTTGTTTCCTTTACTGCTTGCTCAATATACAGATTGAATAACATCGGGGAGTGGCTACAACCCTGTCTTACTCCCTTCCCAACCACTGCTTCCCTTTCATGTCACTTGACTCTTATAACTGCCATCTGGTTTCTGTACAAACTGTAAATAACCATTCGCTCCCTGTATTTTACCCCTGCCACTTTTAGAATTTGAAAGAGAGTATTCCAGTCAACATTGTCAAAACGTAGGTTTCACTTTTCTTAATCTTTCTTCTAAGATAAGTCATCAACTCAGTATTGCCTCACGTGTTCCAATATTTCTACGGAATCCAAACTGACCTTCGGCTTCTACTAGTTTTTTCCATTCGTCTGTAAAGAATTCGTGTTAGTATTTTGCAGCTGTGATTTATTAAACTGATTGTTCGGTATTTTTCACATCTGTCAGCACATGCTTTATTTGGGATTGGAATTATTATATTCTTCTTGAAGTCTGAGGGTATATCGCCTGTTTCATACATCTTGCTCACCAGATGGTAGAGTTTTGTCAAGACTGGCTCTCCCAAGGCCGTCAGTAGTTCCAATGGAATGTTATCTACTCCCGGGGCCTTGTTTCGACTCAGGTCTTTCAGTGCTCTGTCAAATTCTTCACGCAGTATTGTATCTCCCATTTCATCTTCATCTACATACTCTTCCATTTCCATAATATTGTCTTCAAGTACATCGCCCTTGTATACACCATCTATATACTCCTTCCTCCTTTCTGCTTTCCCTTCTTTGCTTAGAACTGGGTTTCTATCTGAACTCTTGATGTTCATACAAGTGGTTCTCTTCTCTCCAAAGGTCTCTTTAATTTTCCTGTAGGCAGTATCTATCTTACCCCTAGTGAGATAAGCCTCTACATCTTTACATTTGTCCTCTAGCCATCCCTGCTTAGCCATTTTGCACTTCCTGTCGATCTCATTTTTGAGACGTTTGTATTCCTTTTTGCCTGCTTCATTTACTGCATTTTTATATTTTCTCCTTTCATAGATTAAATTCAATATTTCTTCTGTTACCCAAGGATTTCTACAAGCCCTTGTCTTTTTACCTACTAGATCCTATGCTGCCTTCACTACTTCATCTCTCAAAGCTACGCATTCTTCTTCTACTGTATTTCTTTCCCCCATTCCTGTCAATTGTTTCCTTATGCTCTCCCTGAAACTCTGTACAACTTCTGGTTCTTTCACTTTATCCAGATCCCATCTCCTTAAATTCCCGCCTTTTTGCAGTTTCTTTAGTTTTAATCTACAGGTCATAACCAATAGATTGTGGTCAGAGTCCACATCTGTCCCTGGAAATGTATTACAATTTAAAACCTGGTTCCTAAATCTCTATCTTACCATTATATAATCTATCTGATACCTTTTAGTATCTCCAGGGTTCTTCCACGTATACAACCTTCTTTTATGATTCTTGAACCAAGTGTTAGCTATGATTAAATTGTGCTCTGTGCAAAATTCTACCAGGCGGCTTCCTCTTTCATTTCTTAGCCCCAATCCATATCCACCTACTATGTTTCCTTCTCTCCCTATTCATACACTCGAATTCCAGTCACCCATGACTATTAAAGTTTCGTCTCCCTTCACTATCTGAATAATTTCTTTTATCTCATCATATATTTCATCAATCTATTCGTCATCTGCGGAGCTAGTTGGCATATAAACTTGTACTACTGTAGTAGGTGTGGGCTTCGTATCTATCTTGGCCACAATAATGCGTTCACTATGGTGTTTGTAGTAGCTTACCCGCATTCCTATTTTCCTATTCATTATTAAACCTCTTCCTGCATTACCCCTATTTGATTTTGTGTTTATAACCCTGTTGTCACCTGACCAAAAATCTTGTTCCTCCTGCCACAGAACTTCACTAATTCCCACTATATCTAACTTTAACCTATCCATTTCCCTTTTTAAATTTTCTAACCTACCTGCCCGATTAAGGGATCTGACATTCCACTATCCGATCCGTAGAACGTCATTTTTCTTTCTCCTAATAACGACATTCTCTTGAGTAGTCCCCGCCCGGAGTTCCGAATGGGGGACTATTTTACCTCCGGAATATTTTACCCAAGAGGACGCAATCATCATTTACCCATACAGTAAAGCTGCATGCCCTTGGGAAAAATTACGGCTGTAGTTTCCCATTGCTTTCTTCCGTTCGCAGTACCAGCACAGAAAGGCCGGTTTGGTTATTGTTACAAGGCCAGATCAATCAATTATCCAGACTGTTGCACTTGCATCTTCTGAAAAGGCTGCTGCCCCTCTTCAAGAACCACACGTTTGTCTGGCCTCTCAACAAATACCCCTCCGTTGTGGTTGTACCTACGGTACGGCTATCTGTATCGCTGAGGCACGCAAGCCTCCCCACCAACGGCTAGGTCCATGGTTCATGGGGGGGATTGAATGTAATTAACAGAATTAAATGTAATTTTGTTAATTTCTATTTATTGATTGCAATGCAAGGCTTGACAGAATTTCGATTGTTGCAGTGGAGCGGCCAAGGTAAAACTTACTGAACTCATGGAATCTGTGTAGTTTCGTAACATGAACTTTAACGTAAAGTAATTATCTGTTGCAATTTAAAAAGGTTCTTATAACGAAATCTCTCGCATTTACAGTTACTGTTAACACTTAAAAATACATTAATACTTCGGCGCGTAATGGCCGACCAGAGGCTGCATCGGAAGATGAGCTTCTCGCAGCGCAAATTACTGAAAAAATGCTTATTATAAATAATTAGCTACTGTGAACATTTGAGGTGACAACTATTACAAAGAAATTCATTTTGTAATAATAATAAGTTTATTTTAGCAATAAATACGAATAACTTACATAAAATATGTGTAGCCGCTCAATGGCTGCCTTCCGTATAGCGAAACAAAAAAAATGTGTGTGTACCACAAAATATGTCCTTCCTCCTCGGCCGTACAATCGCGTCTCTTTTGTTCCTTTTTTATTTTCATAGACATTAAGTAAAGATGCTACTCTTTAATTAACAACTGTATATCACTTGTTTCAAGAACACTAACTATATCTTTTACACTAATTATATTCATAAAATACTTAATTACGGTTTACAACCGATAAAAATGTCAATATTTATGTGGCGTACCGTCACAAGTGTTTATAACAACATATGACAATAAATGGTCTCTAGCATGGAAACCATAAGCTCATTAGACCTTCTTTGTTCCGTATTCTCTCATCGATCAATCCCCAGAGTTTTACACGTTGGAAAAAAGTCACCCTGTATATGCACTACGGTGTAGTAGCTGAAAGATTCCTGTGTCTTTCTCAGAACCTGAAAAGTTGTACTTATTCGTGAAATTAATTCAGAGAACAGCAGAAGAAAGCAAAATTTACTACTTCTGTTTTTCTGAAACTCAACCATTTCTTTGTCTAGATAGGCTGGCGACCAAAAATCCATTAGACAAACCACTTAAAGAACTTCTTACAGAAAGGTCCTGGATTCAGTATTATTCCATTTTACTGCGTTTCTTTCTAACAACTAGAAAATTCTTAGGAAAAGGAACTAATAACCTGATTTTAAGATCCATTAGTCACACGTCATGGGTAGATATTGTAAGAGAGGTATCGTTATACGACTGCTGCATACTGTATGCACAATTCCACGTAAAAGCGTTATAAGTGGTTCCTCCTTAGCACGACTATTTGTTCTGTTTGAGTATGGTGTTATAAAACCACTCTCCACCACTATCATTGCCAAATCCAATCATCAGCATGTCAACCCCTTGAAAATTAGGGATAAAGGCCGGAAAAAGAAGAAAGTATTACCGAGTTACCGACAGCAGTTTGGAAAGGCACCACCGGCAGAAACAAGCCTAATGATGTGATTTAAAAACTCTACTGAGACAAGCATTATCAATGACTTTCCGTTGCTGTCCCTCTTTGTCTCAATCAAGTGTTGACAGAGTGCAAGCTGCATTTTAACGCGCACAGTAGAATTCAGTTCGTTGTGTATCATGCACACGTTTCTGGACGTATGTATCAGCATTAGGATTTGGGGCTCAGAGAACCCACACAAAACAACTGAGTTTAGCTGTCATGTCTGATGTGGCCTAACGCACGATAGGCCCCTTTTTCTTCCCAAAGAAAGCAATATAGCGATACGTTAACATGAACATCCTCGAACAGTTTTCCTGATACCACAGACCGAAGAGCTGCAACCGCCCACCATCTACCATCATGATGGAGCACCCCTTCATTTGGGTTTCACACTGGATGTGCTGAATGACTCATTTTCTGAGAGTAGAATGGGTCTTGATGGTTCCAACGCATGGCCACTGAGCTGTTCCGAAGTCACATACTTCTTTTTTGGGGATTTAAGGCAAGGAGGGTGTTGTACTGGCTGAAGAGCCAACACCGTCTTACGAGAGGAGGCCGAAATGTACGCGTTTTAGCTCTCGCAGGCTGGCGTGAGGAGGGAAGAACTATACTGACGTGAGGTCTGGAACATGCCAAGGAATTAGAATTCAGAAAGCGGACGTAATTAGTTTGATACTTAACTTTAATCCATTAATGATGAACGTCGCTCTTGACCGTACATGATTCACAATATTATCAGTTCAGAATGCATTCTTGAAGAATATGGCACCTTGCTAGGTCGTAGCAAATGACATAGCTGAAGGTTATGCTAAACTGTCGTCTCGGCAAATGAGAGCGTATGTAGACAGTGAACCACCGCTAGTAAAGTCGGCTGTACAACTGGGGCGAGCGCCAGGGAGTCTCTTAGACTAGACCTGCCGTGTGGCGGCTCTCGGTCTGCAATCACTGATAGTGGCGACACGTATACTAACGGGCCGCGGCCGAATTAAAGGCTACCACCTAGCAAGTGTGGTGTCTGGCGGTGACACCACAGAGGGTATGTACATGATACCAGTCATACACATTTCTACACTTCGTGCAGGCATCAATGAAGCAAACAGAACTGTTGACACTGCAGCGCTGACCCGCACACGGGCAGTACTCGCATACCGCCTTGATGTTCTGCGAGCGACGAGTGGGGCTCAAAATAAAATGTTGGCGAAACAGAAAAAACACTTAGAGAGCTGTTTAGTTTTACAACAAACCGCGATACCCCATCGCTAATAGTTCTAAGTCATGATATTCTTAATGATAGCGGGACTTTATGGATATCCGGTATATTCCGTTCTTTTCAGAAGTGTAATAACGACGACAAATGTAGCACACGAAATTCCGCACGTGAAGACTTGTAAACGTGACTAGTATTTTGGTAGTTGAGTGTGCATAGCAAAATTCTAAAGCAATGATCGCAACAGTAGAGAACAAATTAAAATAACTGAAGAAGTATCTTTTGATCAGGTTTCATGGATTAGAAAATCAATTTATCTGGAAGAGCAAGCACACACCAGAAGTAATCTTAACTACAGAGTCACTGGCTACGGGAAAAGTACAGCAACCACCCGCTTTTTGTTTGTTTCAATGTATCATGACGCGTTTGGGCTGTAATGCATATTCATTTGGCTTAATACAGTCACTTATCGTCAGTGTGATTATTTCTACTGCATTTTGAATAATGCAGCTGTCTTTCATTCATCTTTCAGTTGTTTCCTGTTCCAGTACAACGCACTTACACATACACTGGCGTATAACTGCCGAAACGCAGTCCGGAACCGTGCGATTGCTACGGTCGCAGGTTCGAATCCTGCCTCGGGCATGGATGTGTGTGATGTCCTTAGGTTAGTTAGGTTTAAGTAGTTCTAAGTTCTAGGGGACTAATAACCACAGCAGTTGAGTCCCATAGTGCTCAGAGCCATAACTGCCGAAAACTATTGGATAGGCGCTCAGTCCGGAACCGCGCGACTGCTACGGTCGCAGGTTCGAATCCTGCCTCGGGCGTGGATGTGTGTGATGTCCTTAGGTTAGTTATGTTTAAGTAGTTCTAAGTTCTAGGGGACTGATGACCGCAGATGTTAAGTCCCATAGTGCTCAAAGCCATTTGAACCACTATTAGCAACGTCGCCGGCATGTAGGCACTCAGAGTAAACAAGATTCGGTTAAAATATATCTGGACTCTGTAACTTTATGGCAGTGAAAGTTAAACTCACTTCGTTTCAAATCGCTGAAATCGCTACTGAAAAGTTAGTGGAAGGGTGGAGAGCCAGGAGCTGGAAGTGGAAGCTGCCAGACCAAAAACAACCGTTTTGAGCTGATGGCTGCACAAAAACCGTAGACTCTATAAAATATTATTAGCGCGAGGCTTCAGTCTTAAATACTAGTCCCGTCCTCCAGCTGCACCAGAATAGTTTTGCCAACACGTGTATTAATGGATGCAACACACGATCACATTAACTGGCCGTAAAGGATAGGCACAACATTTGGAACTTTGTTATAAAGCATGCTAATAGATGAAACAAAGTCAGTAAAAGGACTGTCCCAAAACAGACAACAAGAAACATTCATAATTCTGAATAAGAAAATATTTAAATCCATAAAGCTGGTAACATGACATATAAAAACCATTAACCTTAAGAAAAAATATCTTAAATCCAATAACAATAAATAATATCAGAATCCAGCGTATAATAAATTACAAACAAGCCCAGCGATGCAGTGATAATTTAATACATATTACCCTTTTTTCGTTATTCTGGCAGGGGACCTACAGGACTGACAACACCTCAAAGGCAAACAGTCACCGAGCGAGGTGGCGCAGTGGCTATCACACTGGACTCTTATTCGGGAGGAAGACGGTTCAATTCCACTTCCGGCCATCCTGATTTAGGTTTTCCATGATTTCACTAAATTGTTCCAGACTAATGCCGGGATAGTTCCTTTGAAAGGGGACGGCGACTTCTTTCCCCGTCCTTCCCTAATCCCATGAGACCGAAGACCTCGCTGTTTGGTCTCCTCCCCTAAAAACAACCCAACCCAGCAAACAGTCCCACAATAACAGGTACAGCCGGACGAAGTGGCCGACCGGTTGTAGGCGCTACAGTCTGGAGCCGCGCGACCGCTACGGTCGCAGGTTCGAATTCTGCCTCGGGCATGGATGTGTGTGTTGTCCTTAGGTTAGTTAGGTTTAAGTAGTTCTAAGTTCTAGGGGACTGATGACCTCAGCAGTTAAGTCCCATAGTGCTCAGAGCCATTTGAACCATTTGAATAACAGGGACAGATGGAGAGATGCTTAACAGTATAACAACAGTCAGCTGAGGTCCACAAATCGACTGGTAAAGAGAATGTTCGGAACCGCTTCAGAATCTTTCTCACCAGCTTGCTTCTTCTTCGGTGTTCCACTCGCTGTTCCCTGAACGAAGTTGCCATCAGTCTGCGACCAGCCCTAGCCCTCACACTGCAACGTGTTCCGGCTGGGATCTCCTCAGTTAATGTCCCAAGTACGTCTCCTTGAACAGTGCCTCGAAGTGAGAGAACAGAAACGAAAGTCAGTCTTTGCCTTCAAACACAAGACAAACAAATTACCACTAGAATCCCAGCGGCTTGTTAGACTCCACGCCGCTCTGAGGAACACAGTCTGGCAAGATGAATCCGCCATAAGTCACACCCTGATACAATCTTAACTTGCCGTGTTGATGGAAGGGACACCTATTTCGGTTTAGGTGCCAAAAATCAATATTTTTCCAGAAAATGACAGCCAAACTTTCGACGCTACTTCATCACTCCTCCGGCGTATCGCGAAACCTAGTGATTTGGTAGCTCAGTGGCTAAGAGTGAAGTTTCGAAATTTCTCGCCCCATGTTCAGATCCAGTCCACTGTTTTTCTTTTCTTTTGCTGTTGCGGAAGTATGTCTCATCATTATTTTTTGTAACATCGCAAAATACAATGGAATTATTGACAAGTGGAATACACATTTCAAATATTATCAAAAATGGATTGTATCGTCACCGGTCTTAAATAATCTTGCGCATTCACAAAAAACATTCAGAGCATAAACATTTGGAGCACGACGATCATTGTGCGAAGGCAGATATACGACAGTCATATCTTTTTTATGTATATATGATTAGGAAAACAACCTCGCGATCTGGCCACAATTTCGCTGTAAACCACACATTTTGAAGCATTTTGTCGAAAGCTGAAGCCTGTAACTGATTATGGATCAAATTGTGTATTTTAGCTGCACTGATCCTACTTGTGATTTTATTTGCTGTGTGATGTGAGTAAGGCACTTCTGTAGTCGGCGAATGTACTTCTTCATCTGTTAGTATACATCACAGGGTTTACATAGCAGCATACATTAGGTCGGGATTAATTTTACTGAACATGTCGGTATTACGGTTTAAGCGACAAATAACCCATCTTTTAAGATGGATAGTTTTGCTCACCCCACCAGACAATAACCTACAGAAACTATTCTGTTTTTACGTAAGGTGGTAAAACTTTGTCCAGAAACTGATGATAGAGTTCTTTCCAGATATTTAGGGTGCTGCGTGCGTATTCTTTCGTACTTCCAAATTTGTCTCTAACTTCTTGTAGACTAACGAAAATTGTTGGTAGTGGTTTTCTGGAGGGTGTTAATTTCTGTCAGCTGTGACGATAAAATCTATTTTTAATTAGACTTGAAATCTTTACTTCTTTTGCTATTCATTACATTGTATTTCACAATGTCATGAAAAATATTGATGTCACATACAGCAACACACGTCGCGACAGCGAAAGAAGAAAAGCATACGATTATGTTTTAACACGGAGCAAAAAAAAAAGTCAAAATTGTGTTCATAACCACTGCACTATCAACTCTGTTGGTTTTTGCATGGAGTGAGTAGCTCGATAAAATCGCAGCGAAACTTTACCGTCACTTTCTAGGAAGCAACTCCGTCTTGTCGCAAGACATTTATTTTAGTCCTTTTAAGACTCTACCAAGTTTCGATCGTATCCGAGAACGACCTATGGCAAGTTCCTCTTGGCAGAGAGCAGTCTTAGCTCCGGTAGATGGGACTTGCTGCTCCCTCTTACAGGACGCCATAGAACTCGTTGCTAGATAACGACTATCAAAAATAGCATAGCGGGAAGGCCTCTATCGACAATCTCTCCGTGAGCCGCTAAATGGCTCATTTAGGATCCACGGAGGAATAACTGTTGCATTGTTACACCGCTAGTGGAGGAAATATATTTTCCATGCAGTCAGTATTGTGAATACGCTTGCCGCGTTAGTTCATACGAAAATGTTAGCTTTCCACAAAATCCACTATCGTCTTTGTCGAGACTGCTGGTTGAAGAAATCACGCTGATATAAAGATGTAGAGGTACTCATTACAACGAGAGATTACATTGACGACTCTCAGTTTTCTTGTTTCCATCGCGATTAATGATACGGGACGTACTCATGAACATATATGCACACATCTTTTTTTTATTTTTGTCTAGTATAATGGATAAAACTGCCCCAGAAATAAATTAAAATTTGTTCCAATCGCCCGGTTCCAACCAAGGTGTGCAGCAAGCTTTGCGCTAGAATTTGTGGCAGTTCAAGTAAGATCTTGTGATTCGTAAGACTGCGCTCGGTAACAGACAATTTTTCTAGACTACTATACTTGATGTATGACTGATGTTCGACACATCTCTGGGAAACGGTGTGAACAGGTTTTCCCAAGTAACAACTCTTTCATTCACACTGAATGTTCGAAACAACTAAAGTCGGGACTGACATTCACAGGACGCCCGAAAGAGGGATTTAATACCAGACCTTTTTAATATTTGTCCAGTTTTGTTTGATATTGCTCGACACGACGAAAGGAACCTCGTGTGCTGAATTTGTTCGGTTGAATGACTGGATTTGGGTTTGCGTTTTCTGAAGAGAGTTGACTTAATTTCATTTTGTCTGAAGAAGGGGTTTAATGGTTTATTTCGACACAGAAATGTTTCTCGTTCGATATGTTTTCAGCGCGACATTTGTGCAACTAGAACTTTTTTTACAAATAATCCGCCGTGAAAGACTTCGTTGTAATATATACTGACCTGGACAGTGATAAACACACACACAGACACTGATTGTTTTGCGTACACGAGGTATAAAAGGGCAGTGCGTTGTACTCAGCTGATTCTTGTGAAAATGTTTCCGACGTGATTATGGCCACACGATGGGAATCAACAGAATTTGAATTGGGAATAGTAGTAGGAGCAAGACACATTGGACATTCAATTTCGGAGATAGTTGAGGAATTAAATATTCCGAAATCCTGTATGCCAAGAGTGTGACAAGAATACCAGATTTCAGGCATTACCTATCACCACGGATAACGCAGTGATCGACGGCCCTCACATAACGACAGAGGTCACTGGCCTCTGCGTCAAGTTGTCAGTGCTAACAGGTGGCACAGAGCCTGCGCCATATTGCTGCGCAGGCTACCAGTTAGACGGAGTCTCAAGCGTACGTCTGTCAAGATAGAACCATGCGTCGTCTCTGCATGAGATTACTTATGTCGTTAAATGATATTGGCGCTATCAGAAAGGCGCTACGCCTTAAAACGGAAGCGAGACTCAGCGCAGAGAAGCGTAAAATTTTAGTCAGTGGCCTACTCGACTCTAGCACTATACCATGCAACCCTCTGTTGCCTGAGTTATATTGTCGCCGGTGAACGATGTGTGGCAGCTCGAAACCAGAAACCACCTTCCTATAAACTGTGCCCAAAAATTCTGGGTCACGCTCTGGCTGTAACCTCTGCCAGGATTCCAGCTGTTATCATCCGTCTATTCGTCACAGCCAATCGAACAATCCTGCAACATTATTGTGGTGGAGTGCATCCGGAAAGACATGGTGCTCTCTATTCTTGCCACAATGTTGTGTCCTCCTCACAGCCACCCCTTCTCCAGTCAGTGTGCTACTGCCAAATGTGTGATCCATCGGTATGGTATTCCCATGTTCATCACGTAAATTATTCTACATTTCGCAAAGTCCCAAAGCTGCACGTGTATATCCTCTGGACAAGCTGTGTTGCAACATCCACCTGAGAAGTTCCAGTAACGTTAGACACACTCACTATCCATAACCTCATTTTTCATTTTTAGGTGGACCTTGCTTTCTCTATTGAAAGTAAGTTCATCTAAGGACGAAATTTCAAATCAACATATCCCACAAGCATGTCATTGTTGAAGTGTCAGTTTGCCAGCGTTCGGTCAGGGTATTCATAGCGCAACACGTTTCCCTTCCCGCCAGTGCCGTTCCGTTATTCCTGTAGTTTCTGCTCCTGAGTACTGATGTCCGTTCCTTTCCAGCGTGTATGGTTTGCGTTTGCTATTTCCCTGTTCGCCTTTATTTTCAGAGTATCTGGAATAGTGATTCGTTTTTCTGTAATAGTACAATATCTGCCCGTGTATCTCTATTTTAAATAAATGCATCAGCTAACTCCAGGTAAATGCAAATCGAGAATCTTACCGCGGTACCGTCTCTAGAAACGCTCTTGTTGCCACGATGTTTTCAGTTCTTTCCTAAAGATACTGAACGAGTATAGCCCTAACCAGTTCCAGATTTCGAAATTAGTTATCAGTAATTGATAACAGGTAAAGAGACGAGTGTTTTGCTGTGTTGTTGATACTACTTCTTTTCGATTGCCAAGATACTGAAACAAGTGTGTGTGTGTGTGTGTGTGTGTGTGTGTGTGTGTGTGTGTGTGTGTGTGTGTGCGTGTGTATGTGTGTGTGTGTCTGCTTTAACGATGTTTGAGAAACTGGGGAAAGGAAACTATAGCAATACAGCATATGCCAACCATTTCACAATGAAACTCGTTCTAAAAAATATACGTGAAATGTGCGACTAAGTTCAACTGAACATCGTTAACAAGAAAATATCACAGACAGTTCTGCTAAGAAAGATCTGGGCTTGGATATTGAGCACATGTATGAGCCACTTGTGCGAAAACATTAACTGCAACTATTGACGTTGAAGGTCATTAAAATCCTACGCCACTTTAAAAAAATCCAAGAAATAAAAAGAGACAGAGAATGTTCTCATGGCATTAATATCTGGGTCGACAAAAATGTTTTTTATCTTATGCAATAAAATACTCGATCCATAGCGTTGTATCACTCACCGAAAACATGGTTTCAGTATCTCCACGGTTTTGCACTATGTGTATCCACAGCTCTCGAAGCACTCTGTATGATCGCGATATTGTTCACGTTGTTGTTAAATGCAGCAAATACAGTGAAAGAAGTGAGATATATGAGACTCTTTGAGTTATTGTCAAGAACGGAAGTTTTCAATTTTATTTAAGCATAATCTGCTATTTTATGTATATGAAACTGATCTAAGATTCTTGTCCCAACGAAGTATAAGACATCTTGTTTCAAAGTAAGTCGTACTGATGAATAAGGTGACATTATTTTATCTGTCATTTCATCCAGGTGGGAGATGCAATCAAACCGCCATTCAGCCAAAGGAAAGGCAAAGTACACAAAGACGACTAAAAATAAATTACAATACAGTAAAAACTCGATTAACCGTCACTCTTTAAACCGTCCGTTTCTGTTAACCGTCACTGCTGTAACAGCATAGTAATACTGTAATAACAGAACGTTCTAAGGTGCAGTGACGCGTTCGCTTTGTTTATTTACTCTATTTTATTGGGAAGTGAATGTACCCGCCCGCCGTAGAATGGTACATATAATATGACCTTCAGTTGACGTGCTAACACATCTCCCAATTTTCTTGTCTTTGTCTCACTTGTGAGTCAACAATCACCACTGGATCGGTTTCCAGTTGTGACGAGAAGACTGTAATCTAGCGGGCTATGCCGTGTTACGTGTTTTCCACTTGAATAAGCTTTATTGACTAATATTTTACACTACCGTATTTAGTGCAGGTGTGTGTGATACACTGACTTGATAAAATGTCTGAAAAACGTAAACGTGTTCTTTTAGGACTTAATCAAAAACTTGAAATTATAAAACGCTTAAGAAAGGGCGAAACTGTGACAAGTGTAGCGCTGATTTATGGTATTGGAAGAACAACAGTTAACGATATAAAACGTGATGCTGATAAAATAGAACAACATGTGTCAACAATGCAGAGCATGGATGGAGATGTGCGAACAAGAAAGACAATGAAACGTGCACAGTATGATGAATTGGACACTGCAATGTACCGATGGTTTATACAAGTAAGAAGTCAGGGAATTCCACTTTCAGGACCTATAATAATGGCCGAGGCTGTTGAAATGAACAACAAACTTGATGGTGACTCTTCTTTTAAAGCAAGTATCGGATGGCTCGAAGAGATTAAATTTCGTCATGGCGTTCGCCAACTTGATATCAGTGGAGAAAAACTCAGCGTTGATAGCTCTGTAATTGCTGAGTTCCAGGAACAATTTAAAGAAAAAATGGCTGAATTGAATCTTGTCAGGGAGAGAGTTTTCAATTGTGATGAAACTGGGCTTCATTGGAAGGCTTTACCACAAAAGACATTAGCATCACTCTCTGAAAAAGCTGCTCCAGGTTTCAAGGTACAAAAAGATCGCATCACTTCTATGGTTTGCGCAAATGCGACCGGCAGTCATAGGTTACCCCTGCTTGTGATTGGGAAACCAAGAAAACCTCGTGCATTCAAGAATTTGAATTTGAATTTGAATGCTCTCCCTGTACAATACTACGCTCAGAAGAGTGCTGGGATGGATATATCAATTTTTTATGACTGGTTTCACAAACAATTTGTACCTCAAGTTAGAGCACATTTGGCTGAAAAAAGTTGCCACAGAAAGCGCTATTGTTATTAGACAATGCCCCAACGCAGCCTACTTGTGAAATGAAAAGTGATTAGGGCAACGTAACATGTCTCTTCCTTCCACCAAACACTTATACAGCCCATGGATCAGGGAATCATCGAAGACATTAAAGGTCGTCATAGAAAAATATTTATCGGAAGTTTGCTCTCATCTGATGAATCAACATCTGTAAAACAGTTTTGGAGGTCTTACAGTATTAAAGATGCCATTTTCAATGTTGCCAGTGCATGGAGTGATATATCAGTGTCAAATCTCAAGAACGGCTGGAATAAACCTTGGCCTCAACCTAGAGGTGAAGAATCGGAGGAACCTGAGTGTATGACAGTTGACGAGTTGGTCAATTTGTGCAATAATTTACAAATCAGCACAAATTTGATGTCAGAAGAAGTATCAGAATGGTTAGAGTGTGACAAAGTGGACTGGGGTTATCAAATTTTGAGTGATGACGAAATTGTTGCCAGTGTAAGTGCCACCAAAGAAAAAGAAGAAGGGGCTGATGAAGACGAGTTTTCAAAACATGAAGAAAAACAAACTAATAGCCATTCAGAGGCCGAAACAATGCTGTCCAAGTACATAGAACGGTTCGAAATTCAAGAAGATGCTAATGCAACGCAGGCACTACTGCTCCGAATATTACGAAATATTGCCGCGGTGAAAGCTCGAACATCAAAAAGGCAGAAGAAATTGACTGACTATTTCCAAGGTAGATAAACTATTTCACCTGTAAGTTTATAGTACAGTACAGTACTATATTTTCACAACTTTTGTAGCTACTGTACGGATGTTTTTATCATGTAATAAATAGTTTTATTTGCTATTACAATCGTGTTTAATTTGTTTTCGCTCCGAAATATTACTATATTACTGTGAGAGTGATATGTGTCTATACAAAAAATAATTGATTGAGGTTATGTTTTGGAGGAATACAGACAGTGTTTCTGTTATCCGTCTATTCGCTCAACCGCCACGACGAGTTTCCAATGTATTAATATTTGCAAAGCATTTCAAGTCTTGTAAAGGATGAATATGATAATTTCCTGCTCCTAATTTGTCAGTTTATAAGATCTTCCAGTGCCTGAGTACAAAACCTTTATTTCTTTATTTTGTGTGTACGAAAACATCTTATTTTCTATGCGCACTGGAATTTCTGCAGTTGAGATGTCCATATCACATTTATATTTTTGGTGATCATTAGTTTTATCTTCTAGGAAACGAAAATGGACCGAACCCTAGGCTTCTTGTCTTTATTCCATGGGTAGTGAGTGTTGCACACATATTTCTGCTTGAGATAGCAGGTTTCCCATAGAATGCAGATGCTACCATTCTGCGAGATGCCTGCAGAAAGTATACGAGTTGCTTTGATAAACAGAGCAGAAGTGAACGAAAGTCAAGGCCTCCGTGGCGCAATCGCCTAACGCGTTCGGCTGTTAACCGAAAGGTTGGTGGTTCGAGCCCACCTGGGGGCGAAACCGTTTTAATCGCCACCGAGGAGAGGACATATGTCGACTTTGATAGAGATACACAGCTAGTGTGACAATTTGGCTGTGTTTGAATGATGCCACAGAGCCTTATACACATTCAGCCACGTGACACTGGAGGTAAAATCATGGCCCTACGCAGACGTTCTACTGTTTTCCTACTCATTCGGCATGTGTGACACTGCAGTAGAGCGTCGCCCACTACAAAATACGTATTATTTACATTTCATTTCAGCGTATACACTGCGAGTGCCATATGACAGGGCCTCTCTCTCGATGTCGATCTGCATTTGGCGTCGCTAAAGTGTCGGTCTGCAGTAGGCCGTTGTTGACCGAGCGGTGTGCAGCTTAGTCAGCGCTGAACAATGCGAAACAAAGGAATTATTTCGTTCTTCAAATATATTGTAGCCGTAAAAAAAAATTATGGACGTAAAATTTTTAGAGCCTAGCCAGCGCTGAACAATGCGAAACAAAGGAATTATTTCGTTCTTCAAATATATTGTAGCCGTAAAAAAAAATTATGGACGTAAAATTTTTAGAGCCTAGCCAGCGCTGAACAATGCGAAACAAAGGAATTATTTCGTTCTTCAAATATATTGTAGCCGTAAAAAAAACTGTGGACGTAAAATTTTTAGAGTGTGGTCTACATAGATTCTGCGTGGCTGAGGAAGTGTGAAACCGCAAATTATCAAATTAATTCCTGCTTCGACAGTAGTTTTTATTGTCTTTAAGTGTTTCTACTGTATCAGTGTTGTTACTTACTTGCGTCTAGAGTGGATCGGGGCATCATGGCTGATTTCTTGTAGTACCACATTCGGACAGCACAGGACGCCACGCATTGGATTACGTAATCAAAGAGTCAATTGCGCAGAGGGAAAGTTAAAACTAGCACCGCTGCTCGAGTGGTCGTGGTGTTAAACTTCGAAAAGAGTATCTTTCACAGTGCTGAAGTTACTACAAAGGAATGTCAAAACTTGAATGTTCGTATGTTTGAAAATTTAGAATAGCTATTAATGTAGACTGTAGGTTGAGTTTCGGAGTTTCATTGCCACCAGCAACCGACGTTCTGGGCCATATTTGGTCATTTGAAACAACTAGGCGTCTCTCCCTAATAGTTGGGGAAGATGCCGCATTGTATTTGGGGTACGATTTCAGCTATACATCGAATTTTAACTTTTTTCTTAAAGCAGAAAATGATTCGAATTTACGTGTGGCTACTGACTCTGGATAGCCGCTCATATCACGACACTGACCTACATAACATGTAACTGAGTAGTAACCGAGATGTCTTATTGATTTGCCCTGCCCGCCACCTCACTCGAAGCAGCCTCTGGATTGGTGTGTAATCAAGCCTTGGCATTTTCTACTGAGCGACGAAAATTTGGAAGCAATCTCATGCTGATAGAAAAGTTTCACGATTTCCGTTCGGACCTCAGTTAAAGGAAGCATGGCAGAAACCTGCTACTCTATCAAATGCTTGCAGAGTGTTTGAGGCCTGTGATATTTTCCTATATAATCCACAGAAAATATCGAAGCTTTCAGAATTTCAGATGTTGAGCTGATAAGTACTATTCGGAGTTTGATTGTAGATGAGCTGACAGCTTCCGAAGACGCAGGCTTCACAGTGCCTGCAAGGTTCAATGACAGAAACATGCGAGAAAGAGTAGCGACATCCACTCCGCATGCAGGTTGATGTATTAAATAACTTTTACAAGAAGTTTCACGTGTGCCATTTCTGAGCCCCGTTCCAAAAGAAGAAAAAAATGTTCAAATGTGTGTGAAATCTTATGGGACTTAAACGCTAAGGTCATCAGTCCCTAAGCTTACACACTACTTAACCTAAATTATCCTAAGGACAAACACACACACCCATGCCCGAGGGAGGAATCGAACCTCCGCCGGGATCAGAAGAAGAAAACAAAGAAATTGTACTGACAGATGTTAATAGAAATTGTCCGCCTGTCAGTACAATTTCTATTAACATCTGGCCGTTTCAGATATGCTTGATTAAGGTCTAATATAAAGGCCCAAACCGGACGTGTAAACTTAATATACGTTTTTAAAAAAGCAAACTGGAGCGGCTCTTCATTAACTATCAATTCAATGAACTGTGGATAAAGCCCGACCAACAGGCATGACATGCATTGATCAAAAATGATAGTGCATTGAGAATGACTAGTTTCTAGCTGAAATCTAGATCCGCCAATAAAATTTAAAAAGGACAGCTGATAGTTGAAATCTGTTATTTACAATTCAGTATAGTAATCACTGCATACAACAACCTTCTGAATGGAAGGTAACCTGATATTACCTATCTGTTGGGAACACAAAGATACATTAAGTAAATCCAAAATTTCAATGAAAGCAAGAAGTATGGCATTTGCTGTCGATCCAGCTATCACATTCCAAATTTCTTCAATCAACAAACCTGTTGCACTCAGAAACGTAGATTCCTCTCTTAATCTGTGTTGAAGAGCCATACGTTTTATAGGGTCTTACCAAAGAAAAATAGTTCAAATGGCTCTGAGCAGTATGGGACTTAACATCTGTGGTCATCAGTCCCCTAAAACATAGAACTACTTAAACCTAACTAACCCAAGGACATCACACACATCCATGCCCGAGGCACGATTCGAACCTGCGACCGTAGCGGTCACGCGGTTCCAGACTGAGGCGCCTAGAACCACACGGCCACACCGGCCGGCTGCAGCACACTTTTGCATTAGTTACACTGGCGTTTCACCTCTTGTGGTATGCGTTCGAGAGGTCAAGGGTGACTAACTATGTGTGTTGTGTTTATGGTTTCGCGCGTAAGGTCTTCCGAATTTGTTAAATGGTGTGCAATACTTCACAGTATCCATAATTTATAACTTCAATAATATTATCCGTGGGCAAGAACTGATTGTGTTTGAAAATAGTAAAAATATCGAAACTTCAGTGGAATACCCTATAGACAGTTGTGAGCGGACTCTCGTGCCACTTAAATTTGCCAAAAAATAAGTGTGATTTTCATTGCCCTCTAGAGACCAATACTCGTTGAAGGCAGCAATATAAGAGGAACCACGTCGGTATCGGCAGACTGCGAAGCTGGGTCGTTCCGCGCTCGCTGAACAAAGGCGAGAAATCCCGCCTAACGACGTGTGCGTGCCTTCTTGGAATACCGCTCGTTATCAGATGTAGCTCTGGAGGTACACACCGCTTTCCGTTGTGCATTAAAACGGATGACACATCCAGCTATTCAGAAAACAAACGTGCGGGGATGTACCACGACAAAACGCAAGTACTCATTTCATAAAGACATATCAGGACATAAGTTTAAGTTTACAACTTTCTGTCGATATCCATTTCACTGGAGCACTAAGATGATGATGATGAAGGAAATCCGCCATTGCCCCGATTAAACCAGGCAGTCGCTGATACCCAGTCCCGACATTCATCTGACGTGAGAGAAGGAAATAACTGGCAGGCAACTCATGACGGCCGCCGTTCTCGACGAGAGTTACTTTACTTTTATAGTCAGTGACGATATCTCCACAATGTCATTTAAGAGCAGAGTGTGTGTCATGAGTGTCTGTGAACCTTGTAAATTTTGGTCCTCTGTTTTTCACTATTTCTACGTTACTTTTTGAGACAGTGACGGGAAACTAGATGAGCTTAAAGTATTCCTCCATTTCAAACTAAATTATAGGCAATCAGACTCATCGTTTTCAGTAATGGATAGAGCTCTGACCTGATTCATAACATTCTACGAAAAAGGAAAATACATAAAATAACAATACTTCTGACGTTTGGCCAACAGGAATCAACCGAAATTAGAAAAACTGATGTAGAAATTGCAGGCAATGAATCTCATTGCTTTCAATAATGGATATGGCTCTGACCTGATTCACAACATTCTACGGAAAAGGAAAATACCCAAAATAACGTCACTTCTGTTAGCTTGGCTAATTGGAAGTAGCCAAAAACTCGAAAAACTGGTGTAAATATTTTAGATAGTTATGAAAAAACAGTAACGCAACTGCAGACCTGTACTTTACAATAATAACATTGTAGCTAAATTATTATTCAAAACCAAGGTCACAATGACACCTGTGGTACAGACTGGTACGTATAAAATCCCCTGTAGTCAGTTTGTGAAAGTGTATGTCAGTCAGTAGCGCATAGCTGTGGAAATTAAGAAACGGGAAAACGAGAGAAGCTGGAGACTAGGGAAGACAAATTCAATGTCTGTTGACTTTTTTTTTAAACAGAAAATCCTATGCGATATAGATTGTCATGTTTTACATATTACTCATAAAAACAGGACGATGATGCGACGAGAAATACTTGAAAGAAAGAAACTTTTGACACAGAATGACAAAATACAATTTCTTTTCGCTCGTGTTAAATGTAGTACAAATGATAGTTAACAACAGCAAATTTAACTTTATGTTTCATTTGCATACAACGTAAAAAGTAGTACTTTCCTTGGTTAATACTCTTTATATCATCATTTCATGTATGAGCTATATCTTTACCAGTAACATTTGTTCGTCGCACGTGACTTTACATATCACTGCGAAATTCCATTGTCACCTAACGCTGACATCAGAAGCCTAAATCGGGTTCATTATCAAATAATATTTACAGGTTATCAGAAGAGAATTAAATAGAAGCATTAGTGTTATACAGAAGTATTATATAGAATGATTTTATGGGAAGCAAATAACTGAAATTAAGTTTGCAAAACCTTTTGCTAAGAGCCTCACTGAAAATATTTGCTGTTGAGGCACACGTTTCTGACAGTACATAAGGATGCACTCACAAAATAAAGGTCGATGATAGTCTCGTACAGGGTGGTTACAATTAAAGATCCAGCTCCAAAACGCTGTAAACAAAGAATTGCAGCTCAGTATAACGCCAAATTTGAACCGAATATCACCGAAGAAAGGGGGAACGTTACGAAAACAAAAAAAGTTTAATTAAAAAATTACCCACTAGAGCGTCCTAACATAAATGGGTTCGGCTACAGTGACAGGTGAAATGCAATACGGGAGCTATGCTGTGAGTCGCACATTATGCCAATCGTGTCGTGTGATGTGTGTGACCACACGAGTTAGAATTCAGCAGTTGTGGCACTGTCATTTATTAAGCGCATACACCGTTGCAAGATCGTACCACATCAGGTGGAAAAAATCTGTTTTCAATAGTCCTTAGGCCAAAAACCGCATAAAAAGCAACAACGTAATCGCTTTTTAAATCTCATGCGTCTGGCATGACATATGATCAGTATGCTGTTCACCTTGTGCTGCCGCAAGTTGGAATCTAGAAACAGCATATTCCACAACAGAGTGTCTCATAAGTCACATTCAGAATGCGTTGCACAATGCGTGCCCTCAGTTCAGCTACGTTTGTGATTGGGGCACTGCACACAGCATATTTCACAGATTAAGAAGAGGCGATATGGGCAGGCAGGCTGGACGGAAATAATGGCTGATAACGCTAGAATGTGGAAATGCTATCATTATCAGCATAAAATTCTACGACACATCGTAAATTGCTATCAATATAAAATTATCCATTTCAAAAGTTGTTTCATGCTGACTTGGCAGTGGGACAAAAATTTCCTCTAGAATTTATTGCTTGTGTGTAACTGTACAGTGAATAGCCATGGAACATTCCGTGGAGAGACGAAGCCTATTTCCAGAATTGTCAACGCAAATGGCAGCATCTTTTGTCGTAAGACCATATTTTTTTTCGAGGAGATGGATTCTGCGGCTTCTATTATCTATACCATCAATGGTAAAAGCTGAGGACCAACGTCTTTCCAACCCTTTCAAGAGTGTGTATGTGTAGGTAGAATCATTTTTGTGCAAGATGGCGCTTCTCTGCACACTGCACAGCCAGTTGTAGTGGCACGACCCAGTCACTGGGCAGAATATTACTCGTATTTTAAAGGAATAGTGTTAAGAAGCTCCGAAGCGTCATAGATTGCTGCCTTAGCAGCTCCCAGTGTCGCGACTTGTCGGCCGCTGTAACGGACACATACTGCAGGCGCGAGTGCGACCGAGGGGACGTCTCCCACGTGGGAGATCGCACATGCATAACGAAATTTTACAGAGAGTAAGGCTATCGTTACCGAAGGAAAATAACACCTGTTATTTGGAGGAACGTGTACAACCGACTCTTCTGAAGGAATAATCCATTCTAAACTTAAGCAAAATACTGATCATATTTTGAAATTGGTGGAATATACTGTAATCGTTCAAGAACCACACAGTGCTGAAAAGGATACCATGTAATATTTACTACAAAAGTTACTGATAATACAACCAAAGGTTGTCTCGCCTTTCAACAGCACAACAGTTCACGTGAATATAAGTGAATCAGGAAGCACTGAGTTTGCAGTTATTTATTTTGAAATACTAAATTTTAAAAGTAAATTTAGATGTCCTTAGTGGTTAAATAAATGACTGGCTTAACCTAAATTTTGTTACATAAAGAATGACTTTCAGTACCCTCTTTGTGATGTAATATAAAATTTAGGAAAAGTCAAGCAATTTACTTTTGATTATTTTAAGCAAATGAGCAACTCATTTTACTTTTTATTTAACAACAAGATACATACCAAGCCAGCAGAAGCCATTCGCTATGCTAAATACAGAATAAATGAAATGTGTACTCTTAATTCGTGCTGTATCTTCATTTGTCTTGGCAATGACATTTTACGTTACTTTGAGTGATCGAAGTTAATACGCAAAATTGCAAAGTAGTTAAGTCTCTGTTATGGAGTACAAGAACAGTTACTGAAGCAGAACATTTAGACTGTAACTGGTCTTTAGCAAACATACAAAACTGGCAGTCGATAGTTAATCAAGTTTCAGAGTCTTACGACGCTCGGTGATTTGGAAGGAAAGGGACCCTGCCTGGATATAATGTCTGAAGACAATGACAACACATATGCCCTGCCAGTTTTAACTATTGCAGGTTATTATTCAAGTAACTCATACTTTGTGAAAGCAATTTCACTGGGTAATGCCTAGAATAGAGAAAAGAAGCTTTCGAAATGTGGTGCTACAGAAGAATGCTGAAGATTAGATGGGTAGATCACATAACTAATGAGGAAGTATTGAATAGGATTGAGGAGAAGAGAAGTTTGTGGCACAATTTGACCAGAAGAAGGGATCGGTTGGTAGGACATGTTCTGAGGCATCAAGGGATCACCAATTTAGTATTGGAGGGCAGCGTGGAGGGTAAAAACCATAGAGGGAGACCAAGAGATGACTACACTAAGCAGATTCAGAAGGATGTAGGTTGCAGTAGGTACTGGGAGATGAAGAAGCTTACACAGGATAGAGTAGCATGGAGAGCTGCATCAAACCAGTCTCAGGACTGAAGACCACAACAACAACAACAACAACAACAATGCCTACGTAGGTTTATAATTTTTCACTTGACTTTTTACGATGTAGCTGTGCGGATGGCGAATAATGTAGCCGCCGACAATTCTGAGCTGCCGTAGTTGCTGCAGCTGCTGCTGTTGGATGAGAGCTCCGAGTCGTCTCCAGAGCCACGGATAATTATGGGACAGGTGATAGCAAGAACTGCAGCTTCCTCCGCCTGTTCACTTCTAACGTGCTCTCAATACTCGCGGGTTAACGAACTATGCGCGCCTTCGCTGGCGCGATGAAAGCTGCTGGAGCGCCCAACAAGAACTTCCGCACTGTTTCAAGACTCAAGCTGCTCTGCCTCCTCTCTGCTCACAACACGACGGACTGTCCATACGCGAAGACAAACAACAGCACAACTAGTGCACCACTGTGTAGCGAGATGGACACGCTGAAGGTATGAACGAGTGATGGTGGCAGCTGGTGGGGTACGAGACTAACTCTCTTACCATTTACAAAGAATTTTTATTGATAGCGATACGTGCCGTACTGAAGCAGGCACGCTTCTCGTTGTTGATCCTGGCTGGAGTTGAACGGGCGGCAGCTTCTGCATGGTGCTGCTGAGCTCGCACCTCGCGCTGGCCTCTATAATGGCGTCCCACCTGGGAGACGTCCCCTCGGTACCGCATGCAGCTGCATTAGTGTCTATTATTGTGACCCAGAAGTTGCCGCACTGGCAGCTGCTGAGATAGCATTCTTTGGCTCATCGAAGCCTTTACTCCCTTTTTTTTTAATTCTAGTAATATGCTGTTCAAATACTCAGTCGCGCCACTACAACTAGCTGTGCAGTGTGCAGAGAAGCGCCATTTTGCACAAAAATGATTCAATGGTTCTACCTACTCATTAACGCTCTTGAGTTGGAATTACGTTGCTCCACTCATAGCTTTTACCATTCATGGTATACGTAATAGAAGCCGCAGGACCCATCCCCTCGAAAAGATATGGCCTTACGATGAAAGATGCCGCCATTTGTATTGACATTTTTGGAAATGGGCTTCCTCTGTCCACAGAATGTTCCATGAACATTCATTTGCCAGTTCCATGCAAGCAAGAAATTCTGGAGTAAACGTTTGTAATACTACCAGGTCAGCATGGACCAACTCCTGACATGGGTAACAACTTTATATTGATAACAATGCAGGATATTTCGTAGAATTTTATGCATCGTGCTCACAGGCATATACAAAGACTGTCAACTCCACGTGCACTACATGTTTGGACATCACTGCATAACTGCTCCTGCAGAGCTGTGGTTGCATCTTCTACTGATGTCAGATCAATCGTTTTCCTCCTCCGCTGCACTGTAATGCCAAAGAAACTGTCTTCTCAAACTTTATAAGTATTTTCTCCAGACCGTTACCAGTCATCAGATCAACGCCCTTTTTAGTAACATGGAGTGTCCAGAATTTCTGACGAGCTACTAGCGCACAGTCAGGCACCATTCTTGTAAAACAGCTTTAGCAACAGTGCGCGATCCTGCATGGAGACAGTCATGCCAACACAACAGATGGGACATGAACAACCGCACGACCTATGTCTATTATTCTGCATATCATGCCACTTAAAGCACTATCTAGCGGTAAAATTTCGTTAATTTTTTTGTTTGTTTCCGTAACGGCTAGTCCTCCTTCGATAATATTCCGTTCAAATTTGACATCATTCTGAACTGTTTTGAAAATGGAACTTTAATTATAATCACTGTGTATACAGGATGGACGTTGATGTCCCTTTTAAATAAATTCATGCCTTTAATAACAAATTTCAGAAACGAGAAGATGTATATTGATGTTATACAACTGGTATAGGTGGTAAGCACACTGGACTCGCAGTCGGCCATCCTGATTTAGGTTTTCCGTGATTTCCCTAAATCGCCCAGGCAAATGCCTGGATGGTTCTTTTGAAAGGGCACGGCCGACTTCCTTCCCCGTCCTTCCCTAATCCGATGACTTCGCTGTTTGGTCTCTTCCCCCAAACAACCCAACCCAACAACTGGTATAGGCATACGTACTGATATACAGAGATAGGTAAACAGGCAGAATACTACGCTGCGATCGGCAACGCCCGCATAAGATAACATGTGTCTGGCGCAGTTGATAGACCGGTCACTGCTGCTACAAAGTCTCGTTACCAAGATTTAAATGACTTTGAACGTGAAGTTATAGTCGGCGTACGAGCGATGCGACACAGCATCTCCGAAGTAACTATGAAGTGGGGATTTTCCCGTACGACCATTTCACGAGTGTACCATGAATATCAGGAATCAGGTAAAATATCAGATCCCCGACATCGCTGTGGCCGGAGAAGATCCTGCAAGAACGGGACCAACGACAATTGAAGAGAATCTTTCAACGTGGCAGATGTGCATCCCTTCCGCAAATTGCTGTACATTTCAATGCTGGGCTATATACAAGTGTCAGAGTGCGAATCATTCAACGAAACACATCGATATGGGCTTTCGGAGCGACACAATGCTTTACGCCTTCTCTGCGCCCGTCAACATCGGACTTCCACTGTTGATGACTGGAAACATTTTTCCTGGTCGGATGAGTCTGTTTCAACCTGTATCGAGCGGATGGACGTCTACGGATATGAAGACAACCTCATGAATCCATGCACCCTGCATGTCAGCAGTGGACTGTTCAAGCTTGTGGAGGCTCTGTAATGGTGTGGGGCACGTGCAATTGGAGTGATACGGTAGTACCCCTGATACGTCTAGATACGTCTCTGCTAGGTGAAACGTACGTACGCATCCCGTCTGATCACCTGCATCCATTGCTGTCCATTGTGCATTCAGATGGAATCGGCCAATTCGAGCAGGACAATGCGACCCTCACACATCCAGAATTGCTACAGAGTGTTGCATGGGGGCTTAATTAAATAGAAAGCAAATAATTTTAGTTTTAGGTCGCTGTCTGTCCGATTACGCAGTCTCGTAACCGGTTGGTTCTGAATAATATCAGTACGCAATCTGACTGCAGAGAATAACAACAAAGAATGAAAGGAAATTTCCGTTAACACAGTTAATTAATTAAGTCCCCAGCAACTATAAAAGCTACGAAACAACAAAGCACAAATGTAACTGTTCTGTGTGTGGAAGTGTGATTCAAGGTACATGATAAGACAAGATATTTTAAACATCCTTTTACACTAAAGTAATTTAAAAAAACCAGAAATACTATAATTGGATACAGAAACCAGAATTACCGTCTAATACAAAAACACGAGCCAGATGGTTTGTTGACTGAACCTGTGACCAAGAGGCATTGTTACATAGGACATTAAAAATAAAAAATTTTCTTTACCTTCATATATATTGACGAAAAACATACTCTGATCATTACAACATCCCCAATCGAATAACAAATGGTGTCTTGCCCAAAAAGAACAACTAGTACTCTATCGACGTCTCAACAAGCACAGATCACACCTACCTCAGAACTACTACTGCACTCACCAACTTCTCAGCGGCAACTGCCTGTGGAGGCGACTGAATAATACTCTTTGGCGCAATCTCTGGCGCTGTGACTCAGTGTAGCCACCTTTCAGTGTCTCCAAGAACATTCTTCTGATTTTAAACACTTCCGCTGGCCACGAAACTCCCCAGACATGAATAGTATGGTGTCAGTACCCCCCAACACTGCTTCAGACATTCGTTGATCCAATGTCACATCGTATTTAAGCACTTCTGCGTGCTCGAGGGGGCACTACACGTTATTACACACATGTTCCAGTGTCTTAGGCTCTTCAGTGTATATACACTTCTTACTCAGCACAGTGATTTAAAGAGTAACTGTACACATTTCGTGGGTGTAATGTATGAATCAAAATAAGAGGAAAACGTTAAATAGAGTTTTGACTAAAATTGCTTTATTTCAGGATGATGCAGTAGAGTGGGAATCACAAGTGCAACACAAGAAACAGAAAATTATTTCTTCTCCGAAAGCAACGATCCGAAGGGACCTTAAATTCAGATCAGGTGTCCGCTGTACATTTACCCCAGAATATGGTCAAATATAGACGAAGACAGTGATGTGCTCGACTTCTTACGAGTCTCGGAGTATTGTCGCCTCCGTTCGCCCCACTCTACACTTGCACACCAACTTTCAATTCGCTGCTGTAGTTGTGCTACATTCTAAACACCGTACACGAGGACCTCGAGAGCAGTCCAAGGCTTAAGATCCGGAGGTATGGCGGGCCAAGCAACTGGTCCTGCACGACCTGCCCTCTTATCGGGATGAGGGACTCTGAGATACTCTCTTGCCTCCCGACTAAAATGTGCAGGGGCGCCGCGGCAAAGGAACATCTCTCGATATGCAGGCGAACATGACACGCGTAAGCCTATAATGGCCCATGATGTAATGCCTACCACAAACGACATTACGCATCAAACTCGGAACTAAAGCACTCTCAAACAAAGCTTTACATAATATTTTACTTTTATTTTCATCTAACCATTACACCCACGAAATCTGTACAGCTACTTTTGAATCACCCTGCGTAAACTCGTCTGTCCGTCGGCCCACGGACTCCAGCGGAGTGGGAAAGTCGATCGAGTAATATGCATAATACCTCAACCGAATTGAGAAAAGAATAAAAAAATTCGGAGGCACGCCCCCGTATGTGGTCATTCCATTGTTGATCGCCTCTGATGCTTACTCCTAGTTTCTACTGCAATTACTGTTTCCGTGATTGGTTGGACAGTAGTCGATCAGATCGCCTATTTATGTGTCAACTGTGAATTCCTACACCAAATCATCCTTTGCAGCTTCTCCGGCATTTCTCTAGGATTTTTAGGCTTTACAAACTTTCTGTGGACAACAGTATCGTTTGCAAATATCCTCAAGGGGCCTTAATCACAATCCACTAGAACAATATATATGAGTTGCAAACAGTAACGGTCGTATAAAACGCCTTTGAGGTACTCCCGCCACTATCTCTATATCTATCGGTTTTGGTCCATTAAAAAAGGGCTATGTGGCGTTCTGTCTATAACGCAATCGTGAATCCAGTCGCAGATCTGGTACTATACTCAGTAAGCTCCTAATTTGATCACTGAACGGCAATTAGAAATGGGGCTCCTCCACGCCCGCACCAACGTGGTGACCAGACGAAAAGTTCCACTGTCACCTCCGTCAACATGTTAGTTATATAGTAAGTGGATCCCAGGATGCTGGGCTGTGATGTTATCCGTGCGTCTGGGTAGGACAACGCATTAACACGGTCCATCAGGTGATAGATAGTGGACGAAACGCGAATGAGGGTAGCGATTTGAAGAGCAGAGGGAAAAAAGTGCCAAGGCTCGTGCCTTGGGAAATAAATCCTCTGCGACAGTGGAATAGGTAGTAAGAGCAGTAGTGGATTACTAGCTGCGATAGTTCATGCAAGGTTGGATTTGTTAGTATGGGTGTCATGCATCATTATCGTGGCAAGCGATGGCGATGTATCCCAGTTGCTTCAGCCGCTACATTCCTGGAACAATCAAGATCGTTATATATTAGTGGGAGATCGGCCATAGATCATCTCACTGTGTGGGGGATGTGTGGAGCTTGTCTGCATGCAGTGTACGGTACGACTTCCCTGCGTGGTGGCAGTTATTCGGCAGTGTGTTCCAGCTGGATATCCAGTAATGGCGTCTGATTAACAGGGGCTCACCTGCTTGGTCATAGATGTTATGTCCTTACAAGTATGTCTTTTGGTCTTTTATGTTTCCATCTACGGTTGTGGTCGTAGTTCCCCAGATTCAGAATAAACGGGTGCTGCGAATGTCTGGAGTTTCTGTTTAGTCTTGTGGTGAGTTTGTGGATTACCTCCGCGAGAGTCTCAAGTCGGTATTCCCGGTGAAGGTCCGTGATGCGTGTGTATCGTGCAGCATTGCTTATGATTTTACGTACTTTGTTTTGTATGATCTGCAGTTGGCGCAGGCGTGTAGGCGCAGCGTATCCTCAGACAGGAGCTGCGTACGTCATCAGGGGTCGGATAAGTGTCATGTACATGGACCTCGACACCCTTCTGTTCAGTGTGCTATGCCTGTTGCGCATAGGGTAGAGCTGTTTGAGCCTCGCGCTAGCTCGGTTGGTCATGTGTTGTATGTGGTCCTCCCAGAGTAATTTCCGGTCCAGCCAGATACCGAGGTATTTGACTTTCTCACGGAAACGTATTGGGCGTGCATGTAAAGTTATTGGTCTGCAGTATAGGTGTTTGATCAGTTGCTTTGGTCTTCTAGTGAACAGAACGGCTTCGCACTTGTCGATGTTTCCTCTAACACGCCATTTCTCCAACCAAGGCTCAGCCACTCTGAGTGCAGTCTGTAAGCGTGACGTAATGTTTGATGGTATCCAATCTTGCACGAGGATGGCTGTGTCATCTGCTTAGTTGCCACCGTTGTGTTGTGTGTGGTTGGGAGATCGTTTATGTAGAGGTTAAACAGTAGGGACCCTAGGATGCTTCCCTGAGGTACTCCCGCGTGTATACCGTGTCGTGTTGATTGTTTTCCCTGCACTTCAGTATTGAAACTCCTGTCTGTGAGGTATGAGTGCATGAGACGCACCAGCCCGTCGGGGAAATTCGCGTCGCTGAGTTTGCGAATGAGGCCGCTGTGTCATAGATGGTCGAAAGCATTTTCGATGTCCAGGAACACCGCCCCTGTAGCTTTGTTTGTGCTGAAGCCATGTGTTATGTGTTTAACGACCCGTAAGAGTTGTTGTGTTGTGTAGTGGTGATTCCTGAAGCCGAATTGCTCCGGTCTCAGGATGTCATTTTTTATGCAGTGCCTAGTGATGCGTTTGAGAATTACCTTCTCAACAATCCTACTGAGTGAGCTCAGAAGGCTGATGGGTCGGTAATGTTTTGGGAGGCTGTGGTCTTTATAGCCCAGGAGACTTCAGCTGTGCTAGCTTGTCGAATGTCGTAGCGCGATGTTGGGCTAGAATGCGTGTAACCTCCTGTTCTGTAGCAAGTGTGAACACTGGACCTGATGGTACCAGGTTCGGTGTGAATGACGCTGCGAGTGTGCGGGCCATTAGTTCTCCTTTCTCTTCCGCTGAGTATGCAGGTCCGTCAGGCCCTTGAAGCGTTGGGGTATATATTTTCTCCCTGGTGAAGTGTCGGGCTAGTTGCCACACGCCAGCTCGCGCGGTGTCCAGCCGTTCGATTTTTTGGTTCCACTATGTGTTTGTATTTTATAGTGTATGATGTCCTGTAGCCTGTTAATGTGCCGTTTGAAGTACTGACGCCTGGTGCACTGCCATTGTCTCCTGAGGCTATTCCTCATTGAGATTAGGCCCAGGATTTCCTTGGGCAGGGCCGCACTGTGTTGTTGTGAGGTGCGATCAGGTATGGTGCCCGCCAATGCGTCCTGGACGGCGTTAGTATTTCTACTGCCTCATCAATTTGTGCTGTTTCGTTAATTTCGTGTATGGGTGGGATGTGGCTATCGAGCGTTTTCTTGAACAATGTCCAATTCGCACGCCCGTAGTCCAACATCCTGCTTTGTTCCATGTACTGTAGTGTTTCCTCAAGGTATAGTATTACAGGTTGGTGGTTTGAGGGCAGATGGTTTTCAACTGCAACGTTGAGTGTCGATGTAATGCCGTTGATGAGGGCCATGTTTAACACGTCTGGCCTGTGTCCCCTCTGATAGGAAATGTGCGTCGGTTCAGTCGGCGCTAGTGTGGTGTAGTTTCTGCCTAGTGAATGTTCATACAATTTTTGCCGTTGGGATTTTGTATGCTTGAATTCCATTCTGGGTGTTTTGCGTTCCGATCTCTAGCGACTATTACGCGCGGTGAGATGTTGAATAGTGTGCTGATATCGCGTGTTGAAATGCCTACAGGGCTGTTGTATACCGATATCAGTGTGGTGTAGGCTCCGTTGAACTTCACTCTGACGGCCATAGCCTCGATTTTTTCCAGTTCAGGGAGCTCTATGTTTGTGTGCTCAATGTCTTTGTGTATGACGATTGCAGTTCCACCTGCTACGGCGTCGCCCGGTCGGTCGGTACGATAGACGCAGAAGCTAGGAAAGTTTAGCTGTTTGTGCGGTTTAAGCTTAGTCTCGCGCGACAAGGATTCGCTTGTGTTCCATGAACGCGGCAAATTCTGCCCTTTTATTGTGGATCAGGTGTGCATTCCAGAACAGGATCTGTGATAGTGTGTGCGGGTTTGCGTTACGGGCCGGGTGTGGTATGTCATTCATGTAAGAGTGTGAAAGAGTGTTGTGATGGCAGTGTGTATGACAGCCCAGCATTGCCCGGGTTCGGCGCTCATGAGCTGGATGATGAGTGTGGTGACGGCCGTCAACACCTTCGTAGGGATTTGAACGGTCGTGTGTCGAGGGAATAGTGTATCCAGTATTCCCCCAGGTGATTTGTTGGTGTTGGGTGTGGCAGCCTGACGTGCTGTTGTAGAGTTAGCGGCCGGTTTTGCGGGTATTGGTGTGTTGTTAGGGGTCCATTTGTGTTTATGTTTTGTGAGATAGGTTGTGGCGCCTGTGTTACTTCTGTGGTGAGGGGAATGGTAGTGTGGGTTACAGTCTCGATGTCTTGTTGACTGTTTTCCTGTGTGTGATTGGTCTGTTGATGCTGGGTGGCCTGTTGTGGTGATTTGGTGATCCCCGCCCGGTGTTTACGTGTACGTCTATTCCTCCTCTGGGCTTGGGGTTCTGGGGGTTCTTGTGTGGATGAGTTTTTCTGTATAGCGTGCGTATCTTCGCAGCACGTGACTTCCGGGAGTGGGGTCGTGTTGTTTGGGGGCATAGGTGTTGGTACCGATGCTTGTTGGTTTTCAGGTGTTGTATGTGGCTGTTGTGTAGCTGTTGCAGCGGTTGTTTCGAGTGTGTGTGAAGGGCGCTGTGCCGTTCCGCCTGGGTGTGCAACCGTGGCAAACGTTACGCCGTCCCTTACTGGGTTCGGCGCTGGCCTTGGGCGTGGAATGTCGTACTGTACCCTGTTCTTGTCTTGTTTACGCTTCAGCGTCTGTTTGAATGCACTGCACTGCCTGAAGTTGGCCGCACGGAGCCCACTGCAGTTGGCACAGAGTCGCTGGTTTAGCTGTGTTTGTGTGCAGGTGATTGCCAGCACATCCGCAGCAACGAGTTGCCAGGCCGCAGCAGAGGGCCCAGTGGCCGAATCGCTGGCAGTTGTTACATTGTTGGGAGACATTGGGTGGTTCGTAATGTTCTACACGTACGTCCATCCGCAGAAACCTCTTTATCTGCAGGATGGCGCGGGAATCAGCCGTGTCAGCTACCTCAACCATGTAGTGTGGTAGCGGTGCGTGTGTGCGGAACCCCGTCATCCGGGAGGCACCTTTACAGTCGAATCCCAGATAACAGAGCACCGCCTGTACTGTCTCGTTGGGGGTACTGGGATCCACTCCCTTGATCACGTACTGCTGGGTTCTTTCGCCCAGCGTTCTGTACGTGTAGTGTTCCATCTTCCGATCTTTGAGGAAGGTCAGAAGATCTTTATATTCGTTGTCTGTAGCAACGTACAGTGAGGCCCTATCCCCGAGTACTTTGCGTGTAGTGTGCTGTTAATGTGCCTTTCCGCGAATGCAGTGTTAAGGACAGTAAGGTTCCCATAGTTTTGTATAACGACTGGGGGGAAACCAGTCTTGTGTTGTGTGGGCGCCGCTGCGGCTTTGTGTGCTTTGTTGTTGTTCACGACAGCCGTGTTTGCGTTTTGTTTCGTGTTATTATTGTTGCTAGCCTGAGAAGAGCTAGTAGGTGTAGGCAACAGCGCCTTTGGGTTGCCTAGCGAGTTTGGTTATTCGCTTGTCTGTGTTGGTGTTGTTCTGGGTCTGCGTTTAAGGCCCTCCCCCTGCCAGGGCTCTATGTAGGGGTTTTGTGGGTCCGCATCCGCCGCCGCTGCCTCGATCTCTTGAGGCTGCGGCATCGGTGGGACAATGGTACATGACTGTACAGTGACTGGGGAGTCCCGTGATTAGCCGGCGCGACTAAAGCTGCTTTTGCGCTTTCGCGCCAAGCTGTCGAACGTCGCCAGTCGCTGCCTTGCCTTGGGTAGCGGGCGGGGCGCGAGTTTCGGCGGGTGCAGCCTCGTGTGTTGCAGTCTTACTGCGGGTAACAGCAAGCGAAGTGTTAGCAGAGTCCGCCATCTCCAATTAGGATTATTTATTAGGTGGAGAGGGGGAGACGACAATTTTGCTTTTCTCGATATGCGAGAAAAGTGTATCTTGTTCCCTATTGAACTGGGAGTTCCCTACGTTATACTGACATGCGCTGTTGGTGCAAGCGCGGCACCTAAAGGAGGTGCGGAAGAAGAATAGCCTGGAGCACGCGGGCGTGGTCCCGTGAAGGAGCCCTGGTACTGCCTCAGAGTCCCTAAAAGAACGTGAGAATCACGTTGGGTAACCGGAGGTTACCGGGAGCTGTGAGCCGAAGCCTTTTCGCGGCAGTCCGCGACTGGTTACGCGGCTATGTGTCGAAGGGGAGCGAGCTCAACCTCTCGGCACTCGGCCGGTTGCCGCTTGGCGGTTGGCTGCGCCGGAAGCTGCTGATGCACAGTGCCCGGGCGCTGCCGGGCGACTGGGTGCGGGGAGGTGGCGCGCGACCGGCTGGAGGGGGCAGCGGGCAGCTGCGGCTGGTGGCGGTCGGCGGCTGCGCTGCGAGGTCGTCCCCGCTCGGCGTCCACCGACGACTCGCCACTGAACGACAGTGTGGAGCTGTATCAGCTGCACGCTGGTCCAACGACACGGAATCAACTCGAGTGCCTTTGTCTACGGTGCTCTGGATATTATGGAGGGTCAGAGCTGGCTGAGTTCCATAAGGTCTCTGTTTTCGTAATCCATGTTGATTTTTATAGGAGATTTTCGTTCTCCAAAAAATTTTAGGAATAAAACAGTTTCCGTCTGTCTGTTGATCAATTTAGTTGGATTTTTACTCCTCGATCGTTGATCTCAGTAGTAACCGTTCCAGCGATCGGATGACGATTTTTTAAGAAGGAAGTGTATTTCGAACTTCCACGATGAAATAATTTCGGGAGACCGACTGTATTTTGGCCTCCTCTCAGTAAGCTTCATTTCCGGTGCTACCTTGCTCACTGAGCAACTGAATAGATATTTTTCATCTGCATGCTGACTCTTTATGAGACCTCATTTCGTAAGGATATTTAAATTGTTTTTAGAATTTGTTGAATGATTCTATTATTGTTCTTATCACCCAGTTTGGGCGTCTAGGAGGTCTAAGACGTTATCCTCATACGTTTGTTTTCTGTCTACTCGAAGTAATTTTCAGAGGAAACATTCAGAACAATTTCACTTTAAGCCCTGTCTCTGGGACCAGTTACAATCTCCCATTCTCTAGTTGAGAGGAAAGTTATTTGCGTTATTCCCCAACTTTTCTATGAATAAGTCAGCCACGACGCCATCTCAACAGGCTGTCTATAAAATTACTTTTTTTGATCCACTTTTATTGCTAAACTTCACCCAAATTATTTTAAATTCGGAATCTGCAATAACTGTCTAGTTCAGCGGTTCTCAAACGTTTTCAGCGACGGGACCTTTTTAAACACTAAATATTTTACAAAGCCCTAAAGAAACCCTTTTCCTCAAAAACGACTCTGAGTTTGACTTCTTATTTCTAATATACATCTAATGTATGAAAGAAAAGTACAAGAAATTTTTCAGTGAGAACACACACAAAGTGTCGGTTAAGACATACCCAAAGTGTCTGAAATGATTTTCCAACTTAGTAAGTTATGTCCTTATACATGCAATCCATCAATAGCACAGGGAATTTTTCCAAACAAGTTAAAATATGCAATTAACAAACCAAATCATTAGAAAGCTGACAAGACAGATTTATGCAATTATCCTTCAGTTTCCTTACTGAACTCGTTTTACAAAACATCCCAAAAACTAATGTACTCAAAAGTAGTTTCACACTTACGTGAAACAATCTACTTACCATACCATAGTTTGGATTGCAGAAGCTCCTCGAGTGAAAACGCTATGTACACATTCACTCACCAAATAGTACAAGCCTTAAATAATAGCATATCGCCAGTCGGTAATTTTGTGACATTTCCAAGGCCTTTGACTGTGCATATTATGTTACTCTTGGAAAAAAATCAAGTTTTATGGAACTGATGGCTTTATGTGTAGCTGGTCTGAATCATAATTAACAAACAGAATGCAAAAGTTTGTGTTGAATAATTCAGACAAAAGGTGGAAAATTTTAGCCACTGAGGAAAAATCACAAAGAGATTCCCACAGGTTTCAATTTTGGGTCCATTCTTATTCATTACATATGTGAATGATCGACCACATAAGGATCATCAAGAAATGTTGATACTTTTTGGAGATGACACTAGTGTTATAATCAATCTCATTAGCGAGAAAGCAACACAAAAGTTGGTGAATGATGTGTCCTAAGAATTATTAACTGGTTCTCTGAAAATGGACGCTCCCTAAATTTTGAAAGCACACTACATTCCGTTCTGTACAACAAATACTGACATAGTTCTGTAGAACAGAAACTGGTATAGCACATGAGCAGGAGTCAGTAAATGGGGTATAACGCTCCAAATATTTAGGTGTATATTGATGAAAATATGAAATGGAAGAAGCATAATACCGAGCTTCTCAGACAATTAATTTCAATTACTTTTGCTCTTCATATAACTGCTAATCTTCTAAACACACATATACACCTGCTGATATATTCTGCAAATTTCTAGTCAGTAATATCTCATAGAATAATTTTATGGCATAAGTCATCATTTAGAGAGAAACTACTTATTGCACAAAAGTGAGCAGTAAGAATAATATGTGGCGTTCGCCCGTGGAGATCATGTAGGTACTTCTTCAACAAACTAGCCATTTTAATTGTGCCGTCATAATACCCACATTCGTACATACCTGCAACACTAGAGGGAGAAATCACCTTTATCACCCACTGTTAAAGCTCAAATTGGCTCGGAAAGCAAACATTTTTGAACATTTGCACAATAACGTGAAATGTATGACAGCTTGCAAAACAGTTTTTAGGTCTAACTTAAAATCATTTCTCCTGTACAACATGTGACTAACCAACTATCTGTGTTTGATGCTGCTCCATAAAGAACTAATGCATTAACACGTGACAGACAGAAACACTCCATTCAGTGAGAATTTTGTAGTAAACTCTTGCCTGTACCTTTCCATGCTAAGGTTAACATCAGAAATATGTGGAAAATTAAGAGTATGGAGTGAGCAGTGAAAGATGAGTTTTTGAGGTGAGAGAAACACTGCTTACTTTCATCGACAAGCGCACGTTAAGTGGTAAACTACCTCAAAAATAGTGACCATGTGTGTTTTGTAGTGCGACGTTCGTGTCATATTACGCCTTTTGGACGCCACAGTAAGAAAATAATTGTAGGTACAAGCAAAACGCCCAGTCAATGAGTTCGGTCTTGCTGATGTCTGGCTTGCTGCCTGCCTATCTTGTGACACCTGGTAAACATCACAGAAAAATTTAGATGTGAAAATAATTAATCTGAGGATTCGTGCGAATTTGGTACGTGCGTAAGCGCTGCTTTACCTAATGTTTTGACAAATATGATGGCATGCTGGAAAGCAATGCGATTTTTTATGTGAAAACCCTTAATGCTTTAAATAAAACAAGCGACATTGAAATTTTAAATTTTTATTCTTTCTCAGCAGAATGACGCTGGCGACGAACACAGTTCTCCCAATAAGAGACCAGTTTGTAGATACCGTCACTTCAGGATGTTTGACTTCGTTGACGGAGCTAACAACCTCACCATTGCTTGCACAGCTTTGTTACTAACAAAGTTAAATCTTCGAATGTGTTCTTCAAGTTTCGCAAACAGATAAAAATCGGTTGTACCAAGTCGGAACTGTATGGAGAATGATGAGTAACAGTAAACCGAAGGTATCGAATTGTTAAAGACGTCGCAGTAGCCGTGTATAGACAGGCATTGTCAAGCTGAAGGAGAGGGTGCTCTACTTGTCTGAGCGAACTCTTCGGATTCGAAATTCGATTACAGCACACTGTTTCTCACGCACTGGCGTAACTACGTTACACACCGCCATGTTAAACGCTACAGTTCGGAGCCCTCTAGCGGCAAACGGCTGCAAATACATAGACAAGAAGAAAAAAGACGTGCAATGTTAATAACGTTTGTTTCATTTAAAAAGCTTTAAGATTTTTCTCTTAAAAATTTGGAGGCACTGCCTTTCAGCACGCCCTCGTACTCATCAATAAGAAGCAAAACGATTCAGAGCCTTCAGATACGTTTGAGCATCCTGTACAGTAATTTGAAGAACTGTAATTTATATCATTTACGTAACTTCTTGATAAATATGGCGCAGAAGGAACCAGAGCGTTCTGATACGTTTAGCACATTTACTTGCTTTTTGGATAAATATGGCGCAGAAAAGTACAAATAGTAAAGTACCTTGAAATACTAAAAATTACGCCCTTTATGTAGATAAATGCCCTTTATGTAGACAAATGCTTTTGAATATAGTGCGAATAAATATTCACAATGTTCGGATAACTTTAAGCTCTCTCTTTCTTTCTTTCTCTCTCTCTCTCTCTCTCTCTCTCTCTAGAGCTCTCTCTCTCTCTCTCTCTGTGTGTGTGTGTGTGTGTGTGTGTGTGTGTGTGTGTCTGTGTGTCTGTGTGTGAACATGGTGGGCTCTGGCAAACAATATATGCCACAGTGTGATTGGTTGTAAAAATAATATTTACCACCAGTGTAAAAATATTTCCCGCCATTCGCCATGTTAATGACGATACCGATAAATGGACATGACTTGTGACGATGTAAGGTGTCAGGCAAATCCAACACCTTCCATGAAAACCCTGACATAATAAGCAAATCTACTAGTATGTCACATAGCTCCGAATAAATCGTGACATTAAATTAACCAAAGTAATACAAGTAACGAGTGAGCAAATGGAATGCCACAGACTAACACAAGAATGCCTAAATGAATGTCGTACCTTCCCACCGTGAGGCAGACGCAGTTCCGAGGGGAGGAACGAGGACAGAAGCCGAGAGCAGAACCGTGTTAAGCTAGAAGGCCCTACGATAAGGGACGGACGGGCCAGCCTACCTGTACGACTACCACCCGCACGTTTTAGCGTGAGACATTTTCGCGTCCCTGTTACGTTGCAAACTTTAAGAACATTGCCCCACCACGAAAAGTATAACGTTTCTCATTGGATAGACAGAATTTGTGTAGGCGGAGCTTAAGGTTAACATTGAGACCCTGATTGATCAGATGAAAACATAGCCAGATAGTTTTTTTTTAAACTAACTTCGGTAAGGAAAAGTTAGGAGAGAGTTGGTTCCGACACGGCGAGCTGGATGCCTGGTGCGCCGACCGATGTCGCCCTGACGCTGCCTAAACACCTACAAGGTAATGAACGCACGCGATGCCGCATTTTTGAGCGCATAAGGCTTCACTCAGAACTGCAGAAGACTCATCTGTTACACACCCTTTTTGCGTAATACTAGTGTCGATCGTTAATTAAAACTCATGGTGTTCACATTTGCCACTTGAAGTAAAGATCTCAAACGCGATGATTTTTCTATTTTATAGTTATTGAGAAGCCACATCAGCCACTGTAATTTACGACAGTGTAGATAAGTAATTAAAGATAACTGAGGGTCACTGTAGACCATTTTGATAGTTTTCTCTTTTGTGAAACTTAATTTAAACCTAGATTATATATGTGATATGGCATAGGTCATCCTTCGATCGATTGTAGAACTTGGAAACCCATTTAGGGAATATTCGTTCACTTTTTTGTTGAACGCAGTTGGTTTTTACCATCCTGTATTAAAACATTTCCTTTTATCAATAGCGCAATTTATAAACAATGTTTTGTGAGTTGAATAAAATTTCCAATGGTAAACTTAACTGATTTTTCGATGTTATTTTACCAGCTAACTAAAAATAGGAAAGCCTTGAACCCTTTCCACTAAATTTAGTTAGTATTAAGATTCTTTTACAGGGAGTGCAGTGGAGCTGACGCTGAGATCATTTAGTATTTGGTTATATCATCGCTAGTCTCACTGAACTCTTCTGAATTCTACATGTCATGTGTGGTCTGGCGTCTCCTTACCAGCAACAGGTCCCAGGTTCAAACTAGTTAATTCCCTAAAAAAAACACGCTCAGAGCGTCGTTGCGCGAAAGTGGTAGGGAGACACGATATAGAACAAACAGACACCACCATGAATGTTTAGAACGACACAATGACATCATAGATTAGGAAGCATGGATTGTTGTGTCATGGGCAGGTCACTTACCTGTTCACATGATCTCACAAATGTAAATAGAGTGTTCCAGACCAAGAATAATGTTTCTACTGTGTGTTCATAAATGGACCGGAAGTTTCGTATGAGGTCCCCATTCCCCTGTTACATGTAATGAACAAAAAAAAAAAAAAAGGTTCAAATGGCTCTGAGCACTACTGGACTTAACATCTGAGGTCATCAGTCCCCTAGAACTTAGAACTACTTAAACCTAACCAACCTAAGGACATCACACACATCCATGTCCGAGGCAGGATTCGAACCTGGGACCGTAGAAGTCGTGCGGTTCCGGACTGAAGTGCCTAGAACCGAGCGGTCACCGCGGCCGGCTCTGCTGAACAAAACTGCTAGCGTTAGTCAAGTGTTGCTGAAGTTGTCACACACCCAGCTCTTGCACGATTAATTATATAACACTATTTCAGGGTTCTGAGTCTCTGTTCGTCACTAAACACAATGGTTGTTTTTGTCGTCACCACATTATTTCATTGACGATGTCAGCAGCAAGCTTATAAAATGTTATAAGCTGACAATTTACCCTTCCAAAGTTCACCCCTTGTGTTATGACTCAAACTCTGCGTCTTAGAGAAGTGGATTTCATCAGCGACGTTTGGTAGTCGTTTGTCTGTAGATTTAATTGTAATCAAAGTAACGGCATCCAGAAAGGTCCACAAAAGATGAAACCTCAGTCCCTGACTTTAAAATATACTTACTTGTGCTGTTTTTGGTTTCGAGAGTCAAAACGCAACACAACAGGGTCATTCATCTAAAGTTATGTATTTTAGGGTGCCAATATTTAAACTAAGATACCAAAAAAGCGGACGCTTTGGATATACAGCCGTGTTTTTTCCGTCTCCTTTCTTATAATATCAATAAAGTTGAGCTAAAATTATTTCTTCGGTGTAGGTTAACTGCTAAAACATTAAAATATATAGATTAGAAAGTATGAGTATTTGATGATAAGTTTCGCCAATACAAAGCAGCAATAGTAAAAAGAAATTTAGTTTAGGCAGACATTCATTAATAATTTTAACTACTGCAATTATAAAGTTTCGGATTAAATCCATTGCAAATAAAATTAAAGTTATACTTATTAATTGTTTACAATTAATCGGGAACATGTTCTGCCAACTTTTGTTCGGATGTGATTAGCCTTTGCAAGCAACTTTTTGCTCAGAAGTCAGAATACTGGAAGTAAAGTGACGCCAACGATAGCCATTATTTATTTATTTATTTATTTATTTAGCGTATGGCTAATACAGACATATCATAAAATTAAATTACATATACATATGTACATATTGACACACAAGAAACTTCAATCCAGTGCGCTGCATCTGGAGTTGCTACCAGGAAGTAATCTTCAGCAGCGTGATAGGCTCGAATCCTGCATTCGTTGACAATGTGGTGAACAGTCTGGTATGGAGCTCCATAGTCACAGGCTAGATTAGACAGTTTCTTCCACTTAAAGGGAGCATCCCTGCATCGGCCATGGCCGGTACGGATTCTGTTGAGAGTAGTCCAGGTCTTGCGCGGTACGTCGAATCCAGTTGGAAGTTTAGCGCCAGAGAAGATGTTACGCAGGCGCCCATCTGTCACTGCTTCCCACCGACCTTTTCTTTGAAATCCTTAGCAACCATATCAGCTGCATCGCACATAGTTGGATGGCGTGATTTCAGTCTCTTACCATTTAAAAGTGGCAGGCCGCTATACACGGGTAGGTTAGAATCCCTGGAGAGCTTGTGAATTCTCTGGTACGGTCAGTACATCGCGTAGATAGCTATAAAACTCACCTAGAAATCCATCATCTTACTTTCATAAGCCATTCTCGGAACAACGATGTGGGCTTCGGGCTCTTTGATGTTATACAGTCCCGGAAACTAGCGGCGTTAATAAGATAGTAATCCCCCTCTCCCCCACGTAGTTATCACCGGTTTTTCGGAGAGCCTGCGAGGCCAAGGCCGTTCGCTCTTTGAGTCAGACCCTGTCAGCGCTCCGCGTGAAACGCAGCCTCTGGTGGAACAGGCTGACGTCACGGTGACGCGGCCCCGGGCCAGAGCGGCTCAGCTCGAATAGCGGTGCCGCCGAGGTACCGGCCGGGGATGAACCGACGGGAAATACGCACTATCGCCGTCCTGTATAAACGGCAGCAGGCGCAGGACACCTTCAGTAAAGCCAAGGCAGCGGCCCCGGCGCACACAGTAGCAGCAGCACCAGGAACTCCGGTAAGTTCAGACAGCACTGGACGTTGTGAACACGCAGATCCTCATTATCTGTGCTACCAAACTGCTAACCCAAGGCTTGGTCCTAGTCGCAGGATGCATATGTGACGGCGTCCAGGGGCAACAAAATTTAATTTCAATATTTCATACAATTTTTCATCGAATTTGAAAATTTAAAATTGTTTAATAGGTGTACGCCAGTAGTACAGTTAGAAACTGTGTACATATCGTGAAGCAGCGTAATTAACCTCGCGCAAATTATCCAAGAGACCACCTAGTGACTTTCAAAAAACTGTAAACACAATTTCAGACCTTTCCTAAACTTTTTCTTGCTTACACGCGTAACATCAAATATTTAACATATTGTCTCATTTGCAACATAATCAGATCCTGAAAGCGTTTTATACATGAAAATCCGATTGTCTAAAGAACACCAGGCGATTTATGAATAGCAGCTGTTTTATAAAATTTAAATCAACAATAACATGGCTAGCAGAATGACATATTCACTCTGCAGCGGAGTATGCGCTGATATGAAACTTCCTGGCAGATTAAAGCTGTGTGCCGGACCGAGACTCGAACTGGGGACCTTTGCGTTTCGCGGGCAAGTGCTCTACCAACTTCTTTTTTTCTTCATTCTGTTCGGTATTGTTCGTTGTGTTTGGTCTGGGCGGATGTCATAAGACATCCGTTCAAGTTTATCGTTGGTTCCTTTACTCAGGTTTTTTTTTTTTTTAATTTTTTTTTTTTTTTCAGGGTACCTTGTTTCCTACCTTCCAAACTTTAAAGAAGCTCTCCTGCGAACCATGCAGAACTAGCACTCCTGAAAGAAAGGAGTTCGAGTCTCGGTTCGGTACACAGTTTTAATCTGCCAGGAAGTTTCAATATTGTGGCTAGTTTGATTCTCCCGACTGACTTTTCAGGCTGCGCGGACCGTTTCATCTATCTTTATCTAGTAAAAACTTATTGATGTGTTACACATCTTTAAACTTGGGTTTTCCCTACAAATTTGTCCAGATATTGTTACTTACATTACCAAGTTGCCTATTCCTGATTGCCTTAGGAGTGTTTCTGTGACCAATCTCTTCTCGTGATCGGATTTTCGGTGGACTCCTTAATACGCTTATTACAGACACTTAACATTCTTCTGTTGCAAAAGATATCGGATGCTTAGAATTTCAGTTTCTCCAATTCCTCCATAGGCCATATACTACTTGCATACATTGTTTCTCATCGGTCAGTGTTTCATAAAAACACTACGGAATTCGTGTCAATGTGGCGTCCATTTTCATTGAAAATGTGTTTTTCCGCCACTGACAGAGCGAGGTGGCACAGTCTTTAGCACACTGGACTTGCATTCGGGAAGAAGATGGTTCAAACCTGCTTTCGGCTGCTGATTTAGGTTCTCCGTGATTTTCCTATAACTTCAGGCAAATGCCGGGATGGTCCTTTGACAGGACAAAGCCGATTTCCTTCCCCATCCTTCCTCCATACGATGGGACCAATGACCTCACTGTTTGGTCCCCTCACCCAAATCAACCAATCTTCCGCTGCCTTAGACGGATCTCTTGTTTCGGATATATTACTTGATCTTGCTGCCCAGATAAGAGAATTCGTTCACTTTCTCAACCATTTATTTCTTTAGCAAGTAGCTGTTTCTGTGTTTCCAACATAGTCCTTATTTGTTTATTCCTAATGTATCCACTTCATTGTAGGTACACACTGGTGATGACGGAAAAGTTAAGAGAAATTTCTTAGTTGTCATTTGCGTGGAAGGCAATGTTAACGCCTAGGCATTTATTACGTCATTTAGAACGAAGCACTAACAGAAATACAGGCGAGATATGAGTGGTCAACCGATAAATCGCGCTATTGTTCCCCTGAAACGGTTCATTAAAACAATGATTGACATAAACTATCTTTCGCTCTGTAGTGGAACTTTCACTCCGCTTGGTTCAGCCTGCGGAACGAAGCACGGGTGTGACGGAAGAATTGATATGTTGAAGGAGACTCGTGAGTTACGCCTGAGTAGCTCAGATGCCAATAGCGTTGTCCACAAGAGACCTCATATTGCAGACCCGGTGCGGCACACAATTTTAATGTGTTACTAAGTTCCCATATCAAGATATCCAACAGCGAGTGCAATACTCTCTAATCACAGCAACGTCTTCCTCCTTTCAGTCCATAGATATACTCTCGATAATCTAGCGAACTCGGAGGGAAACTTCATGTATGTGATTGCCAAATCTTTTTTTTTAAAAAAAAAAAAAAAGAAACAGGACTAGTTCGTAACTATTACGCGACACTCTGTTTATGATTTCTGTCTGTTATGCAGCACAGAATGTAGATTTTTTTGTTGAGTTCACACGGTTCCGTTTCCTTCTGCTGTTCGCTGTTCTTTTATTCACATGGACAAGGCTCTCCACCTAAAGAATGTGCTTATACATTTTACACACGATCGAAGGTGCTCTATCTGACCAAAAGTATCCAGTTACTATTAGTCGGTATTAACGTGGGGTGTGTCCATCCATCGCCTTTAACAAGGCTTGAACATTGCTGGAGAAACATCCAGTTACGTGTTTCTGTGTCTGTGGAGGAAACGCAGTTCATTCTTACTCAAAAGCCGAAACCAGAGAGTAATAAGTGATGTTGGACGCTGGGGTCTTGAGCGAAATCGGCACCCAAGCTCATCCCAAATGTCTTCCATTTTGTTCAGGTCGGTACTCTCGGCAAGCAGGTCTGCCTCAGGAACGTGCCTCATAGATGCTTCTCTTTGACAGGAAATGCTTCGTCGGATTGATGTAAACAACCATTGTCTACGAACTGTACCTCTACGGCACGCAGTACACAGTGCTGTAAAATGTCTTCATATCCTTCATACGCTTAATGAGGATACCACACGTTGACCATGAACAGCACCCGCTTGCAATTTACTGCTGTCACTGTTACTGACAACACAATACAATACTCTCAGCCTCCTCTAACACCACATCCTTGGTATTTCACTGTTGGCACTACATATGATGGCAAGTAACGTTCTGCATGCATTCACCAAACCCAAACATTTCCATCGGGCTGATCCAGGGTACAGCGTGATTCATCCCTCCACTTGTTTTCAGTGAGCCACTGCCCAGTGGCGTCTGTCTTTACGTCACCTCACGCGTCCCCCAGCAATGACTTCTTAAACATGTGGTGATCAGGAGCTGCTCGACCATCGTACCCAATTTTTTCTAACTCTCTAGCTGGGCTGCAGGTAGCACTTTGGAACTCTCGAGTAATTCCGTGTGCTGCTTTCATGCTATTTTTACAAATGCTGTCCGCAATGTTCGACGGTCCCTGTCCGCCAATACGTCTGCCTGGTCTTGAGGTGACTATGGATGTCGCTGTGGTTGTTTCTTTGTTTTTCTACTTCAGAATCACACTAGTAACAGTCCACTTAGGCAGCTTCAGAAGGTCTCAAATGTCCCTAGTTGATTTTTTGCTCAGGCGATATCCGATTACTCCCCACCTCCTTTAACACTGGCGGGTTCGCCTCTCACAGCATCTAGTGTTCAATTTCACATTACGTAAGGGTGTCCGAATAGAGTGTATCGTGACAGTGATACTTCTTTCTTTAAAAGATGGATATTTAGGCATGATGCAAAAGGCGGCTGGATATTTAAAGATATATAAATGTTAAGCTTTAAGCAAAAGTAATCATTATTGGACGTTTATTGGCAAGTGTTCGTTCACGTGCTAATGTAGTGCTAACCTAACCGTAAATGTTTCCGTTCCAGATTGAACCAGTATGAAGGCAGCGGTGCTCCTCGTCTTACTGAGTGCCATAGCGCTCAGCTGCGCGTTCCCTTCACCCAAGGAAAAGGTGAGCGCCTTACTCTTCGTACACTTCCTTTTTCTGGTAGCAACAACTCTTAATCCCTCCAGTAATCGACTATGGTGTGTACCAAGACAATGAAATTTATTAATAAACACAAATGCAAGATGGGACTCTTTCGCAGGATTACTTTTAAATCCTCATTTAAATTTGAATTTCGGTAAGCCGTTGTTCACTTTTTTGTATGAGGGCCTATAGTGTACCTGAATCGTTTTTCCCCTTCCCCCTCTTTCCTACTGCACGGAGAGTGAATGTGTCGGTGGCTCTACATATAATTTATCTAATTTTACCGTTTTGGTCAATATTCAAGCTGTATGTTGCAGGACGTAGTACGTTTTGAATCTCAAGTTACTGAAAGTATGGCACTATATGATGTGCAACGTGTTTCTTGTGGTACCTCCTATAGGCATTTAATGAGTTTTTATACGAAGATCTCGCGTCGACTACACAAACCTGAGCTGCTCCAATTTGGTAATAGCCCCAAACCGTCGAACGCGACTTGAAAGTGACCTTTTCCATCCGTGAAATCTCATTGTGAAAATAGCTTCTCCCAGCTTTATTTTCTCATCGTTTCATCCTCAATCACGTCGGTCACATACTAGAGGGTGCTTTACGATTGTGACTCATTCGAATATCTGATCGCGAACAGTGTAGTCGAATGCGATTTAAGTGCCTTATTATTGCATTTATTCTTTGCTCCAAGCGATAGTCGTTAACAAGTATTCTCCTATTAGGCACCAATTCTGTAACGATTTTACCGCTCTGTTGCCAGTCTCTGGGGGCTACAAACGGCGTCTGTTATGTATCTGCTGAGCATCGAAGACAGCAACTTTCACGCTCACTTCAGGCACACAGGATGCAACTTTCGCCCTTGAGAATGTCTCACCATCTTTACTAAATGTATCGATCTCTCTCCTAAGTTGCTTAAGCTCGTATTTCATACTGCGGGCGACAGTTCTGCACTAACCCGAAGCCTTTATTGAACCGGAAGAAACACGGCAACAACTAGTAGTGCAATGTCTACAGTTTTCTGAGTCTCGTGAATGAACAGAGGAAGCTGAGTTGCATGCATTCGGTGCTTAGGAAGTTATGGTCTAGCTGTAAACACGTTTCATATGCCTACAATAAACTGGCGTCAGTGGCCGTATGTTTAGTTTGCTGGGCGTGCCCCACTACACTTCTTTAAGATTGTTGGGACTTACGTGTCTACCAATGCTATCAGAGTGGCCGGTTCCTCTTCGTATTCTACGTACAGCACACAAACGGCACCCAGTGGCGGAGTCTCCTCAAACGAACGTGTTTAGTAATCGTTGTCATACGCGTGCGAGTTCGAGGGAAGTCGCCATTAGTAAAGAACGCGATCCATCGATATATTCTTCGAATCATGACTTCGTAAGTTACATACAAGCTGTGTATCACGTTTTGCTAGTTTGCTATTGCTGTAGATGTGGCTAGTGTATTTTCTTTCCTAAATGTCATTTAGTTCGTGTGTGTGCTACAGCGGTCGTTTGATTTTGTGGTTATTTCGTAGTTTAATGGTTTGGTTCTGTATAGGCTATAATGCATGAAATGTTTGTCTATAAACTATTGGAGATGGGGATCCATTCGGAGGGCGGGTAGCTTAGGTCGTGCTATTGCAACGGATGGCGTCGTACAAATGGCGCGATATTTCAGAAGCTGACTTGCTTGCGATCCTATTGATTGATTCGTTTTTCGCTGGCTGCCTTCTAGGCACGAGGAAAAACACACAGACTGTTTATAAGTTCTTTAAGCACACCCAAAACAAATATGGTGATGGTAATACAGATAAAGAAATTTACGATAAGTTGTTTTATTCATTTGATTCATTTTGTGTTCATTGACATCCCATAGTATTGTCAATGATGTATTCGAATAAGATCTATAAGAAATATGTCAACGTTAGGGATCAGATGGTGCAGCTCATTTTTTGAAATCGGAGAAGCCGATGAACCTGCTTACCGGATGGATGTCTTCGTTTCAGGAGGACCGTGGCGGAGTGGACGTGGACGTGCACAGGGAGAAGGGCGTGGGCACGGTGGTGGGGGTGCAGGGCCAGGGCAACGTGTGGAAGAGCGGCGACGGCAGGACCCGCGTGGACGCCGACGGCTCCTGGCAGAGGGTGTACCGCGGGCCGGCGGCCGGCAAGCCAAAGTACTCGGCGGGCGTCCGCCTCTCTCACAGGTGGTAGCCGAGCACGTCCGCTGCGTCGCGTCTGGATATTCGCCGCTCACCAGCGTCCGACGCCTCTTCGGAAACTAAATGCCGAAGCTGCCAGTTGTCGAACCAACATTTTTCCGTAATGCCAAAGTTGTTGTGGTCTTCAGTCCTGAGACTGGTTTGATGCAGCTCTCTATGCTACTCTATCCTGTGCAAGCTTCTTCATCTCCCAGAACCCACTGCAACCCACATCCTTCTGAATCATCTCTTGGTCTCCCTCTACGATTTTTATCCTCTAAGCTGCCCTCCAATACTAAGTTGGTGATCCCTTGATGCCTCAGAACATGTCCTACCAACCGACCCCTTCTTCTGGTCAAGGTGTACTGCCTATTATTACGTTACCAAAGTTTTTAGTTTAATTTATCGATTTTTAGTTTAATAAAAATCTAATAAAAATCTGCTTGGTATTTCTTTAATGACTTACATCGACTGCCATGCCTGTTTCACAAATACTCACGTTCTTTGTGTCATCGCATTTTAATTTTTTGTTTATTGTATTTTCTTAGTAGTAGATAGGCGTTTGCCTAGATTTGTATGGAAAACCACCAAAAAAATTACCGAAGGCAAGCTGCTGTACCAGATCTACAGTCGGCGGAGCGTCACACATACGTCACGCCAGGTAAAGAAATGCGTGATACACTCTACCAGCAGGTGAAATATGTTCCTGGCCTAAAAAACAGGATGAGTGTAAACAAGTCATGCAAAGTTTACGCAAAACATTTTTTTTAAGCAGGTTAGTTACATTTTCTGTCATACGAAACACAACATGACACACAGATGCGCTTCACTTAAGGAGAAAAAAATCTATATTTAATTTGTATAATGCATAATAACATAAAAGTAATGCATAAACCCAATTTGATAAATACCAGGAGCACAAATGTTACATTAGTCTATTTATGAAAATAGTCAGTTTCCTACTGTAACAAAAGAGAAACGTCACCATCTGTTCATGCGATTGAAGATCACCAGAAGTACTGAATACAGGAGGAGTGACCCATCCGTAAAACTGTGGAAGCAGAGATGGCAATTATTGTTAATTATCTAGTTGTTAGCCCCAGCAGGATAAAATTTCCACTGCTATACACAATAGATGACTTGATGCAGCAGTTAGACAACATTACTGAATTTTAATGGAAATTGTCTGCAACCACAGTCTCCGCTTTCTCTGCTTCGTCGCTCAAGAAGATCAAAAGAAGGGTGTTGAACGGACATCAAACTTGCATCGTTGCCAGTGACGAAGAATTCGTTAGGAATATGAGCAGCAAGGAAATGGCAGCTAGGTTTCATTTTAAGGAAACTATGAGGAACTTTGTTGACAACAAAAACACCTATGCAGACGTGATTGGAGAATGTTGTGGACTTGTGAGCTTTGGTAAAACGTTTATCTGAATATGAAAATTCTCTGCAATCACCTGGATTAGTAAGTGGAGAATCTAGGAACTATTATAAGTGAACGTGGGGATCTATTACATCAAGATATTGAACAGTGTTATAAAGAACACTGAGCAAGAAAATATTGGCTGACTACTGCTGATGTGTAAAAAGGGACCTGTTATACTGTAGTACCGTAGGTTATCGATACTGCCGGAGCCGACGCCTCAAAATTTCCTGCGGGCGCCGCTAGCTGCACTTTGGACATCGCAACCAATGAAGAACCTCCAGGCCGCCAATGAATGAAGACCACCATGAGGCTGTATTCAGCGACTGCCATCTGGACACCATTCGTATAGTTCAAGATTACTTACTTTTAGTTGCTATTTGGTGCCGAACGCTACACCGAGTTGTAGATAGTTGTGCAGGGGCAGTTGAATTTAGTGAAACTAAACTTGTAATTGTTGTTGTTTATAGGTCCCCTAACTCGTGACTTTTTCTGCTCAAGCTAGAAAGGGTTCTCGGTTCACTTTATAGTAAGTACCAAAAATTATTCGTATGTGGCGACATCAATATTAATTTTACATGTGATTGTGCAAGAAAAAGGAATTTGGAAGAGCTTCTAAACTCATATAATCTGATGCAGACTGTGCTCTTTCCAACCAGGGTGCAGGCGAACAGTAACACATCCATTGACAGTATTTTTATTCATTCCTCTTTACTAGATGGCATTCTGTTAGTAAAAGGGTGAAATGCCTTTCAGATTATCATGCACAAATTTTAATGCTAAACGGCTTTTGTACTCAAACAAATGTTATATATAATTATGAACTATCTAGGAAAGTTAACCCAACGGCAATGGAGAGTTTTTTAAACCTCGATAAGGAACATGAGTAGGAGGGTGTTTAAAGTGCCGATGACATAGATGACAAATATAATGCTTTCCTTAACACATTTCTCATGCTCCTTGAGAGTTGCTTTCCATTAGAACGTTCTAAACAGAGTACTAGTAGTAAAATGCAGCCTGGGTGGTTGACTAGTGGCATAAGGATATCAAGTAGAGCAAAGTGGGAATTGTGTCCAAGTGTTAGAAGTCACAACCAAGCTACACTAACCCGTAACAGATAGTATTGTAAGGAGCTTAAACAAGTCATTAGGAAGGCAAAAACAGAATAGCTAATTCACAGGATAAAATTAAAACCATATGGTCAATCGCGGAAGAAGTGTCTGGTCAGCAACACAAGGTCGACGATATAAATTCCGTTCGTAGTAAAAATACTTCTGTTACTGTTAAGTTTTTATACGTACAGTAGTTAACAATCATTTTCTGAGCATTGGTGGTGAGTTACATAAAAACTTAGTTTCTACAGGAGATCATATAACTCTCTTGGAAAATGCCTTTCCGAGACTGATGTCTGAAATGCTCCTCTGTGATACTGACAAGTCAGTAATTAAATCACTGTAGACTAAGAACTCTCATGGATATGATGGAGTGCCTAGTAGAAAATTCAAGTACTGTGATGAACATATTATCCCTGTACTTAACCGAATTTGTAATTTTTCCTTTAGGAATGGCCAGTTTCCTAAACGATTAAAGTACTCAGTAGTAAAGCCGCTTTATTAAAAGGGAGAAAGGGGTAATGTAGACAATTTTAGGCCTATTTCTATGGTATTACTCTTTGATACAGTTATGGAATAGGCTGTGTATGCAAGGATAATTGATAATTTTATATCACATAATTTGCTATCAAATATACAGTTCGGGTTTAGAAATGGCTTAACAAATGAAAATGCTATATTCTCTTTTCTCTGTGAGATACTGGATGGATTAAACAAAAGGTTTCGAACGCTAGGCATATTTCTTTTATTTAACTAATGCAGTTGATTGTGCTGATCACAAAATATTGCTCCAGAAGATGGACTGTTATGGAACACGGGAAGTATCTCGCAGTTTGTTCAGCTCTTACTTTAACAACAGACAGCAAAAGGTCATTATTCACAGTGTTGAGAATGGATGTGACGTGGGGTCTGAGTGGGGCATGGTTAGATGCAGGGTGTCCCAGGGATCAGTGTTGGGGTCACTCCTATTTATTATTTACATAAATGATATGCGATCTAATATTACAGGTTATTCTAAAATATTTTTGATTCCTGATGAGACTTGCTTGGTAGTAAAGGATGTTGTCTGCAAAATTGGCTCTGTTTCAAATAGTGCAGTTTATGACATAAGTTCATGGCTTGTAGAGAATGAACTGACGCTGAATCACAGTAAGACTCGGTTTTTACAGTTTCTAACGCTATTCAACAAAACCTGACGTCTTAATTTCACAGAATGGGCTTCTGATTATTGAAACTGAACTGAGCAAATTTCTTGGTGTTAAGATAGACAGTAAGATGACGTGGGAAGCCCACGTTCAGAATCTTGTTCAGAAAATTTATGCTGCCATTTTTCAAATAGTGCATTTTATGACATAAGTTCATGGCTTGTAGAGAATGAACTGACGCTGAATCACAGTAAGACTCGGTTTTTACAGTTTCTAACGCTATGCAACAAAACCTGACGTCTTAATTTCACAGAATGGGCTTCTGATTATTCAAACTGAACAGAGCAAATTTCTTGGTGTTCAGATAGACAGTAAGATGTCGTGGGAAGCCAACGTTCAGAATCTTGTTCAGAAAATTTATGCTGTTATTTTTACTATTCGAACGGAATCTGAAGTAAGTGACCGTTCGACACAAAAATTAGTCTACTTTACTTATTTTCATTCGCTTATGTCGTATGGTATTATATTTTGAGTAACTCTTCCCACTCTCAAAGGATATTTTATTGTAAGTTCGCGAACCTCTTGCCGACCGTTGCCCGCTAGTCAGGGTATTCTGACATTAGCCTCTCAATACATATATATTCTTTACTGTCGTTTCTTGTTAGCAGTATGAGCTTATTCCCAAGAATTAACAGCTTTCACTCAGTTAATACTTGGCAGAAATCCCACCTGCTTTTGGATCGCACTTCCTTGACTCTTGTGCAAAAAGACATGCAGTATGCTGCTGCATCCATTTTCCGTAAGCTACCATGAGAATTCAAAAATCTTAGCAGTAATACACGCGCTTTCAAATCGAAACTGAAGAATTTCATCATGGACGCTCCTTCTATTCTGTCGAGGAGTTCCTTGAAAAATTAAGATGATTCCTGTGTTATATTGTTCATTGCGTTTATTTAAACTTATGGCATGTCTTTTTTGGGCTCATAAACATTTTATTTAATGTGTTATTAGTTTCATGTTGTAATTTCATGAACTTACACGTTCCATGACATTGGAGATTTGCTTCTCAATTTGGTCCTACGGAACTATACGTGCAAAATAAAAATAAATAATATCGGCAATCATTCAGTGTTACATAGGCGCACACCCGTGTTGGGCCTCTTCTTATAGCTAGCCACAGTGCCTACAAGTCGTTGACAGTGTAGCAGATCTTTAGCATAAGCTGAGTAAATTATATTTATTTAAAGTGCATTTAGTTATTCTATGGCTTGGCCGCCCAGATTCCTACCGCGATACGTTCATTTGGCCACCTTCCACCCATTTATCTTCAGCGACGAGGATACAACATTTGACTCCCTGGGACATAAGGCTACCTACTTGCGTCATAACATCTACTAAGAACATAAACATGTAACACACAAGCTTGAAGACAATATTTATGGACACTGAAGTAATTTATATTTTTATACATATTTCATTACTTTCAATAGATTTTTATCAATATCTCGCTGTACTGAATAAATGTCCGACATCACAAATATTTGCTTGAAACTTCCTGCCATATCAAAATGATCACTGAGACACGAACTGGGGTCTTCGCCTTTCGCGTGCAAGTGCTCTACCAACTCACCCACTCAAACACAACAGTCGACACGTCCTCATAGCTATACTTTCACGTCTACCTCGTCTCCTACCTTTCTAACATCACAATTCCCCTGAAAAATATGAGGGGCTAACACTCTAGAAAGGCTATTGCGATGGCAAGTCTTAGCCACAGCAGGAGGTACGTTTCCAGAAGTTATTCTTCGCTCTGCACCGGAGTTTGTTCTGGTATGAAACTTCCTGGCAAATTAAAATTGTGTGTTTTCCAGACTGGAACTCAAAGCATGACCTTTGAATTTATGGCCAAGCAGAAGAAGGAAAACTTATCTTTTAAAAAAAAAACGTTCAAATGAGTGTGAAATCCCATGGGACTCAACTGCTAAGGTCATCAGTCCCTAAGCTCACACACCTCTTAACCTACACTCCTGGAAATTGAAATAAGAACACCGTGAATTCATTGTCCCAGGAAGGGGAAACTTTATTGACACATTCCTGGGGTCAGATACATCACATGATCACACTGACAGAACCACAGGCACATAGACACAGGCAACAGAGCATGCACAATGTCGGCACTAGTACAGTGTATATCCACCTTTCGCAGCAATGCAGGCTGCTATTCTCCCATGGAGACGATCGTAGAGATGCTGGATGTAATTCTGAGGAACGGCTTGCCATGCCATTTCCACCTGGCGCCTCAGTTGGACCAGCGTTCGTGCTGGACGTGCAGACCACGTGAGACGACGCTTCATCCAGTCCCAAACATGCTCAAGGGAGGACAGATCCGGAGATCTTGCTGGCCAGGGTAGTTGACTTACACCTTCTAGAGCACGTTGGGTGGCACGGGGTACATGCGGACGTGCATTGTCCTGTTGGAACAGCAAGTTCCCTTGCCGGTCTAGGAATGGTAGAACGATGGGTTCGATGACGATTTGGATGTACCGTGCACTATTCAGTGTCCCCTCGACGATCACCAGAGGTGTACGGCCAGTGTAGGAGATCGCTCCCCACACCATGATGCCGGGTGTTGGCCCTGTGTGCCTCGGTCGTATGCAGTCCTGATTGTGGCGCTCACCTGCACGGCGCCAAACACCAGACTGGACCCCGGATTCCCCATTGCCGTAAGCGTTTGCCTAAACCACTTCAGTCATCCTAGCACGAATTACAGCCGATCCCAAATTTCCATATGTCCGTCCATGTGTCACAGCCTGCACTCCTACGTTACGTACATTCCTGTCCAGGAAAGACAGCTTTGTTGAGAGTTGAGGGCCTGGGCCTGGTATTCGTGAATAAACACGTAACAGCAGTACGTGTCTTATTAAGAAGTACGATGCAATAAAGGAACATTGCATCGTGCTTCTTAATGGCACAGACATTGCTATTTCGTACGCTGCTCCTCAGGCTCAATTCTTGCTGCGATTGTAACGCAGCGGGTTACGCCCTAACCCGCAGTGCGCTGACTGATGCCTCATTGACCCCGGTTTCAGCCATGACACTGTACTCTCTGTCGTCTCGGGGACGTCAGCTTTCAAGTGAGTACGTACTCCACGACACGATAAACAGTTTGAACCCAGAATTTTGCTTTTAAACTTCGTCATGGAGGCAAGAAATTAGAAAAATCGCTACACCAAAATGACGTAAGTGAACCTTACAATGCCTACTGCGATGACAGATGTATTAGCATCTTCGCAAAATCGGAAAGACTGGACGTGACGCACAAAAAGAAATGTAACTTAGGATATCAGCAAAAACTAGTGGATATAAGGCAGTGAAAAACCAATAAAGACCATCTCATTAAAATCATTTATAATACCAATAAGCAGCTAATGACAACTCTTTAGCATTAACATAGGGGAAACAAGAAGTAATACAGATGTGAAGCGGGAACAGATGATAAGGTTAAGGATTGAATAAGTCGCATGCCTGATTGATTGTCAGTAAGAAAAACTTAGAATTGCAGAATGGAATGAAAAGTCCCCCTTGCCCGTAACATTCTAGTTGAACGCAATAACAACAACAACAAAAGCTATATGACAGAGGGCTACAATGATGTACATGGGTTCGTTATTGCCCAAGACAAAATAAGAGATTCCTTCTAGGAAACAAAATAATAGAATTATTATCAATGCGACCGTAAAAACTGTTTTGAAGAAAATTAATCGGACTTTTATGAGGGCAAAAATTCTGTCCAATTGTTTGGTTGAATCGACGTAATACAATGGTAAAATAAGACACACCATTCTAGTGAAAAGACGTTAAATGTAAAGGAGGCGGAAGAAGATTTGCACGTGTAGCGTAACGCATGATGTTCAAACTTCATAGACAGGTAGATAAGCCAGATCAACATCGATATTCCGTATCGGAGCAGTGACTGTCGGTTTGCTACATTAGCCAGCCAGTGTGTGGTTTCAGGCGGCCCCTGTGCTCATGTAGGAAAATCCTGAACTGATTATCAATCCCACGTAAAACGTGTCGAGCACTATTACTTAAAACACACCTCCTTTGTCAAATACTGTTAATATGTTCCAAGAACTAACCCATGTTGCAGAACCATAAGGCCTAATAACAAATGTGTTTTCGTGGGTAGGGAAAGTAGCGAACCATGCTTCGCTGGAGCCGTTTCGAAGGCGTCAGATGAAGCTAAAGGCTTCCTCATCGCAAAGCGATGATCGAAGCGTTGTCCACGGTATAGGAAATAGCCTACGGTCAATGTTTGCGAGAACTATATCAAAGAACCTTGAACGAGGGTCTATATAGATCTCGATACGAACTTACACACGAGATATTATCAAGAACAAAGTTAATTACTACACTGTGACTATCGCTTCACAAGACCATAGTGATCATAATAATCGTTACCTACACGTGGCAAAGAAAAGAGCGTCAAATAGGTAATCTGATGAAATAAGGGGACAACGGGATTTTGTGGCGACTGGAAGGGCATCCAGCCACACTCTAGCACCATCGTTGCCAAATCCAAACATCAACATCTTAGTCACTAAAAGATTCGGGATAAATACCAGCCAAGTTAGCGACACCAGTCTGGGAGGACACAGTTTACATCTACATCATACTCCGCAAGCCACATAATGGTGTATGGCGGAGGGTACTTTTATACCACTAACTGAGCGCTTCAATTCTGTTCCACTCGCGAATAGCGCGTGGGAAGAACGATTGTCAGTAATCGTCTGTATTGGCTCTAGTTCATCGAACTTCCTCCTCATTGTTATTACGCGAGACGTATGTGGGGAGAAGTAATATGGTGTCCGATACTTCCTGGAAAGTAAATCTCTGCGTGATGCACAACGCCTCTCTTGTAACGTCTGCCAATGGAGGCGGTTGACGTCTCTTTAACGCTATCGCACCGGCTACACGATCCTGTGATGAAACGCAGCACTTTTCATTGGATCTTCACTATATCTTACATCACTCCTACCTGGTAGGGATCCCAGATATATGAACAATACTCAAGAATCGGTCGAACAAGCGCCTTATAAGCCACATCCTTCGTGGATGAGTTACCTTTCCTTAAGATGAATCTGAGTCGAGCATCTGCAGAAACAAGCATAATGACGTCGTTTTCAAACTTTACCAAGATAGGTGGTGCCAAAGACCTTCCTCTCAGTGGTTGTGCCCCTTTATTACAGGCAAGTGTTCACAGCGTGCAAGCTACATTTTGGCTCCCAATAAAAGTCAAATCGTCGTGCATCATGCCAATTCAAGAAGCAAGATCATTGAACAATAAAGCGTTATGTCAGCGGTTACGCCTTTCCGCGTACAAAGTGCAGCTGGTCCCAGCACAGCAGCCGCTGCGGCATGCATTCCTGTGTTCCATGCTGGCCTCCACAAAGCTGACAAAGACAATATGAAAAATGCCTGTTTTCGGATGAAGATACGTACCACATTTCTGAATGTGTAAGTCAGTATTAGGATTTAGGAATCAGAAAACCCATACAGTACACTTGAACACAACTATGATAGAAGTCTGGTGTAGCCTAAAGCACTATAGGCCCGTTTTCCTGCGCTGAGAAAGCAATAATAGGACTCGTTTACGTGAACATGCCCGAACAGTTCCTGCCACCACAGTTCGAAGAGCTGCAGCCGTCCATCATAGTCCCCATGTTGGAGTTTCATCGTGCAGAATGATTCATTTCCTGAGAGGCGAATGTGTCTTGATGGTTCCAGCGCGCGGTCCCTGAGCTTTCCGAAGACACGCTATAGACTTCTTTTCTTGGGATCGAATGTACACAACACAATGAAGCAGTCAGAACTGTTGATGCTGCAGTACTGACCAGCACATTGGCAGTACTCGAATATCGCCGAGCGTGATTAGACGAGCGGTCTTAGGCGCTGCAGTCATGGCCTGTGCGGCTGGTCCCGGCGGAGGTTCGAGTTCTCCCTCAGGCATGGATGTGTGTGTTTGTCCTTAGGATAATTTAGGTTAAGTAGTGTGTAAGCTTAGGGACTGATGACCTTAGCAGTTAAGTCCCATAAGATTTCATACACATTGGAACATATTTTTTGAACTCGAATATCACCTTGATGATCGGCGAGCGGCGAGTGGGGCCCACATTGAAATCTGGCGATACAGAAGAAACAGTTTAAGAGGTGCTTAGTTTTACAACACACCCCGATGTCCCATCTCTATAAGTTTCTAAATTATTATTATTTTTTAAATGATAGCGGGTCTTTACGGATAAGCTCATGAATTTCCACACACAAAGACTAGTAAACGTGACTAGTATTTTAGTGGTTAGGTGTACGTAACAAAATTCTAAAATAATAATCGCAGCACCATAAAACGAAATGAAATAACTGACCAAGTACCATTGATCAGAGCTCATAAATTAGAAAAATCGAATTAACTGGAAGCGCATTCACATACAAAACTTCATAGCCATTGGGCACGGGAAAAGTACAGCAACTATCCGCTTTTTGTTTCTTTATATGTATCACAACCCGTTTCGGGTTGTGATGTATACAGTCTCGTATCGTCAGTGTGAGTATTTCTATTGCATTCTGAATGATACAGCTGTCTGTCATTCATCTTTCAGTTGCGTCCTATTTCAGTTTTACGCACTTAAACACACACACACTAGTGTACAACTGCCGAATACTATTCGGTATGTCGCCGGCGTTTAGGCACTGAGACAAAATAAGACTCGGTCAAAATGTATCTGGGCTCTGTAACTTTGTGAAAGTTGAACGCCTTTCGTTTGAAATCGCTGCTGACAGGTTAGTGGAAGGGTAGAGGGCCAAGAGCTGGGAGTGGAATCTCTCAGAGAAAAACAACTATTTTGAGGTGACGGCTGCACAGAACCCGTAGTGTCTACACAATATTATTAGCGCGTGGCTTCAATCATAAGTACTAGTCACGTACTCCAGCAGCACCAAAATAATTTTACCAAGCGCAATACACGGTCACACTAAACTGGCTGTAGAGGATTGGCACAATATTTGGAACATTGTTATAAAGCATGCAAACAGATGAAGTAAAGTCAATAAAAGTAATGTGACAAAACAGACAACAAGAAGCATTCATAAGTCTGAATAAGAAAATTTTTGAATCTGTAAAAGTAGTAACAATACAGCTGTCTGTCATTCATCTTTCAGTTGCTTCCTGTTTCAGTATTACGCACTTCAGCACACATACTGGTGTACAACTGCTGTGTCGCCGGCGTTTAGGCACTGAGAGAAAATAAGATTCGGTCAAAATGTATCTGGGCGCTGCAACTTTATGAAAGTCGAACTCCCTTCAACTACCTTCAACCTTGTAAAACACTTTCTTAAATCCAGTAACAACAAATAATGTCAGAATCCAAGATACAATGTATTATAAACATATAATCATCGAATCAGTGGTAATTTAACACATATAACCTTTTTTTCGTTATTCTGGCAGGGAAGCTACAGGAATGATAACACCTGCAAAGGTAAACAGTCTTGTAATAACAGGGACAGAGCTAAAGATGCTTAAATGTGTGACAACAGTTAGCTGAGGTCCACAAATTCAGTTGTAAAAAGAATGTTCCTCACCAGCTTAACTCTTCTTTGGTGTTCCACTCGCTGTGTGGTGAACGAAGGTGCCATCAGCGTGCGACGAAGCCGAGCCCTCAGACACCATCTCCTCAGTTAGTGTCCCAGGTTCGTCTCCTTCAACGGTGCCTCAAACTGACAGAAGAGAAACAAAATGTCAGTCTTCGCCTCCAAACACAAGGCAAACAAGTTACCACTAGAATCCCAGCAGCTAGTTAAAATCCAGCCCGCTCTGAGGTACACAGTCCGACGAGAACCCGCCCGCGTCTACGGGAGCACCCAACAAACATTTCTGCACTCTTTCATGACCCAAGCTCCTTTTTCTCCTCTCTGCTCGCAGTGCAACACAGACTCTCCATACTCTAAAATGAACAACTGCGCGCCATTTCATCGTTGCTATCGATATATTACAATAAAGTTCCCTTAGCTATTACCCAGCAATTTACAATATTTGCATTATACTTACAATCAATTATATGGTGATGATGAAGTCCCATACTCCTCGACAAAGCGTAGGGGACGATGCAGGAGACCTGCACCGCTGATTAGGCTAAGTCCTAGTGAAGGTGGTTTTCCATTGCCTTCCTCCGACCCTAATAAGGATGAATAATGATGATGAAGACGACACAAGAACATCCAGTCATTTCGAGGTAGGTGAAAATCCCTGAACCCGCCGGGAATCGAACCCACGACCCCAGGGGAAGCGAGAACGCTGCGCGAGACCATGAGCTGCGGACAGTCAGTTATATACATTCACAAATAAATAACTATTACATCCATTACATTTTAAATATAGTTAATGCAAGTCTAGAGATTCCGAATTAGAAGTACAATACTAGTTATCAACGGATATGAAAAGCTGAAAAATTTTGGATGGTGCAAAAGGTTTTTTATCTGCACTGCGGTGTTACATTTTTTATTTATATATCATTTAGTAAACAACTTGGCGATCTGGCAACTATTTCGGGGTAAACCTTGCATTTCGAACCATTTTCTCTAAAGCTGGAGCCTGCAGTTGATTATGGATTATGATGTGTACTTTAACTGAATCATTCCTACTTGTGATTTGCCATTGCTGCGAGATAAGAGTAGGGCACTTCGGCGAATGTGCTTCTTCACCTGTTAGTAAAGATTTCCGACACAGGATTTGTAAAGTGGCAGACATTTTGGTGCAATTAATTTTAATGAACATGTTGGTATTCCGGTTACAGCGACAAGCAGACTATCTTTTAAAGTTTTAAAGTTTGGAAGTCAAAACAACAACTGTGTTGTAAGCAATTTTGGTTTAATGTTGCAATCTTATCACAGACATACACCCACTTACACAGTTTACATTGTGACAATGTTACGAAAGTTGTCAAACGAACGCATCTCTTCCTCAGAAAGTAAAATAATCCTAAACACAACAATGATAAATTTTAACTAGAAGTTTCTTTACAAATTTATTCTTATGATTACTTTATGATGTTGGCCAGTACTATGATAAATCATCCGATTCTGGTTCAAAGTCCGATACTATTTAAGACCACAATCAAGTCTTTGGGGGATGGTTAGTTTTGTGACAAGTTGAGTAAAAGGTTATCACAGCTCGTTCGAGTTTACAGGGGATGCAAGCTGGTGAACCAACAAGTTTACGCCTCTTATCGCGGTATTTACCTTAGCTGCGATGAGCTGTCGTCTGCACCGCTGCTCTCGCCCACTAAAATTCCTATAAAAACTAATTAAGCCTTTGCTGATTTCTCCAGTAGAAACTCTCCCTAAGTTTCTCGTTATGTGAGAAAACATATACTCATCCCTAGTCTTGGAATATGGCGATCTGCACACGCATGGCTGGAGCAGCATACATATTAAAATGCCCTATCAGTCCTCGCAAGGACAATTAACTAACTGGTTGGTTCCTTTCTCCACAGTTGGAGCTCAACGACGCTACAGCTAACGTATAGCTGAATGTCAGCCGCAGTGAACGCAGTTTTCACTCGAATTTCTCCTCTGCGTCTTTTTCCTTTTTTTTTTTCTTTTTTGTCATCAGTCTATCATGTCAGAGTAGCAATTACAACCTACGTCCTCAATTATTTGCTTGACGTATTCCAATCTCAGTCTTCCTCTACAGTTTTTGCCCTCTACAGCTCCCTCTAGTACCATGGAAGTCATTCCCCATGTCTTAGCAGATGTCCTATCATCCTGTCCCTTCTTCTTATCAGTGTTTTCCACATATTCCTTTCCTCTCCGATTCTGCGTAGAACCTCCTCATTCCTTACCTTATCAGTCCACCTAATTTTCAACATTCGTCTATAGCACCACATCTCAAATGCTTCGATTCTATTCTGTTCCGGTTTTCCCACAGTCCATGTTTCACTACCATACAATGCTGTACTCCAGACGTACATCCTCAGAAATGTCTTCCTCAAATTAAGGCCGGTATTTGATATTAGTAGACTTCTCTTGGCCAGAAATGCCTTTTTTGCCATAGCGAGTCTGCTTTTGATGTCCTCCTTGCTCCGTCCGCCATTGGTTATTTTACTGCCTAGGTAGCAGAATTCCTTAACTTCATTGACTTCGTGACCATCAATCCTGATGTTAAGTTTCTCGCTGTTCTCATTTCTACTACTTCTAATTACCTTCGTCTTTCTCCGATTTACTCTCAAACTATACTGTGTACTCATTAGACTGTTCATTCCGTTCAGCAGATCATTTAATTCTTCTTCACTTTCACTCGGGATAGCAATGTCATCAGCGAATCGTATCATTGATATCCTTTCACCTTGCATTTTAATTCCACTCCTGAACCTTTCTTTTATTTCCATCATTGCTTCCTCGATGTACAGATTGAAGAGAAGGGGCGAAAGGCTACAGCCTTGTCTTACGCCCTTCTTAATACGTGCACTTCGTTCTTGATCGTCCACTCTTATTATTCCCTCTTGGTTGTTGTACATATTGTATATGACCCGTCTCTCCCTATAGCTTACCCCTACTTTTTTCAGAATCTCGAACAGCTTGCACCATTTTATATTGTCGACCGCTTTTTCCAGGTCGACAAATCCTATGAACGTGTCTTGATTTTTCTTTAGCCTTGCTTCTATTATTAGCCGTAACGTCAGAATTGCCTCTCTCGTGCCTTTACTTTTCCTAAGGCCAAACTGATCGTCACCTAGCGCATTCTCAGTTTTCTTTTCCATTCTTCTGTATATTATTCTTGTAAGCAGCTTCGATGCATGAGCTGTTAAGCTGATTGTGCGATAATTCTCGCACTTGTCGGCTCTTGCCGTCTTCGGAATTGTGTGGATGATGCTTTTCCGAAAGTCTGATGGTATGTCCCCACACTCATATATTCTACACACCAATGTGAATAGTCGTTTTGTTGCCACTTCCCTTAATTATTTTAGAAATTCTGATGGAATGTTATCTATCCCTTCTGCCTTATTTGACCGTAAATCCTCCAAAGCTCTTTTAAATTCCGATTCTAATACTGGATCCCCTATCTCTTCTAAATCGACTCCTGTTTCTTCTTCTATAACATCAGACAAATCTTCACCCTCATAGAGGCTTTCAATGTATTCTTTCCACCTATCTGCTCTCTCCTCTGCGTTTAACAGTGGAATTCCCGTTGCACTCTTAACGTTACCACCGTTGCTTTTAATGCCACCAAAGGTTTTTTTGACTTTCCTGCATGCTGAGTCTGTCCTTCCGTCAATCGTATCTTTTTCGATGTCTTCACATTTCTCCTGCAGCCATTTCGTCTTAGCTTCCCTGCACTTCCTATTTATTTCATTCCTCAGCGACTTGTATTTCTGTATTCCTGATTTTCCCGGAACATGTTTGTACTTCCTCCTTTCATCAATCAACTGAAGTATTTCTGCTGTTACCCATGGTTTCTTCGCAGCTACCTTCTTTGTACCTATGTTTTCCTTCCCAACTTCTGTGATGGCCCTTTTTAGAGATGTCCATTCCTCTTCAACTGTGCTGTCTACTGCGCTATTCCTTATTGCTGTATCTATAGCGTTAGAGAACTTCAAACGTATCTCGTCATTCCTTGGAACTTCCATATCCCACTTCTTTGCATATTGATTCTTCCTGACTAATGTCTTGAACTTCAGCCTACTCTTCATCACTACTATATTGTGATCTGAGTCTATATCTGCTCTTCGGTACGCCTTACAATCCAGTATCTGATTTCGGAATCTCTGTCTGGCCATGATGTGATCAAATTGAAATTTTCTCGTATCTCCCGGCCTTTTCCAAGTATACCTCCTCCTCTTGTGATTCTTGAACAGGGTATTCGCTATTACTAGATGAAACTTTTTACAGAACTCAGTCTTTCTCCTCTTTCATTCCTTGTCCCAAGCCCACATTCTCCTGTAACCTTTTCTTCTACTCCATCCCCTACAACTGCATTCCAGTCGCCCATGACTATTAGATTATCGTCCCCCTTTACATACTGCATTACCCTTTCAATATCCTCATACACTTTCTCTATCTGATCATCTTCAGCTTGCAACGTCGGCATGTATACCTGAACTATCGTTGTCGGTGTTGGTCTGCTGTTGATTCTGATTAGAACAATCCGGTCACTGAACTGTTCACAGTAACACACCCTCTGCCCTACCTTCCTATTCATAACGAATCCTACACCTGTTATACCATTTTCTGCTGCTGTTGATATTACCCGATACTCATCTGACCAGAAATCCTTGTCTTCCTTCCACTTCACTTCACTGATCCCTACTATATCTAGATTGAGCCTTTCCATTTCCCTTTTCAGATTTTCTAGTTTCCCTACCACGTTTAAGCTTCTGACATTCCACGCCCCGAATCGTAGAACATTATCCTTTCGTTGATTATTCAATCTTTTTCTCATGGTAACCTCCCCCTTGGCAGTCCCCTCCCGGAGATCCGAATGGGGGACTATTCCGGAATCTTTTGCAAATGGAGAGATCATCATGACACTTCTTCAACTACAGGCCACATGTCCTGTGGATACACGTTACGTGTCTTTAATGCAGTGGTTTCCATTGCCTTCTGCATCCTGCATCGTTGATCATTGCTGATTCTTCCGCCTTTAGGGGCAATTTCCCACCCCTAGGACAAGAGAGTGCACTGAACCTCTATCCGCTCCTCCGCCGTCTTTGACAAGGCCGTTGGCAGAATGAGGCTGGCTTCTTATGCCGGAAGTCTTCGGCCGCCAATGCTGATTATTTATGAAAAATTAGGCACTGGCGGGGATCGAACCCGGGACCGAAGACGTTTTGATTATGAATCAAAGACGCTACCCCCCCTTTTTTTTAATCTCATTTTGTTCGCTTTTGTTCGTTGCATCTGCTCGGGGCGGACGTCGTAAGACATACATTTATGTTCGTTTTTGATCGATTGACTCAGTTTTTTTTTTTTTTTTTTTTTTTTTATTACAGAGGGCGCGTAACCCTCTGACCGAACACGCTGAGCTACCGTGCCGGCTATAGACCACGGGAGATTCTCTGTGCGTCATAGAGAGCGTTATGCACCCAATTCTGCACATGACGCCAGCTCAGAGAAGAGTGTTCCAAAATTCCCTGTCGTCTTTCACGTAGCCGAACTGTCTCCCCACCTGCTTTCTTTTGTTCTTCACGTCACGATTTATTTTGGCCAGCAGGGGTGATCATCTTATTTTGTGGAAACTCTACCTGCCAATCGCAAAGTGTCTACCATTAAACTGTGTCGAAACCTGAGCTCTGTACTCCTTCCTAGTTCGTTTCCGCCAATCGGACGTTTTGTGCCCGCTACAGACACCTAAAAGTTACGTGCGTACATCACATGTGTGCCATTCGTTGTTCACAAGATCAACTGCGTCGCTGGTTTTGTTCCTATCCATTAGGAATTCCGAAACGCAGTTTTCTAAAGCGTCTTTCTGTCCTACTTCTGGTGGCTCGTTACTCGCTATACAGTATGCGTCTCCTGTCCGGTAGCCGACTCCCGTCGTGGGTCGCCCCCTAAGAGCTATTCGTGGTGACTCCGGCGGTGCGGCCTCTGCTTCTGCCTGCGCCTGTTTCCACACAAAATGTTTCCTCTCGCTGCCTGTTTCACCTTCTGCTCACTCACACGCATTATATAGGAGCGGTGTGTTAATACCGTCAATTGAACCTCATCCCTTTTGCATTACATACTTAAAAGCAAATCTGCTCATTATTGCCAAAGTACATTAGGTGTCATATTCACCTTCCCGTTACGATGTATAAAACTCTTATGTAAGGTGTAAAATTGACAATTTATTCCTCCACCTTACGAAGTCGACACTTTTGTCCACCCAATGACTCTGTAACGTAAAGGAACGGCTACATTTTTAATAAGGTCGCAAAACTATGTCCAGAAAGTGATGATAGATTTCTTTTGTTAAGTTTTAGGGTTTTTTTGGGCGCTGTGTACATATTCTCATGTAGGTCCATTAACTGGTTTACCTTTTGATGCACTCGAAAACCAAACTTGTCTCCAACTTCTTAAACACTACCGAAAACTGTTGGTAGCGGTTTTCTGGAAGGTATTAATTCCTGTCAACTGTGCTGATAAAACCTATTTTTAATTAGACTTCAAATCTTTATTTCTTTTCCCATTGCGTTTCTTTTGCCATTGTATTTCACGATCGCATAAAAAGTGCTGTATCATACATTCAGCGACAGCAAAAGAACGAAAAAATAAACTATTAGATCTGAAAAGGGAGCAAAAAATACAGAAATTGTGTTCTTAGCCACAGTGCTACCAACGCGGTTTCACATCGCGCGAGGAGCCCAGTAAAGTCACGTCGAAACCTTACCGCCGTTTATCGGAAGCACTCGCGTGTTGTCACCAAAACCAAAATAGGTGTACATTTAGTTTGAACCTTGAGTTGTGCCAACTTTCGACTGTAAGGGAGAACGAACGGGAACACTATACCAACGTTCCACTTGGTAGAGTGTGCTCGCAACTCCGGTAGGCGGGCCTCCGTGTACCTTCCAGCAGGACGCCATATAACTCGTTGCCAGGTAACGACTACCAAAGGTAGCATAGCGGGAAGGCCTGTATCGATAGACCTTGCGCGAGCCGATAAAGATCTCGTTTAAGATCCACAGAGAAAAAATTGTTGTGTTGTTACAATGCTAGTGGAGGTAATATATTGTCCTTGTATTCACTTTTGTGATGCGCTTGTCGCGTTAATTCACATGACAATATTAGTTTTCGAAAAATCCACCATTGTCTTCGTCAGGATTACTGGTCGAAGAAAAATCGGAATCAAACAGACGTAAAGGATGTAGAGGTATCCGGCACAAGCAGAGATTACATTGGCGACTGACGGTATCTTTGTTTCTACCACGATCTATAACACGTATCCTTGAAAACATACACCTTTTTTTTTAATTTTTGTCTGGGATACTGGCTAAAACAGCCCTAAAAATATATTAAGAATTTTTTACAATCACCCTTTTCCGACCAAGGTTTTCGGGAAACTTGACGCTAGTAACTGTCTGTCAGCTCAAACAAGATCTTGTGATTCGTAAGATTGATCTCGGTAAGTGCCGATTTCTCTAAGCTACTGTACTTGATGTGTGACATATGTTCGCAGATATAAAAAGGCTGCCCCACATAACTACTACATTCAAACTGACTGTCCGAAACAACTGAAGTCATGACTGAAATTCGCATGGCGCCCGAAAGAGGGTTTTAGTACCAGACCTGTTTAATATCCATCCAGTTTTATTTGATATTGCTCCACACGACGAAACGAACCACGTGCGCTGAATTTGTTCGGCTGATTCAGCGGAGTTGCGTTTACATTTTCTGAAGAGAGCTGACTTGATTTCATGTATGCGAAAGCCATTTTGTCTGAAGATGTGGTTTAAAGATATATTTCGACGCCGAGGTGGTTCTCGTTCGACATGCTTTCAACGCGACATGAGCATAAAGAAAATTTATTCCAACAAATCCTTAGACTTCGTGGTAATGTAAACTGAGGTGACAAAAGTCATAGGATAGCGATATGAGCGTACGAAGAGGGTGGTAGTTTCATGTACACAAGGTATAAAAGGACAGTGCATTGTCAGAGCTGCCACTTGTACTCAGGTAATTCATGTAAAGAAGTTTCCTACGTGATTATGGCCACACAGTGGGAGTTAATAGACTTCGAACGCGGAATGCTAATTGGAGCTAGACTCATGGGACATTAAATTACGGAAATCGTTAGGGAATTAAAACTTCAGACATCCCAGTGTCAACAGTGTGCCGCAAATAACAAATTTCAGGCTTTACCTCTCACCATGACACCGCAGTGGCACTTGGCCTCCACTTAACGACAGAGAGCAGCGGCGTTTGCGTAGAGTTGTCAGTGCTAACAGGCGGCACAGAAACCGCGGCAGGTGCCCGCACGGGTTGTAGCCTATCCACAATGTTATTCAATCTGTATATTGAGCAAGCAGTGAAGGAAACAAAAGAAAAATTCTGAGTAGGTGTTAAAATCCATGGAGAAGAAATAAAAACTTTGAGGTTCGCCGATGACATTGTAATTCTGTCAGAGACAGCAAAGGACTTGGAAGAGCAGCTAAACGGAATGGACAGTGTCATGAAAGGAAGGGGTATAAGATGAACATCAACAAAAGCAAAACGAGGATAATGGAATGTAGTCGAATTAAATCGCGTGATGCTGAGGGAATTAGATTAGGAAATGAGACACTTAAAGTAGTAAAGGAGTTTTGCTATTTGGGGAGCAAAATAACTGATGATGGTCGAAGTAGAGAAGATATAAAATGTAGACTGGCAATGGCAAGGAAAGCGTTTCTGAAGAAGAGAAATTTGTTAACATCGAGTATAGATTTTGGTGTCAAGAAGTCGTTTCTGAAAGTATTTGTATGGAGTGTAGCCATGTATGGAAGTGAAACGTGGACGATAACTAGTTTGGACAAAAAGAGAATAGAAGCTTTCGAAATGTGGTGCTACAGAAGAATGGTGAAGATTAGATGGATAGATCACATAACTAATGAGGAAGTATTGAATAGTATTAGAGAGAAGAGAAGTTTGTGGCACAACTTGACCAGAAGAAGGGATTGGTTGGTAGGACATGTTCTGAGGCATCAAGCGATCACCAATTTAGTACTAGAGGGCAGTGTGGAGGGTAAAAATCGTAGAGGGAGACTAAGAGATGAGTACACTAAGCAGATTCAGAAGGATGTAGGCTGCAGTAGGTACTGGGAGATGAAGAAGCTTGCACAAGATAGAGTAGCATGGAGAGCTGCATCAAACCAGTCTCAGGACTGAAGACCACAACAACAGCAATGTAATACGGTGAACATCACATTTCCACTGCAAGCTAGAAACAGTCGAAAAGCAGTTACAAATAACAATGTTTTAATTGGCTCGCCGTGATGAGAAAAAGCATTTCAGTTGTTATATGCACATTATCAGCAGTAATGAACTAATTACACAACAGGCTTCACAAATGAAGAAAATGGTCGGTATTACTACGAAAGTAGGAATATCCTAAAAGAGTGTTACGATTAGATATATTTAATTTGTTGACATGTACTGCTGACAAAGGCAGATCTACTTTCAAGACAATGTTTTTCGAACTCCAACTCACAAGGCACACATCGCTAGCTTGTGCATTCCTGACGCGCGCATTATCCTCCGCGGCTGACAGTACTCTGACCATTGTGTTGTGCAGCAGATCAATTGTTTATTTTTCTCAATAACAACTACTTTTTTCGCGATCACACACTGTCAGGTGTAGGTGAGTAACCAGTATCTGGCATGTGCCTATCATTCCGCCTGAAGGAACGCTCGTCATTATTTTAATACTGCTCAGATCAAGAGAAGGGATAAAATCCTTTGGTGAGTTTCCATTCCAGTCGCTCAGTGTTAACAATCCGATGGGTTACGGGGATTCCACCAAAATTCCAACAGAATTGGCAATCTATTTTTGTGTCAGAAGAAGCATCACCGTTTATGAGTAACGGCCACATTTCTCTTGGTGACTGGTTTAATTGTGCTTCCTTTGTCACAGTGTAATTTGCCGAGCTCATCTCACAGCAGCTATTGAGACAGAATTCCGAAACGGAATGCCTCATTAAACAAGTAATTGGCAATTACAGAGCTCAATAGCTTAAAAAGACCTCGTAGTGTCGGTTTGCAGTAACATAAAAGAAGAAATTTCATGTTTATTTTCATACTAGGAAGTTCTTGTTACGCTAGCTGTCCATAACTCTTAAATAATTACTCACTGAAAAGCGAAAAATAAAATATTAAGTGCAATTTCTGATATATCGGCATAAATAAGAAAGTTCAGTGTGTTTACCAACTGGCAGAATATTCTCCTCCTTGTGTGCCATCATTCGCCAAACTTTCGTTTCGATGTCTCGAGCGGTTCAGGAGATATGAAAGATGTTGCGAATATTTCATTCTCGCGGGCGTGAGATCAGAACTGAGCGCGCTACATAGGATTCATTTTCTCGAGATCTAGGGCAGATAGAGACCTTCTCCCAAGTCTAAACAAAAATTCAGCATGTTAGCTAAATTTCATACGCAGCAACATATGGTTTAATACGCACCGAACGCAAGATCATAGCGACACCTAATTTTCGTTGCAAACTTTTTGAGTTTCGCGTAGTGTCTTACTAAAATGTCTACATTTCTATAAGAATGGTCATTAGCGAGGTGATGGACACTTCGCCGCGAAGCTGACATATAACGTTACAAGCAAGCCAAAAATCATATATTTTCAGTGAATAGTTTCTGTAAAATCGTTTGAGAAAGGTAACAGGTTGCACGCGCTTCGGTTCTGTCAGTGCAGTGCGTCGGCAGTCGGCGAAGTAAGGTGTACGCGTCGCAATATGCGCTGCACCTGCGCGATCCGTGCGGCACGTGCGTGTCGCGCTGTAGTGTCGTGTCACGTCACACGTGCTATACGCGTCTCAATTTGCGCCTAGCCTTAAGGTCGGCACACACACTTGCGGGCCGCGTCAGGGTCGAGCGTCGGACGAGTGACGGCCGTGCTCCGGTCCGTTCCTGCAGGGGCCACACGTGACCGGGTCACGTCCGTGTCTTTGTTGTTGCTTCTAGTGACTCGGACGCTGTGATCTGTGTTTCTGTTTGTGAAACCTGTAAAACATGTTCACTAATGGTGAAGTAGGACTTATAGCACTTGCTTTAGACGAAGAGGAAAAAGAACGAAGGCCAACAGGAAGAAGAAAATTTTGGATCCACAGTGCCTTGAAAACAAGACCAGTACAGGGAGAGTTTCGAACATTATTTTGTCATCTCATAGATGATGAGACTACGTTTTATGAATATTTTAGGATGACGCAGTACACCTTCTGTGAACTTTTAAAGAAACTAGAACCAAGACTGAGAAAATAGGTATCAGTTTCACCCAAAGAACGACTGGCTGTTTTTTTAAGGTACGTTAAAGAAACGTACACAGAACACAAACAAATATGAAGTTTAAGGACAGCATTTTTATTTTATTACTTTAGTAATTGAAAGATAAATACATAAATTAGTAAATAATATAGTTAAATTTTTACTACCCTAAGAAAAACAACCTCCCCCCATGAACCATGGACCTTGCCGTTGGTGGGGAGGCTTGCGTGCCTCAGCGATACAGATGGCCGTACCGTAGGTGAAACCACAACGGAGGGGTATCTGTTGAGAGGCCAGACAAACGTGTGGTTCCTGAAGAGGGGCAGCAGCCTTTTCAGTAGTTGCAGGGGCAACAGTCTGGATGATTGACTGATCTGGCCTTGCAACATTAACCAAAACGGCCTTGCTGTGCTGGTACTGCGAACGGCTGAAAGCAAGGGGAAACTACAGCCGTAATTTTTCCCGAGGACATGCAGCTTTACTGTATGATTAAATGATGATGGCATCCTCTTGGGTAAAATATTCCGGAGGTAAAATAGTCCCCCATTCGGATCTCCGGGCGGGGACTACTCAGGAGGATGTCGTTATCAGGAGAAAGAAAACTGGCGTTCTACGGATCGGAGCGTGGAATGTCAGATCACTTAATCGGGCAGGTAGGTTAGAAAATTTAAAAAGGGAAATGGATAGGTTAAAGTTAGATATAGTGGGAATTAGTGAAGTTCGGTGGCAGGAGGAACAAGACTTCTGGTCAGGTGAATACAGGGTTATAAACACAAAATCAAATAGGGGTAATGCAGGAGTAGGTTTAATAATGAATAGGAAAATAGGAATGCGGGTAAGCTACTACAAACAGCATAGTGAACGCATTATTGTGGCCAAGATAGATACGAAGCCCACACCTACTACAGTAGTACAAGTTTATATGCCAACTAGCTCTGCAGCTGATGAAGAAATTGAAGAAATGTACGATGAAATAAAAGAAATTATTCAGATAGTGAAGGGAGACGAAAATTTAATAGTAATGGGTGACTGCAATTCGAGTGTAGGAAAAGGGAGAGAAGGAAACATAGTAGGTGAATATGGATTGGGGCTAAGAAATGAAAGAGGAAGCCGCCTAGTAGAATTTTGCACAGAGCACAACTTAATCATAGCTAACACTTGGTTTAAGAATCATGAAAGAAGGTTGTATACGTGGAAGAACCCTGGAGATACTAAAAGGTATCAGATAGATTATATAATGGTAAGACAGAGATTTAGGAACCAGGTTTTAAATTGTAAGACATTTCCAGGGGCAGATGTGGACTCTGACCACAATCTATTGGTTATGACCTGTAGATTAAAACTGAAGAAACTGCAAAAATGTGGGAAATTAAGGAGATGGGACCTGGATAAACTGAAAGAACCAGAAGTTGTACAGAGGTTCAGAGAGAGCATAAGGGAACAATTGACAGGAATAGGGGAAAGAAATACAGTAGAAGAAGAATGGGTAGCTCTGAGGGATGTAGTACTGAAGGCAGCAGAGGATAAAGTAGGTACAAAGACGAGGGCTGCTAGAAATCCTTGGGTAACAGAAGAAATATTGAATTTAATTGATGAAAGGAGAAAATATAAAAATGCAGTAAATGAAGCAGGCAAAAAGGAATACAAACGTCTCAAAAATGAGATCGACAGGAAGTGCAAAATGGCTAAACAGGGATGGCTAGAGGACAAATGTAAGGATGTAGAAGCTTATCTCACTAGGGGTAAGATAGATACTGCCTACAGGAAAATTAAAGAGACCTTTGGAGAGAAGACAACCACGTGTATGAATATCAAGAGCTCAGATGGCAGCCCAGTTCTAAGCAAAGAAGGGAAGGCAGAAAGGTGGAAGGAGTATATAGAAGGTTTATACAAGGGCGATGAACTTGAGGACAATATTATGGAAATAGAAGAGGATGTAGATGAAGACGAAATGGGAGATACGATACTGCGTGAAGAGTTTGACAGAGCACTGAAAGACCTGAGTCGAAACAAGGCCCCCGGAGTAGACAACATTCCATTAGAACTACTGACGGCCTTGGGACAACCAGTCCTGACAAAACTCTACCAGCTGGTGAGCAAGATGTATGAGACAGGCGAAATACCCTCAGACTTCAAGAAGAATATAATAATTCCAATCCCAAAGAAAGCAGGTGCTGACAGATGTGAAAATTACCGAACTATCAGTTTAATAAGCCACGGCTGCAAAATACTAACGCGAATTCTTTACAGACGAATGGAGAAACTGGTAGATGCAGACCTCGGGGAGGATCAGTTTGGATTCCGTCGAAATGTTGGAACACGTGAGGCAATACTGACCTTACGACTTATCTTAGAAGAAAGATTAAGAAAAGGCAAACCTACGTTTCTAGCATTTGTAGACTTAGAGAAAGCTTTTGACAATGTTGACTGGAATACCCTTTTTCAAATTCTAAAGGTGGCAGGGGTAAAATACAGGGAGCGAAAGGCTATTTATAATTTGTACAGAAACCAGATGGCAGTCATAAGAGTCGAGGGGCATGAAAGGGAAGCAGTGGTTGGGAAAGGAGTTAGACAGGGTTGTTGCCTCTCCCCGATGCTATTCAATCTGTATATTGAGCAAGCAGTAAAGGAAACAAAAGAAAAATTTGGAGTAGGTATTAAAATTCATGGAGACGAAGTAAAAACTTTGAGGTTCGCCGATGACATTGTAATTCTGTCAGAGACAGCAAAGGACTTGGAAGAGCAGTTGAACGGAATGGACAGTGTCTTGAAAGGAGGATATAAGATGAACATCAACAAAAGCAAAACGAGGATAATGGAATGTAGTCAAATTAAATCGGGTGATGCTGAAGGAATTAGATTAGGAAATGAGACACTTAAAGTAGTAAAGGAGTTTTGCTATTTAGGAAGTAAAATAACTGATGATGGTCGAAGTAGAGAGGATATAAAATGTAGACTGGCAATGGCAAGGAAAGCGTTTCTGAAGAAGAGAAATTTGTTAACATCGAATATAGATTTATGTATCAGGAAGTCGTTTCTGAAAGTATTTGTTTGGAGTGTAGCCATGTATGGAAGTGAAACATGGACGATAACTAGTTTGGACAAGAAGAGAATAGAAGCTTTCGAAATGTGGTGCTACAGAAGAATACTGAAGATAAGGTGGATAGATCACGTAACTAATGAGGAGGTATGGAATAGGATTGGGGAGAAGAGAAGTTTGTGGCACAACTTGACTAGAAGAAGGGATCGGTTGGTAGGACATGTTTTGAGGCATCAAGGGATCACAAATTTAGCATTGGAGGACAGCGTGGAGGGTAAAAATCGTAGAGGGAGACTAAGAGATGAGTACACTAAGCAGATTCAGAAGGATGTAGGTTGCAGTAGGTACTGGGAGATGAAGCAGCTTGCACAGGATAGAGTAGCATGGAGAGCTGCATCAAACCAGTCTCAGGACTGAAGACAACAACAACAACAAGAAAAACAAATGAGGACTATTCAGTGAATTAGTTTCTGAAGCTGATGAGGATGCAGGCGAACTTGGAGGATGATGGCTTTGGTTATTTATATACGAATTGTGGGAATCCCTTTGCAGATCCAAAAGCTGCTGTGTATGTTCTGTTGACGGGTGAAGGATATGGTGTTGAAACAGATTTTGGTGAGGGATTGGAGGATGATGAAGTGAATTGATGGACTGACACGTCATTCATGAGTTGCTTCACTTCAAAGTCTTGGACAATAGAAAAAATCCTCTTTTAGCTTGATGGAAAATCTGTCTTTGTACTCGATATTCCTGTAGTTTTCACTTCCCTGATCGTAAAGAACAGGAAGCTTATGGACTTCTACTATTAGTCGTTCCACATCCATGTTTTGTACACAGAACAGTCTTGCGCAGTAGCACAGCTCACAAGACAACTCTACCTTCATGCCTTGTCTGTCACGTGAAAAATTAAACACGGCGAATCCCGCCCGGCGCGGCCCCGGCCCGTTGACATTGCCCGTGCACGGCCCTGTCAAGTGGGGCCCGCTACATTTGTTTTAATGATGTATTTGGTTGTCCGGGTGACGGCCGATACTCGGTCGTGTCTCGGCACGGAGACGGTCCGGGCATGTGTGCCCCGAACTTTACACGGAGCCGTAATCGCGCATTTGTAGCGATAAAACCATGCGTCACCTCTGCATGTGACTACTTGCTATCTTCAGATGGTACGGGCGCGATGTAAAGGCGCTACGCCTCAAAACGGAAGCGATACTCAGCGCTGAACACCATAAAACTTTATTCTCTACCATTATTCCATGCAAGCCACTGTTGCCTGTGGTATAGTGTCACCGGTAAACGGTGCATGGCAGCTCGAGAGCAAAAACCACCTTCCTATAAACTATGCCCGAAAATGCTGGGTCCTACTCTGGCTGTAACCTCTGCCAGGATTTCAGCTGTTGTCATCCGTCTGTTCGTCACAGCCAGTCGAATAATCGTGCAACGTTCTTGTGGTGGAGTCCCTCTGGAAAGAGTCGCGCCCAGTGTTCTTGCCACTGTGTTGTGTCTGATTGGCCACCACTCCTTCTCCGGCCACTGCACTGCTGCCAGCTGTGCCAACTGTCGGTATTGTATTCCCTTGTTTCTCACACATATGATTATACATTTTGCAGAGTCCGGAAGATGAAGATATAAGCACGTGTACGTCCTCTGGACAAGCTGTGTTGCAACATCCACCTTAGACGTTCCAGTAATGTCAGACACACTCAATATTCATCACCACATTCTTCATTCTGGGTGGATCTTCTTTCTCTACTGAAAATAAATTCGCATAGGGATGAAATTTTAATCAACATATCCCACAACCCTGGCACTGTTGAAGTATCAGTTTGAGGGCATTCGGACAGGGTATTCATAACGCATCACGTCTCCTCTTCCGCCAGTTTAGCTCGCTTATTCCTTGTGTTTCTGCTGCTGAGTCGTGATATCAGTTTCTTTTCAGTTTTAGATGGTTTGAATTTGCTCTTTGTCTGTTCGCCTCTATTTCCTACGGATCTAGAACAGTGTTTTGCTTTTCTGTTATGGTATACCTTCTGTGCATGTATCTCTATTTTAACGGAATCCAAGGGGATGCTGTACCTGGATTCAGATCAGATGCATCAAGTAAGTCCAGGTAAACACAAGTTGAGAATCTTACCATGGTAGAGCCTCTTTACGTGCTCTTGTTACCAGGAAGTTTTAAATTCCAGATTTCGAAAGTAGTTATCAGTAATTGGTAACAGGCAAACATACGAGTGTTTCGCTATGTTGTTGATACTCTTACTCGTTTTCAACTCTCTCTCTCTCTCTCTCTCTCTCTCTCTCTCTCTCTCTCTCTCTGTGTGTGTGTGTGTGTGTGTGTGTGTGTGTGTGTGTTTATGTGTTTGTGCGTGTGCTTTTATTTGACAAACTGTGAAAACTATAGCAATACAGCACATGCCAACCATTTCACAGTGAAATTTTTCTGAAACATAGACATGAAATATGGGGTTAAGTTCAAATGGACATCGTTTACAAGAGCATTTAACAGATACAGTGCTGCGTAGAAAGACCTGGGATAGGCTACTGAGCACATGTATGATGAACTTGTGCGAAAATATTCACTACAAGCATTATCACGAAGCTCAGCCTTCACCACTTTAAAAATAAATTCAAGATAGAAAAAGAGACAAAGAATATTCTCATCGTATTAGTATCTCAGTTGACAAACATGGTTTGTAGCTTATGCAAACAAAATACTCGACCCATACCGTGATATCACTTACCGAAAACTTCGTTTTAGTATCGCATCCGTTTCGTATTACGTGTATCCACGGCTAATGACACACTCTACGTACCGCGATGTTGTTCACTTAATTTTTAAATTCAACAAAAACAATGAAAGAAATGAGATATGATGCTCTCTTAGCTAATGCCAAGAACAGATGATTTCAGTTTGATTTAAGCCGCTGAACCCAGGCGCCGTGTCGCTAACGAAGTGATTGCCTTTGGTGACATCTTTAGCAATAACGACTGCGTGAATCGACGGTATCTCGAAGAAGAGAAAGAGCAGCAAATGCTGCTGAGGACTCTCCTGCGAGCATTTCCGATGACTTCTTGAGCTCTTATTCGTCATGACATTCAGGCAGTCAAGGGCGCTGTCGATTGTTGCACACGAATGCGAAATACCTGCATTGTGCGTTTCCAAAAGATTTGATATTAATACAGGTATATAGGCCAACCAGCCAGCACAGAGATGAGGAAGTGGAAGAATATTATGAGAAAATACAATAACTCATCGAGAAAGAAAATAGAAATGCTGCGTTTTCATCGTGGGGGACTGGAATGCAGTGGTGGGTGAAGGAAGAGATGAAGACACAGTACGAAAATTTGGATTAGGAATAAGAAATGAGAGAGGTGAACGACTAATTAGTTTCTGTAAAGAAAAATCATGAGCAGTGGGTAACACATTATTTGAACACCACAAAATGAGACGTTACACATGGATATCAAATTTAAATAGGGAAAGATATCAGCTGGACTACATCCTGATACAAAAAATGTTTACGAACTGTTTGAAGAATGTTAAAGCTTATCCAGGAGCGGATATTAATTCAGACCACAATACAGTGATGGGAGAAATACAAGTGAAGTTGAAAAAGTCTAGAGAGGTAAAGCAAAGGAAAGACTAAACATAGAAGGACTCAAAGACGTAGGAAAGGCATCAGATTCGGAGAACAGATTTATGGAAAAATGGCAAAGAGTTAGTGTTGATGAAAGTGTTAATGACAAGTGGATAAAAATGAAGGAAGGACTCATGGACTCTGCCAAAGAAGTACTTGGACTTAGAGTATCCCAAAGCACCAGCAAAGAATGGATAACAGAAAACATGTTAAAAAAGATGGAAGAGCGCAGAAAATGGAAAAGTGTAGAAACTGAAGAAGGGAAAAAGAGGTACAGGAAACTGAATAATGAATTAAGAAGAGAGACTGAAGAAGCATGAGAAAAATGGACGAAACAGAAATGCGACGAAATAGAGAAAAAGGACAGAGAGGCTAGTGAGATAGTTTTTGAACGTAAAAGAATGAGGAATAACATGGAAATAGAAAGAGCAGATGGTACTCTAGCAGAAGAATCACAGGAGGTTTTGAACAGATGGCAATAATATGTTGAATGTCTGTATAAGGGGGATGAAGTGCAAAGCGAAATTAAGGTTGAAGAGGAGCAATATGCGCCGGAAGATGGAAAGGGATTTACCATGTTGGAAGCAGAAGTAGAAAAGGCGCTGAAGGAGATGAAGAATAGGAAGGCATGTGGGATAGATGATTTGCCAGCAGAACTGTTGAAGAGCCTGGGAAACAAGGCAAGAAAAGAAATAGTCTACCTCTGTGACGAGATATATGACAAAGGGGAATGGCCTGAGAACTTCGCTGCAACAGTTATGATACCAATAGAGAAAAAGAGAAACACTAAAAAATGTGAAGAGCACCGGACCATCAGTCTAATTTCTCATGCAGCTAAAGTCTTGCTGAGAGTGTTGAATAGAAGATTATATGGCAAGCTGGATAGAGGGATTGCAGAGGAGCAGTTCGGATTTAGAAGAGGAAAAGGAACAAGAGATTCTATTGTCCTGCTAAGAACTATAGGGGAAAGATATGTGGAAAAGGGTAGAGAAATCTTTGCTGTCTTTATAGATTTAGAAAAGGCTTTTGACAGAGTTCAGTGGAACAAGCTGATGGATATTTTGAAGAGGAAAGGAGTAGATTGGGAAGAGAGACGACTGATAAAGAATTTATATTAACACCAGAAAGTAAGGATAAAGATTGGAAATGAAATGTCAGAAGGAAGCAGCATTGGACGAGGTGTTATACAAGGTTGTTGCGTTTCCCCACTGTTGTTTAACGTATACTTTAAAGAGATTGTTGCGAAAAGCTTAGATGGGAAAAGAGGAATATGTATTGGTGGAAAGAGAATAGGATGTATAAGATTTGTTGATGACATGGTATTAGTGGCAGAAAGTGAGCGGACAGTGAATAACATGCTCAGATATCTGAATGAAGCTTGTGTGGAATATGAGATGCAAATAAACACAGCAAAAACAAAGAGTATGGTCATCAGTACAAGACACAGACTGTCGAATATTAAAATAGGACAATCTACCATTAGCCAAGTAAGTGAATTTAAATATCTCGGAAGACTTGCGATGTCACCAGGAGGTGAAAACTCGAATTGCCACAGCGAAGGAGGCATTCAACAGAAAGAGGAGACTCTTATGTGGGAAATTAAATAAAGGACTAAGGAAAAGGCTTGGCAAATGTTTTGTCTGGAGTGTGGCACTATATGGGGCAGAAACATGGACGCTGAGACGAGAGGATGAAAAAAGGTTAGAAGCATTTGAGATGTGGATGTGGCGGAGAATGGAGAGAATAAGATGCATGGCAAGAGTGACTAATGAAAGAGTATTGGAAAGGGTTGGTGAGAGAAGATGTCTGCTGAAGGTTGTAAGAGAAAGGAAAAAGAACTGGTTGGGACATTCATTGAGAAAGGAGTGCTTGCTAGTAGATGCTTTGGAAGGATTGGTTAGTGGGAGAAGACTGAGAGGAAGAAGGAGATACAAGATGATAGACGGCATAAAGGGAAGAGGAAAGACGGCATAAAGGGAAGAGGAAATTATGCAGACCTGAAGAGGATGGCAGAAGACCGGACAGTCTGGAGAACTACCATGTGAAAACCTGCCTTTAGGCAGAACACTGATGATGGTAAGCATAATTCTGCTATTTTTATGGAATTATGCAGTTGACGTAACATTCTTCTCCCAACAAAATATAAGGCATCTTGATTCAAAGTAACTTGTACTGACGAATAAGGTGAATTTTTTTAACTGTCATTTCGTCCCCCTCGAACTATACGTGTGGGGGTTCGTAATACAATCAAACCGCTCTTCAGCCGAAGGATATGTAAAGTACAGAATGACGACAAACAATAAATTACAATATTAATATTTACAAAGAATTTCAATATTTTGAAAGGGTGATTATGATGATTTCCTGCTCCTTGTTGCTCACTTCGTAAGATCTTATAAGGACTGAATACAACACCGTTATTTCTTCGTTTTATTTGTGCAAGACCATCTCATTTTCTATGCACATTGGAGTTATGTTTATATTTCGTGATCATTAGTTTTATTTTCTAGAAAACATAACTGGACTGAACTTTAGGCCTCTGACCATTATTCGATTCGTAGTATTGTTTACATCTTCATCTGTAGATGTTTTCTGGTTGAGGCACACGCTTTCTCATATTAGCTTGCTTGTTTAGTCAGCACTGAACTATGTGAAACAAAGGTCTTACTTAGTTCTTCAAATATCTAGTAGTCGTAAAAGAACTGTGAACGTAAGAGTTTTAGAATGTGGTCTTCAAAGATTCTGTGTGGTTGAGGTAGTGCGAAACAAAAAATTATGAAATTCATCCCTGCTTCGATACTAGTTTTTACTGCCTTTTAAGCGGGAAAGTTAAGGCTACCACCGAGTGTTCGTGTTGTTAAGCTTCGAAAAGGGTACTTTCGCTCCACTGCGGATATTACAAAGGAAAGTCAAAACTGGAATTTAAAATGACCATTGATGTAGAATATAGGTTGAGTTACAAAGTTTCATTGACCTCAGCAACCGACGTTCTAGGCCATGTTTTGTCATGTGAAAAACTAGGCGCCTCTCCCCGTTACTTGGGGAAGATGCCACATTGTATTTGGGCTAAGACTCTAGTTACATATCGAAATCTGATTTTTTTCTTATAGCATAAAATGATTAGAATTTACGTGAGGGCGTCTCAGAGAGTAAAGAACATCTTCAGATGGTCATGGAATAATTTATTAGAACAAGAATACGACCTGTTTCAGAGAATCAAAAAAATTACCTGTGTCTTTCTTACCTTAATCTTAAACGACGCTAAGAGAAAAAGACGATAAAAAACAAGAAACGGGACCTCAGACTAAGTGTTGGGACAGTATATTTTTAATGTTTCTTAGGAAATGGTTTTAATTTTTCAGTAAAAAGCAAAGTTTTTGTAATTTTTAAATTTTTGTTTCCTCTTAAAAAACTGCATTACTCTTCCAAGAAAATAACAACGTCTATAATAGATACTCAAATCGAGGAATACTAATTTCTTAGTTTATATAAACCTCATTTTACAATTCAGATCCTGACTTTGTTTTAAAATATCTCTTGGCACGATATTGTACTGACAATGGAAATTACTGTCATTACTAAAACATTGTTCCGCATTCTCTTGGAGCGGAAAATGAGGGGAAACCCTTTAACCACGTAAGAAATACTCAAGCTTCAGGATTTCCAGCTACAGGCAGCTCTGCGAATTTTTTTTCTTTTTTCTGAACGCAGCGGTATCCTTCACCGCTGTAACCGAGATGCGGAAATGACTTGATGGAATTAGCTCCAGTCTTTTTTCAGACTATTTTCTGACATAGTGAAGAAGTTGGGTAGAGACATCTCTATAGTTCCTTTAGGTGGGATATTTCGAATTATTTTGAGTTACTACTCAATATCCAAACCAAAACAAACCCCCTCAATAAACTGTTTCCAAATGAATCAAAAACTGGATGTTATCAACACTGAGAGACATTTTGCAAAATCGTATAAAATGGAGAAAGAGGAGAGAATAACAGTAATAGCTTGTTGCAAGGTGTGTTTTAAAGGGGAAAATCAAGCAACCTGAACGGGTAGACACTCTTCCCAACGGCTGCAATATTTACGTGAGTGACCTCCAACCTCTTCATGTTCTGGCTGATAGAGCAATCCATCCTGAGGTAACAACAATTTTGGATAGCCGCTCGTCTCACAACACTGATCCACATGTGGCAGAACTGGCTAGAAATCGCGATGTCATATTGATTTGCCTGTCACCTCACTCGACACATTAGTACAGCCCATACAGCGTGTGTCTTTAGGCCTTTGAATAGTTTTTCTACAAGCTGATGAGAATGCAATCTTATCCTGACAGAAAAGTTTCACGATTTCACTTCGGACCTCAATTAAAAGAGACATGGCAGAGAGCAGTTACTCCATCAGACGCTTGCAGAGAGTTTGAGGCTTGTGGTATTTTTCTGTTTAATCCACAGAAAATGTCGGACGCATCCTCCAGGATTTTATATCTTGAGTTGATAAGTATTAGTAGCAGAGCTGACACCTACGAAGATTCAGACTTAACAGCGCCTGTAGGGTGGAAGGACAGGAACGTACCAGAAATAGTAGTGATATCCACTCTGGATATAGGCTCATCTTGAGCTACATAATACTTACAAGAAGTTTCGCCTGTGCCAGTTCTGCCCCCGTTCCAAAACTATGGAAACAAAAAAAAAACTAAAAAAAAACAAAACAAAACCAGCTGTACTAACAGACAGACACTTTAGATAGACTCATTCCTAGAAAGGGAACGAGCGATGGGACTGTAAGCATACGAAAAGCGGACAAAATAATTACAGTACAGCATGTAAAGTAAATTACTATGATCTTACAGGACTTCAAACAGACCGAATAAAATTTATGTGTTTTGCAAAAAGTGGCTTACGAGACTCGCTCACATACAGGGAATCTGTTGATTTATGTGATAATTTGAAATGCAAAAGATACGAATCCTTATACAGTATGCTATGACTTCGTTGATGATTTTCAGGACATTTATGTCTGAAATAAAGCTACATGGAAAGTGTTCTGTAGGTACATTTGATGTAACTTCAATAACACCATGCAAGGGCAAAAATGCATTGTGTTTGAAAATGGTAAAAATATCGAAGTGGCAATGGAACGCACCAAAATACAGAAAGTTTTGAGGAGAATCTCGTGCCATTTAAATTTGACAAAATAACAAATGTGATTATCATTGCCCTCTAGAGAGAAACATTCGTTGAAGGCAGCAATGTACATAAGAGAAAACGTGTCGGTATCGGCAGACTGCGAAGCTGCGCCGTTCCGTGCGTGCTTGCTGAACAAAGGCGTGATATCCCGCCTAACGACGTGTGCGTGTCTTCTTGGAATACCGCTCGTTATCAGATGGAGTTCTGAAGGTACACTCCGCTTCCCGTTGTGCATTCAAACAGACGACACATCCAACTACTCAGAAAACAAAAGCGCGGGGATGTACCACGACAACAGCGCAAGTATTCATCTCATCAAGACATATCAGGGCAGTAGGTAGATATGTTTATAACTTTCTGTCTATATCCATTTCACTGGAGAACGAAGACGACGATGACGATAAAGGAAATCCTCCATTGCCCCGTTGTTAACCGGCAGTCTCTGATGTGCCATCCCAGCATTCCTCGGAAATGAGGAAAAGAAATCCCTGGGAACCAAGTCATGATGGACACCGATATCGACCTCGCGCTACTTTACTTTTATAGTCAACGATGATATCTCTACAACGTCACTTATGAGCAGAGAGACTGTCATGTGTATCTGTGAACCTTGTAAATCCGCGTCCTCTGTCTTTCACTATTTGTGCGTTACTTTTTGAGACAGAGGTGCAAAACTATAAGGGCTTCAAGTATTCCTCCATTTCATACTGAATCACAGGCACACAAACTCATCACTTTCAGTAATGGATGTAGCGCTGACCTGATTCGCAACATTCTATAGAAGAGGAAAATACGTAAAGTAACACCACTTCTGTTCGTTTGGCTAGAAGGAAGTAACCAGAAACTAGAAAAAATGGTGTAAAAATTTTAGATAGTTATGAAAAAAACAGTATCGCAACTCCAGACCTGTGTTTTACAATAACAGCGCTGTAGCTAAGTTATCATTTAATAATAAAGCCACAATGACGCCTGTGGTACAGACTGGTGTGTATAAAATCCCCTACCGTCAATGTGTGAACGTGTTGGTCAGTAACTCGTAGGTGTGGCAACCACGAAACGGGAACGAGAGAAGCTGGAGACTTTTTTTAAAGCAGAAAACCCCTATGCGATACAGTTTGTCATGTTTTACATATTATTAGTATATACAGAAATATGACACAGTTGAAACTACTTGAAAAAAGAAAGATTTGACACAGAATGACAAAATACAATTTCTTTTTCGCCTATGTTAAATTAAGTTTGTGATACAAATGATAGTTAACAATAGTAAGTGTAACTTTATGTTTCATTCCCACAGAAAATAAAAAGTAATACTTTCTTTGGTTAACATTCTGTATTTTATCATTTCATATATGACCTGTATCTTTATCAGTAACGTATTTTCGTTGCACGTCATTTTATTTGCCATTGTGAAATTCCATTGTCACCTGACACTGACATCAGAAGCCAAAATTAGGTTCATTATCAAATAATATTTACAGGTTATCAGTAGAGTGTTATACAGAAGTGTTACGTATAATGATTTTAACCGAAGCAAAGAACTTAAACTAAGTTAGCAAAATCTTGAGCAAAGAGCCTTCACTTAATGAAAATATTTTCTGTAGGGCACACTTTTCTGACGGTGGATAAGGATGCACTTACAAAAAAAAGATCGATGATAGTCTCGCGCAGGGTGATTGTAATTAAAATTTCAGTTTCTAAACTCTGTAAACAAAGAACTGCTAGTCAGCATAAAGCCAAAGTTGAAAGGAATATCATCGAAAAAGGGGGAACACTATGAAAACAATAAAAGTTTAATGAAAAAATTTCCCACTAGAGCGTCATAACATAAATGGGTTCGCCTATAATGGTAGATGAACTGCAATACGACAGGTGTGCTGTGAGATGCACATTTAGCTAATGGTGTTGTGTCACGTGTGTGACTGCACAAGTTGGAATTCAGCAGTTGTGGCACTGTCATTTAGGTAAACCCACCCGACGCGGCAAGATCGTACCACATCAGGCGCCAAAAATCTGTTTTCGATTGTATTTAAGACCAAAACTCGCATAAATAGCAACAGTGAAATCGGTTTTTAAATCTCGTACGACTGGCGTGAGATATGTTTATTATGCTGTCCACCTTCTTCTGCCACAGGTTGAAATTGAGATACAGCTTATTCCACAACAGATCAGAGTGCCTCAGAAATCAAGTTCAGAATGCGTTGCGCAATTGAGCTACGTTTGTAAATGGGGCACTGAACACAGCATATTTCAGGATGAATATCAGATGATCTGGGCTGCCAGGCAGGAGGGAATTGATGGATGAGAATTCTAGTATTTCCAAAACGCCTCTGCAGCAGCTGCATCACTGTTTGTGGCGAGCTGGGCACGCTGAAACGATGGCGAGTGGTGGCGAATAGCTGCGGGGCCCAGGGCAAACTCTGTTAACAGTAACAAAGGAGTTTTATTCCTGTCGATACGTGGCGTAGTGAGGCAGCAAGGCGTAATTTCATACTGATAGTAATGCAGAATGTTTCATAGAATTTTATGCACCGCGCTCACAGGCATGTCCAAAGTTGGGCAATTCCCCGTGCACTACATGTTTGGACATCGCTGCATGACTCATCCTGCAGTGCTTTGGCTACAACGTGTACTGATGGCGGATCAATGGTTTTCCTCCCTCTGCAGAACCGCAATTCAAAAGAAAGTGTCTTTTCAAATTTCATAATCCTTTTCTCCTGAATGTTAGTAGACATCGCATCAACGGCTTTTTTTATAACCTGGAGTGTCCAGAATTTCTTCAGAGCTATTGGCGCACGGTCACCCACAATTCTTGTAAAAGACCTTTAGCGGCGGCGCGCTTTCCTGCGTTGACACAGTCATGCCAAGTGTCTCAGATGCATGTAGAGGAATAGCCGCCTGCGTGACGTCTTTTATTTTACACATCCTGCTGCTTACAGCATCAGCTATTGGTAAAAATTTCGTTCAACGGTTTTTGTTTCCACAATGATACTCCTTCTTCGAAAACGCTCCGTGCAAATTTGACGTCATTTTGAGCAGTTTGGAAAATGGAAATTTAATAATTATAATCACCCTATGAATTCAGGATGGGCTCGTCTTCTCCATTAAATAAATTGATGCTTTTAATAACAAATTTCATAAGTTACAACATCTACAGTGATGTTATACAAAAATTTGGAGCTGCTTAAACTGAGGCCTACGTAAGATTATTGAATTACTATCGTATATGGATTGTTATACGAATCGTATTCAAGCAGCAGACAAAAATATATTACAGTGAGTTATAGTACGGATCATTCTTGTGCAGGCTCAGTGAGATTTTAGGACACCATCTGTATCTCTCAAGTACTGTACACGTCACATTTTCTGAGTACTATTGATTACGTGGAGTGTTTTTAACGATCAGTCTGTAGGTCCAATTCCCGGGAGGGACTTCCGAAAAGCTATCTACATTACTAAATAGTTAAACAGCCTTAGAGTCACAATTTCAGGTTGCCTTATTGCCTACAGCACCAACAGAAATTTGATTTTCATTGTTTCGTACAATTGTTGTACAGACCTAATTCAAAGGTTTAAAATGCTGCCATAATCTGATCATTAAGCGGTATTAAAGGTTTAACACAATAAGTTAAATATTAAAGTTAGATATCGTGAGGCAAACTAAAATGCGGCGACCATATTATACAGATTATATTCACCCTAAGATTGATAATAGGAGCATTTAGATACTTCCAGCGGATTTTAAACATAATTTCAAATCTTTTTTGAAGTTTATCTCCATTACAGCTGTTTTAGACACGGAAGAGCTAAAGACAATCGTTGGCCGGCCGTGTGGCCATGCCGTTCTAGGCGCTTCAGTCTGGAACCGCGTGGCCGCTACGGTCGCAGGTTCGAATCCTGCCTCGAGCATGGATGTGTGTGATGTCCTTAGGTTAGTTAGGTTTAAGTAGTTCTAAGTTATAGGGGACTGATGACCCCAGAAGTTAAGTCCCATTTGAACTATTTTTGAGACAATCATTCACCTGCTTATATCGTACAGGGCTCCGCGAGCACACGGAAGTGCCGCAACACGACGTGGCATGGACTCGTTGAAACCTTCCCGTCTAATATTGGATGAACGTTTGCTTGCTGACTGAACTCTGCGTCTCTTAAAATCTTTTAACTGCTGCTCTGTCAAGACTACCTGCTGATTATTACGACGAAACATAAAATGTGTTGTCGCCGTGGCCCTCAGTCGTTACCTGAAATTATTAAGACTGATTCTTACCTTTAATTATTTATACTGGATCGCCATCTGACTGCTACAGCAAACTGTGGAATGAATATACTTACTTCTCTTTAACATAACTATAAGCTGCTGGTGGAGTTTCATAATACTTTATGACTGGAATTCTTTAAGTTGAAGTTAATTTAGATTTGATAAAAGCTGAAGCTCAGTTTAGACTTTTCTTTTAAGATAACAATAAATTCCGTAAAGCATTTACGTGAATGATTTTGGGATAGAAAATTCTTAATGCATTTAATCTGGTAGAAGTTAACTATATTCTGAGAACGATCTTGACAAACAATTACAAGGGGTATAGTTCTTTACAAAAATTCTTAAAAAGTAGCGTTGCGCTACATACCTAATTTTCCATCAAAATTACATAACTATATTCTGAGAACGATCTTGACAAACAATTACAAGGGGCATAGTTCTTTACAAAAATTCTTAAAAACTAGCATTGCGCTACATATAGCGAGTGGCTGGCGAGCACACCGCTTCTTTCAAAGTGTTAATTCATACCTCGCTTACAGCGACCTCCTCTCATGTCTCGCTAGCTACGACTGCCTCGTCTCACATCTTACTCGCAACTGCTCGCTTCCAACGCTCAATGCTACAAAAGTGCGGTCTCGCCGCCAACAATGGTTTTTGGTGCAGACAATCCCTGCTACCATTACAGATGTATTACTGCGCGCTGTTTCCCGCTCTTTCTCAAAATGTATCTATGCGCGGTTTCCCGCTCTTCCTCAATAATACACAATGCAATTTAATTAACAAAACAATTTAAATAAGAAACAGTTCAGATAATTACATGCTAAAACAGTTTAAATACGCCTATTACATAATTACATATGCCGCTACTCGGCTTTCTTAAAATTTTACTACGTTGTTGAGTCATATGGACTCAACATAAGTATAAAATTTGATTATAGAAAATAGTTTGAACAAAGTGTATACACAAATGCTGTCATACGAAATGATTTGTCTATCTCTAATAAAGAGAATATGTAAATAGAAAGGGTTTTAGTAGGAATTGTACATCAAGTAAAATTTGGTTCCCTTAAATTTAACAACAAGAATAAGAGTAAATGTGAAAATCAATATACAGATCATATGAAGCAATTGAAAGTTTACATTATGAAACATTTAATTCAAATTGGCATCTCTTAGTACCACAATTAAGGAAGGTACAAAAGGAATTGGATAGCATGGTCAAAGCACTGGCAACTGTCTGTGAATGCACTCAAAAGTCTGTTCCTTTCCCTCACATAGCACAACACCAGGTTTCGCCATGTGGTTCCATCATCGCCTTGCTCCATAGTTTTAGTGTACCCAAACACTAAGTACGTCGTCGAATAGCCTGAGTTGCCGCAGCCACATCAGGATTAAGTTCCATCTCCAATGGTCCATTAAGGTTGGTGGTGTGCATCTTGGTATGCAGGCACCAATTGACATACATCGGGCTGTGGTGTGCATCTAGGTATGCAAACACCTCGTCGAGAACATCATTGGTTGAAGTCACGTGTTTCACAATTCACTGATTCTGTGCTCAATAACCATGGGGATGCACAGGAATTAAGGTACGGGTAAAATTGTTTTGGCAATGGCTTCACGGACATTGTTGGTACCATAATTTGACTACCAAATAATTTTCCCTATGACAAAATATGTTGTGTCGTAATTTGTAACAATATGTAGTTTTAATTTAAGAATTCTTCCAGAAAATTATTCCCATATATAAAAGACATAAAAGTTCCTACTTATTCAGTATTTGATAGTATACAGATTTGTTATAGACAAGTACATTATTACTTATTCTGTATTTACATATCTTAGTTTCTTACATCATTAATTATAAATTTTGTTGACAATGCATTTCTTGACTTACTGTCCTAAAATTTTATCTTCCATTCAGGGGTGTAGTCGTCAGTTATGAGTCGTCAAATGTCAGGTCATAATATACAATAAAATTACTGTCATAAAATTATTTAAAGTATTCTTTTGCAGCTGAAAATTAAGGTAAACATTATTCTGGTTAGACATTGTAATGTGTGGTCCCCATCCATAGTGTTGCAATGTGTCACATGCTAGCAAAATTATTTCTTAACATTATACATTTCTTATATACTAACATAACATACACATTCTTCTTCTGCATCTGTGTCAACTCTCTGCATAACCTGTTATAAACATTCAGCATTAATTAACGTCAGCGCACGGCATGACTTATTATAAAACATTCAGTATTAATTATCGTCAGTGCACGGCATGACTTCAATAAACATCTTCTGGTACTTCTCGTCCGCTCCTGGCATGACCTATAAAACACTCTAATTTTCCATCAAAATTACATAACTATATTCTGAGAACGATCTTGACAAACAATTACAAGGGGCATAGTTCTTTACAAAAATTCTTAAAAAGTAGCGTTGCGCTACATACCTAATTTTCCATCAAAATTACATAACTATATTCTGAGAACGATCTTGACAAACAATTACAAGGCGCATAGTTCTTTACAAAAATTCTTAAAAACTAGCATTGCGCTACATATAGCGAGTGGCTGGCGAGCACACCGCTTCTTTCAAAGTGTTAATTCATACCTCGCTTACAGCGACCTCCTCTCATGTCTCGCTAGCTACGACTGCCTCGTCTCACATCTTACTCGCAACTGCTCGCTTCCAACGCTCAATGCTACAAAAGTGCGGTCTCGCCGCCAACAATGGTTTTTGGTGCAGACAATCCCTGCTACCATTACAGATGTATTACTGCGCGCTGTTTCCCGCTCTTTCTCAAAATGTATCTATGCGCGGTTTCCCGCTCTTCCTCAATAATACACAATGCAATTTAATTAACAAAACAATTTAAATAAGAAACAGTTCAGATAATTACATGCTAAAACAGTTTAAATACGCCTATTACATAATTACATCGTCTAATGTCGGAAGTAGTGTTAGAAGGAACTGATGCAATGACTCCTGCGGGGCTGTCCATAAATCCGTAAGAGTGCGAGGGGTGGATATCTCTTCTGAACGGCATAATAATCTACATCTACATCTACATTTATACTCCGCAAGCCACACAACGGTGTGTGGCGGAGGGCAATTTGTAACGAGACTCGTTCCATCAGGCAACATGTTTCCAGTTCAGCAGTCCAATGTCGTTGTTGGAGGGCCCAGGCGAGGCGTAAACCTTGGTATTATGCAGTCATCAAGGGTATACGAGTATCGCTGGTTCGAATCCTGCCTCAGGCATGGATGTGTGTTATGTCCTTAGGTTAGTTAGGTTTAAGTAGTTCTAAGTTCTAGGGGGCTAATGAGCACAGCAGTTGAGTCCCATAGTGCTCAGAGCCATTTGAACAATTTTTTTTCCGCTCCAACTGCATACTTTTGTATAATGTATAAACTTTTTCCATCTTGAGCTGCTTCAGGACTTATCGAATGTACTAAATAGTCAACTTAGTGATTTGTTTTTTACTAAACCACTTTCATAAGCTTCATTCCATGTCTTGCTTAAGGGGAGTCGGAGGTTCCTATGCTGCCCATGTTAAAATCACTAAGTTGGAGGAACATTTGTGAATAAACTACCAAATAGAAAAATTTGAATTTTTTTTTTACATATGGAGTGGTTTAGTATTGCAGTTACGACAGAGGGATTTTGGAGTATCTTTTCTAGTTTCCTTCCAATTATTTTTTTTGTTAATGACCCAAATGTTTTTACAAATAATTGTTTATAATTAAACTGAAATGAAACTACTGAACATATTGCCAAATGGCTGTGTTACAATGTAAGTTTGATTACAATGTAAGTTTGACCATTAGGAGTGCTGTATAAAAATTTCATATCTCTAGCTTGAGTGGATTTTGAGAAAATGTTCCTTATATTCGAAAAATTCTAATTTACAGGAAATAACTATCAAAGTTTCTCAAGACATTCCTGCACTATAGGATGGATTATCAGAATCTTCTTCTTCATCCTCCAAAAGCTTCCTCTTCTGTCTTCTTTTCTGGCCTGTTGTTCCATCATACTTTATATGCCTTTCTCTTCTTTCTGCTCCTCTTATCCTTCCTCTGTCAATATTTCTTAGTGCTCGTACAGTGTTCACCCCAGCTGTAAATCCTAATGCCTTCAGAACTTCACACTTCACACTGTTCCCTTGGTTGTAGGTTGCTATTGCTTCATAAATGCATTTATGCTTACAAACATCCTTTTAGGAATCACTTTCCAAATCAAATTGTTTACGCTCTCATTAGGATTCTGCGTCTTTCCGTGTATACATTTGTGTAACAATTCTGGCTGTGCTAAGTCATGAATAATTGGTTTTATTGCATTTATCACAGCTGCTAGCAAACCATGTTTATGATCATAGTCCTTTTTTGCATTATATTTGCACCAGGAATCTTTTGGGCACAGGCTGTGTTGAGGGTATTCATTGGAAGAGGCAATATGAAGGAACAATCCCCACACTGTTTTCCGCATGTCACTAACATTACTAGTATTTCGCCTTATAGCATACTCATAGCATCTCTGTAGACGTTCAATGACCTCATCAGTAAGCCTGCCCCTCCCTCCTATTGTCTTTCAATCACAGAGCTTACTTGAACCCAAAGTTTGTTTGAGCCTTCGAAGCCGTGCATCCATACGCTTTTGCACATGCGCTCCATTTGTAGCCATCCTTTGCACACTCGCTGTATGCGTAACACAAGGCGCTGTATGCGTAACAGGCCGAGAAAATCCCAAGCAGTTCGCCAGGAAGTCACGAGAGGGTGTTAGATGCTCGCTTTTGTTAATCTGGTAATTATAGCATGGATAATCAGATCGCTTGAAATGAGGTCACTTTGATCTTTGGGGGAGGCCGATGATCTTGGGATCTACATAAACTGAAAAATGTACAGTCTTGGCAGCAATTTGATTTATTTAAAAAGGTTGATGGTTTCACATTTACAGCCATTATGATCTACATAAACAAAATAATAATTCTGATATTTCAAACTTTCTGTAAAATGAATATAAAACTGTTATATAAAGTGGGGCGATAAGGAAGCTAATAACCTTACTAGTTGTTCCCGGCCACGCGTTACTGTGGATCAGACTGCTAAAATGGAAAAGAAAGAAAAGAGAAAGCACACGTTTCTAGTATAAACGGGATATATGTCCTCATTTCCTTCTTGCCCCTCTCTCTGTCTTTCTCCTCCTCCCTCTCTCTTTGTCCAACACGTCTTCCTTCCCCATCTATGTGCTGTTCATCTCCTCTTTTCGTTTCCTGTGTCTGTTGTCCCCCATCTCTCTGTCCATCTTCTGCAGCCCTCCCCCTAACCCCACCCCCTCCCCCAGCATTTCCTTTCACTGATGGAGAGCCTTGTTTATTGGTATAATAACGTAGATCTTGTACTTGTTCTAATTATAAGCTGATAAGCCATAAGTATTGCTTTTCTGTTTGCTAACAACATTTCACTACTGTACATATAGTCTATAAGTGTCCATATGTTTCGGTCTAAGGCGCTGCAGTCATGGACTGTGGGGCTGGTCCCGGAGGAGGTTGGAGTCCTCCCTCGGGCATGGGTTGAAACGTCCCCTTAGAAAAATTATAAATAACTGTGCTTTAACTGACACACAATATTTTAGCGCAATGCAATCTGACTTTTTATGATCCCTACAAAAGAATGGCCTTGACTCACAATAACCTATACCTTTCATAAATCACTTACCTCACAAAAATCTTCATTACTCAAGCTACTGCAATTCAGCTAGCGCCACTACTGCCAGCTAAGTAAGAGATTCCAACTACTGAAGGCACTAACTACTGATAGGCATAGTTAGCAAATGAAAGATATGATAGAGAACAAACAATGTATTTACCTTAATAGTGTTCAAAAGTATCCAATATTACAAATTTACTCTTTCTGATGGACACACGTCCAGATTGTCCGCTCTCAAAATTCCGCCATCTCTCTCCCCACATCCACCACTGCTGGCGGCTCACCTCCAACGGCGCAAGGCTAAGCGCTGTTAACAGCCAACTGCCCAACACTACAATAGCCAGCAACAATGCAAACCAGCCACAGACTGCATACAGCACAGCCAGTGATTTCCATACAGAGCGCTACGTGGCGTTACCAATAAAAAAAACCTATACAGCCCAATTACAGGGTGTGTGTGTGTGTGTTTGTCCTTAGGATAATTTAGGTTAAGCAGTGTGTAAGCTTAGGGATTGATGACCTTAGCAGTTAAGTCCCATATTATTTCACACACATTATAATTTTTTTGTCCTTACATTTATTATAGTACTGTGCAAAAATTTGAAATAAGTGGTCTAGTAATTTGAGATTTTTGGTAACAGTGTTTCCCCTTTATATATTACATACACATTTATATTGAAAATATTTGAATATATTAAAATAGACAGCCTAAGTCCGTCGGAATGTTCAGCAGAGTATTGTGTAAAAATCCAAAGTAAATTGATCAATTACATTTCGAGATTTTCGGTAATAACGTTTGATCTTAACATGTTACAAATTTCTGTATATATTACATATATTAAAAAATTAGGTACATAAAAGCGTGCGTATTCGAATGCAACGTTATGTCAAGCTTTCGAAAGAAACAGTGAAGAACTATCGGAGAGTAAAGATTCTGAACAAATGATCGTTTTATATAGATTTCCCCTATAATTATTACTTATATTTTATATGGGGCGCTCCAGTAGGTATACAAAAACCTGCGTGTATTAGAACGCACGGTGTGTCAAAACTTGAAAGCAATGGCTGAAGAATTTGAGGAGATTTTTATCAAAACGAAAATTTCCAAATAATTTACATCGATGTAAATGTCCGTTTGTTCAGATTTGTAAATCTCAGAAACTTCAATTGCTTTGAAATTTTGATACAATATTTCATTCAAATACGAGCATGTTTTATACACCCACTGGAGAGCTATATATATACACTGAAGCGCCAAAGAAACTGGTATATGCAAGCGTATTCAAATACGGAAAAATGTAAACAGACAGAATACGGTGCTGGGGTCGGCAACGCCTATATACGACAAGAAGTGTCTATCGCAGTTGTTAGAGAAGGTTACTGCTGCTCCAATGGCAGGTTATCAAGATTTAAGTAAGTTTGAACGTGGTGTTATAGTCAACGCGCAGGCTATGAGATATAGCATCTCCGAGGTAGCGATGAAGTGGAGATTTTCCCATACGACCCTTTCATGAGCGTACCGTGAATATCAGGAATCCGGTAAAACATCAAATCTCCGATGGACCTGCGGCCGGAAAAAGATCATGCAAGAACGAGACCAACAACGACTGAAGAGAATCGCTCAACTTGACAGAAGTGCAACCCTTCCGCAAATTGCTGCACAATTCAATACTGAGCCTTTAACAACCTCGCCTCTGCTCGTCAACACCGATTTAGTACCAGTAATGAATAAAAACTTGTTTCCTGGTAGGACGAGCCTCGTTTCAAATTGTATTGAGTGGCTGGACGTGTACGGGTATGGTGACAACCTCATGAATCCATGGACCCTGCATGTTAGCAAGGGACTGCTCAAGCTGGTGGAGGTTCTGTAATAGTGTGGGGCTTCTACAGTTGGAGTTGTATGTGACCCCTGATATGTCTACAAAGGACTCTGATAGCTGACACGTACGTAAGCATCCTGTCTGATAACCTGCATCTATTCATGTCCATTGTGCATTCCGACGCACTTAAGTAATTCCAACAGAACAATGCAACAGCCCTCACATCCAGAAATGCCACAGAGGGACTCCAGGCACACTCTCCTGAGTTTAAACACTACCGCTGGCCACCAGACTCCCTAGACACGAACATTATTGAGCACGTCTGGGATGTCTCGCAACGTGCTGTTCAGAAGAGATCTCCACCCCCTTCTTATTGTTGTTGTGGTCTTCAGTCCTGAGACTGGTTTGATGCAGCTCTCCATGCTACTCTATCTTGTGCAAGCTTCTTCATCTCCCAGTACCTACTGTAGCCTACATCCTTCTGAATCTGCTTAGTGTACTCATCTCTTGGTCTCACTCTACGATTTTTACCCTCCACACTGCCCTATAGTACTAAATTGGTGATCCCTTGCTGCCTCAGAACATGCCCTACCAACCGATCCCTTCTTCTTGTCAAGTTGTGCCACAAACTTCTCTCCAATTCTATTCAATACTTCCTCATTAGTTATGTGATCTATCCATCTAATCTTCACCATTCTTCTGTAGCACCACATTTCGAAAGCTTCTATTCTCTTTTTGTCCAAACGATTTATCGTCCATGTTTCACTTCCATACATGGCTACACTCTATACAAATACTTTCAGAAATGACTTCCTGACACTTAAATCTATACTTGATGTTAACAAAATTCTCTTATTCACAAACGCTTTCCTTGCCATTGCCAGTCTACATTTTATATCCTCTCTACTTCGACCATCATCAGTTATTTTGCTCCTCAAATAGCAGAACTCCTTTACTACTTTAAGTGCCTCATTTCCTAATCTAATTCCCTCAGCATCACCCGACTTTATTCGACTACATTCCATTATTCTCGTTTTGCTTTTGTTGATGTTCATCTTATATCCTCCTTTTAAGACACTATCCATTCCGTTCAACTGCTCTTCCAAGTCCTTTGCTGTCTCTGACAGAATTACGATGTCATCGGCGAACCTCAAAGTTTTTATTTCTTCTCCATGGATTTTAATACCTACTCCGAATTTTTCTTTTGTTTCCTTCACTGCTTGCTCTATATACAGATCGGGGAGAGACTACAACCACTGCTTCCCTTTCATGTCCCTCGACTCTTATAACTGCCATCTGGTTTCTAAACAAATTGTAAATAGCCTTTCGCTCCCTGTATTTTACCCCTGCTACCTTCAGAATTTGAAAGACTGTATTCCAATCAACATTGTCAAAAGCTTTCTCTAAGTCTACAAATGCTAGAAACGTAGGTTCGCCCTTCCTTAATCTAGCTTCTAAGATAAGTCGTAGGGACAGTATTGCCTCACGTGTTCCAACATTTCTACGGAATCTAAACTGATCTTCCCCGAGGTCGCCTTCTACTAGTTTCTCCATTCGTCTACAAACAATTCGCGTTAGTATTTTGCAGCTGTGACTTATTAAACTGATAGTTCGGTCATTTTCACATCTGTCAGCACCTGCTTTCTTTGCGATTGGAATTATTATATTCTTCCTTGAAGTCTAGGGTATTTCGCCTGTCTCATACATCTTGCTCACCAGATGGTAGAGTTGTGTCAGGACTGGCTCTCCCAAGGCCGTCAGTAGTTCCAATGGAATGTTTTCTACTCTGGGGGCCTTGTTTCGACTTAGGTCTTTCAGTGCTCTGTCAAACTCTTCACGCAATATCGTATCTCCCATTTCATCTTCATCTACATCCTCTTCCATTTCCATAATATTGTCCTCAAGTACATCGCCCTTGTATAGACCCTCTATATACTCCTTCCACCTTTCTGCTTTCCCTTCTTTGCTTAGAACTGGGTTTCCCTCTTAGCTCTTGATGTTCACACAAGTGGTTCTCTTATCTCCAAAGGTTTCTTTAATTTCCCTGTAGGCAGTATCTATCTTACCCCTAGTGAGATAAGCCTCTACATCCTTACATTTGTCCTCTAGCCATCCCTGCTTAGCCATTTTGCACTTCTGTCGATCTCATTTTTGAGACGTCTGTATTCCTTATTGCCTGCTTCATTTACTGCTTTTTTATATTTTCTCCTTTCATCAATTAAATTAAATATTTCTTCTGTTACCCAAGGATTTCTACTAGCCTTCATCTTTTTACCTACTTGATCCTCTACTGCCTTGACTACTTCATCCCTCAAAGCTAACCATTCTTCTTCTACCGTATTTCTTTCCCCCATTCCTGTCAATTGCTCCCTTATGCTCTCCCTGAAACTCTGTACAACCTTTGGTTCTTTTAGTTTATCCAGGTCCCATCTCTTTAAATTCCCACCTTTTTGCAGTTTCTTTAGTTTTACAGGTCATAACCAATAGATTGTGGTCAGAGTCCACATCTGGCCCTGGAAATGTCTTACAATTAAAAACCTGGTTCCTAAATCTCTGTCTTACCATTATATAATCTATCTGCAACCTGTCAGTATCTCCAGGCTTCTTTCATGTATACAGCCTTCTTTTATGGTTCTTGAACCAAGTTTTAGCTATGATTAAGTTGTGCTCTGTGCAAAATTCAACCAGGCGGCTTCCTCTTTCATTTCTTTGCCCCAGTCCATATTCACCTACTTCGTTTCCTTCTCTCCCTTTTCCTACTACCTAATTCCAGTCACCCATGACTATTAAATTTTCGTCACCCTTCACTATCTGAATAATTTCTTTTATTTCATCATACATTTCTTCAATGTCTTCATCATCTGCGGAGCTAGTTGGCATATAAACTTGTACTACTGTATTAGGTGTGGGCTTCGTATCTACACTCCTGGAAATTGAAATAAGAACACCGTGAATTCATTGTCCCAGGAAGGGGAAACTTTATTGACACATTCCTGGGGTCAGATACATCACATGATCACACTGACAGAACCACAGACACATAGACACAGGAAACAGAGCATGCACTATGTCGGCACTAGTACAGTGTATATCCACCTTTCGCAGCAATGCAGGCTGCTATTCTCCCATGGAGACGATCGTAGAGTTGCTGGATGTAGTCCTGTGGAACGGCTTACCATGCCATTTCCACCTGGCGCCTCAGTTGGACCAGAGTTCGTGCTGGACGTGCAGACCGCGTGAGACGACGCTTCATCCAGTCCCAAACATGCTCAATGAGGGACAGATCCGGAGATCTTGCTGGCCAGGGTAGTTGACTTACACCTTCTAGAGCACGTTGGGTGGCACGGGATACATGCGGACGTGCATTGTCCTGTTGGAACAGCAAGTTCCCTTGCCGGTCTAGGAATGGTAGAACGATGGGTTCGATGACGGTTTGGATGTACCATGCACTATTCAGTGTCCCCTCGACGATCACCAGAGGTGTACGGCCAGTGTAGGAGATCGCTCCCCACACCATGATGCCGGGTGTTGGCCCTGTGAGCCTCGGTCGTATGCAGTCCTCATTGTGGCGCTCACCTGCACGGCGCCAAACACGCATACGACCATCATTGGCACCAAGGCAGAAGCGACTCTCATCGCTGAAGACGACACGTCTCCATTCGTCCCTCCATTCACGCCTGTCGCGACACCACTGGAGGCGGGCTGCACGATGTTGGGGCGTGAGCGGAAGACGGCCTAACGGTGTGCGGGACCGTAGCCCAGCTTCATGGAGACGGTTGCGAATGGTCCTCGCCGACACCCCAGGAGCAACAGTGTCCCTAATTTGCTGGGAAGTGGCGGTGCGGTCCCCTACGGCACTGCGTAGGATCCTACGGTCTTGGCGTGCATCCGTGCGTCGCTGCGGTCCGGTCCCAGGTCGAAGGGCACGTGCACCTTCCGCCGACCACTGGCGACAACATCGATGTACTGTGGAGACCTCACGCCACACGTGTTGAGCAATTCGGCGGTACGTCCACCCGGCCTCCCGCATGCCCACTATACGCCCTCGCTCAAAGTCCGTCAGCTGCACATACGGTTCACGTCCACGCTATCGCGGCATGCTACCAGTGTTAAAGATTGCGATGGAGCTCCGTATGCCAAGGCAAACTGGCTGACACTGACGGCGGCGGTGCACAAATGCTGCGCAGCTAGCGCCATTCGACGGCCAACACCGCGGTTCCTGGTGTGTCCGCTGTGCCGTGCGTGTGATCATTGCTTGTACAGCCCTCTCGCAGTGTCCGGAGCAAGTATGGTGGGTCTGACACACCGGTGTCAATGTGTTCTTTATTCCATTTCCCGGAGTGTATATTGGCCACAATAATGCGTTCACTATGCTGTTTGTAGTAGCTTACCCGCATTCCTATTTTCCTATTCATTATTAAACCTCTTCCTGCGTTACCCCTATTTGATTTTGTGTTTATAACCCTGTTGTCATCTGGCCAAAAGTCTTGTTCCTCCTGCCACCGAACTTCACTAATTCCCACTATATCTAACTTTAACCTACCCATTTCCCTTTTTAAATTTTCTAACCTACCTGCCCGATTAAGGGATCTGACATTCCACGCTCCGATCCGTAGAACGCCAGTTTTCTTTCTCCTGATAACGACATCCTCTTGAGTAGTCCCCGCCCGGAGATCCGAATGGGGGACTATTTTACCTCCGGAATATTTTACCCAAGAAGACGCCATCATCATTTAATCATACAGTAAAGCTGCATGCCCTCGGGAAGATTACGGCCGTAGTTTCCCCTTGCTTTCAGCCGTTCGCAGTACCAGCACAACAAGGCCGTTTTGGTTATTATTACAAGGCCAGATCAGTCAATCATCCAGACTGTTGCCTCTGCAACTACTGAGAAGACCCCTTGTACTCTTCCAGATTTATGGACAGCCCTGCAGGATTCATGGTGTCAGTTCCCTCCAGCACTACTTAGACATTAGTCGACTCCATGCCACATCGTGTTCGGCACTTCGTGTACTAGTGTGGACCATACACGATATTAGAACAGCTGTACCAGTTCCTTTGGCTCTTCAGTGTATGTATAGTTTTTAAATGGATAAATTGTTAAAAAAGACTTTGAGCTTTTGACTCGACGTTGCATTCGAATATGCGTGTATTTTTATATGCCTACAGGAGTGCCGTATGGTATATAAATGTACTATTATATATAAATTACATTTCGATACGTTATAGCCCTCCAGTGGTACGTAACAACACGCGCATATAAAGTTGTGTCAGAATTTCAGTTGACTTAGTGTACAACTTCCGGATATTCAATGTCTTGCATAAACAAACATGAGGTCTGCTAATGATGGATCCCCTTTTTATCGTTAATGCGTGGGTGTACTGTAACAAATACATCTGAAAAAGCCACATAGATAATTGCCGCTTGCGGTAGGGTTTGCGTGCTCGCTTGCTATTTGAGCTAGGAACATGGAGTAACAAGTTTTTGTTTTAGCCCGTCCCAGCAGCATTTTGTATAACCACTCGAACATTTCTCTTACTGTAACTATGTTATAGGATATTATGGGAAGACTGAACAACTATCCGAAGCTGCGCTCAGATTAATTGTGTGAATGAATTAATTACTTTTGCAAGACATTTCAACTGGGCTGAAATTAAGCCTCAACAAAGGGCGCCGATTGTATGCGCAGAGGTTGGACTTTAGGTGGAAAAACATGCTAAAAACACTTTTTTCTGTGAAGCTTTTCAAGTGTGCCACTTCTACACATGTAACATGTAGAATCGGTTAAAACTTTTCATGAGGGAAGATAAATGGATACAGTCAAACCGATTTTGATTTATCCAGTAATCTTAATCCGTGGTCGTATTACGACGGTTTAAGGTCGAGATAAATGTAGCTCGTAAAATGCGTTCTTACGTGAATTGCATTTGTGAGATCGGTTTAAAGCGAATCACGTAAATAGAAAATGCATTGACTTTTCCTATTTTCCCGACGGATCTGTTGCAAATACGCTTCTCGGGTTTGCCGCCGAATCGAATTGTGTTACTCGCACAGTATTTCATCGATGCAACTGCTCGACATCTTCAGGCGGTGGTAGCTGCTGCTGTCACTGCTGATGATAACCTAGCGGCGGCGTCGGAATTTATCGTGCCGGGAGCATGCAACACGCGTGCGCGGAAAGACGCCCGTCGCGCCCCTGCTGGGAGCCGCAGAAAGGCCATCCGAGAGCGCGCTTCCGGCAGTGACAGTGCTGCCGGAAGCTCCTGCTGTTAAAGGCTGAACTCAATCTCAGTGGCGCTTTGCGTCACGCGTTGAATCGAAAGTTCTTGTTTTCCCTGTTTTCATTTAGCCGGCCAGTGCTGGATTCCAGGCGGCACTTGGTTGAAAACCTGCATCCCTGTGGCCAAGCGGTTCTAGCCGTTACAGTCTGGAACCGCGCGACCGCTACGGTCGCAGGTTCGAATCCTGCCTCGGACATGGATGTGTGTGATGTCCTTAGGTTAGTTAGGTTTAAGTAGTTCTAAGTTCTGGGGACTGATGACCTCAGAAGTTAAACCCCATAGCGCTCAAAGCCATTTGAACCATTTGAACCTCTTGATAAGATAGTCCACCGTGCGGATGTATATGGCCTTCTTAACAACACGGTCTTAGGAAGATGACGCTGGGGATAAAATTTCCGTCTGTTCGTAAAGGATACAATGTCCGGCGTCTAGGCAATGCTCCGCTACGGCTGATTTATCGGGTTGTCCCAGCCGTGTATGACGATGGTGTTTGATGCAACGTTCTTGCATGGTTCGGCGTGTTTGCCCAATATAAGATTTTTCACACAGGCAGGAGATGTTATACACGTCACGTATCCTAAGACCAAGGTCGTCTTTGACCGATCACATTAAATTTCTCAGTTTTGCTGGTGGCCACAAAACATACTTGATGTCGTGCTTTTTGAGGATTATTTCTGTTCTCTAATTCTCTAAGACATGCCGCCAAAATAGGGCAAGAACGCTGTTGCAGTGGGTGCCTCCGCATCTTCATTCACATCCTTGCTTCGAGTTCGCATAGAACGCAATGCCTGGCGTAAAAGACATTCCGTTGGGACACCCTTCTCGGGTGTTGTAGCTAACCAAGTAGACTGTCGGCATCTGAGACCACATATGCTCCGTGCACCAAAGAGCGTAGTACTACCCCGTTGCGCAGGGTGATGACAACTTGTGGCCTGCGAATATAACTCCATATCAGTTGATCTGCGATAGATGCTATGCCCCAGTGTACCATCAGCTTTCCTTCTGACGTCCAGGAGTGGCAAAATGACATCCTTTTCCACTTCCATTGTGAACTGTATACTGGCATGGAGCGACTTCTGATACCGGAGAAATACAGGTAATGTCTCTATTCCATGGGGCCACACCACAAAAGTGTCGCCTACATGCCAGCAGAAGCAGGAAGGTTTGAGACTTACTGACTGCAGTGCTTTTTCCTTAAAGTCTTCCATAAAATCATCGATGAAATATTGTGCGAGTTGTGGGCGTTCAAAGAGGGTGGCTTTGCTGGTAGTTGTGAGCTCCACCATGGGAGACAGAGGACTTCCCAGGGCGACACCGTCCACTGGTTCACAATACTGGTCGTGGAAGAAGTAATAAGTTGAGGTAAGCACATATTTAAATAATACCACAATGACTTTCTCAAACTGGATGCTGACAAGCTCTAAAGAGCCCTGCAGAGGTACTTTCCTAAGCAAAGATATAACGTCAAAAATAACCAAAATATTCGACGTTCATAGGTTAAGTGTCTTCAGGCGTCCTATGAAGTCCTCTGAATTCCGGATATGGTGATCACACTTGCCTATGAGAGATCCCAACAGTATAGTAGGATGTTAGCTCAGAAAATGGGAAGGAGCTCCAATGTTGCTCAATACTTGGCGGAGAGGAGTCCCATCCTTACCTATCTTGGGTAGACGGCACAGTATTGTGGGAATTGCAGCCTGTTGGGGTAGGCTTTTGGTCACTTCAGAAGGAATATAATTCTCCTTGAGAAGATCTAATGTTAGTCTCTGGATTTTGCAAGTCGGATCCTCTCTTAGCTTGAGACAGGCGGATGGCGTATCTGCTGCTCCCAGCAGGGGCACCAGAAGCGCCGATTTCCTCGAATTACGAGCGTCTTCCCAGGCACGACCATTGCCTGTTTCCGGCATGATAAATTTCGACGCCAAGGCGCAATTATCATCAGCCGCGTCTTGCAGCAGCCCTACATCACCTGCTGATGTCGAGCAATTACATCGATGAAATATTGTACGAGTTCTGAGCTTTTACAGATGATGGGTTAGGTGGTAGTTGGGAGCTCCAACGTTAGGCGCGTAAAGGGGGCGCTTAGGAACATGGCTACCAAGGAGGGGAAGAAAGCCAGTGTGCACTCCGTGTGCATGATTAATAAAATTCTTTTCCGGGCTATAATGCCGTGGTCTGATGGATTTCGCATTGTAACCCAACGTTTCGTCCCCATCTGCGGAGGACATCTTCAAAGGGGTTCGTGGCTTCTGTTAACTTCCGAAACACACACTGTCTCACTACTGACTGCAGCAAATTTTTGTTTTCGCGTGTTCCCCAGCATTGGCGTGACGTCACGTGTTTTGAATATGCGAGCGCAATTGGCCGTTGTCGGTTGCCGCCGTCCGCTGTTGCTATCATCCCATGGCGGAAGACTGGTACACATCTTCTTCAGCACCGGCATCCAGATGTCATTCAATTTCACGCCCTCCTCCTTCCTATTAAAATTCCTGGGGTGTTTCATAATCTCTATAGCCTCTCTGTAAAGCCTTTCATGATATCCGCTTGTGGCTGCCAGTACTTGTGTTCTATCAAAATAAATGTGGTGGTCTCCTGACTGCAAAGCGTGTTCCGCAACAGCTGATCTATCAATCTCTCCCCTTCTACAATTGCCCTTGTGCTCTTCTAGTCGTTTTTTGACCGTTCTTTTTGTGGTACCCACATATACCTCCCCACAACTACACGGGATCCTGTAAATTCCTGCTTTTTCCAGCGGTTTACGAGCATCCTTAGCCAATCTCAGGTGTTCTTGTATCTTCCGGGTAGGTTTGTAAATCACCGCGATATTCCGGTTTTTCAATATTTTCCCTATGCGGTCAGTGACGTCCTTAATAAAAGGCAGGAAAACTTTCGATTTTGCAAGCGCTTGTGCATTGCTATGATTTTCACGCGGCGGTCTTAACGCTCTTTTTATCTCAGCAGCCGAGTAACCATTCCTGAGTAATGCATCAGTGAGGTGTTCCAGTTCCGTATCCAGTAGCCCAGGTTCACTGATGTTCCTCGCTCTATCCGCCAACGTTTTTATTATGCCTCGCTTTTGTTGTGGGTGGTGGTTCGAATCCCGGTGTAGATAACGATCCGTGTGCGTGGGTTTCCGGTAAACTGTATGGCCTAAGCTACCATCCTGTTTCTTGTAAACTAGCACATCCAGAAAATTTAGTCTCCCTTCTGCCTCCTCCTCCATGGTAAACTGAATCTTCGGATTAATACCGTTTAGATGTTTGTGAAAACGGCCTAGTTCCTCTCTGCCATGCCTCCACAACACAAACGTATCATCTACGTAGCGGAACCAGATATTCGGTTTTTTGTTGGCAGTTTCTAGAGCCTGCGCCTCGAATTTTTCCATGAAAAAGTTAGCTATAACCGGGCTTAAGGGGCTCCCCATTGCCACGCCATCAGTCTGTTCGTAGAACTCATCGTTCCATTTGAAATATGTGGTCGTAAGGCAATATTTAAATAGTTCTGCAATGTCGGGAGGAAAAATTCTATTCAGCTGTTGCAACACCTCATTGAGAGGAACCATAGTAAATAGCGATGCCACATCGAAACTGACTAACATGTCCTCCGGCTGGACCACTATGCCGCTTAATTTACTGATGAAATGTGCAGAATTCTTGATATAGGAGTCCGATCGTCCCACATGCGAACAGAACGTTCAGATAAGTCTGTTCAATTCAGTTGCGCTGCCACCAAGACTCTATGGCTTGCCGAAGGTTCATAAACAACTTGTTCCTCTGAGACCTATAGTGAGTGCCATTGGTTCGCCCACCTATTCTATTGCCAAGTTTTTGACAACGCTATTACGGCCGCATGTGGGACGATCGGACTCCTATATCAAGAATTCTGCACATTTCATCAGTAAATAGTGGTCCAGCCGGAGGACATGTTAGTCAGTTTCGATGTGGCATCGCTATTTACTATGGTTCCTCTCAATGAAGTGTTGCAACAGCTGAATAGAATGTTTCCTCCCGACATTGCAGAACTATTTAAATATTGCCTTACGACCACATATTTCAAATGGAACGATGAGTTCTACGAACAGACTGATGACGTGGCAATGGGGAGTCCCTTAAGCCCGGTTATAGCTAATTTTGTCATGGAAAAATTCGAGGCGCAGGCTCTAGAAACTGCCAACAAAAAACCGAATATCTGGTTCCGCTACGTAGATGATACGTTTGTGTTGTGGAGGCATGGCAGAGAGGAACTAGGCCGTTTTCACAAACATCTAAACGGTATTAATCCGAAGATTCAGTTTACCATGGAGGAGGAGGCAGAAGGGAGACTAAATTTTCTGGATGTGCTAGTTTACAAGAAACAGGATGGTAGCTTAGGCCATACAGTTTACCGGAAACCCACGCACACGGATCGTTATCTACACCGGGATTCGAACCACCACCCACAACAAAAGCGAGGCATAATAAAAACGTTGGCGGATAGAGCGAGGAACATCAGTGAACCTGGGCTACTGGATACGGAACTGGAACACCTCACTGATGCATTACTCAGGAATGGTTACTCGGCTGCTGAGATAAAAAGAGCGTTAAGACCGCCGCGTGAAAATCATAGCAATGCACAAGCGCTTGCAAAATCGAAAGTTTTCCTGCCTTTTATTAAGGACGTCACTGACCGCATAGGGAAAATATTGAAAAAAACGGAATATCGCGGTGATTTACAAACCTACCCGGAAGATACAAGAACACCTGAGATTGGTTAAGGATGCTCGTAAACCGCTGGAAAAAGCAGGAATTTACAGGATCCCGTGTAGTTGTGGGGAGGTATATGTGGGTACCACAAAAAGAACGGTCAAAAAACGACTAGAAGAGCACAAGGGCAATTGTAGAAGGGGAGAGATTGATAGATCAGCTGTTGCGGAACACGCTTTGCAGTCAGGAGACCACCACATTTATTTTGATAGAACACAAGTACTGGCAGCCACAAGCGGATATCATGAAAGGCTTTACAGAGAGGCTATAGAGATTATGAAACACCCCAGGAATTTTAATAGGAAGGAGGAGGGCGTGAAATTGAATGACATCTGGATGCCGGTGCTGAAGAAGATGTGTACCAGTCTTCCGCCATGGGATGATAGCAACAGCGGACGGCGGCAACCGACAACGGCCAATTGCGCTCGCGTATTCAAAACATGTGACGTCACGCCTATGCGCGGGAGCACGCGAAAACAAAAATTTGCTGCAGTCAGTAGTGAGACAGTGTGTGTTTCGGATGTTAACAGAAGCCACGAACCCCCTTGAAGATGTCCTCCGCAGATGGGGACGAAACGTTGGGTTACAATGCGAAATCCATCAGACCACGGCATAATAGCCCGGAAAAGAATTTCATTAATCATGACAGTTCCGGCCGTGAAAGTTTACATTTTACAACTCCGTGTGCATACCGGGGTGAGTCATTCCGGATGTGGAAAGGCTGCTTCCGGGTGCCGTAAAGAGTACATGGTGCAGCCAACTGCAGATGGTGGCTTATGTCGGTACCAATGACGTATATCGCTTTGGATCGGAGGAGATTCTCTCCGTTTTTGGACGGCTAGCGGAAATGGTAAAGACTGCCAGTCTTGCTTGAGAGAGTAAGCCGGAGCTCAACATTTGCAGCATCGTCCATAGAACTGATTGTGGTCCTTTGGTGCAGAGCCGAGTGAAGGGTCTGAATCAGAGGCTCAGGCGGTTCTCTGACCGTGTAGGCTGTAGATTCCTTGACTTGCGCCATCTGGTGGTGGATTTCCTGGTTCCGCTTAATAGGTCAGGAGTCCACTGCACACAGGAAGCGGCTACACGGGTAGCGGGGGCTGTGTGGAAGGGACTGGGCGGTTTTCTAGGTTATAGGGCCTCAGGGAACCACAGAAAGGACGTACGTCCAAAAGGGGGCAGTAAAACACAGCAAGTTAGTTGTAGAAACCATCGGTATTGTAGTTGTAAATTGTCGTAGCTGTGTTGGCAAAGAACCAGAGCTCCAAGCCCTAATAGAAAGAACTGAAGCTGAAATAGTTATAGGTACAGAAAGTTGCCGGAAATAAGTTCAGCCGAATTTTTTTCAAACGATCTAGCAGTGTTCAGAAAGGATAGATTAATTACAATTGGTGGTGGAGTATTTGTTGCTGTCAGAAGTAGTTTACTTGTAGTGAAATTGAAGTAGATAGTTCCTGCGAAATAGCATGGGTATAGGTTATACTTGACATCGGACTAAACTATTAATTGGGTCGTTTTACCGAACCTTCGAATCAGAAGGTATAGTTGCTGAATAGTTTAAAGAAAACTTGAGTCTCATTTTAATTAGGTACCCCACTCATACAATTATAGTCGGTGGGGACTTTAATCTACCCTCGATATGGTGGAAAAACTATACGGTTAAAGCCTGCGGCAGGTATAAAACGTCATCCGAAATTGTTCTGCCGGCCAGGGTAGCCGAGCGGTTCTAGGCGCTACAGTCTGGAACCTCGCGACCCCTTCGGTCGCAGGTTCGAATCCTGCCTCGGTCATGGGTGTGTGTGATGTCTTTAGGTTAGTTAGGTTTAAGTAGTTCTAAGTTCTATGGGACTGATGACCTCAGAAGTTAAGTCCCATAGTGCTCAGAGCCATTTGAGCCCGAAATTGTACTCAATGCTTTTTCAGAAAATTATTTTGAATAGTTAGCTCATGAGCCCACTCGAAGCGTAAATGGTTGCGAAAGCATACTTAACCTCTAACAGATAAGCCTGGACAAATAGTAAGTATCGTGATGAATACAGGGATTAGCGACCACAAGGTGGTAGCTGCTAGGCTGAATACTGTGACTCCTGCAACCATAAAAAAGAAACGCAAAGTATATCTATTTAAAAAAGCTGATAAAAATGCTCTTAACGTCTTTTTAAGAGACAGTCTGCATTCCTTACGATCTGATCATGTAAGCGTAGAAAAGTTGTGGAATGATTTCAAAGAGATAGTATCGTAAGCAGTTGAAAGATATATACCACATAAATTAATAAGTGATGGTACTGATCCCCCATGGTACACAAAAACGGGTCAGATCTCTGTTGCAGAAGCAGCGGAAAAAGCATGCCAAATTTAAAAGAAAGCACAAACCCCAGTTTTGCAGAAGTTCGAAACATAGAGCGTATTTCAATGCGAGATGCTTTCAATACTTTCCACTGCGAAACTATGTCTCGAAATCTGGCAGAAAACCCAAAGAGATTCTGTTCATTCATAAATCACACCAATGGCAAGACGCAGTCAAGACATTCACTGCGCTATCACAACTGTGAAGTCATTTATGACAGTGTCACTAAAGCAGAGTTATTAAACACGATTTTCCGAAACTCCTTCACCAAAGAAGACGAAGTAAATATTCCTGAATTCCAATCAAAAGCAACTGCTAAGATGAGAAACATAGATATAGATATCCTCGGTGTAGCAAAGCAGCTTAAGTCACTTAATAAAAGCAAGGCTTCCAGTCCAGACTGTATAACAGTCAGGTTCCTCTCAGAGTATTCTGATACAATAGCTCCATATTTAGCAATTATATACAACCGCTTGCTCACAGAAAGATCCATACCTAAACACTTGAAAATTGCTCAAGTCACAACAATACCCAAAACGGGAAGGAGGAGTGATCCATTGAATTACGGGCCTATATCACTAGCGTCGATTTGCAGTAGGGGTTTGTAACATATACTGTATTCGAACATTGTGAAGTACCTCGAAGAAAGCCAGACACTGTGGCCGACCGGTTCTTGGAGCTTCAGTCCGAAACCGCTCTGCTGATACGGTCGCAGGTTCGAATCCTGCCTCGGGCTTTGATGTGTATGATGGTCCTTAGGTTAGTTAGGTTTAAGCAGTTATAAGTGTAGGGAACTGATGACCTCAGATGTTAAGTCCCATAGTGCTTGGAGCCATTTGAACCTCGAAGAAAACAATTTATTCACACGTAGTCAGCACGTACTCAGAAAATATAGTTCTTACGAAACACAACTAACTCTTTCTACTCATGCAGTAATGAGTGCTATCGACAGGGGATGTCAAATTGATTCCATATTTTTAGATTTCCAGAAGGCTTTCGACACTGTTCCTCACAAGCGCTTTCTAACCAAACTGCGTACCTATGGAATATCGCCTCAGTTGTGTGACTGGATTCGTGATTTCCTGTCAGGAAGGTCACAGTTCGTAGTAATAGACGGAAAGTCATCGAGTAGAACAGAAATAATATCCGGCTTTCCCCAAGGGAGTGGTATTGGTCCACTGTTGGTATTGATCTGTATTAACGACATAGGAGACAATCTCAGTAGCTGTCTTAGATTGTTTGCACATGATGCTGTCATTTACCGTCTTGTAAAGTCATCATATGACCAAAACGTATTAGATAAGATTTCTGTATGGTGCGAAAAGTGGCAATTGACCCTGAATGAAGAAAAGTATGAAGTTATTCACATGAGTACTAAAAGAAATCCACTAAATTTCGATTACGAGATAAGTCACACAAATTAGAAGGCTGTACACTTAACTAAATACTTACGGATTACACTTACAAATACCATAAATTGGAGCGATCACATAGATAATGTTGTGCGACTGGATTCGTGATTTCCTGTCAGAAAGGTCACAGTTCGACAGTTCGTAGTAATAGACGGAAAGTCATCCAGTAAAACAAAAGTAAAATCCGGCGTTCTCCAAGGAAGTGTTATAGGCCCTCTATTGTTCCTGATCTATATTAGAGACATAGGAGACAATCTGAGCAGCCGTCTTAGGTTGTTTGCAGATGATGCTGTCATTTACCGTCTTGTAAAGTCATCAGATAATCAAAACGACTTGCAAAATGATTTAGATAAGATATCTCTATGGTGCGAAGAGTGGCAGTTGACCCTGATAAAGAAAGTGTGAAGTTATACACATGATTACTAAAAGAAATCAGGTAAATTTCGATTACGCGGTAAGTCACAAAAATCAGAAGGCTCTAAATTCAACTGAATACTTAGGGATTAGAATTACAAATAACCTAAATTGGAACGATCACATAGATAATATTGTGGGTAGAGGAAACCAACGACTGCGATTCACTGGCAGAACACTTAGAAGGTGCAACAGGTCTACTAAAGTGACTGCTTACACCACGCTTGTCCGCCCTATTCTGGAGTGTTGCTGTGCGATATGGGATCTGCATCAGATAGGACTGATGGATGACATCGAAAAAGTACAAAGAGGGGCAGCTCGTTTTGTATTATCGTGAAGAAGGGAATGCCACAGGCATGATACGTGAATTGGAGTGGCAATCATTAAAACAAAGGCGTTTCTCGTTGCGCCGGAATCTTCTCATGAAATTTCAGTCACCAGTTTCTCCTCCGATTGCAAAAACATTGTATTGGCACCCACCTACATAGGGAGAAATGATCATCACGATAAAATAAGAGGAACCAGGGCGCGTACAGAAAAATTTAAGTGCTCGCTTTTCCCGCGCGTCGTTCGAGAGTGGAACGGTAGAGAGACACCTTGAAGGTGGTTCATTGAAACCTCTGCCAGGCACTTCATTGTGAATAGCAGAGTAATCACGTAGATGTAGATGTAGATGTAATTAACAATACGATTCAGAGGCAAACTCGAGAACCATATTTGCAGAAAATGCATTCTCTCGATAAAACTGAAAACTCTCTTTTAAAAATGTAGTTTCATTCGGGTTTTACGCGCAAAAGCACGTTTTTCGTGAATTTTTTATGCATGCCGTTTCTATGTTACAAACGTATGTGAATCGATTCAAAAGTCTGTAAGAAGTTAGATAAATACGCGTGATTAATGGACGTCCTGTGGTGTTATGAAAAATTTGTCCGCTTCTGCGATATAAGCAACATGGTTCGAAAGACAATAAGAAAAACCTGTACCGCATCAGTCGTCCCCCAAGTCACCAAAACTCTACATTATTGTCTAATGTCAAAATAATAAAGGATGGCAACCAAAATGAAAAATGCCCCTATCACAATAAGGCAAATATGTCCAGGGCAGAGTTAGGCATGTAAAAGAAGGGAACTAGGTTTTCGACATATCTGGCAAGTTCAAAGACAATTAAATTAAAACATCTTCACATATTCGAGGTGTTTTTTAACCAGTCAATCTTATTTCGCAAACGCAGTGAGTTTGCTTAGCTGCCAGCTATTGGCACACCTGTATTGTGCAATTTATTTGCTTGTCCCTCATCCTGTACTCAAAATCCAGAAAATTCTGCAACCATAGTAAACAATATACTGAGATGACAATAGTCATGGGATAGTGATATGTACTTATAAAGATGGCGGTAGTATCGAGCACATAAGGTATGAAAGAACAGTTCACTGGCGTATCTGTCATTTGTATTCAGGTGATACATGTGGAAAAGTGTCCGTCGTGATTATGGCCGCAGGACACGAATTATCAGACTTTTAATGCGGACTATGAATTAGCACTATACACACGGGGCATTCCATTGTGTAAATCATTAGAGAATTCGATATTCCGAGATCCACAGTGTCAAGAGTGTGAGCAGAATACCAAATTTCAGGCATTACCTGTCACCATCGATAATGCTACGCTTGACGGCCTTCACTTAACGACTGAGAGTAGGGGCGTTTGCATGAAATAACAGCAGAAATCAATGTGGAGCGTACGACGAGCGAGTCCTTTAGAACAGTGCGGCGAAATTTGGTGTTAATGGGCTATGGCAGCAGAAGAGCAACGCGAGTGCCTTTGCTTAAAGCTCAACATCGCCTGAAGCGCCTCTCTTGGGCTCGTCACCATATCGGCTGGACCCTGGACTACTGGAAAACCGTGACCTGGTCGGATGAGTCTGAGATTCAGTTAGTAAGAGCTGATGGGAGGGGTCGAGTGTGGCGCAGGCACCACCAATCCGTGGACACAAGTTGTCAACAAGACACTGCTCAAGCTAGTGGTAGCTCCATAATGGTGGGGGCTCTGTTTATATAGTATGGACTGGGTCCTGTGGTCGAGCTGAACCGATCATTGATGGAAATAGTTATGATCGAGAACTTGGAGACTATGCAGCCATTCATGGACTTCATTTTCATGGATGAGAATGCGCCATGTCACGTTGCCACAATTGTTCACGACTGGTTTGAAGAACATTCTGGATAATTCGAGCTAAATTGGCCATCGAGATATCCCGACATCATCAATCCCGTAGAACATTTATGTGACACAATAGAGAGGTCCGTTCATGCGCAAAATTCTGTACCGGCAACATTTTTTCAATTATGGATGGCTAAAGAGACAGCATCGCTCAACAATACTACAAGGGGCTTCCAGTGACTTGTTCAATCAATGTTACGCCGAGTTGCTGCACTACGCCGGGAAAAAGGAGGCCATACACGATATTAGAAGGTATCCCATGACTTTTTTCACCGCAGTGTATACGACGTCACTTGGCTAAAGAACATAGATGTGATAGATAAATAGGTTTTTCTGGAGAGATAAGATTCCTGACCCCCCCATGAACCATGGACCTTGCCGTTGGTGGGGAGGCTTGCGTGCCTCAGCGATACAGATGGCCGTACCGTAGGTGCAACCACAACGGAGGGGTATCTGTTGAGAGGCCAGACAAACGTGTGGTTCCTGAAGAGGGGCAGCAGCCTTTTCAGTAGTTGCAGGGGCAACAGCCTGGATGATTGACTGATCTGGCCTTGCAACATTGACCAAAACGGCCTTGCTGTGCTGGTACTGCGAACGGCTGAAAGCAAGGGGAAACTACAGCCGTAATTTTTCCCGAGGACATGCAGCTTTACTGTATGATTAAATGATGATGGCATCCTCTTGGGTAAAATATTCCGGAGGTAAAATAGTCCCCCATTCGGATCTCCGGGCGGGGACTACTCAGGAGGATGTCGTTATCAGGAGAAAGAAAACTGGTGTTCTACGGATCGGAGCGTGGAATGTCAGATCACTTATTCGGGCATCTAGGTAAGAAAATTTAAAAAGGGAAATGGATAGGTTAAAGTTAGATATAGTGGGAATTAGTGAAGTTCGGTGGCAGGAGGAACAAGACTTCTGGTCAGGTGACTACAGGGTTATAAACACAAAATCAAATAGGGGTAATGCAGGAGTAGGTTTAATAATGAATAGGAAAATAGGAATGCGGGTAAGCTACTACAAACAGCATAGTGAACGCATTATTGTGGCCAAGATAGATACGAAGCCCACACCTACTACAGTAGTACAAGTTTATATGCCAACTAGCTCTGCAGAGGATGAAGAAATTGAAGAAATGTACGATGAAATAAAAGAAATCATTCAGATAGTGAAGGGAGATGAAAATTTAATAGTAATGGGTGACTGGAATTCGAGTGTAGGAAAAGGGAGAGAAGGAAACATAGTAGGTGAATATGGATTGGGGCTAAGAAATGAAAGAGGAAGCCGCCTAGTAGAATTTTGCACAGAGCACAACTTAATCATAGGTAACACTTGGTTTAAGAATCATGAAAGAAGGTTGTATACGTGGAAGAACCCTGGAGATACTAAAAGGTATCAGATAGATTATATAATGGTAAGACAGAGATTTAGGAACCAGGTTTTAAGTTGTAAGACATTTCCAGGGGCAGATGTGGACTCTGACCACAATCTATTGGTTATGACCTGTAGAGTAAAACTGAAGAAACTGCAAAAATGTGGGAAATTAAGGAGATGGGACCTGGATAAACTGAAAGAACCAGAGGTTGTACAGAGTTTCAGAGAGAGCATAAGGGAACAATTGACAGGAATAGGGGAAAGAAATACAGTAGAAGAAGAATGGGTAGCTCTGAGGGATGTAGTAGTGAAGGCAGCAGAGGATAAAGTAGGTACAAAGACGAGGGCTGCTAGAAATCCTTGGGTAACAGAAGAAATATTGAATTTAATTGATGAAAGGAGAAAATATAAAAATGCAGTAAATGAAGCAGGCAAAAAGGAATACAAACGTCTCAAAAATGAGATCGACAGGAAGTGCAAAATGGCTAAACAGGGATGGCTAGAGGACAAATGTAAGGATGTAGAAGCTTATCTCACTAGGGGTAAGATAGATACTGCCTACAGGAAAATTAAAGAGACCTTTGGAGAGAAGAGAACCACGTGTATGAATATCAAGAGCTCAGATGGCAGCCCAGTTCTAAGCAAAGAAGGGAAGGCAGAAAGGTGGAAGGAGTATATAGAAGGTTTATACAAGGGCGATGTACTTGAGGACAATATTATGGAAATAGAAGAGGATGTAGATGAAGACGAAATGGGAGATACGATACTGCGTGAAGAGTTTGACAGAGCACTGAAAGACCTGAGTCGAAACAAGGCCCCCGGAGTAGACAACATTCCATTAGAACTACTTACGGCCTTGGGAGAGCCAGTCATGACAAAACTCTACCAGCTGGTGAGCAAGATGTATGAGACAGGCGAAATACCCTCAGACTTCAAGAAGAATATAATAATTCCAATCCCAAAGAAAGCAGGTGCTGACAGATGTGAAAATTACCGAACTATCAGTTTAATAAGCCACGGCTGCAAAATACTAACGCGAATTCTTTACAGACGAATGGAAAAACTGGTAGATGCAGAGCTCGGGGAGGATCAGTTTGGATTCCGTCGAAATGTTGGAACACGTGAGGCAATACTGACCTTACGACTTATCTTAGAAGAAAGATTAAGAAAAGGCAAACCTACGTTTCTAGCATTTGTAGACTTAGAGAAAGCTTTTGACAATGTTGACTGGAATACTCTTTTTCAAATTCTAAAGGTGGCAGGGGTAAAATACAGGGAGCGAAAGGCTATTTATAATTTGTACAGAAACCAGATGGCAGTAATAAGAGTCGAGGGGCATGAAAGGGAAGCAGTGGTTGGAAAAGGAGTGAGACAGGGTTGTAGCCTCTCCCCGATGTTATTCAATCTGTATATTGAGCAAGCAGTAAAGGAAACAAAAGAAAAATTTGGAGTAGGTATTAAAATTCATGGAGACGAAGTAAAAACTTTGAGGTTCGCCGATGACATTGTAATTCTGTCAGAGACGGCAAAGGACTTGGAAGAGCAGTTGAACGGAATGGACAGTGTCTTGAAAGGAGGATATAAGATGAACATTAACAAAAGCAAAACGAGGATAATGGAATGTAGTCAAATTAAATCGGGTGATGCTGAGGGAATTAGATTAGGAAATGAGACACTTAAAGTAGTAAAGGAGTTTTGCTATTTAGGAAGTAAAATAACTGATGATGGTCGAAGTAGAGAGGATATAAAATGTAGACTGGCAATGGCAAGGAAAGCGTTTCTGAAGAAGAGAAATTTGTTAACATCGAATATAGATTTATGTATCAGGAAGTCGTTTCTGAAAGTATTTGTTTGGAGTGTAGCCATGTATGGAAGTGAAACATGGACGATAACTAGTTTGGACAAGAAGAGAATAGAAGCTTTCGAAATGTGGTGCTACAGAAGAATACTGAAGATAAGGTGGATAGATCACGTAACTAATGAGGAGGTATTGAATAGGATTGGGGAGAAGAGAAGTTTGTGGCACAGCTTGACTAGAAGAAGGGATCGGTTGGTAGGACATGTTTTGAGGCACCAAGGGATCACAAATTTAGCATTGGAGGGCAGCGTGGAGGGTAAAAATCGTAGAGGGAGACCGAGAGATGAGTACACTAAGCAGATTCAGAAGGATGTAGGTTGCAGTAGGTACTGGGAGATGAAGCAGCTTGCACAGGATAGAGTAGCATGGAGAGCTGCATCAAACCAGTCTCAGGACTGAAGACAACAACAACAACAAGATTCCTGAAGTATATTTGTCCTTGGTGGGACGCTAGACAATTTTTTGGTTTCCGGGTGGAGGGTACGCTTGATTTCTCCCCCAAACTCACCATTACATGTATGGTAAGGGTCCTAAGAACAAACAGACATAAAGTTGTGTGCTTTTAGAGAGATACGTCTACAATAGGGAGTATCAGAGAGTGGCACTGCGACTAGAATCCCAGAGTAGGGACACATACGTCCTAAACTTTAATGACACGTTGTATCATATTGCACGACATGAAAAATATCATGTTGGACAGCAGTATGGTATGTGTCATGATTAATGTATGACAGCATGTATTATGTTCCTTTGCTTCACACGATGTGTCTTATACAACGTGTTCAAAATGGTTCAAATGGCTCTGAGCACTATGGGACTTAACATCTGAGGTCATCAGTCCCCTAGTACTTAGAATTACTTAAACCTATCTAGCGTAAGGACATCACACACATCCATGCCGGACGCAGGATTCGAAGCTGCGACCGTAGCAGTCGCGCGGTTCCAGACTGTAGCACCGAGAACCGCTCGGCTACAACGGCCGGCTATATAACGTGTCATGGGTACTAAGAGTACTAATACTAACAAGTAAAAAAGTGTGAATATGTCAAGATGTTTTAATTTATATGCATCTGAACTGTCAGATAAGTCCAAATGCTAGTTACCTTCTTTTAACATCCGTAAGTCTGCCCAGCACATATTCGCCTTTTTTGTGCTTTGACAGTATTATATATACATATACAGGGTGGTCCATTGATCGTGTCCGGGCAAAATATCTCACGAAATAAGCATCAAACGAAAAAAACTACAAAGAACGAAACTTGTCTAGCATGAAGGGGGAAACCAGATGGCGATATGCTTGGCCCGCTAGATGGCGCTGCCATAGGTCAAACGGATATCCACTGCGTTTTTTTTAATAGGAATCCCCATTCTTATTACATATTCGTGCAGTAGGTAAAGAAATATGAACGTTGTAGTTGGACCACTTGTTTCGCTTTGTGGTAGATTGTGCTGTAATAGTCAGAAACATATGGCTCACAATTTTAGGCGAACAGTTAGTAACAGGTAGATTTTTTAAATTAAAATACAGAACGTAGGTACGTTTCAACATTTTATTTCGGTTGTTCCAATGTGATACATGTACCTTTGTGAATTTATCATTTCTGAGAACGCATGCTGTTACAGAGTGATTACCTGTAAATACCACATTCATTCAACAATTGCTCAAAATTATGTCCGTTAACCTCAGTGTATTTGGCAACACGTGTAACGACATTCCTCCCAACAGGGAGTAGTTCACCTTCCGTAATGTTCGCACACGCATTGACAATGCGCTGACCCATGTTGTCAGGCGTTGTCTGTAGATCACGATAGCAAATATCCTTTAACTTTCCCCACCGAAAGAAATCCGGGGACATCTGTCCGGTGAACGTGCGGGCCAATCCACCTGTCATGAAATATGCTATTCAATAGCGCTTCAACCGCACGCGAGCTATGTGCCGGACATCCATCATGTTGGAAGTACATCGCTATTCCTGTAGTAACATCGGTAGACCATTACGTAGGAAATCAGCATACATTGCACCATTTAAATTGCCATCGATAAAATGGGGGCCAATCATCCTTCCTCCCATAATGCCGTTTTTGAGACTCCCAATTCTCGCGCAATTTGTATGCTACCGATGTGTGGATTAGCCGCAACAACAGCTAAAACACCTACTTGGGCATCATCATTTGTTGCAGGTCGTGGTTGACGTTTCATACGTGGCTGAACACTTCCTGTTTCCTTAAATAACTTAACTATCCGGCGAACGGTCCGGACACTTGGATGATGTCGTCCATGATACCGAGCAGCATACATAGCACACGCCCGTTGGGCATTTTGATCACAATAGCCATACATCAACACGATATCGACCTTTACCGCAATCGGTAAACCGTTCATTTTAACACGGGTAATGTATCACGAAGCAAATACCGTTCGCACTGGCAGAATGTTACGTGATAGCACGTACTTACACGTTTGTGACTATTACAGCGCCATCTATCACAAAGCGAAAAAAGTGGTCCGACTAAAACATTCATATTTCTTTACATACTACACGAATATGTAATAAAAATGGGGGTTCCTATTGTAAAAAAAGTTGATATCCGTATGAGCTATTGCAGCGCCATCTAGCGGGCCAACCATAGCGCCATCTGGTTTCCCCCTTTAAGCTAGACGAGTTTCGTTCTTTGTAGTTTTTTCATTTGATGCATATTTCGTCAATATTTGGCCCGGTCGCTATATATTGTGTAGCACCACTTTTCAGGAACTTCTATTCTATTTTTGTCTGAAGTGTTCAGGTCTATGTTTCACTCCATATAGGGCTGAACATCAGATAAATATCTTCAGAAAATATTTTGTAATACGTAAATTTGTATTAGATGTTTAATTATTTCTCTGTCTAAAATGTTTTAGCCGTTGGCAGTCTGCATCTTATATCTTCGAGAATCGTCATTGATCTCACTGCAGAAGTAGCAAACTTTCATCTACTGCTTTTAGTGTCTCATTTTCTACTGTAATTCACTCAGCGTTGCCTGAATTAATTCGACTACACTTCATCACCACTGCTTTACTTTTGTTGATCACAGTCGCCTTACGCTTTTGCAGACACTGTTTGTTGTATACCAAGCAACAAGTACACAACGAACACTGTGAGAGGTCACTGTCACAGAAGCACAACCACACACCAGGCGCTTCTCAGTTTCGTGCAGGGGCCTCCAAATGGCACTCAGAAACCCAGACCTCTCCCTGCTTCTGCGCCACTTCCTTCGGGGCACCGTATACCTCCTTCGGCAGTGGGACAGTAGCCACTAGAAAAGGCTGTCAGCTGCGGACCGCATTGTCCGCCTTGTGCTGGCAGACATGGATATCCTACCGCCGACAGGCGCCAAGACACGACAGGCTGCGGACACACAATCCGTTACGGACCATCTGTTGGACAGCTCAGTTCAGTGCTTGCAGTCAACTCACTAGGACGCTGTAAAGCAGTGGTTTCCAACAGGTGGTCCGCGGACCCCCAGGGGCCGCGAGCTATGCCAGAGGGGTCCGCAAGATGCTATTAGAACAAAAATATGTTAAATATATGTCGTATGATAGCAGATTTTTCGTTTTGACCGTTTCCTGCATGAGCAGAGCTTTAGCGAACGCTAACTTCTGCGTCTAGCGTCTTCCTAGAGCCAACTGACATTAGCACAATCTAGCGCTAAACTAGAATTAGATAGAGGCAAGTAGTTCTGCTGTATGCGGTTAGACTGCGCACGCTGCCTCTTTGCACCTGACAACTGACAGTCACTTAACACAGAAACTCGCATTTCAGACGACAATCGGACATTGTTAATTTATTGCCAGTGCTTTCACAGACCGTGTTGTTTACATATTCGATATTCTGTGTTAAAACAGTAGTGTATGTAAAGCGTTGTTTTCCGCTGAAGCTACAGTTCGCGAGTTAAAATTGGACCGTGGGTTAAAAAGTGGTTCGTTAAAACGATAAAGGCCTACAGATGAAGAGAAAGATAATGCATTTGATGTTCAAGCAAATAAGTCAGTGACTCTCGAACCGAAGTTGTCAGTGTCCAATGAACCTAAATCGTCGGCATCCCTTGAACCTAACCCTTCCGAGATCAGTGTTAAGCTTACTGGACATATTAGAAAATATAACACTGATTACTTGGAAATCGGTTTTACTTTCAGTGGACCTGAGCAACAGCCAAAACCTCAACGTGTAATTTGCTATGAAAGCCTTTCGAATGAATTTATGAAACCAGCAAAACTCCGACGCCATCTTGAAACAAAGCACCCAAAGTACAAAAGTAAGTCATTAGATGTTTCAAAAATAAATTATGAGAGTTGAAAACATCTCGTAAAGAAATTACCAAACACTGTGGTGCAAACGTACATGAAAATGCAACCCTTGCGTCTTACGAGGTGGCTCAACTTGTTGCTAAAAGTGGGAAAAACCACACAATTGCTGAGGAACTTATACTTCCATCAGCAATAATACTTTGCAAGAGAATGTTAGGTGATGCAGCTGTTAAGGTAATAGGAACTGTCCCGCTCTTAAATAATACTGTTCAAAGACGAATTACTGATATGGTAGTTAAAATCGAAGAAACATTGCTGGCTAGACTTTGCATGAGTGACATGTACGCTCTACAATTGGATGAAAGCACAGACATATCAAACAAACCTATAAGGTTGGTTTTCGCACTTTTCTTATGGGAGGACCAAGTGTTCGAAGATTTTCTTTTTTCGTGCGAAGTATTGCATACAACGGCAGACGATATTTTTACTGCATTAAATAATTATCTCAATGAACAAGATGTCACCTGGATAAAAATGTGTAAGCTTGTCGACGGATGGAGCAAAGTCAATGGCTGGCCAAAAAACAGGGCTTCTAGCTCGGATCTAAGCAGTAGCCCCTGAGGTGAAATGGACTCACTGTTGTATCCACCGTCAAGCCTTTGTAGCCAAAAGATTGCCTGAACCTTTGCAAAACATACTTAACGAAGTAGTTCATATCATCAACTACATTAAAACTCGAGATCTGCAATCCAGATTATTTTCTTTGTTGTGTAAAGAGATCGGCAGTGAGCATGAGCAACTTCTTATTCATACGGAAGTAAGATGGCTTTCTCAAGCTTGGATTTTGTCAAGATTTTATAAACTTAGAGACGAGGTTCGTGTCTTCCTTCTTGGCACAAAACACTGGATTTTCTGACTAATTTCTCTTGGCTTTGCCCCGTTGCGTACTTAGCTGATGTGTTTGAGTGCTTGAATGTGTTAAACTTGAGTTTACAAGAAAAAATGTAGGCATGTTCAAAGTTGAGGATAAGATTAGTGCTATGGTCAAAAAGTCTCAGATCTGGGAGTAAGGATAGAAAACGAGTCACTAACTTTTCTGCTTTAACACAACTCTTGGAGTCATCCGAGGAGAGTTTGCTCGACCAAATCAAGATCAATGTGCCGAGCATCTACGCAGCCTAGCCACCACTTTTAGAGAGTATTTACCTGAACCTGACCTTGACGACAGATGGATTCGAAATCCCTTCAGCTGTGAAGAAACAGACAAAATCTAAGGTCTCACTGAAGAAGAGCAAGATCAACTTGTGGATCTGTCCAGCTGTGGGCTGTGGTACGATGATAAACATTTTCATCGGTGATAAAATTACAGACTTCTGGGCATCAGCACGCAGTGACTACAAGAAACTTGGAGATAAAGCAGTGAAAAAGATCCTTCCATTTGCAAGCACATTTCGGTGTGAGCAAGCATTTCCCTCCATGTGTTTCATGAAAAAGAAATATAGGAATCCGCTCAACATGCGGTCGGATTTCAGGGTGAAAGTTTCAAGTTTGGAACCTAATATTTCAGAAATAATGGACCCAAAGGTCAGATTGAAGTCATCTCATTGAGAACTGAAAATTAAAACTAACTGTATACTGATGGAGTACTCTGTTGTAACTGTATTTTTCAAATAAATAATACCTTGTATGAAATCTACATCTACATGACATCTATATGACTACTCTGCAATTCACTTTTAAGTGCTTGGCAGAGGGTTCATCGAACCACAATCATACTATCTCTCTACTATTCCACTCCCGAACAGCGAGCGGGAAAAACGAACACCTAAACCTTTCTGTTCGAGCTCTGACTTCTCTTATTTTATTTTGATGATCATTCCTACCTATGTAGGTTGGGCTCAATAAAATATTTTCGCATTCGGAAGAGAAAGTTGGTGACTGAAATTTCGTAAAAAGGTCTCGCCGCGACGAAAAACGTCTATGCTGTAATGACTTCCATCCCAACTCGTGTATCATATCTGCCACACTCTCTCCCCTATAACGCGATAATACAAAACGAGCTGCCCTTTTTTGCACCCTTTCGATGTCCTCCGTCAATCCCACCTGGTAAGGATCCCACACCGCGCAGCAATATTCTAACAAAGGACGAACGAGTGTAGTGTAAGCTGTCTCTTTAGTGGACTTGTTGCATCTTCTAAGTGTCCTGCCAATGAAACGCAACCTTTGGCTCGCCTTCCCGACAATATTATCTATGTGGTCCTTCCAACTGAAGTTGTTCGTAATTTTAACACCCAGGTACTTAGTTGAATTGACAGCCTTGAGAATTGTACTATTTATCGAGTAATCGAATTCCAACGGATTTCTTTTGGAACTCATGTGGATCATCTCACACTTTTCGTTATTTAGCGTCAGCTGCCACCTGACACACCATACAGCAATCTTTTATAAATCGCTTTGCAGCTGATACTGGTCTTCCGATGATCTTACTAGACGGTAAATTACACCATCATCTGCGAACAGTCTAAGAGAACTGCTCAGATTGTCACCCAGGTCATTTATACAGATCAGGAACAGTAGAGGTCCCAGGACGCTTCCCTGGGGAACACCTGATATCACTTCAGTTTTACTCGATGATTTGCCGTCTATTACTACGAACTGCGACCTTCCTGACAGGAAATCACGAATCCAGTCGCACAACTGAGACGATACCCCATAGCTCCGCAGCTTGATTAGAAGTCGCTTGTGAGGAACGGTGTCAAAAGCTTTCCGGAAATCTAGAAATACGGAATCAACTTGAGATCCCCTGTCGATAGCGGCCATTACTTCGTGCGAATAAAGAGCTAGCTGCGTTGCACAAGAGCGATGTTTTCTGAAGCCATTCTAATTACGTGTCAGTAGATCGTTCCCTTCGACGTGATTCATAATGTTTGAATACAGTATATGCTCCAAAACCCTACTGCAAACCGACGTCAATGATATAGGTCTGTAGTTAAATGGATTACTCCTACTACCCTTCTTGAACACTGGTGCGACCTGCGCAATTTTCCAATCTGTAGGTACAGATCTATCGGTGAGCGAGCGGTTGTATATGAGTACTAAGTAGGGAGCTATAGTATCAGCGTAATCTGAAAGGAACCTAATCGGTATACAATCTGGACCTGAAGACTTGCCCGTATCAAGCGATTTGAGTTGCTTCGCAACCTCTAAGGTATCTACTTCTAAGAAACTCATGGTAGCAGATGTTCGTGTTTCAAATTCTGGAATATTCCATTCGTCTTCCCTGGTGAAGGAATTTCGGAAAACTGCGTTCAATAACTCCGCTTTAGCGGCACTGTCGTCGATAACAGTACCATCGGCACTGCGCAGCGAAGGTATTGACTGCGTCTTGCCGCTTGTGTACTTTACATACGACCAGAATTTCTTCGGATTTTCTACCAAATTTCGAGACAATGTTTCGTTGTGGAACCTATTAAAGGCATCTCGCATCGAAGTACGTGCCGAATTTCGCGCGTCTGTAAATTTTAGCCCATCTTCGGGATTTCGCGTTCTTCTGAACTTCGCATGCTTTTTCCGTTGCCTCTGCAACAGCGTTCGGACCTTTTTTGTGTACCACGGGGGATGCGTTCCATCTCTTACCAATTTATGAGGTATGAATATCTCAATTGCTGTTGCTACTATATCTTTGAATTTGAGCCACATGTCGTCTACATTCGCATAGTCAGTTCGGAAGGAATGAAATGAGTATTTTCTTATTTTTCACAAATGTCTACTCGATGCAATCTCAAGTGTAGTACTTGAAAGACCAATACACTCAGTTTTAATTTTTTCCTGTCATTTTCAGTTCATATTCAATTTTCATTTTTTAAGGAGTTACACTAAACACCCAGATTTGAAGACAAGGATGGCTAAATTGAAAAAGTTTTAAGCTCAATATTTTTTTCAATAAGGAATAAGTCAATGTTTTTCCTAACTACCAAAAATAGAAAACTTATAAAAAGACTCTTAATTTGGCTTTTTAGGTACTTGATACTGTGATAGACAAGGTACCAATCATGGTCGATGAGAGGGTCCTCGAGAAAATTTTGTTGGGAACCCCTGCTCTAAAGAATATCTTCCGACTTCGTAGCTGCTGTTTATGGAGAAGTTGGAACATTAACATGTTGTCTGCGTAGTTACTAACAGCTATAAGCATAATATCATAGTCTACCAAGAGATAGCATAGTTATTTAGGTATCATTATACTAGGTTTACGATATCAAGTGCCATGCAACAAATTGTACTAAAGTTAAGTACTTTGCTGTAACATATTCTTAATGAATATTATTTGTTATTTCTTATTGTGTTGCCATATTACAGTTATAGAGCTGCCCTCTCAAACAAGTTTAGTAACCATAGTGAAAAATGGCTGCTCTTTAGGAACTGTAGCAGGGAATTTCTTTTTATGTGCTACTGTGGATATTTGACTGCAACAATAGCAGCAGTCTGTTACTACCTTTACAACACTATTCCGTTCAAAGGACCTTCGAGACACCTTCCCTCTCTCTGAAAGTATTACAGTATTATCGGCAAACATCAAAGTTTTTATTTCTTCTCCGTGCACTGAGGTCCCTTTTCAATAATTCTGTATCGTTCCAGTTACTCCTTTCCTCGTATACAGGTACAGGGTAGGCAATAATCTTGTTTCACTCGCTTCTCCCGCCTCTCAGGTGCTCCGATTCTTGTAACTGGAGTCTGGTTTCAAAACAAGTTGTAGATAATTTTTCCGTGGACATATATTGTCCGTGATGCCTTCAGAATGTCAAATGATGTTGAAACTTCGCCTTAGAAAAATTAGTGAATTACTGTGCTCGTAAACCACTTACGTTATTTGGTTTTCAAAAAGCTGAGCAGAACTGAACGTACTCAGACATTTCTCTCTTTACTTATTCTGATGAACACTAAACTGACGCCGGCCGTGGTGGTCTCGAGGTTCTAGGCGCGCAGTCTGGAACTGTGCGACTGCTATGGTCGCAGGTTCGAATCCTGCCTCGGGCATGGATGTGTGTGATGTCCTTAGGTTAGTTAGGTTTAAGTAGTTCTAAGTTCTAGGGGACTAATGACCACAGCAGTTGAGTCCCATAGTGCTCAGAGCCATTTGAACCATTTTTTTTTTTCACTAAACTGACAAACAATATTTTTACCGCAACGGAATCTGACTTTCAATAATTCCTACAAAAGAAAGGCCCTGACTAACAATAACCTATACATTTGATGAATCACCTCACAATAATGTTCGTTACTCGAATTACTGCAATACAGCGAGCGCCAATACTGCCAGCTAAATAAAAGATTCAAACTACTGAAGGCACTAACTACTGATAGGCATACTTAGCAAATGACAGATTTTGATAGAGAACAAACAACGTATTTACATTAATAATATTCAGAAATCATATATATATATATATATATATATATATATATATATATATATATATATATATATATATATATCCCGGAAGTGGCTTTCTAAGGCGCGTTGAAATCTGGGCGGATCGTTTCTCTAAATATATAAATGCTCTAAACGGACGTTGGTATTCTTCAGTTTGTGTCCATTATAATTATCCGGGCTGTTCTGCTTTGGTCGGTTGATGAATTCTGTGTCAATTCCCAACGTTTCGTCCCCGTCTGCGGGGGACATCTTCAAGGGGGTCTGTAGTTCGATGGAAGGTCCAACATACCCACTGGCTCGCTACTGACTGCCTGTGTTGACGAAGATGTGAACCACCCGTCCACCACCAGGTGATGGCAACGGCCATTTTTTTCTGAATTTTATTTTTATTTCTATTCTTTTTATTTTTACTTTATTATTATTATTATTATTATTATTATTATTATTATTATTTTGTTTAGTTTTTGTTGTGTAATTGATCAGAGGCCTTCTGCTCCCCGCTGGTAATATGTTGAGTCACGTCTACTCGAAATTGTTCCGTTCAATTGTTCAGAAATGTTCATTGGTTCAAACAGGAAGCCGTCTTCTCTCTTGGCTTAACACATTCCAGCTGCGAGGCGGGTCGTGGGAAGCACTCCCAATGAAGATCGAGAAAAATTGTCAGTATTTTGGGTGACGGACAACGACATAATGACGGTCATCGAAGTATGTCCAAAAATCGAGTACAGAGTCTACAGTTTGTCCAAATAGGTAGTGAATGGCATGCCCACGAATCCAATTCACAGCATTGGTCTTTGTCCGAGGAAAATAGTCACATTCCGGAAATAATAATGAAAGGGGAGTAATCCGATCTGGGGTGTGTTAGAGCTACAGACCCCCTTGAAGATGTCCCCCGCAGACGGGGACGAAACGTTGGGAATTGACACAGAAGTCATCAACCGACCACGGCATAACAGTCCGGATAATTATAATGGACATGACATTTCCGGCCGTGAAAGTCTACATTCTTCAGTTTGTTTTTTAATTTGACTCGCTGGAATCGAAACCGATCGTCCTCGATGATGGCTTCTACTAGTCTTCCCGTTCTTCTGTATGTAATTTCCATCAGTATTTTACAATAATGAGTTACTGAACTTATGTTTCGGGTAACCTTTTAACACGTCAGCACCTACTTCCTTTGGAAGTGGAGTTATTGCAGTCCTCTTGAAATATGAGATATTTTCGCCTGTCTCCCGCATCTTGCTTAACAGGTGGAATAGCTTTGTCACGAATGTTCTTTTGTTGAATTTATAACATTTCATAGAAGTTTTATTGAATTCTAATGGTTCACATTACAACAACAGATACAGAAGATTAACTGTGCCTAATAATCTGGCGTTCAGAGAGACCGTCGGCCTGACAACAGGCGTTCCGTTTCGGAAGGAAAACGGACGGTGCTGAACACCGGTGCTGGAAGTGACTGCCAGACTTTGGCTACCACGTGTGCTTGAAGGTGAGGCCCGCGTAGTAGCTGGGCCTGCCGGCGCCGGGCCCGTGGAAGACGCGCCGCCACGACGCGCCGACGTCCAGGCTGGAGCTGCCGTCGCGGCTGCGCCACACGTTGGCCGTGCCGCTGGCGTCCAGCGCCGTGCCGCCGCCCTTCGCCCGCTGCACGCCCACTGCCAGACTCCCTCGTGACGCCTGTAGAGCAAAGCGGTAGCCCTGCAAGGCGCGTCCGGAAGGCAAGACTGACAAATGTAAGTGTGTGTGATCCTACAAGGGTCACTCCAAAAGAAATGCACACCATTTTTGTAAAAATACAGTTTTCGTTCTGCATGTGTGAAATGTTTACAGTGTGTAGATACATCCTTCCCTCTAGGTTTCAAACTTAGTTCAACCTGTTCCCGTGAGTGGCCCCGTCACAGCATGTCTTCAAGTTGGCTGCTACACTTGACATTCGTCAGAAGCAACGTGCTGTCGTAGAATTCCTGTGCTGTGAAAACGAGACAGTGGGAAACATCCACAAGAGGTTGAAAAAGGTGTATGGAGATGCTGCTGTCGATCGCAGTACATTTCGTCGGTGGGCAAGCAGGTTACGCGATGAAAGTGGGCACAGCAATATTGAGGATTGTCCTCGCAGCGGCAGGCATCGTACTGCACACACTCCAGGCAATGTGCAGAAAGTTAACGAATTGGTGACTGCTGACAGACGCATCACAGTGAACGAATTGTCACGCTACGTTGGGATAGGGGAAGGAAGAGTTTGCAGATTACTGAAAGTGTTGACGTTAAAAAAAGGTTTATGCCAGGTGGGTTCCCAGGATTTTGATAGTGCCTCACAAAGAAACAAGAAAAACGGTAAGGCGAACTTTTGGAACTGTACGAGATTTGTGGAGATGAATTTCTTGGAAGAATTGTGACAGGTGATGAAACATGGCTCCATCATTTTTTACCAGAGACGAAGAGGCAATCAATGGAGTGGCATCGTGCAAATTTACCCAAGGATAAAAATTCAAAACCACGCCTTCTGCAGGAAAACTTATGGCTACGATGTTTTTTGATTTCGAAGGACTCTTGCTTGTGGGCATCATACCAAGTGGAACCACCATAAATTCTGATGCATATGTGACGACACTGAAGAAACTTCAAACTCGACTGAGTCGTGTTCGACCACATCGCAAAAGCAGGATGTTTTGCTGTTGCACGACAATGCACGGCCACATGTCAGTCAAGAAACCGTGGAAGCGACCACAAAACTCGGATGGACAACACTGAAACACCCGCCTTACAGTCCTGACCTGGCTCCATGTGACTATCATCTGTTTGGAAAACTAAACGACACTTCGTGGAACAAGGTTTGAAGATGATGACTACCTTGTGCAAGCTGCCAAACAATGACTCCAGCAGGTTGGTGCAGAATTTTACCGAGCGGTTATACAGGCGCTGGTTCCAGGATCGCGTAAGGCACTTGAGAGGGATGGAAATTACGTGGAGAAATGAAAGTATTGTTCCTAAAGGATGTATCTACACACTGTAAAACTTTCAAACATGTAGAATAAAAGATGAATTTTAAAACAAATCGTGTGATACTTATTTCGCACGACTGATGACTTCATGTACTTAGGGCATGGTCATATCGTCAGCTATCCTTGCTCAAACTGGCTTCGAAACCAACTTATGCTACAGCTTGCACAAAATGACTTGGCGTCTGTCCGGAAATGCATTCTTGTTCTCAGTGCTGTACGAGTCTACCAAATTGTTCTGAAGGGGTGGCTGAGTTGTTCTGAAATGAGCACATCGTCCGTTATAAACTGACAATTCAGTTGTTCCTGTGTTGATTTTCTTATTCGGTACTCTAGTCACAGATTACTGACTTGTCATGTTACTCATCGTGCTGGTGTAATCTGTTAAAACGATATTCTGCAGGATCGCTACCTGTAGCTTCGGTGCTCAGGTTGTGAGTGGGCTTCATCTGTTCAAAAATGGTTCAAATGGCTCCGAGCACTATGTGACTTAACTTCTGAGGTCATCACTCGCCTAGAACTTAGAACTAATTAAACCTAACTGACCTAAGGACATCACAGACATCACACACATCCACACCCGAGGCAGGATTCGAACCTGCGACCGTAGCAGTCGCTCGGTTCCAGACTGTAGCGCCTAGAACCGCACGGCCACTCCGGACGAGGCTTCACCTGTTGATCTGTAACGCTTGTTCTTTGTGGTGGTCGCTCAAACCGTTCGCCTCTCAACTGCCACACTGCCTGTCCGTGTATGGGTCAAGTTATTTTTTATATAAGTGCACTCTAAAATGGCTCTGAGCACTGTGAGACTTACCATCTGAGACCATCAGTCCCCTAGAACAGAACTACTGAAGCCTAACTAACCTAAGGAGATCACACACATCCATACCCGAGGCAGGATTCTAGGAGGAGAAGGAAGAGGAGGTTTGTGTTGATGTCCTGTCATTAGAGACGGAGCACAAGCTCGGATTGGGGTTGGATGAGAAAGGAAAACGGCCGTGCCCTTTCCAAGGAACCATCCCGGCAGTTGCCTGAAACGATTTAGGGAAATCATGGAAAACCTAAATCGGGATGGGCGGAGACGGGTTTGAACCGTCGTCCTCCCGAATGCAGGATTCGAACCTGCGACCGTAGCAGCAGCGCGGTTCCGGTCTGGAGCCCCTAGAACCGCTCTGCCACAGCGGCCGGAGTACTCTAAACACTCATTGACGTGAATTGGCCCAGTAGTCCGAAGCTAGGTCATAAATCGTGTCTTTAACAACTACGAGGAATCATAGCGTGAATCAAGGTCACCCATACTTCAGAAAAGAGGGTACTTATACATCGTACGTTCTCTGGTACATAAAACGTACATAGGAGCAACATGTTCATGGGACAGATGAAACAGGATACAGAAGTGCACAAAGTAGACAGCAAAGCGATAAATAATTAAAAAATCTTCCAAAAAGCCTTTCCCATCTATGGAAATAGTTTTAAAGAGCTTGACTGACTTGAACCTCAATCCTTGCTACTGACCTCATCGTCCATTAAGACTGCGTAGCCCACCATTCCTTACGGTTCTGTATCAAGTAGTATACATCTTGATAAATGTAAAGCACCCACATCTTTATGAAAAGGTAAAGTGATTCATGTTTCTTGCTGTGAAATATCCTGAAGGATGCCACATTTAATTCTGAGCCATATCACTAGTGACGGTCACACTCAAATAAGTAACTTGCTACGATTTGGCTATCATATATGTGCGATCAATGATCGGAATAAATTTTCAAAACCAAGAACAATTAAAAATACTGAGTCGACTAAATTAATATTCAAACGGACTCAATATTTAAATTGATCAACAGAGTCTACTTTTTAATTATTTATTTTTGTACTAGTATCGGGAGTTCATTTTCATCGTCATTGGCATCTTATTTACAGGGTGTCCCTCCTAACAGTCGTCAGAAGAATTTTTTCTAATGTTTCTCCAAATCACTCATTCTTCAGGCCACAAGTGGCCCACCGGGACCATCCGAGCACCCTGTCATCCTCAGCTGAGGATGCGTATAGGAGGGGCGTGTGGTCAGCACACCGCTCTCCCGGTCGATATGATGGTTTTCTTTGACCGGAGCCGCTACTATTCGGTGGAGTAGCTCTTCAGTTGGCTTCACGAGGCTGAAAGCATCCCGAATGTTTCTCCAGATTGAGATATTCACTCTGCAGCGGAGTGTGCGCTGATATGAAACTTACTGGCCGATTAAAACTGTGTACCCGACCGACACTCGAACTCGGGACCTTTGCCTTTCGCGGGCAAGTGCCATGGAAACATCCCCCAGGCTGTGGCTAGGCCATGTCTCCGCAGTATCCTCTCTTTCAGGAGTGCTAGTTCTGCAAGGTTCGCAGAAGAGCTTCTGTACAGTTTGGAAGGTAGGAGACGAGGTACTGGCAGAAGTAAAGCTGTGAGTACCGGGCCTGAGTCGTGCTTCGGTAGCTCAGATCGCCGGCACGGTAGCTCAGCGTGTTCGGTCAGAGGGTTAGCTGCCCTCTGTAATAAAAAAACTGAGTTAATCGATCAACAACGAACTCAAACGGATGTCTTACGACGTCCGCCCCGAGCAGATATAACGAACAAAAGCGAACAAAATGAGAAAAAAAAATGGTAGAGCACTTGCCCGCGAAAGGCGAAGGTCCCGAGTTCGCGGGCACACAGTTTTAATCTGCCAGGAAGTTTCTCCAGATATTTGCAATTTCGGTTTTCAAATCTGTAGCCTGAGTCAGTCCAGATATTGCTTATCATGTCGTTCATGTGATGTCATTGCCAGTAGAAAGCGTTACTTTGTTTCCGATTATAAAACAAATTATTTTTAAAGGGGAATCTTTATGTCCTTTAGGTACTGAAGTCCCAAAGGATTCTAATGCTATATTCGTTTTATCAGTATTTATGAACAGGAATAGTAAAACTCGAAAAATGACGAGTACTCCTGCAGCGCTGCTGTGTGGCGATACCAGTCAATGAGGAACGGGCTGCGCTATCGCGGCTGGAGACCTGGTATTTCTTCGAGTCTTACCGTCTCTGTTAAACACATACCGATAAAATGATTGTCGCTCTAGACAGATATGGGGCTGCTCTATCGAATGGGCCCGTAAAATGCCGCTTTAAAAGTCATTTTGTTTGTAACGAGAAAGAAGCCGACGCTTTCCGTGGACACTGAGCGTGGGATGAAAGACGTGACGATTAGTATTTGTCTGGACTGACTCTAGCTACACATTACAGAAACAACATAGCAAATATCGGCCGGAAGAATGGAGAACATCAGTCTGACGATTTCTTAGTACGTGGCGAAGACGTTTGCTGATAACATTCATAAAATTACCTAACTACACGACAGTGTTAATAAGCATAGGTATTTGGATGTTATGTATTTTGCCTTGCTGGATAACTGCTTCCTAACGCGCAACTGCTCACCCTGCTCGACCCTGAAATACTGATTTGCCTATGTCCCTGTGGCCACATGGAAAGCTTAAAGATAATGTTGGCACAGTGTGGCTTCCGGTTGGACACCCACACTCGAGATCGATGTTAATATAGCTAACGGATAGAAAGAGGAAGAACAAGGTAACTAACTTAAACACAAATGATGAAAGGAGCCAAGACGTTGAAAGGATTCATCAATTTTAAGGTTACGCTGTATCTATACCGTCGATGGACATTTGTCTCAGTAAAGTTTAGTACTCCTGTGAGAAAGTATTAGGTAGCGCAGAGAATAAGTTGTAATAGAGACCAGCAGCTTGATGGCTGGGGCGACTGTGTGGACATTGTAGGATATGAGTACTAGCTTCCCTGTTGTTTCGGCAGCTTGGCTACTCGGGCACCATAACCGGTTCAAAAATGGCTCTGAGCACTATGGGACTTAAGATCTATGGTCATTAGTCCCCTAGAACTACTTAAACCTAACTAACCGAAGGACAGCACACAACATCCAGCCATCACGGGCAGAGAAAATCCCTGACCCCGCCGGGAATCGAACCCGGGAACCCGGGCGTGGGAAGCGAGAACGCTACCACACGACCACGAGATGCGGGCACAGCATAGCCGGTTTCCAGTGTCCACTTGAAGGCAACTTCGTCCAGCCTGAAGATGATCAGCAGGTCTTTTCAGAGTCAGTCTAAGTAAGTTGTCTGAGCCTATCGTGCTAACTCGCTTATAACTTCGCCGTGAACGCAGGAGTTTTCCAGCACTTGCCAGAAATAAGTCCACTCAGCAAGCACCACTTTGCGAAGGAGTGCTATTAGGGAGAGCAAGGACTGGGAGTGCTCCAGAGACAAATAGGTGAAACGCTTAGATGTTAAAAGGATTTGTTGTAGCTGTTTGGAGCTTCCAGAACGACATAGATAAGCAAGAGCCCACCAGTGTGGAAGGAAAGTTGTGGCGCATTGGGGTCGAAGGGGGGTGTTTTAACTGTGCGTAACATTGCTTGTTAAATATGGAAAGCATTAAACTTAGTCCGCGTGTGCGGCCACTGAAATCAGCTTAATCCTTTTCCAGTTTTCTAGGCGAATGTTGCGGTTTGGCGAGTTAACACTTGCTCTTTAGCCAGAAACCTTACATCAGCTAGCGGAAGGTGTTGTTTTCAGATCTTGTTGAAGGTCATGGAAGGAAGTTGCGGGGAGCTAGGTGGAGGTGGTTTGTTGACTGTTAGGTGAGTACGTTTTTCGTTCCAGTGACCTCAGAATCTGCTGAAAACAGTTAGACAGTTAGAGGGCATTAAGGTTGATTGTGGATCGGTGACAAGTTTAACCCTATCAAAATGGTTCAAATGGCACTGAGCACTATGGGACTTAACATCTGACGTCATGAGTCCCCCAGAACTTAGAATTACTTAAACCTAACTAACCTAATGACATCACATACATCCATGCCCGAAGCAGGATTCGAACCTGCTACCATAGCGGTCACGCGGTTCCAGACTGAAGTGCCTAGAACCGCTCGGCCACAGCGGCCGGCCTTGAAACCTGTCATATGCGTCAAATGGTTCAAATGGCTCTGAGCACTATGGCACTATGAGGTCATCAGTCCCCTACAACTTAGAACTACTTAAACCTAACTAACCTAAAGATATTACACACATCCATGCCCGAGGCAGGATTCGAACCTGCGATCGTAGCGGTCACGCGATTTCAGACTGTAGCGCCTAGAATCGCTCGGCCACACCGGCCGGCACACGCGTCAAAACAAGGCTGTCGACTATTACTATTTTGTGTGCATCAGTGCAGAGAATGGATCTGGGCTCATCAGTAAACGTTTATCAATTAATCTTCGGAGAAAAACGTAGCACAATTTTTTCTCGCGCGCCGTGAGAGCATGATACCTGCCGTGGCCCGCCAGTGAGATTTTGCCCAACGCTACGGAAGGTACGTTTCAACGAGAACCTGGCAATTGCCTGACCTGCAATGTTAAATGTCAATTGTACATCCTCATCCGCTGTCTCACATTCACGAAACATGAGAAGTTAGTTGTCTACTGTCACTGTTTAAGGCCATTTGATAATATGTCATTTGATAATATGGCAAAGTGGTTTAAGTTTAAAGATCCAGCTAGCCTCAACAAAATCAGAAGACTGCTCACTGTGCCTGACGCAAGTGTAAAAGTCGCGAATGGCTGATTGACAAATACAGGCATTCAGCTACGGAACAATCGCACAAATACAGAAATCGCTCAAGTTGTGTTGCATGAAGACGAAAAAGAACTATGAGATCAGTGTGTGCCAAAAATGTTTCACAACGGCTTTTCTCGCCGGTTATGAGTTGCAAGGGAAATAATTTCTGCACTCTCTTGTGATGGAGGATGAAATCAGTGTGGCTTCTTACACACGGGAACTGGAAAGATAATCGATTCATTGACGGTACACTGGATGCTCGTCGACAAATAAAATCATAATGCAGATGGTCGTTTAAAAATAGTAATGGCAATGTTCTTTTTCGATCGACAAGTAGTTTTCTCAAGCAGAACTTAAATGATGGAAGATAGTGTGAAATTTTGAAGACGCTCCGTCGGGTTACTCTAAATAAAACGGTACATCCCAGAAGAGGAGTGCTTCCTATTCGACAGCCCTCGACTCTACAACTTACGGAAAATAGTTGAGTCGAAGGAAAGTTTTCAGTTGGATGGTCTGAAATGTGGAGCCTACAGTCCCCACATAGAACGAACTGAACTCTTCATGATATGAAGGAACGGATGGAAAAACGGTGATGCACGCCGTGTCAATGGAGCTGACGCAAAAGACTTGGGTCACAGCGAAAGAAAAGCTGCCTGATGGCAATGACTGAAATTTAATGGCTACTAAGCAAAAATAATGCTATGTTTACATAATATAAATATAAATGTTAATTTGCTCGAATTTGAAATGCGTTATAACCCACTTTCTGGACAAGCCACATTACCTGGCAGTTATTGGCAAAAGAAAGTCAGTTTGCGAAGAGCCGCGCGGGATTAGCCGAGCTGTCTTAGGCGGTGCAGTCATGGACTGTGCGGCTGGTCCCGGCGGAGGTTCGAGTTCTCCCTTGGGCATGGGTGTGTGTGTGTTTGTCCTTAAGATGATTTAAGTTAAGCAATGTGTAGGCTTAGGAACTGATGACCTCAGTTAAGTCCGATAAGATTTCACACACATTTGAACAGTTTTTGAGTTCGCGAAAACGAATCATCTACAAACTCAGAAATATGACCTGAAGTGCACAGCCATAAATCCTTCGCCTGTAGATGTTAGAGTTCAGTTTCTGTGTTGAATAAAGTTTTACCGGGTGTTGGGATCAGTTCGTAGCAGGCACCCTGCCGTCCCCGTCAACGTTACAAGCCCATCACTTCGTCTTAAGCCCAATGAAACTAACACCAACGAGAAAATTCATCTTCCAATTACAGCACTGACACTCGAGTAAGAACGGATACATCTGGAATACCGGTGAAGAACAAGTCAAGCCAGTAGCACAATTTTTCGGAAGCGAACATCAGCTCTCAAGATTCGGTCAAGGAAGAGCTTATGAAGACATTGCAGAACCCTGCTTATTGAGCTACCAGCAAAGATACTTTACAGTTTCAGGTCCGGTACAACAACTGGATGAGAGTCTATCCTACGAAGTTGGGATTGTCCTGGTGTAACTGTAGTCATAAGGGGCTACCCGAATAAGGAAGAGTGAGCATTTGTTCTGGTACAAAGTACAGAACGTCTCGTGCTGTGTCCAGCATGTTTCCAGGGAATGATCGACGTCAACGAGAAGGCTGTTCACTTGATCCAACATTAAAAGTCTTTAATACGGAATGAGGATTTCACGGCGAATAAGAGGTGGGAGCAGAGGGAATTCCAATTGGGGATATTTTGGAGAGCGTTTCCAGATGCTGCAATTGCCTTACAAGCAGCTTAAACTTGGTCAGAACTGAGGGATGTTCTCACGATGCAGTTAATGACTCTTTGTCACAAAGCTGTGAGAAGCACGTGTATAAAGAAATAATTATACGGTAATTCCGTTTGCTGTCTCATAATGTTGGTCACTCATCTCAAACGATGTGGATGTTTTCGGTGTCTCGATGAGTCATAAAGTTGGATTTGACATACTGTACGAGTCGAAAAATCCATTCGGCCTGAGCGCAGTACGTCAGTCTGTATCTTTAAAGATACTCTAATTTCTTGAAAAGTGTAGCATTAATTTTACAAGCTAAGGAATAATCATGCTACGGAATGAATGGGACAGGTGAAACCATCTGCCGGCATAAACCCATCTTCTCTAGACGAACATGGAGCTGTTTCCTAGAATGAGGTCCCCATCCGAAATATGTGTTACTATGTGTTGTTACGCATGCCGTGAAAGCGGAAGATATAGCAAAGGAATTTGGAACTGTGTCCGGAATGTTCAGCCCCAATTTGGTGATGATAAATGTACATTGGTGCCTGTCCTGCTCGTACGGAGCCTCCCGGGGTGGCCGAGCGGTTCTAGGCGCTACAGTATGGAACCGCGCGACCGCTACGGTCGCAGGTTCGAATCCTGCCTCGGGCATGGATGTGTGCGATGTCCTTAGGTTAGTTAGGTTTAAGTAGTTCTAAGTTCTAGGGGACTAATGACCTCAGAAGTTAAGTCCCATAGTGCTCAGAGCCATTTTGTTCGTACGGATTCACTGCTGCAGAAAATTTTCACACGAAATCCAATAGATTCAATTATTATCAAACATCGTTACGTTGCTAATCAAAGAGCAGTTGCCACACAAACTAAAAGAGGGAAGAACTGGCAGAATGTAGTTTATTGTACAATATCCTGGAAAGATATTGGTTACATCATACGGAGACGCAAGCCCTTTGTGAGACTTTGTGAAAAACTGTGTGTGTTATCTAGTGGTTCCAGTAACCATGAATCAGACTTGCAGCTCGGGAGATAAGTATTACAACGGCCCACAGTTGTCTGATGATATTAAGAGGGAGCCAATGGAAACGTTCATTTCGCCAAAGCCACCAGGAAACAAAGAAAAAACTCTATAGTTCATCCAACTGTGGTTCGAGCAATCTAATTTCTTGAACTCTTCTTTGACGGAGAAGCAAACTCCATCACTTCACATCGATGAAAATCATTTCCGCCTTTCTACTTACACAAGTGTGTTTCAAGATTTAATAAAACTCAACAAAAGTCTTGATTTTTTTTTAAATTCATCTGGTATTTGAAAACATTTAACGAAGATATACATTGTAAGCAACGTGTTTGCTGTGACAGTGAAGAAACATTCACACTTAGTTGACGCAGTTCATTTGGTGTAAGTGTTCAATACGAATGTACACATTAATTTTGGGCGACACCTATAGGGACAGCATCCATGGGCAATATCTATATGATATCTCCAGAGTTTAACACATCTAATAAGCTTGTAACTTCAGCAAAAATATACACAGGATAATCTGGCCGAGCTGTTCTAGGCGCTTCAGTCTGGAACCGCAGGACCGCTACGGTCGCAGGTTCGAATACTGCCTTGGGCTTGGATGAGTGTGATGTCCTTAGGCTAGTTAGCTTTAAGTAGTTCTAAGTTCTAGGGGACTGATGACCTCAGCAGTTAAGTCACATAGTCCTCAGAGCCATTTTTGAACACAGGATAATCGACTGCAGTAATTGGTGTATGACAGGTCTCAAATGAAATGCGAGCTCGGACATGGTGATGCAACTCCTCACTTTTATTGAATGTAGCGTAGAAACATGTAATCAAACATGCAGTCGGATGGTGTAGAGCAATAACATGCAGGTGACATTTTGGCGATGAGTCAAGACAATCTTTAAAATATGGCAGACGTCATTTTGTAGCAGGTTGTGGAAATCCGCCTGAATATGTACGCAGAAGCTTAAGGTTCAAATACGTTGGAAAATTCAGACACATTAGCGTCTGGTTCGTTAAGCACAATGAATTGCAGCTAGTTTTGAAGGCGAATATAATAAGATGGTTTCACAGTCTGCGAAATACACTGAAGCTCAAATCGCTGTCACGCAGATCATCATCAGCTTCTGCATCATCTTCAGCAGCAGTATCATTAGCCCAATTATATGACTTTGTAGCGTAGACAGATAGCGAAGTGTATAAACGAAACTTGAGGTCATCGGAAGAATTATTACGAGGAGGTTCTTCGGACCTATTGAAGAGAGAGTGGAAATGATGGAACAATAAAGAAATGTGCGATATGATGGAATGAATACGAATGACAAATACTGTATCAAGCAAGTGGAGACAGTTGACCGTGCGGCAAAGTTAATTTCCAGCCTTTTGGTAGAGGGAAAGACTCCACTTGGTAGTTAAAGACTGCGTTGGTGGTATGAACAGCAAAACGACGTTATGCAGCTGCGCGTTTCATGAGGCTGGAAAGAGGGGCACCACGTGGTCGGTAGTGGAGCCAGCGTGTGGTATTCACGGCCTGTGGTCGCCTGGTGATGGTGGTCAGATCTGCAGCGAACAACACCGAGCAACTGGGCCTGTCCTGAACTCGTGATAAGAGGTAAGAGGTTTTATCTCGATGCATGAGGATAGAGTACATTACGTGGGAAGGCATGAAACGAAACGGTAATCTAAGCTATTGATTGTAGCAAGTGATGACTAACTTCTGAGTCACAGGTTGATGAGTATCTCTAATATTCAGAAAACGAAATGCTTCATAACTGAGTCACGGTCAATACTCACATCATCTTGCGGTGTCGGGAATGCGTAACTCAAAGTAATGGCACATAGAACGATGAAGAACACGGAAGTCCGCATGGTGAGTGTATCTGAAACGAAACAAAATCATTTTGGCGTTGCGAAAATGCGCATGTAGCTGTGTCAAGCAAAATACAAAAATAAAAGTGCATAATCAACGAATCACTTAATCTCTATGGACAGTATGCCATTTTTCCAACTTGTAGATTTAATGCAGTGATTTTCGTTAACTTTTAATTGCATGCCTGTTCGAGCAAGATATTACTCTGCTTCCAATGCAGATAGTACTGCCTGGAATAGTGGAGACATTTACACTAATTATTTAGGCTTATTACTTCCATTTTCCCCTATTTCTCGGCGAAGCTTAGCATCCGGTCACTTAGATGTAACTCTCTTCACTTAAAATACGTGACTTGGACGAATAGAAAACCTTAGCCAAATTCGTAGAACAGTGGTACTGAAAAAATTGCATAAAGGACTGTATCTATACAGAGACGTCAAGTAATGCATGCACGAAATGTAATATTCAAAAGCTTGTTTGCGTGAAGCATATTTACAGAGAGATTGAAGAGCACCTATTACTTCCAAACATACTTCGTATAATAAAAAAAGTTGAGAGCGTAAAGCGAATTTCTAACTGTATGCCAGGTGTAAAAGTATGAAACCGGAATTTTGTTTGAATAATTACACTTCTGTTGCTTGAAGAGACGTTAAGTAATGCATGCACGAAATGTAATATTCAGAAGCTTGTTTGCGTGAAGCATTTTACAGAGAGATTGAAGAGCACCTATTTCGTCCAAACATACTTCGTGTAATAACAAAGTTGAGAGCGTAAAGCGAATTTCTAACTGTATGCCAGGTGTAAAAGTATGAAACCGGAATTTTGTGTGAATAATTACACTTGTGTTGCTTGAAAATAACAAACAATTTCTTATACGAAATACTCTCAATTGTTATTTATACATTTCTCCCACCTCTCCGGCAGGCTACGAATGCCACGTCAAAAAGACGCTTCTCCTTTTCAAGCGAACCAGTCAGAGTGCAATTTTCATACATTTTCATACGAACTGAAGTGTTGTTCAGGTGGAGCATGTTCCAGTGATGCAAATACACGATAATCGGACGGAGACAAGTATGTATAATAATCCGCATGCCATGGTATTTCCCAACTGAACGCCTCGGTCGTTTCCCAGACCCGTTTTGCTCTGTGTAATACGCCGTAATCATGGAGCAATATAACTTTGTGTTGCCTTTTTCCATATTCCGGTCGTTTTTCACGTAATGCTCGATTTAAATCGCTCATTTGCTGTTGGTAACGATCAGTGTCGACTGTTCCACCAGGTTTTAGCAGGTTATAATAGATGACACCCTTCCGATCCCACCTAACACAGAGCATTGTCTTCTTTCCAAAGCGCTTTGGTCTTGCAGTGGAAGTAGACGATTTGCCTCGACTCACCCATGATTTACGAAGCTTAGAATTCTCAAAATAAATCCATTTTTCATCACCTGTCACTATTCGACGGAGAAACGACTTTCCTTTGTATCCGACGAGCAGCATTTCACAAGTGGTCTTTCGATTTGCTTGCTGTCTTCCATTCAGTTCATGCGGAACCCATTTTCCCACTTTCTGATCCTTTCCCGTAGCTTTCAACCGAAGAAATACGACTTTCTGCGTGACATTCAATTGTTCCGCGAGTTCCTGTTGAGTGTATCATCTTCATCCAATAAGGCCGGCAATTTGTTGTCTTCGATCTTTTTCGGTGGTTTCCCGCGCTCGTCGTTCCTCACATCAGCCGGCCACTGTGACCAAGCGGTTCTCGGCTCTTCAGTCTGGAACCGCGCGACCGCTACGGTCGCAGGTTCGACTCCTGCCTCGAGCATGGATGTGTGTGATGTCCTTAGGTTAGTTAGGTTTAAGTTGTTCTAGGGGACTGATGATCTCAGATGTTAAGTCCCATAGTGCTCAGAACCATTTGAACCATTTTGAACCTCATATCACAATCACCTCTTTTAAATGTTTTGAAGCACTCGAAACACTCTGTTTTCCCAAGACCATGTTTGCCGAAAGTTTCAACAATCATTCTATGCGATTCTGTAACAGTTTTCTTCAAATGATAATAGAAAACCAATGCTGTGGCTAATCTTAGTCGGTAGGCACAAAACTCGACATGTTTACGGCTTGAGATACCGATGTATGGCACTTATGTTACCGTGTGTTGACATTCGTCGTCAGCCATTACAGGAAGATGGCGCTGCAGACTCGGTCTCACGGGCCCTACACTGACGACTACCACCAACTATAGAGAAATTCAGGTGTCATATTTCTACACCTACTATTATTTCCCACCTAGGAGTTTGTGAAAGTCAGAGCAAAAGGAGCAACTGTCGGAAGATGTCTACCGTACCGTTAGTGTCTAGTGTAGACTGCATTATTACAACCGCAAAGACTGCTCAAAGTAGTGCCTCTGGAATCCGTGCGGCTAGCAAAACTGACCTTTTGTGTACTTCTATTCGCGTGTTACGTTGTTCTTGTCGGCTGTTTGTACCCTTCAGCACTCGCCTTGGAGGACGATGACTGCGGTCTCCAAAGCGCCGCCGGTCTATATACTACAGCTCCACCACTCGTCTTTTTCGCCGGTGTTTCCCCATGTTTCGCAAAGATGCGGCTCGCTTTTGTGTAGCTCGCGGCTGTTGCAGTGCCGTGACGTAATCCCATTCTTAGTAGGTCCACAGCTTTATTGCCAGGAGCCGGTGCTATCGGTGGCGCCCTCGGCATAGTCTCGTCACTTTAGAAGGCGTACCGTGGATCGGCACCGCTGCCGTAACCACTTCTCTCATTCACTGGGAACCGATCCGCTATTAGCCTTCATAAATGTTATCATCAAAGTGATTTTCGGTTGTAGCAGTATCTAGTGGACAAATTTGCACACATACTTCAAATCGGGCAAAGAGAAAGCAACTGAGAGTACTCAGATGTAGCATCACTCTAGATCGCTATTGATAACTATGCCCCAAGTAACTGTGTTAGACCGTAGCCGTTCTGGGTGTACGGATATACTAATGATCTGGCAGACGATATTAAGACTAACCTCAGACATTTCACAGATGATACAGTTGTCAATAATTTATACATTTTATGGACTCATGAGCTCTGTGGCTGAGGATTATATTGTTATAAGATATACCTTAACCAACCTCATTAATTGCATTCGTAATTGCTAATAACGACAGCCATCAGCTGTAGAATGGAATGACGGCAATGAAACTTTGTACCGGACCGGGATTCGAACGCGGAGTTCCCGCTTATCAGAAGCGGTCATTTGACCTTTTTTTATCTTATTTTGTTCTATACTGTTCGTTGAATTTGTTCGGGCCGGTCGTCCGATGACACCCGTCCAGGTTGTTCGTTGATCCTTTCACTCAGTTTTTTTTTTATATTACAGAGGGTAGCTACCGTGCCGGCGACCATTTGGTTATCCGTGCACGTCTCGTAGCCAGAACCAAACTTCCGTATGTCGTCAACCATCGGTCTACGACCAGGACTCATACACCCATTATGTATATTCCCATCAGACGTCTGATTACGATGCAAAGTTTTCTTGGATATGGATGCATGTCCAAAGCAAGGGGCTCTGTGACGACTACGGACGTTATGAAATACGTTAAATGCATGCGTGCATGTCCAAAGGAACTTTGCATTGTAATTAGAATAAAAGAGGCACTGCAATATCGTATTTATCTACCGATACCGGGCAAGTGACTCCCAAATACGCCTGACGTGTACGGGAATACACATAATGGTTGTACGTGTCCGGGTCGTAGACGCGTGGTTGACGACATACGGAGGTTAGGGTATGGCCGTGACACTTGCACGGATAGCCTCATGGTAAGGCGACCGCTCGCGATAAGTGGGTAATCCGCGTTCCATCCCGGTCAGCTGACAATTTTCACTGTCGTCATTCCATTCTACAATTGATGGTTATCATTATTCGCAACGGCGAATACATTTAATGTACTTCTTAACGGCTGTAGTCGCCACAATGCCTGGTTTTTGGAGATGCATGTGTGTCCAAAGGACACACGTACTGCAATATCGTACTTTTTTATGTATCTTTGTTTATGACAATACGCGTTTCGGACTTCCAGCCATCTTGAATTGGCGAAAGACCATTTCAGTCTCCAGTTAGTTCGTCGTTAAAATATCGACTGCCGTTTAGATCACCGGCATTGGCGTGCAGAAAAACAATTTTTTTTAGCTGCTATACTTCGCAATTTGTATATATATGATGTGTTGCTGGTCAGATGTACTTGCTTCCTACCCTGCTTGTTAAATGGGCAAATCGGAACAACAACAGAGTATAAAGTAGGTACATCTAACGAGTAATATATCGTTAATATGCAACACGCGACTATAGTAGCCAAGGGTGACTGTACGATAGTTTGTATGCGAAAGCGGCAAGGGAGAGGGTGGGGGGGCGACGCTAGATATCGGGTCGTGGAGTATTTTTAACATTTTGTAAAACGAATGGCAACATGAAAGTAGGCATAAAAAACAACCAGTTTCGGCCCTGTTAAAAAATGTGCGCAATTTCGACTTTCGAATCATTTTCTTTAAAGGAAAAACACCGACTATGCTATATTTTTTCCTTTCCGTCAGCTGGGGAAGAGGGGGCAGCGTGGGTGGGAGGGGGGTGGTGGTGGGTTGAGTGGTTCCAGTTGTCCCGGGGTATGGCCGCCCTTTATAGTAGCTAAGAGAAATTTTTACTTTTCATACGTCGGCTAGCGCATCCAGTTTGCACTCGATATTTTCACGATGCAGTAACTGAAGGCTGAAATATGTGCCACACCAAACGAAGACTGACGAAAGGCTGAAATACTCAAAGCCATCAATAAAGAAAGTGACTGGTTGTTGTTTTCTTAAATAAGATTATACAGTTATCAATAATGAAGAACAGTTCGAATAGAACTACACAAATATTTAATCTGGTATTAAGATTTCAGAGTGATGTGAAGACTGGCAATTTCCTTTAAATGTTCAGGAAATTAGCACTGTGCAATTCAGAAAAAGAAAAAAAAAGAGATAGTATCCTACGACTACATTAAGAATGAGACAGTATTGGAATCAGGAGCTTCATGAGATGTTGCAGCCATTTCTCAATGCACTCAGAAGCTGGAGCCGAAACGCATAAGGCAGAATCAAATTAATAAACAGGGTGGTAAATACGAATATCAGTTTTTTTAGTAGAACTGCACTCAGACAGCTCATATAAATACCTCGCTGTAACAAACTGTAAGTATGTAAAATGGAATGACTACATAGACTCACTCGTAGGTAAGTAGGAGGCAGACTGCAGTTTTTCCGTAGGATACTGCGAAAACCCATTCAGTCCACGAAGGAGATTGCTAACAAAACACTTGTGCGATATATCCTATAATATTGCTCAAGCATGTGGGATCTGTGCCACACAGAGCTATCAGTGGGTACTGAAAGAATACAAAGAAGGGAAGCACGAATGATGACACATTTGTTTGAACCATGGAGCAGCGTCACAGCGATTCTGGAAAACCTAAATCGGCAGACGCTTGAAGACAAATGCCAATTATTCCGCGAAAGTCTACTTGCGATGTTTAGACAACCAGCTTTAAGTGATGAATCTAGTAAATATATATGACAACCCATTGTGTACCGCTCCAGTAGGGATTACACTAATTACAGCGTGCACAGCGATGTTTAGGCATTATTCCTGCGCTCCATAAAAGGGGTGTAATGAGAACAACACTATGCTATGTGCTTCACTGAGGTTTTTAGAGTATAGATATAGTGAGAAGGCCGATATGCACAAACAGATATTCTAATAATGAGAAGGCAGCTGGTTTTTCTGCGAAAGATATACAATTATCAATTGAATGTCTGTTTATCTTAGCCACAAATGGTCATCTGTAATTACCGCAGGAATGGCCGCCTTTTACAATACTTGTACTCATAGAACACCGTTTTAAATACAGAGCGATTGAGCAGAAGCACTCTTAAACAAACTATCGACCACACAAGGACACCGCATACTATGCGACACCCCCCCCCCCCTCTCACAAACTGCTGCATACTGTGTTTTCGGCTGTCTCCACAGTATGGAACGTGACACAGTATCGGCAGTTGTCCTCAGACAAGGCATCACTGTGTGTGGTCAGTCCACAGTTTACAGTTGGCACGTCGCGCAACAAGTCCCGTTCATCACTTTTGCCTGGACCACAGTTCAGGTATCTCCGTACATACCCTGAAGTGTACCAGGTTGCCTTGGTCTGCGTGGTGGTTTGCTATACTTCTCCTCGTGCACCAAACACTTACATAACTTGCCACCTGAACACTCCTTTTATATACAATGGACGTATATACTCGGCCAAAGCTGGTCCCAAGCCCGGTTAAAAAAGGAGGAGGGGTTGGAGTAACACCTCGTTAAAAAACCTTAGTTCACCTGGCCTGGGTGATAGTACCTCGTGAGGGTCCCTTGCTAGGGAAACGGTGAAGACCACAACGGCACCAGACTGTAGCGTCTGTTCCCACAGTGGGGGGCTACAAAAAACGTCTGTCCCACATGTTAGAGGCGGCCTCACTTATAATTCTAAGCTAAATGCTTGAATTTCTATCATTCAACTACCTTTCCCCAAACCAAAGCCGGCCTCGGTGGTCTCGCGTTTCTAAGCGCTCAGTCTGGAACCGTGCGACTGCTATGGTCGCAGGTTCGAATCCTGCCTCTGGCATGGATGTGTGTGATGTCCTTAAGTTAGTTAGGTTTAAGTAGTTCTAAGTTCTAGGGGACTGATGACCACAGATGTTAAGTCTCATAGTGCTCAGAGCCATTTGAACATTTTGAACCCAAACCAAACTTAAACCTAAGACATGATGGTAAATTTCAAAAGGAAAATTACTCCAGGAAGTAACCAATCTTCCATCGCTATTCATGGCGGTGCAACTAGGCTTTTGGATTCTGGAGAGCCTAGAATATAATATAAGGAAGAATTGGAACTTCATAGTACTTCTTCAAAGATAAGACCCAAGAAAAAACATCTACTGGGGACTCAACAACAACACACTTATGAAACTTGGAAAACTAAAACACCTAACAGACACTCTCAATCAACGAAACACACTTTTATTACCACTTCAAGAAACAAGGTATTCGGATGAAAATGCATTTGTCAGGTGGATACAGGCTCTACAAAGGAAAACCAGCCATTAAAAATTCCAATAATACGACTATATTAGGAACCGCAATTATGGTCAAACAGCAACTTATGGAGCCAATAACTAATTTTAACTCCCCATCAGAAAGAATTTCATTCCTGACGTTCAAGTCAGCCAATAAACGTCACACTATTATAAGTGCTCATGCACCTATCAACCAACATAATGGAACAAATATTGACAAAGTGGAAGATTTTTGGAGAATGCTAGAACACGAAACATCCATATCACCAAAAGAACATAAAACAATTTTAGTGGGCGACTTCAATGCACAAGCTGGCAAAGAAATAAAATTTAAATCAGTAGTTGTAGATTATCCAGCAGATGCAAGAACCAACAGAAATGGGGAAAGACTCATAAACTTTTGTAAACAATTTGATCTAAAACTAATGTCGACATGTTTCCGGAAACTTTCAAGAAAGAAAAAAACTTGGGTCTAACCTAATCCAAATCAAGGTGAATATCAGTTGGACCATGTGGCAATAACGACTCGCAACTACAAGGAAATCTTAGATATCAGAGTAGGGAAAGACCTAAACATAGACTCAGACCATTATCTGACTGAAAGAAAGACCATGTTCCAACTGAACAAACGTAAACCAAAACCAATATGATTTCCAATGGTAAACACTAAATTTCTCATGCAAAATCAGGACAAGTTCTGTGATATACTAAACACAATAAAAATGGATGATTGGGAAGAAATTGAAGAAACAATGCTAGATTCAGTTAAAGAAATGGGACAACCATGAAGAATATCAAGACACAGATGGTGGAACGAGCTGTGTGATGAAGCAATTGACAATCGACTAAAGGTGTGAAGAAAATGAAACAGTAATAAGAAACATGAATACTGAGAAGAGTTTAAAAAAGAAAGGAAAAAACAGCAAAAATCATCAGATCAGTGAAAAGAAAATATGACAAAGACAGATTAGAAGAAATGGATTCAGCCTTTAAAAGGAACAACACAAGAGACTTCTATAAGACTTTCAGAGAAGTTTTAAGAGGATAAATGGTTTTAAGCAATAAAGAGAACTGTCAAATTTTAGCTGAGTACTTTGGAAATCTATTAAATTGTGAAGAGCCTAATGACAGATTACAATTTCAAAAACCACAACATGAAAACCCACCATCAGAACCACCTACAGGAAAAGGAATAGAAAATATTATCAAAGCATTGAAGAACAACAAAGCATCAGTAGAGGATGCGATAGTAGCAGAAATGTGGAAACTAGGGGGATTATCCTAATGACAGAAAATTCACAAAGTATTTAAAGACATTTGGACAAAAGGAATTATACCCAGTGACTGGAAACAAGCATTGATCCATCCTCTCCATAAAAAGGAGATAAAACAGAAACCAACAACTACAGGGGCATATCCTTGTTACCAGTGGCATACAAAATACTTCAAAAAAAGCAGTTTTAAATAGAATAGAGGAACAAGCAAGATCTAATATAGGAGATTATCAAGCAGGATTTAGAAAATGTAGCTCATGCGCAGAACAGATTTTTAATTTGAAAACAATTTTGAGAGTGAGAGCTATACAAAATAAAAATACAGTAGTTACTTTTGTAGACATCAAGAAGGCCTACGACTCATTTGACAGAGAAACACTATTCCAGATACTTTATGGATCAGGGATAGATGAAAACACCAGAAGACTTGTTGAACAAACGCTCACAGATACAACATCGAGAATTAAGTTTGAAGGCGAAATATCTGCAACATTCCGAATCAAAACAGAAGTTCGACAAGATGGACTGTCCGCAATTCTCTTTAACTTGGTTTTAGATAAAATAGTAAAAACGTGGGAAGGCACATTAAAAACAGAGGCACAAAGGGTATAAGCATTGACCAAGGAAAGAACAAAATTGAAGTGAAATGTTTAGCCTCTGCAGATGATACGGCATTGATAACTGAAAACCGAACACACGCAACAGTTATGCCTGATCTGTTACACGAGATTGCTGAAAAGACTGAGATAAAAATATCCTATGAGAAAACCGAGTATACAGAACACAAACATAATACAGAAAAGTTTATGAAAACAAAATATAGAAAAATTAAAAGAGTTGATAGATTCAAATACCTGGGGGAATGGATCCAAGCCAGTGTACTGGATAACAGAACAAATAAAGAAAGAATACAAAAGTTAGATTTGCATATAAATTAATACAAAACTACTACAATAAGAAATCAATACCCATACAATCGAAGATTAGACATTATAATTCAGTTATTAGGACACAAACAACGTATGGATCAGAGTGCCTAACATTGAACAAGAGAGGCGAATTAAGAGAACTAGAAAATACTAAGAAAAATTCTAGGTCATGAGAAAAACAAGGAAAATAGGCGTATTAACGGAGAAATGAAGACTTATACAAAAACACAGAAAAGATCACAGATACAACGAGGAAGAGACGGCTAAAATTTTACGGATTTTCAAAAAGAATGAAAGAAACACGGATTACAAAAAAAATTTAATTACGTTAGTAAGCTGAAAAACAATGTAGGATGGATGGAAGCAGTAAAGAAAGACGCCAACAAAATACGTGTTACAGAAGAAATAATACGTGACAGGAATCACTTCAGGCTACTAATAGAAAACGCAAACTATGAAGAAGATGAGCCAAAGCCTCGACCTTCCCGGCGGGGTCAGGGATTTTCTCTGCTTCGTGATGGCTGGGTGTTGTGTGATGTCCTTAGTTAGGTTTAAGTAGTTCTAAGTTCTAGAGGACTGATGACCTGAGATGTTAAATCCCATAGTGCTCAGAGCCATTTGAACCAATTTGAACCTCGACCCAAGAGAGTGTGGACAGATGAGCAGAGACGAGCAGTTAGCGAGAAAATGAAGAAGTACTGGGAAGAACGGAAGAAAAAGAAACACCATAAGTCTTAAGTTGTATGAGGTCCATAGCTGACCAAATTCATAAATAAAAAGAATACAATGAATGTTGCTTACTGAATATTCGGTCGCCGTTAAGTATTATTAATCAGGGTCCAGCTAGAAATTAACTTCTCTTTCTCATTCACTACACCACATAATTAATAAATGAAAGTCAGTTGACCTTCTTATATTATCCTTAGAATTGCAACTCAATGCATGATAAATGAGAACAGCTACCAACTCGTATACTGTTACTGTGCTACGACATAACATTTCTGATATTTATCTTCATGATTAACAATTGGAGTACATTTATTAGTTTTGGCATTTCACGTTCTCAGATTTCATGGAGCCCTTTCTTCCGCATCGCTGGAACTCGCATCTCCACCTCAGCAGCTTGGGTCGCCTGACAGCTACCCACTTCCGTACAGTCACTGGATCGTTAGCACTAATTCCATGACGAATGTTCATCTAAAGTGTGTGGATTTGATGTGTAAACTTTCTCTCTTAACCCCCCCTCCCCAAGAGGTAAAAATCGTAGGCGTTAAATCGGGGGAACGGGGAGGTATAGAGTTCCCAAACGTACTTGTCGAGAACATTTTTATATGTTACTCATTAATGAGCTGAGAGACTTTAATAAAAGAAACTGTGTAATGGGGTGTCGCATTGACCTGCTGGAACCGCCAAAGTCCGTTGGAATGCACAACGGATATGAATGGATGCAGATGATCAAAAAGGATGCTTACGCACGTGTCACCTGTATCAGAGTCGTATCTGAACGTATCAGGCGTCCAATACCATTCCAACTGCTCACGCCCCACACTATTACAGAGCACGCACCAGTTTGAACAGCCCCCTGCCGACAAGCAGGGTTCATGGATTCATGAGCTTCTCTCCATACCCGCACACGTCGATACAATTCGAAGCAAGACTTGTCCGACCAGGCAATGTATTTCCAGTCATCAACAGTCAAATGTCAGTGTTGATGGGCAATGTATTTCCAGTGTTGATGGGCACAGGCGAGGCGTAAAGCTTTGTGTCATGCAGTCATCAAATGTACACGAGTAGGCCTTCGGCTGCGAAAGCCCACATCGATGATGTTCCGCTGAATGGTTCGCACGCTGATACTTAATGATGGCCCAGCATTGAAATCTGCAGCAGTTTGCGGGAGGGTTGCACTTGTGTCACGTTGAACGATTCTTTTGAGTCGTCGTTGATCCCGTTCTTGCAGGATCTTTTTCCGGACGCAGGGATGTCGGAGATTTGATGTTTTACCGTATTCCTCATAGTCACGGTATACTCGTGAAATGATCAAAAGAAAAAATCCCCACTCCATCGCTACCTGGGAGATGATGTGTTCCATCGCCCCTGCGCCGACTACGACACCACGTTTAAACTCACTTAACACTTAATAAGCTGCCATTGTTTAAAATTTGGTAAGCTGCCATTCTAGCAGTAGTAACAGATCTAACAACTGCACCAGACTCTTGTTGCCTTGTAAATGCCTTGCCGACCTCAGCGCGTATTTTGCATGTTTACATATCTCTGTATTTGAATACTCATACCTGTACCAGTTTCCTTGCTCTTCTGTGTAGAATAACCAACTGAAAACATTAAACTTTAAGCCTCTAATTGGAATTAGTTGGTGGCTGCATATCTTGGAGGATATCGCTACAGTTGACCCAGAAATATCCCCTTGACACTTTTGTCTTCTGATTTAACACGCAAATGCATTCATTTCTTGAAGTCCAAAAATTGTACACTTCCTCTAAATTTGACAACAACCAGCCTTTATCCTGAAAGTATAATACCGTCCTACAGTTTCTGATGGGAAAGGAACGCTGCTCATTTTTGAGGTGCTTTGCCACCACCGATATGCAGTTCTCATTATTATTTATTATGCTCTTTAAACTTACTCTAAAGTTTCTTCCAGTTTGTCCCACGCACTTCAGTTTAAAATCCTGACACTTTATCTCATAAACTCCCGCTTTCCCCGTCCTGTTCTCCCTTGTGTCAATCTTATGCTTTAGCTCTGCTCCAGTTTGTTGTCTGCCCTGAAAGCAATTTTGACCCTTTTGTTGTTAAGTAACTTCGCCAATTTTGATAATTGCTCAATATAACACGACTTCGTATTTCTGCTGATTTTTCACGTTTTGTTTATTTCTTTCCATACCGCTGAATCCATCCTACCAAACCTACCTGAGAACCATTTTCTACCGCCATTTGCTTTTTTCCATTTGTTCGTCCTTGTTCCAAGAATATTTAGTCACTTGAGCATAGAACACACTAGTAGGTCTATCTTCGAATGTGACTCATCCAAAAGCGCTCGAGGAGGAGATATTCTGCAAATGGTGGGACGTCCAAGAGGCTATAGCTGGATCTCTTAATTGTACGCATAACACTGATACAGATTTTGTGTCACAAATGCTGTCTCACACTGTGAACAATTACCCAACTTTAAATCCAAAGGTTCGATGTTCAGTCAGGACTCATTCCTCACATTTTGTTCTCCTATTTCTCGCTTCTTTCGCCTCTTGCCTTCATTCGTTAACGTGAAAAATGTGAAGTTGGATCTCGGTTCGGGGTTCAGGCGAAGCTGAACTGTAGGACGTTTTTTGACTGGGCTGTTTGGACCATTAAGACTTCCTCCCCTGTGTCAAACTCTCCATCTCCGTCTTCAGAGTTGCACATAAACACAACATTTGCGATTACTTATTGTATCTACTCCAAGTTTTTCTCCTACAGTTTTTTCCCCCCACGCCTCCCTTAGATGACATGGAAATTATCCTCTGCTGCATTAATGTATGACCTATCACCCTGCCCCGTCTTCTACTTAGTGTATTTATTTCACATATTCCTCTCTCATCAATTGTGTGTATCTTGTGTCCGCCACCCCTGCCCACCATGGAACCAACCTGGTTCAAAAACTTGGACGTCCGTGTTTTTACAGACTATACTGGGTAGTACTTTTGTGTGTGTGTGTGTGTGTGTGTGTTTCTTTTAATTTATATAAGGAACTTGGATTTCCACTTCGGGCTCTTATCTCTGTTCTGTTATTAAAATTGCGCTAAAGTTAACTTGACACTCTTGCAACTATTGCTGGCTGTTTGGTGTTCGTTGTAAGAGTTTGTACTTCACATTAAGAACAATTGTTTGTAAATTGAACTCTTTTTATTGTTCTGCTGTGGAAATTGCAGTTTTGTTAATATGGAACTTTTGTAACTAGTGTTGGCTGTATGATCTCTGCCGTCCAAAGCGAAATATAAAGAAAAATAGTGTTAAAAAATGTTCCTCTCCTAGCCGATTATGCACTTTTATCTTATCAGTTCACTCTATTTTCAGTCTCATTCTGTAACACCACATCTCAAACGCTTATTGTCTTCTTTCCCGGTTTTCAACAGTCCACTTTAAGGTAATGCTATACACCGAACGTATTGTCTTAGAAATTTCATCCTCAAATTAAGCCTGTGAACTTCTTTTAGCCATTAGCCTGTTCTAAGCTGCCTCTTAAAGCCGTCTTCCTTCGTCCATCAAGCGCTTTTTTGCTTCCATCGTAGCTGAATTCCTTTACTTCGCCTTCCATTTGGAAGCAATTTTGGTGTCAAACTTGTCGCTAATCTCATTTACTTTGTTATTCTAATTGCTTTTGACCATTTTTCATTTGCTTCGTTTCGTTTACTCTGAGTTCATATTTTGCGTTAGTTAGACTGTTCCTTCCATTCAGAGGTTCTGTAAAACCTTCTTCACTTTCACTGTGGATAGCAACACAATTTACGAGTCTTATCATTGATATCTTATTTCTGCCATTGCTTCTTCGATGTACCGGTTGAACGGTTGGGGAGAAAGACCGAATTCCTGCCTCATAACCTTTTTAATCCCCATCATCGATTATTAGTATTTCCTTATGTTTCTTGTACGCGTTGTATATTATCCACGTTTCTCTATAACTCAATCTTTTTTTCTTATAATTACTATCTTGTTCCATTTTACGTTGCTGAATAGACTTTTTAGGTTGTCATATCCTATGAGTTTTTACTATAAATTTTGCCTCTATTATTAGGTGCAACGTCAGATCAGTCTCTCTGGCTCTTTTTGTTTCTAGGGTTTCGCGCAACAATCAGTAAAAACGGAACCCGTATGGGTTATAGGTCACTTTCTGTCTGTCCGACTGTTAGGAAACCTTACAAGTTGAAATTTATGTTACGTACTCAGGTCTATGGTCCCTTGGCGGTGCACACAATTTAAGCTTCTAAGTCACTGCAAACAAAAGATACGGCCATTTTCGTCACATATTTCGACATTCGCAAACTCACTCATCGAAACCTATATACACTCCTGGTAATTGAAATAAGAACATCGTGAATTCATTGTCCCAGGAAGGGGAAACTTTATTGACACATTCCTGGGGTCAGATATATCACATGATTACACTGACAGAACCACAGGCACATAGACACAGGCAACAGAGCATGCACAATGTCGGCACTAGTACAGTGTATATCCACCTTTTGCAGGAATGCAGGCTGCTATTCTCCCATGGAGACGATCGTAGAGATGCTGGATGTAGTCCTGTGGAACGGCTTGCCATGCCATTTCCACCTGGCGCCTCAGTTGGACCAGCGTTCGTGCTGGACGTGCAGACCGCGTGAGACGACGCTTCATCCAGTCCCAAACATGCTCAATGGGGGACAGATCCGGAGATCTTGCTGGCCAGGGTAGTTGACTTACATCTTCTAGAGCACGTTGGGTGGCACACTCCGTACTCTGGAAATTTCATTAGCACTTTCTCTAACAAATCGAGATGCTCCTCCCACGTCGTAGTCGCGATAAAAAGGTCTTCTACATACAAAATAACTTTGTCAAGGAAATCTTGTCGTAGTATGGTATCTAATGCGGAAATTAACACTCCTCCGCTGATGTTTAAGCCGAACGGCATAACCGTGAATTGATAGCTTATCCCAAGAAAGATAAAAGCAGTTGACTTCCGTGATTCAGGTGATATTCTCGTCTGCCAATAGGAACTCCTCATCTCCAGAAATGTCAAAAAGAGGGCACCATTAAACTTCTGAATAAGTTCTTCTAAACTCTCGGGTCTCGTTTGTACTGGAATAATAATTTTGTTAATTTTCCTAGCGTCAAGAATTAGTCTCACATCACTATTCGATTTTATGACTGCCAAGAGACGGCTAGAATATTGAGAATTAGCTAACATCTTGTGACTTCTTTTTTCACTGCCTCCCTGTTAGACCACGGAATAGAGCATGAAGTGTGACAAAAGGCTTCATCAGCACAGGTTTGAATATTAAACTCGAACTCTTTGATGATTCCTGGACGTTTACTAAATACTGGTGCATAATTAGTTTACAAACAGAGTAAGTCTTCCCTTTGATATTCGGATTCAAAGACTTTGTCTCGTATTGTGTCTTGATCTCTCTCTTCTTTAGATGATTCGATAAAATAAATTTCATTTGCTGAATCGCACTTAAGAACAATATAGCTAACCATTAGCTAATTACAACATTGCTCTGGGACTACTTGGACCTTCATCATAGGAATTGTCACAACCTCGCTTCCGGAGTGCAAAATGCACGTCCCTTCTTTAAAATTAATTACTACTCCTGCTCTACACAAAAAATCAAGATCCCAAACACAGGGTACGGCCATTTTCGAAACAATCAAGAAGGCACTGACTGTAGTAGCCCCCTGCATTATAATGTCGACTCGTGCCTGTTTTGAGATTCACTGTGCTTTCGCACCAAATGCGCCGGATACAGTGCATCCAGTAATAGGAAACGTTAATACTCGCCCTCCTCTACCGATCTATTTACAACAATCTTGCGCCATTAGGCTAATGTTTGCGCCTGTGTCGATCAAGATCTCAATATCGGTGCCATTGACTGCTGCTTGCATGGCAGCTTGTAAAATTCGTCCACATTTATTGGAAATATTCGGCACCTCTTCACTCAACTCTTCCCTTAAGTCCAAATCATTATTATATCTCAATACACATACTGAAAAAGTGACGCCTGTCCTCCTTTCCATCCCCTGTCATCCTAGGAATGCTTTTGGAGACCGTTTATAGTTTAACCTTTCGGTGGATGTCTTCATCGGTGGTTCATGAACTTCCACTATATGGCTATTGTGTTCAGAGTTCAGTATTGGTTTGTCACTCAGTGGTATAGTTGTGATGCTGGGACAATACTTGCGGATAATCTACCAGCGGTTGTATCCTATCATGGTCTCCTTCCGGATATCTATCATGTCTGCGTTTACGATAACGCTTTTCCCATGTTGACATAATTTACGCGATAACCATTATTTCCAGTTTTCTTAGTATAATAAGCATCGCCTTTCTATTGATCTCTTTCATTGTTACTTTATGATAGTCACAGTGCGTCGTTTTCTTTCCTTCTGTTAGTGTGGGCTTAGCGTTCCTATCTCTGTTGTCGTCATTACAACCACACCAAGATTATTAACACCCGCATCATTACGCTGTGTAATAGCCCATTTATTATTAGTCCAAATTCTGGCATCTTCCATAACCAGATCAATAGAATCAACTACAGACAAAAACTGTTCCATATCACAATCAGGTACATTTATCAGTTTTTCGAGAATATGAATTGGCTATTTTCCCTTTATAATGCGTATTACCTCCCGATGTGAAATGGGCTCGCTCCAGTATCTTGTTTTGTTAATGTATTTTTCGAAATACTGTCGCAGTGGACTTCGCTTACTGTTGTAATATTCGGTTTGGTACACTTCCTTACGCAACCGTTTCTACTTGCTCATAGACCAGTATTTTGACAGAAAAAGCTGCTCAAATTCTCCACAAGTACTACAGCTCTCGCTTGCTTCTACAGCCCACAGTGCTGCTTCACCTTAAATTTCTGGATACGATGAACTGAACCTTATCTTGTTCCGACCAACTATGTGGAAAAATATGCTTGACGTTGTAAGACGTCGTGATCTCCTGACCTTCATTGCTTACATATTCCGCCCTCATAATCATATTCCTCACATCAAGACGCTTCATTCGAACCCGAACTCGATAAGATAAAGTCAATGTTGTATGAATTCATGTAAACAATATGCAAATAACAAGTGCGCACTGGGGTTCAAATACTGGAGGCTAGCGTACACACATACATTCCAGACACCACGGTCACAGGAGCTTTTAGTTCGAGGGAGGCAGACCACACACCGGGAGTGGTCCCTTCAGAGGACGAGTCACCCTCGGCTTCCCGTGGAGCAGACAGCGTGTGCCCGAGTGAAAGAAGAAAAAATCACATGTTTGGCTTAAAAGCAAATTCCGCTACATTGTATGGGAGCATCCAACCTACGCGTTCTTTACAAATAGCACGCAGTTTCAGAGATTTTCACAGGGAGACAGCAAACACCTAACGCCGATACTACAGGTTTCTGGATTGGTCGCCTTAAACGAAACATCATTCTCCCGTTTTAGAAGAGCAATGCTGATTGGCAGACAATATCTGACGCCTTGAGCTGAAGGAGTAATGGAAGAGACCGAAAGATATACACCTTCAAGTCTGGCGTGGAGAGGCGCCATTCCGTTGTCGCTCTTGGAGTGAGGAACAAGTGTCTCCTCAGTACTTCACTGGGAGAGCACCTCTGTCGAGAGAAAATCGAAGTGCTACTCTGTATTAAGTCCTTGCGATTAAGTGTTGTTCACTGTGTTGGCCGACACACTTCTTGTGCGGTGTGAACGGACAGAGTTATAGTTAAACGCCTGCGAACGAATTTTTGAGTGGCATCGCAGTGGACTGGTTATCTGACCGGTGTACCACGCCAATAGTTAGACTAGGGGCGAATAGGAATCCTTGAGTTTATCAAGGCGTAGGGAGAGTTTGATTGGCGAAGGTCAATCCAGATAGAACGAGAAATATCTTATCTGTCAGCACCGAGCGGCGCAGACAGCAGTCATCGCAGCTTACTGTATTGTGCGCTACAGCTATTGAGAACCCCATATTTCCTCCACAACAGTACACTTCACTGCATTTCACACGAGACAGCCTCGACCATACCTAGCAACATTCTAAAGAATAATTATTGAAGTTGAGTAGGCGCCCCTCTCAGCCATTCTACCAAGTCAATAACAATCTTAAACTCTGTATAGAAATTTCTTTAGTGAGTCCTATCATTCCGAAAAGAACCAGGACATAACTTGTTCAATTCATAACTAAAAGTGCCATTGTGATTTCTCAGAATTTTTGCAAAATAAATAATAATTTTCTTTAGTTTCATGTTTTCTTTTACACTAACTAGCACTACTCCAGTATCCAAGTATCCCACTAGTTACGTAAGAAATGTTGCGAATTTTTGTGTCATTTCCTTACTGCAGATGACTCCAGAACATATTTATTGCTGAAAGTTTTCAGGCATTTCTCTTTAGAACGTTAGGAGCGTCTGTCTGACTTCTGTAGTAGTGTGGGGGTGAAAATTGCATTTTGCAGGAGCCACAGGGTGAAGGGTACATTTCAGATTAATCCGTTGCACAGAATAACAGAATAGCAGATCAACCCCACGCTCACAGAAAATGGCCACCCTGCCAGGATAAGTAAAATAGGTAAGGTACCAGGATAGCAAAGTGTCAGGATAGTTAGGTGTGGCATCGCAGCAGTAGCACTTTGGAGAACTTTCTTTCATCTATTAAATAGATATTTGCAAAGATTATCATCAGCAAAGATACAGGTAGCGAAGAAAGCAGAATTGTAGGGAAAAGGGTGTGTGTTATTGCGTTGGATAATTTTGCATTTTTGCTATTTTTGTGTAGCTGATAGGGCATAGAATTTTCAGGTGATAGGCACAGACGCAGAGTGACGCTGAGACGCAGTGTGACGCAGCATCGTATAAGTTAGAATTAAGAAATAACATTTTTCTCCCTTTGCAAGCGCACAGGTAGAGATTGGAGACTGTAGCAGAGCAGAGAGAACATTAGCAAGAAGTCACGTCGTTATTGTTGTAGTTGGTTCAACCAACTCGTAAGTGGTCGTACAGTTTTGTAGATAGGGTTGTGAGGTGTTGAAAGAATTTCCATGTTAACGAGAGCACAAGCAAAAAGGTTACGTGAGAGACAGCAAGTAGACAAGATGCGGGAGAATTAACCAGATAGACAGCACGCAAACGAGCTTATTGAGAATAGGACAGAAGGTGAACCTGAGAATAGGACAGACGGTGAATCAGAGATTATGACAGTCGGGGAGCTGCAGAATCAGCAGCCTCAGTTAGACTGGAATAAAATTGAGACAGATCAGACAGATGGGAATCGAAGGGATGAGAACATCGAATTTCCAGAATATGAGATTCCAGGTAGGGCACATTCTGAGCCAGAAATAGACAGCCCACGTAGGAAATAGCAAAGATTAGAAGCGAAACGAGCACAGAAAACGCGTTTGTTTGCTCATATTCAGGTACAGAATACGCGTCAATACAGTCAATGAACCGGCAGTTAGGTAACGTTCAAAGAGCAGTAGGCAGTGAGAAAGAGGAGGATCATTTAGAATACGTCGAACCTGTCTTACACATTCTAAATATGCCCCAACAGCAGACACAGAATTTTGCGGAGTTAACAGCGCCTCAGAAAGGTTCCGTAACAGACGCTACTGTACCTGCAAATACAAGACATACACAACAGAGAGGGCAGAATGCGGATTTGTTTGCGCCACGTAATGGTTCAATGACAAACACAACTAATCCTCAACACAGACAGCACGGGTTATTGCAATTATCAAAATTAGAAACGCCACAGCATAGCCCAGTAAACGAAGTAACTGGCCGAGTGGAAGACAATAGATCGAGAATACATAGTTCAGCAGAAGGTAGTGTTACAGGACAGGACGCGACCGTGGAGATGTTACAAAAAATGAACGCTAGTATGACGAAACAGAATCAGGATATTAATACACAGATGACAAAACAGTATCAGGAACTGAAACAGGATAATCAGAACTTGAGACAAGAGATAAAGACACGGATTCAACAGGTCAAAAGAAGGGATCGCAAGAATTGATAGTCAGATCAGTCAGATAAACAAAGAGGCGAAAGAATGTAGAGAAAGAATTCAGGTACTAACACAAGGTCAGCAACAATTGCGCACTGACGTGGACAAGGTCCAATTGGACATCGTAAACGTTGACAAAAAGGTGGAACTTTTACGAAAAAAGCCACTCGAACAGCAGGGCAAATTTCGGAAGAACAAGCAATTCAAAGCAAGGTCGCACTGAAAAAATATGATCAGCGGATCAATAAAATAGAATTAAAAACAAAGATCAGTTTGAAAAGCTTCGAACAGAGTTGATACAAACTATCGAAGAAAAGATCGAGACCGATTACAACTGTAGCGAAACAACTGCCGCGGCAAGCATTAATTCAGTACACGAACACGCGCCGTCTAAGAAAGTTCAAGTACAACCAAGGCTAGACGTAACACTCGCGCAGAAAACGAAACAGAAAACCCCGATTAAAGTAATATATAACATGCCACAGGAGCAGGCACAGTACCTAAAAAAACGGAACACATGCTTTCAGCCGATACCAATCGAAAGACAGGCAATTGAACCAGTAAATCCAACGACACCACATAATAGCTGCACAGGTACTATACCACTAACGACGAGAGTAGAAACACACGAACAACACTTTTGTTCACCAGTGATACGATATAACGCGGATATGAGTCAGGAAATTGAGAATAGGCAGACAGACAGTAGATTACTAGAGAATAAACACGACGACACAAGCACTGGCAGATTATTTGAGTCCATGAATCAGCCACAAACCGGATTTATCAGTAGTTATGATACAGACCACTTCCTTACAGTTAGAATATTTCAACATGTCAAGGACGAAGGCGGTAGCTTGCATGCACGCACATTCATCGACCAGTTTCAAGTAGGCTTACCAAACCACTGGAGCGAAGCTCACAAACTTGACTTCATTTGTGCACACATGTCAGGGACAGTAGCAGAGGTGTTGCAAAAGATCGCGGCTACCTGTACCTCTTACCTACAGTTGAGAACAGCATTTCTCGAAAAATATTCGTCCAAGGAGGCGCAAAACAAAATTAAATAAGAGTTACTTCAGATGACATCATATGAGAACTCAGGAGAGAAAAGCGTGGTAAAATTCTTAGAGACAATGGACAAAAAGAATCAATACCTACTCAAACCATACAGTAACGGAGAGCTGATACGTCTGTTTAGAATGAAATTACCGGTAAAGTATCAACAGGTGACGGTAGGAAAAAATGAAAATACCGAAGAATTCAAAGAGGTTTTAAGGGAACTTGAATTTAAGTTTAAAGAAGACGAGGTGAAAGAAAAAAGAAAGGAAAGGGAAGAGCAAAGGGAGAGGACAAGGGACGAATATTCCAATAATAATAATAATCGTAATCCTAACACTAATAATTTCAGGCAATTTAACACACAAGGACAGTGGCACAATGGAGACAATTGGCATAGAAACGATAACCAGAATAATTGGTACCGAAATAGGAACGGTAATGGACACTCATACAGGGGCGGATATGGATTTAGGAATCAAAATCCCAACGCTCAAGAATACTCTGAAAGTGGTCACGATGCTAGAAACAGCAACCGGCGAGACCAGGGCGCGAATAATTACCGAGGAAATTGTGGTCCACAGAGACAAGAACAACACAGAAAAGGAAACCAGAAGTAGAAATTTGGCCACCAAACACTGCATAACGTAAAGATTGAATTGAAAAATGCGGAAGACGTTAGGTAAACTATCGTCCACCCTATCTTATACTAACCACCAAATAAAAGATAAATTAATAGATCAACAAAACGACACATTAATTAAAAGAAAAAGAGACACAATACACACTAACAATCTCTTGTAGTATCAAGTACACTAAAACATACACACAGACAATAAATGATACACAACAATTAAAAGGATGAAAAAGTGGTAGGACATAATTAGAATAAACAAAAGAAATCATATACATACAATAATTTTTGCCACTATCAGAAAAATTTTGCATTATATAAAATCAGAGTTTTTTTTTGTAAATAACAAATATATGTAAAACAAAAATTGTAAATATTTCTACGTGTCAGAGGGACATCGCCACCAACACCAGTCACCAGCTCCCTTTACACCAGAAGCTTCGAGATAGCAGCGGAGAGGGTACAGACATGCTGAGAAAGCACTTAGGGCAAGAACAACAACATGAAGACCAACGCCACACTGGAAGTGCAGCTTGCAACCAGGTTGGACTTAAGGAAGGCAACACGCAGCACGGACATTTCATATGTCACGACACTGCTACACAACAGAAGAGCGTGGGGAGAATAATAATATGACGAGACGACAATGAAGGTGCAAAAAATTACTAAGATCTACAAACTCATCAAGTAACCGTTGGAAAGGCAGTCACATCCTACAAATCGTATATCACTCCTACACTAAAATTCACATATTCCTAGCCCAAGAAGAACAGAAGAATGCAAGAAAGAAGATAAGATGCAAGACGAAGAAGGCAGAAAGTAAGATACCTTTCTTTCAAGTCCTACAAAGCAAACTGTTTCAAACGTCTTTCCATGTACTTTGAGGCATAGCAACTACTACAACCACCTCTCCAAAAATAAACCTTGAATCGTCAAATAAATACAAAAGAACGGCAAACGGAATATGAAGTAGTACCAACCAACATTATCTAGAAATAGATTCAGCAAAATGAACAGTATTCTCCCTACCACATCATCAAACCGCCATACCGTCCCAGGTGTGACAGCAAGGTGTACCAAGACATCACTGTTTAGTCAGTTAACCACAGTCATCATCACCGCTTAAAAGTAGCACTCCATGATGACAATGTCAACAAGTAAGACCCGGTATCGCATGCTAGAGTGCTTCTCCCATGATTTTTGACACCCATACAAATGAGTCGACGCCTCCAGTATTTCAGTGGGGATCATCGAGCACAGAAACTGACACAGCGAAAAAGGGAAGAAACTCATAAAACACAAATGTAGAATTAAGAAAATGATATATTTGTAAAAGTAATTATTTTTATTATATATGTAAAGTCCACAATTTATAGATACCTTAAACCTTTTGTAAAGCAACTAAGTTAGTATAGTTATATAATCTCACCAACTCATGGATAGTCTATTTATTTCTTTTATATTTAAAATTAAAAAAGGATTTATGCAAGAATTTTCTTCTTTAAGTAACATTCAAAAACACCTTTTTGGGGTAATAATATTAATACCGAGGATAGAATTAACAGGAAATACTCCTTCATTCTTACAAAAAAAAATTGTGACACGTAAAGAAAAAGATAATGCCTAAATAAATAAAACAAAGTAACACAACAGAGCTTTTGCGAACATTTACGCGAAGCTTAACTAAACAAAAGATATAACCACACTAAAACATGATACATTGTACACTAACGAGTTTAGAAAAATTCATATTGTAAAAACAATTTTTGGAAATTAAAAAGAAAAACAAAGACATGTACTGGCAACTTTAACATTTTAATGTTCGCATATTAAGTTACCGTCTCTTTAATCTAAGAATAGATGATCAATGCAGCTAGCCGCTATCTCTGTGTAGTGTCTTTTCTGTATAGACGTGTATCTGTTGTCTTTGAGATCCCTTCACCTTCACACATAAGTCTGTACACTAAAGTAAGGCCCTCCCAGTTCTTGGCTGATCCGTGGTAAGACAGGCGAAAAATTAGACTAATGGATGGTTATTAGTATTACCTCTATTTTCATTCGCTCTCTCTCTTTCTCTCCTTTATCTATATATAGTTTTTAATATAAGATTTCATTACGTGATATATGGATAAAAAGAATCAGCCAAATAGAATCTTTGGTGGAGTCCTTTGTCTTGGTAATCAGCGGTCGGCTTGCTGTAAGAGATCTCTACATTTATTATTACTGTCAAACACAGCAGTCAGTCGGGGGAATCAATTGTTTGGAGAATTTGTTCCTTTTACGAAAGATTGAAAATTCCAGATGTGTACGAAGCCTTTTTGGATGACTTAACACAGACTCAGTGACTGCAGGCTCTCTTCGACACAGCTGAAACTTCCCCACTAATTACAGGACCAACGTGATCAACAAATGATTCAGAAAAAATTCATTCGTTCATTCACTCCAGAACAAAAAAAGTCGCAAACCTTATTTATGGAGGAAATCGTGTATTAAATCCATCTCCATTACATGCCCAGATCTCTGGTGATTCCACTCCTTAATTATTTTCCTTTTACACTCTCTTTCTCTTCAAAACAAACCGCTAGAGGCACAAATGTTAATTGGCTCGCTTTAGCGAGAAGAAAATCATAATATGTATCTCTCAGAAACACGTCAATCCCTCAACAAAAACTCCAGAAGCTGTCCTCGTTACCACTCTAACAACCATGGAGAATGCATACATGCATCTCTGTTATTTCAAAGAATAAATGCACTAGAAAATACTTTGGCGTCGATGAGCTTTCGCCTCGTATATTTCGAGAAAATCAGATCAGATAATTTTTCAAAGTGAATGAATGTGGATGGTTTGGTTGAAAATGATTAACTGGTGCGTGGTAGAGGGTATTTGCTGTGGGGACATTACACAATGACAAAGAATAACACCCTTTCTAAATTCTTGAGTTTCTCCCGGCGTATTTGATAATCAAAATATCCACGGGTGTACTGCCGGTCTATAGTGTCCAACGGGCACAATATTTCGGCGATTAAACATGTCGCCATCATCAGGTGAACTGACGGACTGAGCTCCTGTGAACGCGCCGGCACGGAGATCCGTATGCTATGGCTGCTCAGGTGGAACTGGGTTCGGTCGCGGTGGCGGCCGATTTAAATACCCTCCGCCCGCGGCGCGCTCCCTCCGCCGTCCGCGCCCCGCGCCACGGTAGCGCGGCGGAACAGATTGCGACGGCGTCTGAGATGACGTCGGTGTGATGGCTCTGTCCACCGTGGTCGTCACAACTATGCGTTTGCTCGATTTACTCTTGATTAACCCAATCGCTGATTCCCAAGCCTTGCTAAGATTATAGCCACAGTCACGGTTTATGAGGTCGTCATTGGTGCGAATTTCGATGGCCTCTCTAACAACGCTGTCCCAGTATCTCGACGTCTGTACCAGAATCCTCGTGCGGTCATACTCCATAGCGTGATTTTCCGACAAACAATGTTCAGCGACCGCCGACTTGCTCGTATACATCAGTCGAGTGTGCCTCTGGTGTTCACGGCATCGATCCTTGACGGTACGCATCGTCTGACCAATATACGACTTGCCACATTGACACGGAATCTGGTACACGCCGGCCTTCCTCAAACCGAGGTCATCTTTGGAGCTCCCAACCAGTGCACGAGTTTTATTCGGAGTACAAAACACAGTTCCGACCCGGTGTTTCTTCAGAATGCGGGCGACTTTCCCCGAGAGTGCGCCTGTGTATGGAATAAATGCAGTGCCTACCTCCTCCCTCGTGACTTCATCCATCTCAACAGGTTATGATGCAGTGGTTGGGCGGAGAGCACGTTGGATCTGCGACTCTGAGTACCCATTTTTTCGAAATACAGTTCTCAGATGTTCCAATTCCTGGGGTAGACTCTCTGTGTCAGAGATAGTGCGCGCTCTATGTACAAGAGTTTTAAGTACCCCATTCCTCTGTGAAGGGTCGTGGCAGCTGTATGCGTGCAAATACAGATCAGTGTGTGTTGTCTTTCGATACACCCCATGACCTAGGGGGCCGTCAGCCCTTCTCCTGACCAAGACGTCAAGGAAAGGTAATTTACCCTCCGTTTCAGTTTCCATAGTGAATTTGATGTTGGGGTGTATGGAGTTTAGATGTGTAAGGAAGTCAAGGAGTTTATCCATACCATGTGGCCAGATGACGAACGTGTCGTCCACGTAACGGAAAAAGCAAGTAGGTTTCCATTCGGATGACGACAGCGCTTCCTCCTCGAAGTTCTCCATGTACAAATTCGCTACCACCGGTGAGAGTGGGCTGCCCATGGCGACTCCTTCCGTTTGTTCGTAGTATTCTCCATTAAAAAGAAAATACGTGGAAGTCAAGACATGCATAAAAAGTCCAGTGGTATTCTCGTCAAACCTCTGACCAATCAACTCTAGCGACTCTCGCAGGGGTACCCTCGTAAACAAGGAAACGACGTCAAAACTCACCATGATATCTGACTCATCCAACCTGAAGCTATCAAGGCGTTTAACAAAATCCACGGAATTACGGATGTGATGAGGGCATTTACCCACATAAGGACTTAATATTCCCGTAAGGTATTTGGCCAACAAATATGTAGGTGCCCTGATGTTGCTGACAATGGGGCGTAATGGTACCCCCTCTTTGTGAACCTTCGGGAGTCCATATAGTCTAGGCGGAACGGGACCTTGGGTTAACAATTTCTTAGCGTCACCCTCCGATAAATCTGCGTCCTTGAGAAGAACCCTCGTCTTGTTCTCCACCATCTTTGTAGGGTCAACGCTGATCTTCCGGTAGGAATCGTCATTTAGCAGGCTCTGCATCTTATCAGTGTAGTCCTTATGGGAGACAACAACTGTAGCATTGCCTTTGTCAGCCGGTAAGACAACAATTTCAGAGCGTTCCCTCAGATCACGAATGGCCGCCCTCTCTTTACTGCTGATATTTGACTTCATCGGCTTGGATTTCGTCAACCCACGACAAGTTTCACGACGTATTTCCTGATTCTGGCGGAAGTCGAGCTGCAACCTGTTCAACAGCACTAACAATTTCTGCGACCGGAGTGAACTTGGGGGTGGGAGCGAAGTTGAGACCTTTCTGCAAAACCGAGACCGCATCATCACTCAACACCATGCCACTCAAATTGATGACAGTCTTGCACGGAACCTGCAGAGATGGTTTGTCAAGGAGACGTGAGAACTTAGCTGTTTAACGTCCCGTAGCCTTCTTATGGGCGAAATCAGGTGACACCCAGGTGACACCATCGATCCAATCCCAGGAAAAAGAAGTGAACTTAGTAGCGGGTTGAAAATGTAATTTGAGTAATTCCTGTGAGATAAACTCAAGGCTCCGGCGCGTGAATTGCACTCTCTCACGTACCAATGCGAGGCTGGCTCTTTTCTTGATTCTCTTAGCTGCTGCAGAATCGATGTGATGCATAACCTTAGCAAAATTTGGAACAACATTCTCGAAACGACATCTCTTTAGAAAGGCAAGAGTACTTAGCAACCGACATCTACGGTGGCGCAACTTTTCAAATTTCTTCATGCTGCGATACATCTCCTCCCCGTAAAGGTGTATGATGTGATTCTTGAGTTTCTCCCGGCGTATTTGATAATCAAAATATCCACGGGTGTACTGCCGGTCTATAGTGTCCAACGGGCACAATATTTCGGGGATCAAACATGTCGCCATCATCAGGTGAACTGACGGACTGAGCTCCTGTGAACGCGCCGGCACGGAGATCCGTACGAGGATTCTGGTACAGACGTCGAGATACTGGGACAGCGTTGTTAGAGAGGCCATCGAAATTCGCACCAATGACGACCTCATAAACCGTGACTGTGGCTATAATCTTAGCAAGGCTTGGGAACCAGCGATTGGGTTAATCAAGAGTAAATCGAGCAAACGCATAGTTGTGACGACCACGACGGACAGAGCCGTCACACCGACGTCATCTCAGACGCCGTCGCAATCTGTTCCGCCGCGCTACCGTGGCGCGGGGCGCGGACGGCGGAGGGGGCGCGCCGCGGGCGGAGGGTATTTAAATCGGCCGCCACCGCGACCGAACCCAGTTCCACCTGAGCAGCCATAGCATACGGATCTCCGTGCCGGCGCGTTCACAGGAGCTCAGTCCGTCAGTTCACCTGATGATGGAGACATGTTTGATCGCCGAAATAATGTGCCCGTTGGACACTATAGACCGGCAGTACACCCGTGGATATTTTGATTACTCTTTGTAAAGTCTATATGTGCCTAACAACAAAACATAAATTTTAGCATTAAAAAATAGAAACAATAGCTATAAAGAAATCATTAGAAAAAAATTGTTAAGAATGGCTGAGAAAAAATTAATTGAAAAATCTAAAAGAACAATTTTTGCCTGACTTTTTGAATGTTTTCCTTGGCATTGACAAACCCCAGACAAAAATTTTGTAAGAAGGAGGGAGGTATGAAAGACATCGTGGTCTCCTGACCTTCATTGCTTACATATTCCGCCCTCACAATCATATTCCGCACATCAAGATGCTTCATTTTAACCCGAACTCGATAAGATAAAGTCAATGTTGTATGAATTCATGTAAATGATATGCAAATAACAAGTATGCACCGCGGTTGAAAAACTCGAGGCTGGTGTACACATATACATTCCAGACACGACGGTCACAGGAGCTTTTAGTTTGAGAGAGGCAGACCACACACCGGGAGGACGGCCCCTTAAGAGGACGAATCAACCTTGGCCGCTCCTGGAGCAGACAGTGCATGCCTGAGTGAAAGGAGGAACGACCCCATGTTCGGCTTAAAAAAAATCCGCTACATTGTGTGGGAGCGGCCATCCTACGCGTACTTTACACATAGCACGCAGTTTCAGAGATTTTCACAGGGAGACAGCAAACACCTAACGCCGATACTACAGGTTTCCGGATTGGTCTCCTTAAACGAAATATCATTCTCCCGTTTTAGAAGAGCAATGCTGATTGGCAGACGATATCTGACGCCTTGAGCTGAAGGAGTAATGGAAGAGACCGAAAGATATATCCCTTCATGTCTGGCGTGGAGAGGCGCCGTTTCGTTGTCGCTCTTGGAGCGAGGAACAAGTCTCTCCTCAGTACTTCACTGGGAGAGCACCTCTGTCGAGAGCGAATCGAAGTGCTAATCTATATTGAGTCCTTGCTATTAAGCGTTGTTCACTATGTTGGCTGACACACTTATTGTGCGGTGTGAACGGACAGAGTAATAGTTAAACGCCTGCAAGCGAATTTTTGAGTGACATCGCAGTGGACTGGTTATCTGACCGGTGTACCACGCCAATAGTTAGACTAGGGGCGAATAGGAATCCTTGAGTTCATCAAGGCATAGGGAGAGTTTGATTGGCGAATGTCAATCCAGATAGAACGAGAGTTATCATATTTTTCAGCAGCGAGCGCCGCAGACAGCAGTCATCGAAGCTTACCATATTGTGCGCTACAGCTATTGAGAACCCCATATTTCCTCCACAACAGTACACTTCACTGCATTTCACACGAGACATCCTCGACCATACCTAGCAACATTCTAAAGTATAATTATTCAAGTTGAGTAGGCGCCTCTCTCAGCCATTCTGCCAAGTCAATAACAATCTTGAACTTTGTATAGAAATTTCATTAGTGAATCCTATCCTTGAGAGGTAACTCCACATTCCGAAAAGAACCTGGATATAACTTGTTCAATTCATAACTTAAAGTGCCATTGTGATTTCTCAGAATTTTTGCAAAATAAATAAAAATTTTCTTTAGTTTCATGTTTTCTTTTACACTAACTGTGCTAGTTATCCAAGTATCCCACTAGTTACGTAAGAAATGTTGTTAATTTTTGTGTCATTTCCTTACTGCAGACGACTCCAGAACATATTTATTGCTGAAAGTTTTTCAGGCATTTCTCTTTAGAACGTTAGGAGCGTCTGTCTGACTTCTGTAGTAGTGTGGGGGTGAAAATTGCATTTTGCAGGAGCCACAGGGTGAAGGGTACATTTCAGATTAATCCGTTGAGCAGAATAACAGAATAGCAGATGGGATGGATGTTGTGCTTCTCTGACGAAAATGACGGAAATTGCCTGGTTTTAAATATGCCAGCTTCAACTTTTAAAGACGATAGATACCCTCTCTGTACAAAAGGTTCATGTTCATTCTCGTAACGATCATAAGATTTATCAGGTATTGTGGTACCGTAGTTACATTTACTCTCACTACAGTGACTACTGTTTCTAAATTTGTGCATTGAAAAATTATCGTCAGTCAAAACGTTTTGTGATGACCTCTGACCTGAACCAGACATTTTAAAATTCTTTCCCTTTGCCCCTTCGGCAGTTCTTCAATTATCCTTTCTTTAATTTCCTGAAATTCATCAGTTAACAATTTGACAAGTTCGTCGTGTTCCGGCTGTTTCCTTTCGTTAAGTTCAGATCATTTCACTTCGAGAGAGTTCTTAACTTTCTCCACAGTCTCCTTATTCTTAACCTCAGTCCATTCATTAAGATCTTCCTCCAATTTTGAACTTTGTTCCTTTAAATACTTATCAGTACCCTTACACGTACCCTTTTCGAAATCTGTCAGTTTTGCGGACAGTTCCTCGATCCGCACACCCGTTTTCAGGCAACTACTTTCGCAACTACTGACTCTGTTTGATAAATCGGTATGTCCTTGTGAAATAATATCAAATTTACTGCCTACTTCATTTATTTTTTCTTTAAGTTCAGAATGTAAATCATTAATATGCTTAAATACTTTTGTTTTAAATTCTTCGAACTTAGCATTTAATTGTCCTTCCCAGTTAAGTTGTAATTTCTCAAATTTCTCAAATATGGAACCCATTTCAGTTTTCAATGAATCCATGTCTGTGTTCAGTGAATGCATGTCTGTTTTCAGTGACACCAAGAAATCCAGTATCTTGTCGTCCCTGTCTGTTATCACGTTAGTGGACATCTCTACCTCATGTGTATCTTAAAAAGTCGAGAAATCGTATATAGTAGCTTGATGTGCATTACTTCTAATCATGTTCCAATATAACGAAAATAAAATTTCACTGCCACACCCACGGATTTTCACTTTGTCCTGGTACATGTGCAATACGAAGTACTGACCAATTTTATTAATTTTTATGTAGCCCTCGAAATGACTGTGGTTTCATATTTTATTCTAAGAGAAAAGTACATTTGTCAGGGATATAGTTGATATAATACTGAGAAATGTACGTATTTAGGGAAAAAACGGTAGAGTACCCACAAAAGTAATAGTACAATTTTTGAAGCATATCTTTATCCAGTTTAATATGAAAGTTGTAGATACATATAAGTCATTTGTAGTTAGGGTGGAATTACATTGTTTCTTTCATACTGTGGAATAGCATGGTTTCTTTCTTAACACTAGTAACAAGGCGTTTGCATTTCCTGGATGGAAACTGGTATGTAGACACTCACTGTTCTGTTATGTTATTGCATTGTTAGTATAAGGCCCAACCTCCGTTCTTCCTAATTAGCTCAGAAATTTTCGTCGGCATTGGTTTAGGTAGGGCTTGTATTCGTTGCAGTGAAATTTTCGCCCACTCTTCTCGTACTATTTTCTTCCAGTTCACATTCGGCGTCAAATGTTGTCTTCCATTGCTATAAAAACGCCTTGCAAGTATTGCTCCTAAAGACTTATCACGGGGTTCAAATCCAGGGTACGTGCAGGTCAGGGCAAGAAAATGATATGTTTGTCTTCAAACTACTTTATATTTGTAGCAAAAACATGCACATATGCATTATCTTTTTGAAACATTAGATTTTCGCACTGTCACTAATGATATTTGTTTTCTGTCTTCAATAAAGGTACATACCCACACACCAACTCCGCACAGAGAAGAATGCATTATACAGAGTTTTACCTTCTTCACCTGAATCGTTCATGTCTTTGTGTATAGTGCACTAGTGACATCAAATACGATACCGCTCGACTGCATTTGTCGATATACTGAATCTCGTAGTATTGGACATGCACTGTGCACAAGTAATGAAATCGACAATGTTAATTTTCCTAGAAATATCCCTGCCTTTATACTGACTCGCACGACTGTAGTGATGGCCCTAGACAATGTGCCGTTACGCCTTCTCGTCTTACGTCCTTCCTCCGATGTCTTCTATCCTCATAAGCACTGCTCTTAGTGAATCAGTGTTAGTTAAGCCTAATTTCTGCGGGTACATCCCCGCGCTCTGTAAAGGCGCAGTTGCGTCTGCCGGCACTTCTGCACGGCTCGTGACGCAAGCTCCTTAGCGGCAGAAGTAACGCCGCATTAGCCACGGCTGCAGTCAACAGACAGACTCGACCTTGGTCTGTTCGTAACTCACCACGTGCTGCATGGGCGGATGTCGCTTCGTACGGGAATTTTTTGGACGCTGAACCTTTCCTGCTAACTATTGGCCCAACAAATATCTTCTCACCTGTCGACAAGGAATAGTGGATTCGTTTAAAATTTTGTTAAAAGCATTATTCTGTGGTGAAGAACAACAATAGTTCTCACTGAATTGCTAAATCATCATTACTTGCCTGCTTGCGTACCTAATGCAGCAAATAAATACGTTTAAGTGAATAGCTATAGAATCCAACTAACTGTCCGTTGTAAGACAAATGAGTCTTTTAACAAGGACACGGTTACTTCCTTGTTAGATTGGAGTAAGATCTCCAGCGCTGACTTTGAAGTCGTCTGCTCTTCTACTTATCTACATTTGTAATCCGTAAGTCAACGTACCACATAACACGCAAAACACACCATTTAGGTTTTGTGAGCAGCGTCTGCAGCCACATGCACTTCCATATATCTTGTACATACTGTATATTACCCGTCTTTCCCTATAGCTTACTACTATTTTCCTTAGAATTTCAAATACCTTGCACCATTTTATATTGTCGAGCGCTTTTTCCAGGTCGACGAGTCCTATGTATATGTTTTAATATTTTCTCTAGTCTTGCTTCTATTATCAACCGCAACGTCATAATTGCCTCTCTTGTGCCTTTATCTTTCCTAAAGCCAATCTCATCGTCATCTAACACATCCTCAATTTTCTTTTCTCTTGCGAGTAACTTTGATGCATGAGCTGATCAGCTGATTCTACTACAAGTCTCACATTTGTCTGCTCTTGCAGTCTTCGGAAATGTTTGAATGATATTTTTCCGAAAGTCAGATGGTATTTCAAAAATTGGTTCAAAATGGCTCTAAGCACTATGGGACTTAACATCTGAGGTCATAAGTCCCCTAGACGTAGAACTACTTAAATCCAACTAACCTAAGGACATCACACACATCCATGCCCGAGGCAGGATTCGAACCTGCGACTATAGCAGCAGCGAGGTTCCGGACTGAGGCACCTAGAACCGCTCAGCCACTGCGGCCGGCGATGGTATTTCTCCACATTAATATATGCTACACACCTACACCAACAGTCTATTCGTTGCCACTTCCCCTAAGGTTTTTAGAAAATCTGGTGGAATGTTATCTATTCCTTCTGTATTTCATCTTTAGCTCTCCAAACTCTCTTAAATTTTGATTCTAATACTGGCTCCAGTATCTTTTCTAAATCGAATCCTATTCCTTCTTTCTCACATCAGACAAATCTTCCCACTTATGGAGTCCTTCAGTGTACTCTTTCCACCTATGCGCTCCTCTGCATTTGACAGTGGAATTGTTGTTGGACTCTTAATGTTACCACCTTTACTTTCAATTTCATGGATGGTTGTTTTGACTATCCTATACGCTGAGTCAGGCCTTCCGACAGTCATTTCTTTCTTCGTTTTCTTCACATTCTTCATGCAAGCATTTCGTCTTAGCTTCCCTGCACTTCGTATTTATTTCATTCCTCAACGACTTATATTTCTGTATTCCTGAGTTTCCCGGAACGTTTTTGTACTTTCTCCTTTCATCGATTAATTGAAGTGTTTCTTCTGTTAACCATAGTTTCTTCGCAATTACCTTCTTTTTATCTACTTTTCAAATTCAGGGATTTCACATTTTAGACGTATCCATTCCTCTTCAGCTGTGCTTCCTACTGAGCTATTTCTTATTGCTGTATACATAGCCTTTCAGTATTCCAAGCGTATCTTGTCATTCCTTAATACTTCCATGTCCCTCTTCTCTGTGTATTGATTCTTCCTGACTAATCTCTTAAACTTCCGCCTATTCTTCATCACTGCTAAATTGTGATCTGAGTGTATATCTGCCCCTAGGTACGCATTACAGTCCAGTATTTGATTTCGGAGTCTCTGTCTGATCATGATGTAATCTAAATGAAATCTTCCCTTATCACCCGGCCTTTTCCAAGTACTGCATATCTCTTCCTCTTGTGATTCTTGAACAGAGTATTCGCTGTTACTAGCTGAGATTTATTACAGAACTCAATTAGTCTGTCTCCTCTCTCATTCCTTGTCCCCAGTGCATATTCTCCTGTAACCTTGTAAAAGGTAAGTATGATTCGTTATGAATAGGAAGGTACGGAAGAGAGCGTGTTATTGTCAGCAGTTAAATGACAGGGTTGTTCTCATACTGTAACCTTTTCTTCTACTACTTACCCTTCAACTGCAGTGTAGTTACCCATGACTGTTAGATTTTCATCTCCTTTTAAGTACTGTATTCCCCATTCAAAATCTTCAGCTTGCGACGTTTGCATGTAAACCTGAACTACCGTTGGTTTTGTTGGTATACTGCCGATTATGATGAGAACAACTCTATCACTGAACTGTTCATACACTCCTGGAAATTGAAATAAGAACACCGTGAAATCATTGTCCCAGGAATGGGAAACTTTATTGACACATTCCTGGGGTCAGATACATCACATGATCACACTGACAGAACCACAGGCACATAGACACAGGCAACAGAGCATGCACAATGTCGGCACTAGTACAGTGTAAATCCACCTCTCGCAGCAATGTAGGCTGCTATTCTCCCATGGAGACGATCGTAGAGATGCTGGATGTAGTCCTGTGGAACGGCTTGCCATGCCATTTCCACCTGGCGCCTCAGTTGGACCAGCGTTCGTGCTGGACGTGCAGACCGCGTGAGACAACGCTTCATCCAGTCCCAAACATGCTCAATGGGGGACAGATCCGGAGATCTTGCTGGCCAGGGTAGTTGACTTACACCTTCTAGAGCACGTTGCGTGGCAAGGGATACATGCGGACGTGCATTGTCCTGTTGCAACAGCAAGTTCCCTTGCCGGTCTAGGAATGGTAGAACGATGGGTTCGATGACGGTTTGGATGTACCGTGCACTATTCAGTGTCTCCTCGACGATCACCAGAGGTGTACGGCCAGTGTAGGAGATCGCTCCCCACACCATGATGCCGGGTGTTAGCCCTGTGTGCCTCGGTCGTATGCAGTCCTGATTGTGGCGCTCACCTGCAAGGCGCCAAACACGCATACGACCATCATTGGCACCAAGGCAGAAGCGACTCTCATCGCTGAAGACGACACGTCTCCATTCGTCCCTCCATTCACGCCTGTCGCGACACCACTGAAGGCGGGCTGCACGATGTTGGGGCGTGAGCGGAAGACGGCCTAACGGTGTGCGGGACCGTAGCCCAGCTTCATGGAGACGGTTGCGAATGGTCTTCGCCGATACCCCAGGAGCAACAGTGTCCCTAATTTGCTGGGAAGTGGCGGTGCGATCCCCTACGGCACTGCATAGGATCCTACGGTCTTGGCGTGCATCCGTGCGTCGCTGCGGTCCGGTCCCAGGTCGACGTGCACGTGCACCTTCCGCCGACCATTGGCGACAACATCGATGTATTGTGGAGACCTCACGCCCCACGTGTTGAGCAATTCGGCGGTACGTCCACCCGGCCTCCCGCATGCCCACTATACGCCCTCGCTCAAAGTCCGTCAACTGCACATACGGTTCACGTCCACGCTGTCGCGGCATGCTACCAGTGTTAAAGACTGCGATGGAGCTCGCATGCCACGGCAAACTGGCTGACACTGACGGCGGCGGTGCACAAATGGTGCGCAGCTAGCGCCATTCGACGGCCAACACCGCGGTTCCCGGTGTGTCCGCTGTGCCGTGCGTGTGATCATTGCTTGTACAGCCCTCTCGCATTGTCCGGAGCAAGTATGGTGGGTCTGACACACCGGTGTCAATGTGTTCTTTTTGCCATTTCCAGGAGTGTAGTAACACGCTCTCTTCCGTAACTTCCTATTTATAACGATTCATACATCCGTTATATAAGTTTATGCTGATTGTGGTGTTATCCTATACTCATCTGGCCAGAAATCATTTTCTTCTTTCCATTTCACTTTACTGACCTCTGCTATATTTTGATTGAGTGTTTCCATTCCCCTTTCCATATCTTCTAGCTTCTCTACCACGTTAAGCTTCTGACATTCCACGCCCTGTCTCGTAGAACATTATCTTTTTCTTGGTTATTCAGTCTTTTTCTCATGGTCATCTGCCCCTTGGCGGTCCCCTCCCGGAGCGCTGATTGGGGGACTATTCCAAAATCTTTTTCCAATGGAGAGATCATCATGACACTGTTACAGGCCACATATCCTGTGGATACACATTAAGTGTTATTAATGCAATAGTTTCCATCGCCTTATGAGTCCTCATATCGTTGATCATTGCTGATTCTTCAGCCTTTAGGCGCAGTTTCCCACCCCTAGGACAAGAGAGTGCCCTGTACCTCTGTTCGCTCCTCCGCCTTCTTTGATAAGGTCGATGTCAGAATGCAGGTGACTTCTTATGCAGGAAGTCTTCCGCCGCCAATGTTGATTATTAATCAAAACTTAAGCGGTGGCGGGTTTCGAACCTGTGACCTAGGACGTTTTGATCAGTAATGAGCAAAAAAGCTACCCCTAGACCACCGGTTTAGCTGGTCTTAATGGCTGATAGCTTTACAAACAATGTTGAGTGAAACTACAGAACAATACCACTCTCTCTCGACCTCACTCAAGGTCGCCTTGACAAGCACGCTATCTCACATCCCCCTAACGTAAAACCCCTGAAATATGCTAAAACTGTAATGAAAAGACAAGTGCGACAAGAAAAGAACTAAAATAGCAATACAAAATAAATGATAACACATTAAAAACTTCTCCTTAAAATTTTAATGAACATTTCGGACTATGCACAATACCTTAATAGTTATTCCACACCCTTTTGAGTGTCAGAATGGAGGAAAAATTCGTCGTCGCCGATTCCCCCGTTCCCCTCCTCCATCTCAGGCTACGGTCATCTTATTTCGTTCCTCACGAAGATACCTATCATTTTCTGTCTTTTCAGTGAATCAGTTCAAGTCTTTCAGGCATACTGGAGGATTTTTAATGATATTATAATGTGCTTGAGGGTAATAACCCGATGTACAATGAACGCTGGGTCATCACAACCAACTGAACTACGACAACATCGCCTTAGTTCCAAGATAAGTAAACACTATGTCCGGAAAATTTAAGGTAAAAGTTCTACAGCCGCACAGGATCCTAAAATGAGTTGCTTGACATAAGAAACTACCAGTAAGAGATTAAGATTTTATTCTCATTGAGGTAAACAATTTACGCTTTGTAAAAGCGGCTTAAGATCATAGAAACCATTGAATGTGAAGGTCACCAGTGTAATTGCGAGTGATATAATCCATTAAAACAACGGAATTCTGAGTTCAGAATCATTTGATCCTGTAGTTTGCACACCGCGTTTATGATATGACTGTAACTCCGTTCCAGCAATATTCACGAGAACGTATTATCATGCTTATTGTACTAACTGGACGGAAACCACCACACATTAGAAATACTGACTACCTCTCTGTAACTTAAATCAGGCAATTTCTTATAATTTTGTGTTCACGGAGATAAATTTGTTGCATACTACGTCTTGCGAAACCAACCTCTGAACTTTCGATCGTCTTTTCATTAACTACAGTGTAATGTGTAATACGTGGAAGTACCTATAATCAGTCTCTCCAGAAATATTTAATATTTTTTGCGCTGGGTATTTTCGTGCTGCAATCCTGTCCTGAAAAAAAGGAACTTTTCCTCCTTCAAGCGCAAGGTGCCATAGTGCATTTTAAGCTCTCCACGTATGATTAGCGACCGTGGCCTCATTGTTTGCACACAGTACTGAGCTTCTGGTCTCTTACGATAAACAGCCGAGAAGCGTGAGGTGCACTGCCGTGTGACGCCACGCTCTACCTCGAAGTCAGCCGAGCCGACAGCGCTCTCTCTTTTCCTTATCTCGAACGGAATGGTCGTTTCCTGCCACCGTTTGCTCCGTTCCCGCTCTATAGTGCTCGCCGTTTCTGAGCCGATGGAGGCGCATCACTAACTGTGCTCAACGTCGTGCCCGAAGCCACTCAGTTCTCCTGACAACGTCTGTCTCACCTTCTGCTCCTCATGCGGGCTGCTTACTGGTTACAGCCCCTATCCCCGCGTCTGTTTTGGACCAACACATTAAATCCACCGTACTGGGATAAGTAATACTCAGTCATCTATAAACAGTGGTAAACAACTGGATACATCACAGGTGATTGTGTATTACTCTTCCAGATAGGGCCAGTAGGACTATCACGGGATGTTGAACTTGTACAAATAATGGCAGCACATATGGGCACAGATTTTTCTGACTCGGGGAGTGCGCCTTAGAAAAACTGAAAAATCTGAATTCGGAGACGCATGAAGATAGAAACAAACCCACGAAAACGTACGTACGTATGACTTTCAAGCACCAGCACTAGCAGAGGAAGCCGGCCGGGGTGGCCGAGCTGTTCTAGGAGCCACAGTCTGGAATCGCGCGACCGCTACGGTCGCAGGTTCGAATCCTGCCTCGGGCTTGGATGTGTGTGATGTCCTTAGCTTAGTTACGTTTAAGTAGTTCTAAGTTCTAGGGGACTGATGACCTTAGAAGTTAAGTCCCATAGTGCTCCGAGCCATTTTGATTTAGCAGAGGAGTCTAGGATTATACTAAAACCATTTACATATCGCCCACGTACTAATCATGAAGACACCAATAGACTAAATACACGGTGGTTGTAATTGAACTTCGGCTACTTGTGATGGCCCCCCGTAAAAGGAGTGATAGTAGGACAATGAAACATTGTGAAAACGTTTGTAAGGGCATGTGGAACAGAAACAACTAAAACAACCACTGAAAGAAACACGTTCTCATTTCCACGCGAGAGGGTAACATTTGTCAACTGCGTAGCAATAGTTGTTCAAGATGACAATCATTGTCATCCACAATAGCCTGGAAGTTCGTACGGACACCGTTTCGCAATAGTTCGCAGCCCTTTTTGAAGGGAGGAATATTCAGCTGTCGTGACACTTCGTCCAGCAGTGGCAACAGTAACTTCTTCAACAGTTTGTGACGCAAGTCTCAGTCGACATCTCCAAGGATCAACTGCCAAACCACCAGAATCACGTCCTTCAACGCTGGTGGGGAAAGAGGACCTGTCTGTAATCTTTTCATGCGTCGATACTCGTGAAGAGCAGCGCATCACTATTGTTGTTGTTTTGATAAAGCAGCTTTACGAGTAAAGCCTTGTTCACCTTATCCAGACCTATGTTGACAGCCTGCAGTTGTTATGCACACTGATAATTTTGCTTCAACCTTATTTCCCTGAACCAGTACCGGCGCCTGACGGTAAGCCCTGACCTTACCATTACTAACAATGTAAATCCTACAGCGCATTTCCGGATATCATTCCTATAAAGTTGGATACCAATATGGTAAATAGATTTCCGACTACACTGGCTCAGCCCGCCCGGTTGGCCGTGCGGTCTAACGCACGGTTTTGCGGGCGGGAAGCAGCGCCTGCTCCCCGGCACGAATCCGCCCGGCGGATTTGTGTGGAGGTCCAGTGAACCGGCCAATCTGTGGATGATTTTTAGGCGGTTTTCCATCTGCCTCGGCGAATGCGGGCTGGTTCCCCTTATTCCGCCTCAGTTACACTGTGTCGGCGATTGCTGCGCAAACAAGTTCTCCACGTACGCGTACACCACCATTACTCTGCCACGCAAACATAGGGGCTACACTCGTCTTCTTGGTGTGAGACGTTCCCTGAGGGGTCCACCGGGGGCCGAACCTCATAATAACCATGGGTTCGGTGTGAGGCGGCGGAGGGGTGAAGTGGACTGCGGTAGTCGTCGTCGGATTGTGCACCACTGCGGCTGCGCCGGGGAAAGAGCATCTCCGTCGTTCCTAGGCCCCCGGTTAACATACAATACAACACACTGGCTCATATAGTTAAAGTCTTACTATAGCTACCCTGTACATTGTTCACAGATGAGTTTAAGCAATTGTTCTTTCCGCTCTCCATATGGGAGTCAAACGTAAGGAAGCCCTAATAACTGGTGCAATAGGAAGTAATCTTTTCCATTCTCTTTAAAGCAGTTTTCAGAATATAGATATAGTTTGAGATATGCTATTTTCATCAGTAAAGTGGAATAATACTGTGTTATTAAGGAGTCGTTAGCAAACACTCATGCAAAGCCTGTGCGGCTGCCTAGATCCGTTCTTTCGCTGTTCAGCTGGGATACTGCTACGTTGAGCAGTAACCTTGTAGACAATCTGGAGATATACTGTGCTTACGAGAATATTATCGATGTCATTGCGAACTTTCCTCGTAGCATTTATTTCAAGTGTTGAGGTGGCAACAGCTCGACAAAGGCTTTTTCTTGCGTTATCTTGAACCTCCTTTGTTCAAATAACGAGTGAGTCATTCATGAAGTATTCATGTGTGTCAAGATCATCTCCATATAAACATGCTGACAAAAGACTTTGATGTTGTATTAGACTCTTTCATGTCTCCTTTACGTCAGAATCACGTACGAAATTGTAAACATGCGACGAAAGGAAGAAACGTTAAACAGTAGCTGAAACCAGACCAAAATTCGCGGAGGACAAAGTGGATCTATTTCTATAAACAGTAACAACCAAATTAGAACTGGATCTGTCGACCTGAAATCTTCATTTCATATATATTTCACATAAGCACAGACTGTCAGATATACATATTGTGTATCGTGAAATGAAAACGTTGATTTTGACCGAATATACAGATAAGTGTCATTTCCAGAGATTCGACGGTTACTTGGTAGAGTTACTATCAGCAACTATCGCTTCTCACATTTTTATAATCTTCTCGTGAGAGAAAACTGGCAGATATCTCGAGAGTAAAACATTTTCCCATTCCCCTTTGTGACTGTTTATACGGCATTAACTTTCATCCTCTTCTTTTTCTTTTCACTGACTTTCCTGAGTATTCACGCAATGCAGTCTTTATTCTCTGATCACCAGCATTCGTAGCGACAACTTTCAAACGCTGGTGAAGTGTAAATACGATTACTGAGTGCAAGTCTTCTATATCACCATAACAACGGGCAGCAATCGTGATACAGCGGTAGCGTTTTTAATTAGTAATCACAACGTCATCGCTTAAATTTTGATTAATAATCAGCAAGGCGGCGGAAAACTGCCTGCATAAGAAGTCACTCTAATTCTGCCAACGGCCTTGTCAAATAGGGCAGAGGAGCGGACATAGGTTCAGGGCACTCTCTTGTCCATAGGGAGGGAAACAACTAAAGGCGGAAGAATCAGCAATTATCAAGAGCATGAGGAGGCATAAGGCAATGGAAACTATTGCATTAATAACACTTAACGTGTATCCACAGGACATCTGGCCTGTAACTGCGTCATGATTATCTCTCCATTGGCAAAAGATTCGGGAATAGTCTCCCATTCGGATCTCCGGGAGGGGACTGCCAACAGGCAGGTGACCCCATGAGAAAAAGAATGAATATCAACGAAAGGATAACGTTCTACGAGTAGGGGAGTGGAACGTCAGAAGCTAGAACGTTGTAGGGAAGCTAGAAAATCTGAAAAGGGAAATGCAAAGGCTCAATCTAGATATAGTGGGGGTCAGTGAAGTGAAGTGGAAGGAAGACAAGAATTTCTGGTCAGATGAGTATAAGGTGTTGTCAACAGCATCAGAAAATAGTATAGCGGAAGTAGGATTCGTTATGAATGGGAGGGTACGGAAGAGAGTGTATTACTGTGAACAGTTCAGTGATAGGATTGTTCTTGTCAGAATCGACAGCAATCCAACACCGACAACGATAGTTCAGGTATACATGCCAACGTCACAAGGTGAATATTAAGAGATAGAGTAAGTATATGAGGATACTGAACGGATAATACAGTAATTAAAAGGAGATGAAAATTCAACAGTCGTCGGGGACTGGAACGCAGCTGAAGAGGAAGGAGTGGAAGAAAATGCTACAGGAGAATATGGGCACGGGTCAAGGAATGAGAGAGGTGAAAGACGAATTTCAGCAATAAGAGAGGAGAAATTTCAGCTAGTGATAGCGAATACTCTGTTCAGGAATCACAAGAGGACGAGATATACTTGGAAAACGCCAGGTGATACGAGAAGATTCCAGTTAGATTACATCATGGTCAGAGAGAGATTCCGAAATCAGACACTGAATCGTAAGGCGTACCCAGGAGCAGATATACACTCGGATCACAATGTAGTAGTCCACCTCCATAGTGTAGCGATAGCGTTACCGCCGACCACGCAGGGGGCCCAGGTTCGATTCATGGCAGGGGTCCGGGTGTTGTGTGTCCTTCATCATCATTGACTCGCAAGTAGCCGATGTGGCGTCACCTGAAGAGGGCTTGCAATACGAAGGCCGAACTCCCCAGCATAGGGCCTCCCGGCCAACAATGCCATAAGATCATTTTTTTTTACAAAATAGTAGTAATGAAGAGTAGGCTGAAGCTTAACAGATCAGTCAGAAAGAATCAATATGTATAGAACTGGGATATGGAAGTATTAAGGAATGACGAGATACCCTTGAGTTTCTAGAAGGCTATAGGTACAGAAATTAAAAAAATAGCTCAGTAAGTAGTACAATTGAAGAGGAGTAGACATTTCTAAAAGGCAAAATCACCTAAGTTGGAAAGGAAACCATAAGTGCAAAGAAGGTAACTTCGAAGAAACCACGGGTAACAGAAGAAGTACTTCACCTGATCGATGCAAGACGAAAGTACAAAAATGTCCAGGGAAATTCAGCAATACAGAAATACAAGTCGCTGAGTTCTGCAATAAATCTCATCTAGTAATAACGAAAATTCTGTTCAAGGATCACAAGAGGAAGGGATATACAGTACTTGGAAAAGGTCGGGTGATGCGGGAAGATTTCATTCAGATTACTTCATGGTCAGACAGAGATTCCGAAATCAAACGCTGGATTGTAATGCGCACCTATGAGCAGATGTACAGGCAGATCACACTTGAGCAGTGATGAAGAGTAGGTTGAAGTTTAAGAGATTAGTCAGAAAGAATCAATACACAGAGAAGAGGGATATGCAAGTATTAAGGAATGACAAGATACGCTTGGAGTACTCAAAGGCTATGTATACAGCAATAAGAAATACCTTAGTAGGCAGCACAGCTGAAGAGGATTAGGCATCTCTAAAATGGGAAATCTCCGAAGTTGGAAAGTAGATAGAAAGAAGGTAATTACGAAGAAACCATGGTTAACAGAAGAAATACTTCAATTGATCAATGAAAGGAGGAGGTAAAAAAATGTTCAGTTAAACTCAGGAATACAGAAATACAAGTCGTTGAGGAATGAAATAAATACAAAGTGCAGGGAAGTTAAGACGAAATGGTTGCATGAAAAATGTGAAGAAATAGAAAAAGAAACGGTTGTCGGAATGACTGACTCAGTATACAGGAAAGTCAAAACAACAGTTGCTGATATTAAAGTAATGGGTGATAATATTAAGAGTGCAACGGGAATTCCACTATTAAATTCAGAGGAGACAGCGGGTAGGTGGAAAGCGTACGCTGAAGGCCCTATTAGGGTATAAGATGTATCTGATGTGAATGAAGAGAAACAGGAACCACAACGGAGGGGTCTCTGTTGCGAGGTCAGACAAACGAGTGGATCCTGAAGAAGGGCAGCAGCCTTTTCAGTAGTTGCAGAGGCAACAGTCTGGACATTTGATTAACCTGGCCTAGTACCATTAACCAAAACGGTCTTCCTGTGCTGGTACTGTGAACGGATGACAACAAGGGGAAACTTCAGTCGTAATTTTTCACGGGGCATGGAGCTTTACTGTATGGTTAAATGATGGTGGTGTACTCTTCGGTAAAACATTCCACAGGTAAAATAGTCCGCCATTTGGATCTACGGGCGGGTACCACTCAGGAAGACGTCGTTATCAGGAGAAAAGAAACTGACATCCCTAGACAGGGATGGTACCGTGGAATATCAGAACCCTTAATCGGGCAGGCAAGTTAGAAAATTTAAAAAGGGAAATGGATAGGTTGAAGCTAGATATAGTGGGAATGAGAGCAGTTCGGTAGCAGGAGGAACAAGACTTCTGGTCGGGTGAAGACAGGGCTGTAAATACAAAATAAAATAGGGGTAATGCAGGGGTAGGTTCGATAATGAAAGTAGAAGCACAGGTAAACTACTACGAACAGGGTAGTGATGCATTATTGTAGCCAAGATAGACACGAAGGCCACACCTACCACAGTGGTAGAAGTTTGTATGCCAACTACCTCCGCACAACACGAAGAGATTCAGGAAGTATATGATGAGATAACAGAAATTATTCAGATGGTGAAGGGAGGCGAAAACTGGGGATGGGGGACTGGAATTCGATAGGAGGAAAAGGAAAAGTAGTACGTGAATATGGAATGGGGGTAAGGAATGAAAGAGGAAGCCGCCTGGCAGAATTTTACACAGATCATAATTTAATGGTATCCAATCATGAAAGAAGGTTGTATACGTGGAAGAGGCCTGGAGACACTGGAAGGTTTCAGACAGATTATATAACGATAAGACAGAGATTTAGGAACCAGGTTCTAAATTGTAAGACATTTCCAGGGGCAGTTGTAGATTCTGACCCCAATCTATTGCTTATGAACTGTATATTAAAACTGGAGAGACTGCAAAAAGGTGAGAATTTAAGGAGATGGGACCTGGATAAACCGAAAGAACCAGAGATTGTAGAGAGTTTCAGAGATAGCATTAGGGAAAAATTGACAAGAACACGGGTAAGGAACACAGTAGAAGAAGAATGGGCAGATTTGAGAGATGAAATTGTGAAGGCGGAGAAGGATTAAGGACGAAAAAGGCGATGGTTTGTAGAAATCTTTGGGTAAGAGGAAATATATAGAATTTAATTGATGAAAGGAGAAAATATAAAAATGCAGTAAATGAAGCAGGCAAAAAGAAACACAAACGTCTCAAAAATGAAATCGACAGGAAGTGTAAAATGGCTAATCAGGGATAGCTAAAGGACAAATGTAAGGATATAGAGGCTTATCTAACTAGGGGTAAGATAGATACTGCCTACAGGAAAATTAAAGTGACCTTTGGAGAAAAGAGAACCACTTGCATGAATGTCAAGAGCTCAGATGGAAACCCAGTTCTAAGCAAAGAAGGGAAAGCAGAAAGGTGGAAGGAGTGTATAGGAGTATATAGAGGGTCTTTACAAGGGCGATGTACTTAAGGGCAATATTATGCAAATGGAAGAGGACGTAGATGAAAATGAAATGGAAGATATGATACTGCGTGAAGAATTTGACAGAGCACTGAAAGACCTAAGTCGAAACAAGGCTCTGGGAGTAGACAACATTCCATTAGAACTGACGGCCTTGGAAGAGCCAGTCCTGACAAAACTCTACCATCTGGTGAGCAAGATGTATGAGACAGGCGAAATACCCACAGACTTCAAGAAGAATATGATAATTCCAATTCTAAGGCTAGCAAGTCTTGACAGGTGTGAAAATTACCGAACTATGAGTTTAAAAAGTCACGGCTGCAAAAGGCTGACACGAATTCCTTACAGACGGAGGGAAAAACTGGTAAAGCCGACCTTTGGGAAGATCAGTTTGGATTCCGTACGAATGTTGGAATACGTGAGGCAATATTGATCCTACGACTTACCTTAGAAGGTAGATTAAGGAAAGGCAAACCCGTATTTCTAGCATTTGTAGCCTTAAAGACAGCGTTTGAAAGGGCCGACTGGAATTCTCTCTTTCAAATTCTGATGGTGGCAGGGGAAAAATAACAGGAGCGTACCGCTATTTACAATTTGTACAGAAACCAGAGGGCAGTTATAGGAGTCGAGGGGCATAAAAGTGAATCATTGTTTGGAAAGGGAGTGAGAAAGGATTGTAGCCTATCCCCAATGTTATTCGATCTGTACATTGAGCAAGCAGCAAAGGAAACAAAAGAAAAATTTGGAGTAAGAATCAAAATCCATGGAGAAGAAATAAAAACTTTAAGGTTTTCCGATCACCTTGTAATTCTGCCAGAGACAGCAAACAACCTGCAAGAGCAGTGGAACGGAATGGTCAGTGTCTTGAAAGGAGGCTGTAAGATGAACATCAACAAAAGCAAAACGAGGACAATGGAATCTAGTCTAACTAAATCAAGTGTTCTGAGGAATTAGATTGGGAAATGAAACATTTAAAGTTGTAGATGAGTTTTGCTATTTGAGGAACAAAATAACTGAGGATGGTCGAAGTAGAGTGGATATAAAATATAGACTGGCTATGGCTAGAAAATCGTTTCTGACGAAGAGAAATTTGTTAACATCGAGATTAGATTTAAGTGTCACTAAGTCTTTTCTCATAGTATTTATATGGAGTGTAGCCATGTATGGAAGTGAAACACGGATGATATGTAGTTTAGACAAGAAGAGAATAGAACTTTTCGAAATGTGGCGCTACAGAAGAATGCTGAAGATTAGATGGGTAGATCACATAACTAATGAGGAGGTATTGATTAGAATTGGGGAGAAGAGGAATTTGTGGCACAACATGACTAGAAGAAGGGATCGGTTGGTAGAACATGTTCTGAGGCATGAAAGGGCCACTAATTTAGTATTGGAGGGCAGCGTGGAGGGTAAATATCGTAGAGAGAGACCAAGAGATGAATACAGTAAGCAGATTCAGAAGGATGTAGGGTGTAGTTGCTTGGAAATGAAGAAGCTTACACAGGATAGAGTAGCAGGAGAGCTGCATTAAACCAGTCTCTGGACTGAACACCACGACAACAACAACAACGTACTGTAGTTTACGAAATTCGACACTCTGTGTAATAGACGGTTCGCTTTGGAGGAATTCGGTGAGTTAAAGTCCAAATCATTGTGAAGATATATGTACCTAATGTCCTGAAATTGTAGCTTCGAGAAAATGATAAAAGATTGTACTCAGTGTTTTTGACTCACCGTATTCCTGTTTCAGAACATTCCAGCAGCTTTATTCTTGCTATTCAGCTGCTTCTTCATTCTCTGTAGACTTTTTCAGGAATCTTTTCCTTACTCTGGACCGTTAGTGCTGACTTACGCAACCCTTACAGCTTCAACTACCTGCTGACAATCTTTGACATTCAACGCAGCCATCATATTATTTCGTGGTTGGATGCCTAATTTGTCCATTAGTTTTGTCGTGCTTATTACACTATCACTGAAACAGATAACAGTATCTATTACAACTGAGTACTGTTAATCGAAAAAACACTGTTTTTGGTACTCTTTGCCAACGCAGTTGTTGGAACTCTCATTAGGGTTTTGTATACGGTCATGTAGACATCTGCAAAGTAATTTTGTATCTGCGAGTTCCCTGTATATTGGCTTTATTGTTTCCATGACGTGGCAGGCAAGAATGTTTATGGTGATATTCCTTGGCTGTCGCATCAGCGTGGCTCGTTCGCAGACATTTTTTCAAGTAGCATTTAAAATGAAATCAACAATTGAAAAGTAGACAAAAAATACATTTTTGGAAACGGGAGACATCTTCCTTTCAGATGGTGAAAAAAATTTCAGTCATTTCACGCCTAGGTCCCCTTCATCATCCGTCTGACCAACGTAGGCATTATTACACTCGTAGTATTCGTTTTTTTAACTGCAGAATAGTTATATCTTCATGTTTTGGCTACTTTATAAATGATGTTGGTGTCGACTGTGTTTCTGTCAAAATTGCAATAATGCCTGCAATAAATAAGCTATCGTAATCCAATGAGACCAAATTCTCCACTGTATATAAAATATCGTTGTCACGTGAATCACATCATGCTTGGTAATGAGCGTAACAAAATCATATATATATATTGCACATACATTAACAAAATACGCTACTGTAAGGTGTAAATACAATTGTAACATCTTCGAACGTAGATGTGAGACACATTCAAGTGTGGCGACGTAAATAGAACTGTCCACACCAAACACATCCCAAATACCATATGAACGATATTATTTATGATACCTTTATTATCTACAGTCAACGGATCCACTCGTAACAGACTTAGTTATGTGTAACAAGCGGCTTGTGAAAATGGGCGAAGCCCGAAACTGGTCGACTAACACTAAATAATTAATTAGCAATTTTGTTGTAAATGTTTAAAATGTCTTTTCTTCCACATTTTGAGCTGCCGGAAGCGACGCACTCAAAACTTTTATGTCTTTAAAGTTAATTTCTCTTCCGTATACTTCATGGTACAAGGAATTTGCGATGCTTTGGTGGAAGAGCTCAAAGAATTTATTAAAGTAAAAGACTCGAGTTGGCCAGAGTTACAGGGCGTGCAAATTAATGTATACAATCATCGCAATAAAGTAATAACAGTTGGCAAATTATGCCCATTTAAAACGCTTGATGGAGCTTCAAAAACGCTCAGGCGTCTTAATAACCGTTGTAGAATAAACTTTATGTTCAGTACTGCAGATCTTGCCTGTTTCTTTCGCTCTAGTTGTAGATGTGTTTATCACGTTCATGGATTTCTCGCTGATTGTCTCATTTGCCCAATTTTATTTACCTGTAGCAGCTACTGTATTTTTGGAGCAGTGGTTCGTGTAATTGATTACACTAATCTAATCACCAAGAACGAATCAAAGTTGTTTGCGTGACTTGACACAGGAGCACTATCGGCTGAGGAAGAAGAATCGAGGCTGAGAGTGAAAGGCAAACAAGTACAGACAAGAATGATTCAAATGGCTCTAAGCACTATGGGACTTACCAACTGAGGTCATCGGTCCCCTAGACTTAGAACTACTTAAACCTAACTAACCTAAGGACATCACACACATCCATGCCCGAGGCAGGATTCGAACCTGCGACCGTAGCAAGAGCGCGGTTCCGGACTGAAGGTAGAGACAAGAACTGAGACGGATAAGGCCTGGGCATTTACGTGTTGCAAAAACGTTGCTGGCAACACTATTTCGAGCACAGATTGCCGTAAAATAAAGCCTTCGGCCTCCTACTTGCCGAGCGGCGATTCTACCTGCCGGGCGAAGATCGGACGAAGAGGTTGGAGGACCTTTCCTCGATAGTTTGTGGGTGCGAATTTCAGGACACCGTACCGGCCAGCATTGATGTGGTTTTAGGCGGTTTCCCACGCCCCACTAGCTAAATATCAGGTTGCAGCCCGTGTTCCACCCCAGAAACATGCTACACAAACATTCAGAACACTTTCTCACACTTACACCCAGAATTTACTGTGTACAAAGACTTGGGAAACTGCTTCTGTCCAAGGGAGAGGGAGGGGGATGAATATAAGACTGACGACCCACGCTCTTTGATCTCCTTCAACACTCAATCAGAATCATCTTTCTGATAAAAGTTACTCACTCTCTGCAATGTGCGTAGCGGTACAGGTGATTTATCGGTTTATGACATTTGACAGATACCTATATTTGTGTTTATAGCATTGTTTTAGTACTTTATATACGCTACCTTCCAAGTAAGATAATGGAACACCTCAGATCTCTCAAGGTTGGTCGTCAAGCGCTAGAAGATGTACGGAGTATAAAATACCGTTTAGTCGTGGATAAATATACGTGGGTAAGGCAAAGAGAACAATGCATGTATTTTCAGTTTTCTCATATCTCTTTCCGTTTCAATCTCTCTCTACGTTTTCCTTTCATTCTTCTAGGTGCCACTTTTCCTCGCCTCCTCCAGTCCCGTTACGCCACCATTTCACGCCTTTGACTAGGTTTTGTCGCTTGATTTCATATAGCCCACTTTCTTTATAAATAGTCGGAGGGTTTGATTATTGATAAAATGTGGTATTCTGAAATTTCTAGTTGACACAGCAGCCTGTAGGCGTGGGATCTAAAAGTTATGACTGAGAGAACAAGGAAAACAGAGCCAAGATAAGCCCTAATGTAAGTAACCATCTAGATTTGCTCACAAGCAATTGTTATGTTATCTCTAAAGGGAAAAAAGGTTCTCCACGCGTTGATTAGACACGTAAGTCAGCTAACGATAAACAGTGGTTAGAAGCTTAAGGCGTCAGTTGTGTTTGCATTACTATCGTGAGCAGAGGGCTGTCGTAAGATTTAACGGAAGTTAAACGTACGAAACGTGTAAGTACCTAAACTAAAATTTTACAAGAGTCCTTTTGTATTTGTATCCTGATGTCTACAGATCCTTTTACAATGCGGCTGTCGGGATTTTATGATTTCGTAGTACCGATTTATGCAAAAATGTGACCGTGGGCATCAGACTACCCAATGCCACGCTAAAACGTAATTTCAAGTACACGGAAAAATACCTACTCTTGCGGCATATACTGACAATTTTGAAATCAGTAATAAAAAAAAAACTTCTACAGCATTGGAGTGCTGGGGAAAGTCTCCAAACGACATTGCTTATATCGACTTGGACTACACACTAACTTATACCCATAGCACACAACGTAACACATATAATTCAACTGCTAATTATAAATTAGGTAAGATACATATTTTTACAAGGAATACTGTGCAGGACTGGATTATACCAATTTACTGCAATGGCAAAACAGTTCGTTCTATTTGAATCAGTGCCAAATGAAAGTGCGTTAGAAAATCGTCAAGTAAGACACGATCAATTTTACTGTTGTTAATGAACGGTAGTGCCTACACTCCCAGTAAAAAGTTTTCTATTTTGTTGGGAAACTGCACTTTACAAAGAAAAGGGTCACACACTAGTTGTGGTGTTTTAGTGGCAGATAACCTTCATTTGCTACATCGTTCATTCTATGGCAATGTCGCATCAATAATTCTATAATGTCCTTCCCCTTCTAAGATTCCCGTATGTTATCACGTTCCAGATAAATTTTCATTGTGCATTCCTTTCTCATCAAACATGTACAGCTGCTGCGTTCCGAGCCCATCACACAACCAACTGCCATAGACTGCAACTGTATGCAAAGCTATTACAAACGTAAAGTCTCTGCCCAGGGAGTGCAGCTATGTTAACTTGTTATACATGTTGCATTTACTTTCACAACATATTTAATGGTTTCTACATTATTAATCTTTTTATAGAATTAACATCAGCGTTTACGGAGTTTCTTCATACAGGAAAATGACAACATCTGTGTTTAATAATATTTTGCCTTTCTAACAGATGGTGTTACTTGTTACATTCACAGAATACTGTTGCCTAGTTTCAAATAAAATTTATACTGTCTCTTCATCTTCTAAAAGTCAGTGTACTTAAATGGGTGTTACTGCCTTTACTTAATGTGTCATTAGAATTTCTATATAAGTTTCGTTACTCTTTCATGTAAACACTTCTACAGAATGTCTTAAACATTCTAATTTTTTTTTAAATTACCAGCGTCTGATTAATTTCCAAATGCATCATCGAAGCACTTCTAAAATGAAGAAACTCTGAGGTCAATATGTTACTCATTTGCTTTCGACTGATTTCTTTACTGAAATACGTAATAATATGAATAGAAAACATTGTCTTACTTGCTACACGTACAACGGCGCGTAAAGTAATACAGACAGACCAAGTAGCTGCATTGATTTGATTACAGGGTAATGAAGTCTTCCGTGTTCGTTCTCGAACACTGTGAGAGTGTTGTTAAAAATGGAGTATTAAAAATAGACCAAGATTCGCATGCAATTAGTACTCTGCGTATTTTGGGGTTCTCTCCGTGTGACCTGTCGACGCGATGTATGGAGGGTGCAGTCGGATACGTAGACTGATTTTTAGTAGAGAGCATATTGATCGGTGGAGTTACGTTTCCGGACAATGGATCTGAAGGTACTGTAAAGTGAGCAAAAGGTGCAAGGAATGAATTAGTCCGTGTGGGATACGAGTTGGAGAAGGCGGATGCATACAAAGAGGTGAAGTGCATGTACGTCTACTCTTCCAAGGGATTTGATGAATTTAACAGGCATGGAGGCACCAGGTGTGATGGCAGTTTTACTTACGGCTGTCGGCTTAGGTTACAGAGATGTATGGAGGGAAGGTAGCTTGGTTTTTGCAGCTAAGTTGACTGTTCCCTGTTGCACTCAGCGTTTTGACGACTAACTTAACATCTTCAGGTGCTGCGATAAAATATATGTGTTTGCTACCTGCTAAATCCGTATAGTGTCAAAGACGTACTCATGTGTCCCTAAATATCGCAAGGAATTGTGGTGTCGTAAGAGCAAGGTGTTTCGGGTTCTTGACCTGGAGGATTCTGAGTACTCAGTAAAGATACATCAGTTCGATAAACTACGCCACACGTATGCGGTATACTATGTCTTGAAGGATACTTCCACGTCCTGGTCTGCGCCTCAACACGCGCTTACCTGCACTGCCGCCGGCTGGAGTGGTCGAGCGGTTCTAGGCTCTACAGTCTGGAACCGCGCAACCACTACGGTCGCAGGTTCGAATCGTGTCTCGGGCATGGATGTGTGTGATGTCCTTAGGTTAGTTAGGTTTAAGTAGTTCTAAGTTCTAGGGGACTGATGACCTCAGAAGTTAAGTCTAATAGTGCTCAGATCCAATTGAACCATTTTTTTAACGTGTACTGCCCTACTCTATGTTGCCTGCGTCCCAGTGTGCTCCTAGCGTATCCGAGTCTTCGTCAGAACACCAGAGCAAAACAATGCTCTGCTCCAGTGCATTGGGTTTCCATGAGCATAGACGGGCTGTAGGATGGCCGGGGTGTCGTGAAAGCGGATGATAATGGCGTGGCCTTATGTTTAACTGCCCAGAGGTTTACACGCTCAGTCGCGACGTGAAGGCTTAAATCTATTTACAGAACGTTCATACTCCGTTCAAAGATGGCCTTGTCGTCTGTATACAACGTTTACTGAATGTACTATACGACAGACGCGTCGGTTGTATAAACATTTTAAAGTAACTTTTATTGTTGTCTTATGAACTATGAACGGTTGATTCAACATTTTAAATTTGTGCACTGGAAACGTTTTCACATTCCAACACGGTAAAGATATACACTCCTCGAAATGGAAAAAAGAACACATTGACACCGGTGTGTCAGACCCACCATACTTGCTCCGGACACTGCGAGAGGGCTGTACAAGCAATGATCACACGCGCGGCACAGCGGACACACCAGGAACCGCGGTGTTGGCCGTGGAATGGCGCTAGCTGCACAGCATTTGTGCACCGCCGCCGCCAGTGTCAGCCAGTTTGCCGTGGCATACGGAGCTCCATCGCAGTCTTTAACACTGGTAGCATGCCGCAACAGCGTGGACGTGAACCGTATGTGCAGTTGACGGACTTTGAGCGAGGGCGTATAGTAGGCATGCGGGAGGCCGGGTGGACGTACCGCCGAATTGCTCAACACGTGGGGCGTGAGGTCTCCACAGAACGTCTATGTTGTCGCCAATGGTCGGCGGAAGGTGCACGTGCCCGTAGACCTGGGACCGGACCGCAGCGACGCACGGATGCACGCCAAGACCGTAGGATCCTACGCAATGCCGTAGGGGACCGCACCGCCACTTCCCAGCAAATTAGGGACACTGTTGCTCCTGGGGTATCGGCGAGGACCATTCGCAACCGTCTCCATGAAGCTGGGCTACGGTCCCGCACACCGTTAGGCCGTCTTCCGCTCATGCCCCAACATCGTGCAGCCCGCCTCCAGTGGTGTCGCGACAGGCGTGAATGGAGGGACGAATGGAGACGTGTCGTCTTCAGCGATGAGAGTCGCTTCTGTCTTGGTGCCAATGATGGTCGTATTCGTGTTTGGCGCCGTGCAGGTGAGCGCCACAATTAGGACTGCATACGACCGAGGCACACAGGGCCAACACCCGACATCATGGTGTGGGGAGCGATCTCCTACACTGGCCGTACACCTCTGGTGATCGTCGAGGGGACACTGAATAGTCCACGGTACATCCAAACCGTCATCGAACCCATCGTTCTACCATTCCTAGACCGGCAAGGGAACTTGCTGTTCCAACAGGACAGTGTACGTCCGCATGTATCCGGTGCCACCCAACGTGCTATAGAAGGTGTAAGTCAACTACCCTGGCCAGCAAGATCTCCGGATCTGTCCCCCATTGATCATGTTTGGGACTGGATGAAGCGTCGTCTCACGCAGTCTGCACGTCCAGCACGAACGCTGGTCCAACTGAGGCGCCAGGTGGAAATGGCATGGCAAGCCGTTCCACAGGACTACATCCAGCATCTCTACGATCGTCTCCATGGGAGAATAGCAGCCTGCATTGCTGCGAAAGGTGGATATACACTGTACTAGTGCCGACATTGTGCATGCTCTGTTGCCTGTGTCTATGTGCCTGTGGTCCTGTCAGTGTGATCATGTGATGTATCTGACCCCAGGAATGTGTCAATAAAGTTTCCCCTTCCTGGGACAATGAATTCACGGTGTTCTAATTCCAATTTCCAGGAGTGTAAAATGAATAATGAATGAGAGAACAAAAATTTACAAACTAGTAAGTCACATAGAGAGAGCAGATGGGTGGAAACAGTACACGGAAGGACTCTATGAAGGGTACGATTTGTCTGACGACGTGATAAAAGAAGAAATAGCAGCCGACGCCTGAAAGACAGCGGACCCAGTATTAGAGACAGAAAGTTAAAAGAGCGTTGGACGACTAAGGATCAAATAAAGCAAAACGGATAAATAACATAATTTCTAACATCATTGGGGGGGGGGGGGGTTATAGATGGAAACAAAGTGACAATTCATGTTGATGTGTAGAATGTTTTGAGACTGGCGATGCACCATCTGACTTTCGAAAAAGCATCATCCACACGATTCCCAAGATAGGAAGAGCCGGTAAGAACGAGAATTATCGCACAATCAGCTTAACAGCCCATTCTTTCAAGTTGTTGACGAGACTAATACACACAAGAATGGAAAAGAAAATTGAGGGCCTGTTACATGACAAACAGTTTGACTTAGGAAAGATTAAAGACACCATAGAGGCAGTTCTGACGAGGCTGACGATGAAATCGAGTATGAAGAAAAATCATAACATGTCCGTAGGTTTGTCGACATGGAAAAAGCGTTCGACAGTGTCAAATGGTGCAAGATGTTCAAAATTTCGAGAAAAACAGGGTTAAGCTAGAGGGAAAGACGAGTGATATACAGTATGTACAAGAACGAAGAGAGAACAATAAGAGTGCAAGGCCAAGAATGAAGTGCTTGGATTGAAAAGGGCATAAAACAGATATAGTCTACATCCCTATGCTTCAAACTTTACTTCGAAGAAGGGTGCAAGAGTGGGATTAAAATTCAAGGTGAAAGGACATCAATGAGAAGATTTGCTGAAGACATTGCTATTCTCAGTGAAAGTGAAGAAGAATTACAGGGTATGTTGAAAGTAATGAACAGTCCAAAGACTACGGAATATGGATTGAGATGAAATCGAAGAAAGAAGAAATTAATAAGAAACTTAAAGGAATTGGGTTCATCAAGTAGACGAAGTAAGGGCAGCAAATGAGCCGCTTATGCGTGGAGCAAGGAGGACCTAAAAAAAAAACTGGCTAGCGCTGGCAAAAATGGCATTCCTGGCCAAAAAGAGCCTACTAGTATCAAACATAGGCCTTACTTTCAGGAAGAAATGTTTGAGAATGTGCGTTGGGACCAAAGCATTGTATAGCAGTGAAACATGGACTGTGGGAAAACCGGAACGGAATAAAATCTAACCATTTAAGATGTGGTGCTACAGAAAAAGTTTGAACGTTAGGTGGACCGATAAGGTAATAAATGAGGAGGTTCTCCGCAGAACCGGGGAAGAGATTAATATTGGAAAACACTAACAAGAAGAAGGTACAAGTATTATAGGACGTCTGTAAGGCCGGCCGGTGTGGCTGAGCGGTTCTAGGCGCTTCAGTCTGGAACCGCTGAACCGAAACGATCGCAAGTTTGAATCCTGCCTCGGCCATGGATGTGTGTCATGTCCATAGGTTAGTTAGGTTTAAGTAGTTCTAAGTTCTAGGGGACTGATGACCTCAGATGTTGTCCCATAGTGCTGAGAGTCATTTGAACATCTGTAAGACGTCAGGGAAAACTTCTCTGGTACTCGGGGAAAATGTAGAGGATGAAAACTATAGAGGTAGTCGTAGATTGGAATACATTTAGCAAATATTTGAGAACGTAGGTAACACGTGTTGCTCGGAGATGAAAAGCCTGGCACACGAGAAGAATTCGTATATTGGCTATGACCTGTAGATTAAAACTGAAGAAACTGCAAAAAGGTGGGATTTTAAAGAGATGGGACCTGGATAAACTGAAAGAACCAGTGGTTGTACAGAGTTTCAGGGAGAGCATAAGGGAACAATTCATAGGTATGGGGGAAAGAAATACAGTAGAAGAAGAATGGGTAGCTCTGAGGGATGAAGTAGTGAGGGCAGCAGAGGATCAAGTAGGTAAAAAGACGAGGGCTAGTAGAAATCCTTGGGTAACAGAAAAAATATTGAATTTATTGATGAAAGGAGAAAATATAAAAATGCAGTAAATGAAGCAGGCAAAAAGGAAAACAAACGTCTCAAAAATGAGATCGACAGGAAATGCAAAATGGCTAAGCAGGGATGGCTAGAGAACAAATGTAAGGATGTAGAGGCTTATCTCACTAGGGGTAAGATTGATACTACCTACAGGAAAATTAAAGAGACCTTTGGAGATAACAGAACCACTTGTATGAACATCAAGAGCTCAGATGGAAACACAGTTCTAAGCAAAGAAGGGAAAGCAGAAAGGTGGAAGGAGTATATAGTGGGTCTATACAAGGGTGATGTACTTGAGGACAATATTATGGAAATGGAAGAGGATGTAGATGATGAAATGGGAGATACGATAATGCGTGAAGGGTTTGACAGAGCACTGAAAGACCTAAGTCGAAACAAGGCCCTGGGAGTAGACAACATTGCATTAGAACTACTGACAGCCTTGGGAGAGCCAGTCATGACAAAACTCTACCATCTGGTGAGCAAGATGTACGATATAGGTGAAATATCCTCAGACTTCAAGAAGAATGTAATAATTCCAATCCCAAAGAAAACAGGTGTTGATAGATGTGAAAATTACCGAACTATCAGTTTAATAAGTCACAGCTGCAAAATACTAATACGAATTCTTTACAGACGAATGGAAAAACTAGTAGAAACCGACCTCGGGGAAGATCAGTTCGGATTCCGTAGAAATACTGGAACTCGTGAGGCAATACTGATCTTACGACTTATCTTAGAAGAAAGATTAAGGAAAGACAAACCTACGTTCCTAGCATTTGTGGACTTAGAGAAAGCTTTTGACAATGTTGACTGGAATACTCTCTTTCAAATTCTAAAGATGGGAGGGGTAAAATATAGGGAGCGAAACGCTATTTACAGTTTGTACAGAAACCAGATGGCAGTTATAAGAGTCGAGAGACATGAAAGAGAAGAAGTGGTTGGGAAGGGAATAAGACAGGGTTTTAGCCTCTCCCCGATGTTATTCAATCTGTATATTGAGCCAGCAGTAAAGGAAACAAAAGAAAAATTCGGAGTAGGTATTAAAATCCATGGAGAAGAAATAAAAACTTTGAGGTTCGCCGATGACATTGTAATTCTGTCAAGATAGCAAAGGACTTGGAAGAGCAGTTGAATGGCATGGACAGTGTCTTGAAAGGAGGATATAACATGAAAGTCAACAAAAGCAAAAAGAGGATAATGGAATGTAGTCGAATTAAGTCTGGTGATGCTGAGGGAATTAAATTAGGAAATGAGACACTTAAAGTAGTAAAGGAGTTTTGCTATTTGGGGAGCAAAATAACTGATGATGGTCGAAGCAGAGAGGACATAAAATGTAGACTGGCAGTGGTAAGGAAAGCGTTTCTGAAGAAGAGAAATTTGTTAACATCGAGTATAGATTTAAGTGTCAGGAAATCATTTCCGAAAGTATTTGTATGGAGTGTAGCCATGTATGGAAGTGAAACGTGGACGATAAATAGTTTGGACAAGAAGAGAATAGATGCTTTCGAAATGTGGTGCTACAGAAGAATGGTGAAGATTAGATGGGTAGATCACATAACTAATGAGCAAATGTTGAATAGGGTTGGGGAGAAGAGAAGTTTGTGGCACAACTTGACCAGAAGAAGGGATCGGTTGGTAGGACATGTTCTGAGGCATCAAGGGATCACCAATTTAGTATTGGATGGCAGTGTGGAGGGTAAAAATCGTAGAGGGAGACCAAGAGATGAATACACTAAGCCGATTCAGAAGGATGTAGGTTGCAGTAGGTACTGGGAGATGAAGAAGCTTGCACAGGATAGAGTAGCATGGAGAGCTGCATCAAACCAGTCTCTGGAGTGAAGACCACAACATATATATATTTGCTGTAACTCATGAGGAGTCTTTCGGTGTCCATACCCATGACTGTTGTCCATTGGTGGTATTCGCAGTTGGACGTTCGTTGTGACTGGATGTTGTTGGGACACTCGACTCCATATAGCAAGATGCGACGTACGCTCGTCTGCCACAGCTTCCTGCCCGATCCTGACACACTGTGTTGCTGCATCTCGATGTTGACAGCAGCCCGTCGTTGTTAATTTGTCAGCCGGCCTCTCTACTGACACTCGACAAATTTTTTAATGGCTGTGTCTAATACCATTATTGCGAAATTCATAAAAATTCCTTTAAAGGTTGACGTTTTCCTTATTTTTTAAAATGTAGGTCCTGTACATAAGTTAGAAATTGTAATTTCCCAGCGTGTCGCAGGTGGAAGATGGCGTCCGCTGTGTAGACGAATATCCAAGCGGTGGCTGATCTCTTATGTGCAGGGATTGGCTTAAAATCTGTTGTCGTGATTATTGCGTCAAAATGCCTCCCCACACCACGAGGCCAGGACTAACATCGCTGTGCCGGCTCCAAAACATTGGAGGTGTGGATCTCTTCCTAAGTTTCCGATGATGGTCATCCTGGATACTGCAGAACCACGATTCATCGCTGAACACAATGCAACACCATTCACCATCAGTCCATACTTCCCGGTCGCTGTAGCTTCCCAAACGCAGCCATTTGCATTGTGGTATTAAAGGCAGCATATACGACCTTAATTCCCTAGTTCCGTTGGTGCAAGTCTCCGACCGACGGATGGCTCAGAGTGTGGCGGGGAGTCGATTACTTCTTGTTGGATAGCAGTCGCAAATGTGAAGCAGGTATGAGCCTTAGATGCAAGGTAAGGTGGAGCCTCGCCATCCCTCACGTTCTCGTAAAGTTCAATATTGGACCTTGTGGCATCACAGTACCCTAAAAATATTGAGTGACTCGACCAGCTGGCCAAAATGGGACTCACACTGTGCCTCCTTCAAACTCTGCCATGTGCAGATAACACTGTCTCACAAGGGTAGGCGGCATCTCTGCATCATTTACCGTGAGCAGTCAGCATCTGACGCTGTTCGTGTCTATTATCTACCTTGTCAGACACGGTACCAACACTAAACACGAACAACACTAACGTACTAGGCTTGAGAATAGCAACTCTAATTATGTACTGCCTATGGTGTGTGCGTGTACGAAGTTACACTGACATCTGACCACATCCACTGGCTGCTTCACTTTTTGTCAATCAGTGAAAAAGTAGATCTAGTGCTGTAATTTGTTTCCAGCAGTAATATATTATACAGTATCTCACAACTGAACCACCTCGCGCTGTACAAAATTAAGGAGTTTATTGGAAAGCGGGCGTCATAAAAATGTAATAAAAAGCAAGGTAGGTTTCAATTTAAAGGAGTTTTAGATCCAGCTCTCAGTTTACTAACATCTCGCCCGTCACTACTTCCGCCGGAAGCAGAGAGACCGATGGGACGCCAGTTTCACGGAGTGACGAGTGCAGGAATTGAAATACGCATCAAACGTTGTAATCGGCAGAGGGAGTTGAACTAGAGCCTAAAACATCCTAGCAGATTAAAACTGTGTGCCAGACCGAGACTCGAACTCGGTACCTTTGCCTTTCGCGGGCAAGTGCTCTACCATCTGAGCTACCCAATCACGACTCACGCCCCGTCCTCACAGTTTTATTTCTACCAGTACCTCGTCTTCTACCTGCCAAACTTTACAGAAGCTCTCCTGCGAACCTTGAAGAACTAGCGCTCCTGAAAGAAAGGATATTGCGGAAACGTGGCTTAGCCACAGCCTAGGGAATGTTTCCAGAATGAGATTTTCATTCTGCAGCGGAGTGTGCGCTGATATCAAACTTCCTGGCCGATTAAAACTGTGTGCAGGACCGAGACTCTAACTCGGGACCTTTGCCTTTCGCGGGCAAGTGCTGTATCGTCTGAGCTACCCAAGCACAGCTCACGCCCCGTCCTCACAGCTTTACTTCTACCCATACCTCGTCTCCTACTTCCTGCCACGAAGTTTCATATCAGCGCACACTCAGCTGCAGAGTGAATATCTCATTCTGGAAACATCCCCTAGGCTGTGGGTAAGCCATGTTTCCGCAATACCCTTTCTTTCAGGAGTGCTGGTTATGCAAGATTCGCAGGAGACCTTCTGTAACGTTTGGAAGGTAGGAGACGAGGTACTGGTAGAAGAAAAGCTGTGAGGAGAGGGCGTGAGTCGTGCGTGGGTAGCTGACATAGTAGAGCACTTGCCCGCAAAAGGCAAAGGTCCCGAGTTCGACTCTCGGTCCGGCACAAAGTTTTAATGTGCCAGGAAGTTCTATATCAGCGCACACTCCGCTGCAAAATGAAAATCCCATTCTAGACCCTAAACGCTGGGTGTGGTTTGGCTGAAACAAACTAAATGTCGTACAGAGATCAGTCGTATGCAGTTGGTTAAGAAATTTAAGATGCTAGCCAAATCTTGATGGAATCTATGACAGGACCACCTGAAAAGACGAAAAGACGGCATCATCAGCCCATCTGCTCGCGACAGGAGAGGAGAAACACACATTGGTCTGAAAAGAAAGAGTATGAGCTACGTTTACGTTCACACTGAAGTGCGTGATTACAGATGAGAATAGTAAAAAAAGACACGGAATATTTTCTCTTGCGCCGCCTTTCATTTGAACTGCATCACATATTTTGAGGTATCAATGGTGTGTGACATTCACGCTTCTTATATTACGTAAACCAGAGAAATAAATTAACCATTTTCATGTTTATTACAAATAGTGGGTGCTAGCGAATCTGATTTCAAAAATTTTCCGCGTTTTACTTATGATAGTACGCCGCTGATGTAGTTAGACAAAAGCTGACGTTAAAGGAGTACTAACGGGGTGTGAAGGTGCACATTTTAGGCAGGCTGTTCCATCTGAATTTCTTCCATTACGTATGTCTTCAGTGTTGTAAGCGTAAACCGAGGCAAACATTAGCACCTGATTCCTGAAACAAAGCACTGTGGGTATTCGTTGCTGTGTTGGTACTGATTTAGACGATACCTTTTTGTTGCTCAGATCGCTGCTATACAGATAACAAATTACTTAGAATTCCCTCTAAGTGTCTGCCTTATTGTGGCTGCATTCAATATAACGATGAATACATGCGACTCGTATACCACTCTCTCCGAACCCCAAGATAAGGAAACGTTTTTTATGACATCAAAGTGATACGATTAGCTTAGAATCTGCTCCTCTCGATAGTACTGACGTAGATGATTTAGTCTTGCCTTATCGTGCAAAACCGCTATCGGGCAGATGATATAGCTTTTCCTTGCTGAAGAATTTGCCACTTTCTGGTGCAATGTCGCTGAAGGAATACGGTGCTAAGCTCTGGTAAGTGTAGTTTCGAGGCATGGCATTTTACGACTATCGTTTATGATCACATAATATTAATACACGGGATAGCTCTCTTAGCAGCAGTAGTAGGAACAATACATCGCTGTGAGCTGACTGTGAGTTACTTTCCGTGTCATTTTTAGCTTCAGCTAAAGACATGAAGTTGCACAAGTCACACCAAAAGCCAAGAATGGAAATAGTAGTAATCTGCTGAATTACAGACCCATATCATAAACGTCTATTTGCAATAGGATTTTGGAACGTACACTGTTCTCGAACAATGTGAATCGCCTGGAGGAAAACGATTTATTGACTAATGGTCAACACGAATTCAAAAAATATCCTTCTTGTGAAACACCACTGGCTCTTTATCCTCACGAAGTAAGGAGTGCTATCAACAGGGGACGTCAAATTGATTGCATATTTTTAGATTTCTGGAGAGCTTTTGACATCATTCCTCAGAAGCAATTTCTAATTAAATTGCGTGCCTATGGAGTATCGTCTCAGTTGTGTGAGTGGATTCCTGAATTCTTGTCTGGAAGGCAATAGTTCATGATAACTGGCGGAAAGTCATTAGGTAAAACAGAAGTACGAGTAGTATCTGGCGTTCCCGAGGAAGTGTCTTAGGGCCTCTGTTGTTCCTGATCTACATAAAGGACTTAGGAGACAATGTGAGCAGTCCTCTTACATTGTTTGCAGATGATGCTGTCGTTTACCGTCATGATAAGTCATCAGATCAGAAAAACGAATTGCAAAATGATTTGACAAAATACCTGTACGCTGCAAAAAAGTGGCGGTTGACACTAAATCACGCCAACTGTGAAGTCATCCACACGAGCGCTAAAAAGAATCCGCTAATTTCAATTACGCGATAAATCACACAAATCTAAATGCTGTAAACACAACTAAATATTGAGGGATTACAACTACGAATAACGTAAACTGGAACGATAGCATAGATAATGGTGTGGGGAAGCAAGCCAAGATTGCATTGATAGGTTCTGGGTAAGTTGTGGCTCGAAAGTGATGGAACTACGTGAGTGAGCTAGTGAGCCAGGGCTGAGCCAGAACCTATCAATGTAACCCACTGGCAGGTGTGGCCTTCTTTTACCAGCATAATTTATTAAAAATGTTAATACCTTCTGCTTCTGTTGATGTTCATCTTATACCCTCCTTTCAATACACTGTCCATTCCGTTCAAATGCTCTTCTAAGTCCTTTGCTGTCTCTGACACAATAACAATGTCATCGGTGAACCTCAATGTTTTTATTTCTTTTCCATGGATTTTAATACCTACTCCGAACTTTTCTTTCGTTTCCTAGTAAGAGTAATGAAACAATTTTCTACATTTAAACGGATAAGGGACAGTCAAATAAAGACGAAACAGAAGAAACAAAGTAAGTAATTTTCTTATTATTTCAAAAGTAATCGCCATAACTGTTTATACGCTTATCCCATTGTGTGGTAAGACGATAAGTGGCTTCACAGAGAAATTTGGAAGTCGCGTGGAGTGAGATAGGGGCTGTATGGAGGATTTGTAAATGGCCACATGTTTACAAGTCTGTTTGATTACGCTGCACAAGTTTTGCTAGAAAACCCTTACAGAGCTCTTTATACTCCTCTCCCCACGCAATTTCCATATTTGTAGAGCCCTGTAGAAAGATATTCGTGGTCGTCCATCCCGCTTCGGACGAGGAGATGCACGCCTGGGTACAATCATGGTTCCGTAAGCAACTGCAAATATTTTTCCATGAAGGAATTTAGAATTTTTGTGATACAGTGTTATAGTGTATTGACAGTTATGGCAAATAATAAATACTATACTTTTTCCTATCTGACGAGAGTCTGCTGAAAAGTGGTGTCTCCGATTTTTTATGTGAAAACTCTTAAAGCTTTTTAAATACGAGGTGCCCAAAGGGGATGGCATTACATATAATCTCATATTCCACAGTGACGGGGTTGCACATGTGTAGGTTTTCCACTTCAAAAAGACCAAGAGCATTGATTTCTTATATTGCAACCATATACCTAATCACTGTTTCGGTGCTGGCCATCCCTGGAAGCTGTTGCTCCAACCAATACTTTCTGTATCTCAAAAAAGGGATGTCAGTCAATCATTATGTGCTAATCAACAGCGTACCAATGGATGAAATTGGATGCAAAAGACACCGTCAGTGCACTTTAATAAGCACCAAAGTTGGTAGCAATTTTATCAGTTTATCAGTAATTTCAGCACCAATCAGTGCCATGGAAGCATGATTCCCAGTTTCTGTATCATCGCTAAATCATCCCTCCACTACTTTGCGTGAAACATATACTAGAATGTAGATAGATGACTTTGCAAAACATTCATTCGCGGTTAATTCTCTAACATACATACATCAAACTATACCAGGCAGCATCCTATACCGATCTATATATTTCTATCATTTCAATCATAGTCCGTAAGTTATGATTACGATTGCCCATCTTTCCCTGTGTGGCTGGGACTCAGAAAGGATTCTCGCATTCTTAGGATAAAGTACGAGATTGAAAGATTGTCTCCACATGCATGTTGTACCACCATACAGCGAGGCCTTCAGAACTAGTGGTCCAGATTGCTGTACACACTGGTACCTCTAATACGCAGTAGCACGTCCTCTTGAAATGATGCATGCCTGTATTCGTCATGGCGTACTATCCAGAAGTTCATCAAGGCACTGCTGGTCCAGGTTGTCAGACTCCTCAACGACGATTCGACGTAGATACCTCAGAGTGGTTGATGGGTCACGTCTTCCATAAACATCCCTTTTCGATCTATCGTAGGCATCTTCGATAGGGTTCACGCCTGGAGAACATGCTGGCCTCTCAGGTCGAACGATGTCGTTATCCTGAAGGAAGCCATTCACAAGGTGTGCATGATGGGGGCGCGAATTGTTCGTGATTACGAATGCCTCGCCAATATGCTGCCAATATGGTTGCTCTATCGGTCAGAGGATGGCATTCACGTATCGTATAGACATTACGATGCCTTCCATGACCACCAGTGGCGTACGTCGGCCCCACATAATGCCACCCCAAAACAGCAGGGAAACTCTAACGTGCTGCACTTGCTGGACAGCATGTCTAAGGCGTTCAGCCTGACCGGGTTGCCTCCAAACACGTCTCCCACGATTGTCTGTTTGAAGTCATTTGCGACACTCATCGATGAACAGAACGTGATGCAAATCCTGAGCGGTCCATTCGGCATGTTGTTGGGCCCATCTGTACCGCGCTGCACGGTGTCGTGGTTACAAAGATGGAACCTCGCCATGGACGTCGGGAGTGAAATTGCGCATCATGCAGCCTATTGTGCACAGTTTTCGTCATAACACGACGTCCTGTGGCGTTGCTGTGAGGGTTCCTCCGAGCCATAATCCAAAGGTAGCGTGGCCTGAGCGAGGCATGTCATCGACAGTTCCTGTCCATCTGTATTTCCTCCATGTCCGAACAACATCGCTTTTGTTCACTCCGAGACGTCCTTCTTGGCACAGTGTAACAATGCGAACGGGATCGAACCGCGGTATTGACCGCCTAGACATGGTTGAACTACAGACAACACAAGCCGTGTTCCTCCTTAATGGTGGAATGACTGGAACTGATTGGCTGTCGGACGCCCTCCGCGTAATAGGCGCAGCTCATGCATGCATGATTGTTTACATCTTTGGGTAGGTTTAGTGATATCTCTGAACAGTCAAAGGGACTGTGTCTGTGATACAATATCCACAATCAACGTCTGTCTTCAATAGTTCTGGGAAGCAGGGTGATGCAAAACTGTTTTTGATGTGTGTATATATGAGAGCATTGTGATATTGTAACAGATGTTTATGAAAAAAGTGAGGTTTATGTATGACGGAGCACCAGACAGACGTAGTTTCAAATATTTAAAGAAAATCAACTGTTCTATCAGTTTTGAAGTATTGGTTCGGCGTTGGTGTCAATGTTGTTGTTTTTGTAGTTGTTGTTGTCGTTGCGCTCTTCAGTTCAGACAATGGTTTGATGCAGATCTCCATGCCCTATCCTGTGCAAGCTTCTTCATCTCCGAGTGACTACTGCAACCTATATACTTCTGAATCTGCTTAGTATGTTCTCCCTCTACAATTTTTACCCTCTGCGCTTCCCTCCAATACTAGACTGAAGATCCCTTGATGCCTCAGAATGTGACCTCCCAACTGATCGCTTCTTCTTGTCAAGTTGTGCCACGAGTTTCTTTTCTCCCCAGTTCTATTCAGTACCTCCTCATTAGTTACGTGATCCACCCATTATCTTCAGCGTTCTTCTATAGCACCACATTTCTAAAGCTTCTATTCTCTTCTTGTCTAAACTAATTTTCGTCCTTGTTTCACTTCCATATATGGCTGCACTTCATACAAATACTGCCAGAAAGAACTTCCTGACACTTAAGTCTATACTCGGTGTTAACAAATTTCTCTTCCTCAGAAATGCTTTCCTTGCCATTTCCAGTGTACATTTTATATCCTCCCTACTTCGACCATCATCAGTTGTTTTGCTTCCCAAATAGCAAAACTCATCTACTACTTAGGTATCTCATTTCCAGTCTAATTCCGTCAGTATCGCCTGATTTAATTCGACTACACTCCATTATCCTAGATTTGCTTTTGTTGATGTTCATTTTATACCCTTATTTCAAAACACTGTCCATTCCGTTTTACTGCTCTTCCAGGTCCTTTGCTGTCTCTGGCAGAATTACAATGTCGTCGGCAAACCTCGAAGTCTTTATTTCTTCTCCATGGATTTTAATTCCTACTCCAGATTCTACATCTACATCTACATCTACATCTACATGACTACTCTGCAATTCACATTTAAGTGCTTGGCAGAGGGTTCATCGAACCACAATCATACTATCTCTCTACTATTCCACTCCCGAACAGCGAGCGGGAAAAACGAACACCTAAACCTTTCTGTTCGAGCTCTGATTTCTCTTATTTTATTTTGATGATCATTCCTACCTATGTAGGTTGGGCTCAACAAAATATTTTCGCATTCGGAAGAGAAAGTTGGTGACTGAAATTTCGTAAAAAGGTCTCGCCGCGACGAAAAACGTCTATGCTGTAATGACTTCCATCCCAACTCGTGTATCATATCTGCCACACTCTCTCCCCTATAACGCGATAATACAAAACGAGCTGCCCTTCTTTGCACCCTCTCGATGTCCTCCGTCAATCCCACCTGGTAAGGATCCCACACCGCGCAGCAATATTCTAACAGAGGACGAACGAGTGTAGTGTAAGCTGTCTCTTTAGTGGACTTGTTGCATCTTCTAAGTGTCCTGCCAATGAAACGCAACCTTTGGCTCGCCTTCCCGACAATATTATCTATGTGGTCCTTCCAACTGAAGTTGTTTGTAATTTTAACACCCAGGTACTTAGTTGAATTGACAGCCTTGAGAATTGTACTATTTATCGAGTAATCGAATTCCAACGGATTTCTTTTGGAACTCATGTGGATCATCTCACACTTTTCGTTATTTAGCGTCAACTGCCACCTGACACACCATACAGCAATCTTTTCTAAATCGCTTTGCAGCTGATACTGGTCTTCGGATGACCTTACTAGACGGTAAATTACAGCATCATCTGCGAACAACCTAAGAGAACTGCTCAGATTGTCACCCAGGTCATTTATATAGATCAGGAACAGTAGAGGTCCCAGGACGCTTCCCTGGGGAACACCTGATATCACTTCAGTTTTACTCGATGATTTGCCGTCTATTACTACGAACTGCGACCTTCCTGACAGGAAATCACGAATCCAGTCGCACAACTGAGACGATACCCCATAGCTCCGCAGCTTGATTAGAAGTCGCTTGTGAGGAACGGTGTCAAAAGCTTTCCGGAAATCTAGAAATACGGAATCAACTTGAGATCCCCTGTCGATAGCGGCCATTACTTCGTGCGAATAAAGAGCTAGCTGCGTTGCACAAGAGCGATGTTTTCTGAAGCCATGCTGATTACGTGTCAATAGATCGTTCCCTTCGAGGTGATTCATAATGTTTGAATACAGTATATGCTCCAAAACCCTACTGCAAACCGACGTCAATGATATAGGTCTGTAGTTAAATGGATTACTCCTACTACCCTTCTTGAACACTGGTGCGACCTGCGCAATTTTCCAATCTGTAGGTACAGATCTATCGGTGAGCGAGCGGTTGTATATGAGTGCTAAGTAGGGAGCTATAGTATCAGCGTAATCTGAAAGGAACCTAATCGGTATACAATCTGGACCTGAAGACTTGCCCGTATCAAGCGATTTGAGTTGCTTCGCAACCCCTAAGGTATCTACTTCTAAGAAACTCATGCTAGCAGATGTTCGTGTTTCAAATTCTGGAATATTCCATTCGTCTTCCCTGGTGAAGGAATTTCGGAAAACTGCGTTCAATAACTCCGCTTTAGCGGCGCAGTCGTCGATAACAGTACCATCGGCACTGCGCAGCGAAGGTATTGACTGCGTCTTGCCGCTTGTGTACTTTACATACGACCAGAATTTCTTCGGATTTTCTACCAAATTTCGAGACAATGTTTCGTTGTGGAACCTATTAAAGGCATCTCGCATCGAAGTACGTGCCAAATTTCGCGCGTCTGTAAATTTTAGCCCATCTTCAGGATTTCGCGTTCTTCTGAACTTCGCATGCTTTTTCCGTTGCCTCTGCAACAGCGTTCGGACCTTTTTTGTGTACCACGGGGGATCCGTTCCATCTCTTACCAATTTATGAGGTATGAATATCTCAATTGCTGTTGCTACTATATCTTTGAATTTGAGCCACATCTCGTCTACATTCGCATAGTCAGTTCGGAAGGAATGGAAATTGTCTTTTAGGAAGGCTTCTAGTGGTACTTTATCCGCTTTTTTAAATAAAATTATTTTGCGTTTGTTTCTGATGGATTTGGAAGAAATGGTATTGAGCCTAGCTACAATGACCTTGTGATCACTAATCCCTGTATCAGTCATGATGTTCTCTATCAGCTCTGGATTGTTTGTGGCGAAGAGGTCAAGTGTGTTTTCGCAACCATTTACAATTCGCGTGTGTTCGTGGACTAACTGCTCGAAATAATTTTCGGAGAATGCATTTAGGACAATCTCGGAAGACGTTTTGTGCCTACCACCGGTTTTGAACAAGTATTTTTGCCAACATACCGAGGGTAGGTTGAAGTCCCCACCAACTATAACCGTATGAGTGGGGTATTTATTTGTTACGAGACTCAAACTTTCTCTGAACTGTTCCGCAACTGTATCATCGGAGTCTGGGGGTCGGTAGAAGGAGCCAATTATTAACTTAATTCGGCTGTTAAGTATAACCTCCACCCACACCAATTCGCACAGAGTATCTACTTCGACTTCACTACAAGATAAACCACTACTGACAGACACCAACACTCCACCACCAATTCTGCCTAATCTATCTTTCCTGAACACCGTCTGAGACTTCGTAAAAATTTCTGCAGAACTTATTTCAGGCTTTAGCCAGCTTTCTGTACCTATAACGATATCCGCTTCTGTGCTTTCTATTAGCGCTTGAAGCTCAGGGACTTTTCCAGCGCAACTACAACAGTTTACAACTATAATTCCGACTGTTCCTTGATCCAAGCACGTCCTGTAATTGCCAAGCACCCTTTGACATTGCAGCCCATCCCGCACTTTCCCGAGGCCTTCTAACCTAAAAAACCGCCCAGTCCACGCCACACAGCCTCCGCTACCCGTGTAGCCGCCAGCTGAGTGTAGTGAACTCCTGACCTATTCAGCGGAACCCGAAACCCCACCACCCTATGGCGCAAGTCAAGGAATCTTGTTTTGTTTCCTTTACTGCTTGCTCAATATACAGATTGAATAACATCAAAGATGGGCTACAACCCTGTCTCACTCCCTTTTCAACCACTGCTTCCCTTTCGTGCCTCTCAACTCTTATAACTGTCATCTGGTTCCTGAACAAATTGTAAATAGCGGTTCGCTCCCTATATTTGACCCCTGCAACCTTTAGAATTTTCAGTCAACATTGTCAAAAGCTTTCTCTAAGGCTACAAATGCTAGAAACTTAGGTTTGCCTTTTCTTAATCTATCTTCTAAGTTAAGTTGTAGAGTCAGTACCACCTCACATGCTCCAATATTTCTACGCCATCCAAAGTGATCGTCCCCGATGTCGGGTTCTACCAGTTTTTCCATTCGTCTGTAAATAATTCGTGTTAGTAATTTGCAGCCATGACTTTCTAAACAGATAGTTCGCTGATTCTCTCACCTGTCAACACTGCTTTAGTTACGATCGTAATTATTATGTTCTTCTTGAAGTCTGAGGGTATTTCGCCTGTCTCATACATCTTGCTTACCAGATGGTAGAGGTTTGTCAGAGCTGGCTTTCACAAGGCTATCAGTAGTTCTAATGGAATGTTGTCTACTCCCAGGGCCTTATTTCGACTTAGGTCTTTCAGTGCTCTGTCAAACTCTTCACACAGAATCATATATCCCATTTCATCTTCATCTACGTCCTCTTCCATTTCCATAGAATTGCCCTCAAGTACACCGCCCTTGTACAGAGCCTCTATATACTCTTTCTACCTTCCTGCCTCCCCTTCTTTACTTAGAACTGCTTTTCCATCTGAGCTCTTGATATTCATACAAGTTGTTCCCTTTTCTCCAAAGGTCTCTTTTTTTTTTACTCTACGCAGTACCTGTCTTACCCCTCGTGATATATACCTCTATTCCTTACGTTTGTCCTTTAACCATCCCTGCTTAGCCGTTTTGTATTTCCAGCCGATCTCATTTCTGAGAAGTTTGTATTCCTTTTTACCTTCTTCATTTGCTGCATTTTTATATTTTCTTCTCTCATAAATTAAATTCAATATACCTTCTGTTGCTCAAGGAGTTCTACTAGCCCTCGCCTTTTTACCTGCTTGATCCTCTGCTGCTTTCACTATTTCATCTCTTAATGCTACCCATTCTTCTTCTATGGTATTTCCCCCGTTCTTGTCAGTCGTTCCCTAATGCTTTCCCTGAAACTATTACATCCTCTGGTTCTTTCGGTTTATCCAGTTTCCATCTCCTTACATTCTCACCATTTTTCAGTTTCTTCAGTTTTAATCTACGGTTCATTTCCAATAGATTGTGGTCAGAGTCCCCATCTGCCCCTGGAAATGTCTTCCAATTTAAAACCTGGTTCCTAAATCTCTGTCTTACCATTATACAATCTATCTGTAATCTTCCAGAGTCTCCAGGCCTCTTCCAAGTATATAACATTATTTCATGGTTCTTAAACCAACTGTTATGCTCTGTGCAAAATTCTACCAGGCGGCTTTGTCTTTCATTACTTACCCCCAGTCCATAATCACCTACTACTTTTCCTTCTTTTCCTTTTCCTACTATCGAATTTCATTCCCCCATTACTATTAAATTTTCGTCTCCCTTCATTACCTGAATAATTTCTTTTACCTCATCATATATTTCATCAATCTCTTCGTCATCTGCGGAGCTAGTTGTCATATAAACTTGCACTACTGTGGTAGGCGTGGGCTTCGTGTCTACCTTTGCTACAATACTGCGTTCGCTATGCTGCTCGTAGTAGCTTACCTATTTTTTTTTCTTTATTAAACCAACTCCTTCATTACCCCTATTTGATTATGTATAGATAATCCTGTATTCACCTGACCAAAAGTCTTGTTCCTCCTGCAACCAAACTTCTCTAAATCCCACTATCTCTAGCTTCAACCTATCCATTTCCCTTTCTAAATTTTCCAACCTCCCTGCCCGATAAAGGGATCTAACATTCCATGCTCCGATCCGTAGAAGGCTAGTTTTGCTTCACCTGATAACCACGTCCTCCTGAGTTGTCCCCATCTGGAGATCCGATTGGGGGACTATTTTACCTCGGGCGTATTTTATCCAGGAGTACGCCATCATCATTTAACCACACAGTAAAGCTGCATGCCCTCAGAAAAAAATCACTGGTGTAGTTTCCCTTTGCTTTCAGCCGTTCGCAGTGCCAGCACAGCAAGGTCGTTTTGGTTAGTGTTACAAGGCCACATCAGTCATTCATCCAGAACGTTGCCCCTGCAACTACTGAAAGGGGTGCTACCCTTCTTCAGCAACCACATGTTTGTCTGGCCTCTGAACATATACCCCCCCTCCCCCCCAATTGTGGTTGCACCTAATGCACTGCTACCTCTATCGCTGAGGCACTCAAGCCATTCCAGCAACGACAAGGTCTATGATTCATGGGGTAGGTTGGTGTCCATACAAAGAAAACATTGGAAACAGACAAATGACAGTGGAGCATAAGCACATGCCAATGGTTATACAGTTCTGCACTTAAATACGCCATATGTTAGAGCAGTGTGGTTTCTGACTGATTAATCCTGTGGAATGCAACGCTGTTCAAAAGCAAAAAATTAATGTCCAGTGAATGACATACATTCTCCTTGCCCGTTTCTGTATGATAAACTATGATGCCATACTGTAATGTGATAAAACAACTACCTTGCACACCCTGCACGCTCTGGCATACATTCTCTGGTATACATTCTGGTAGCATATGAGGGGTTGGCGCGCTGCGTGTGGTCACGGAGACATGAACGCACAGCATGTGCTGGTGTTTCATCTACGCATCACTACTATTGCTATGGACTGTATCGTGGTTTAAGTGGGTCGGTTTAAGTGCTTCTCAATACATCGCAGTGGACTTCATCATGCAGTAGTATTCGCTGTTCATCCTGTGACACAGTAGGCCCTTTCTCCTTCTGAATATGGCAGAGAAAACCATTCCGGAATTCTATAGTGCATCAAAAACCCAATCCCGGTGTCAGATTCCTAGCTGATAGCAATCTTTGACATCTGTCGATGAACAACTTATTACTGCAGACTGGATCGCACTTTAAGTGTGCCGTGTTTAGTGCTCCTCAATACAGTGCAGTCGACTCTGACTTGCAGAGGTATTTGTTGTTGTTGGCACTATCCCATAGCATGGTAGAGCCTTCCTCCTCCTTCCAAATGTAGCAGAAAAAAACAGTTTAAATCCATTCGCACCATCAAATTCCCGATGGATCAATTTATTGTTTCCAATTGTTGTATTGTGAGCACAGATCTGTCAAGGCCCACCCGCAAATTGTTTAGTGACACAGCATGCAACATGATGGGCTTCCTACGAAATGACCTAAATGTGCCAGTATCCACCGATAGGAGGCTCGGGAAAAAATATCCAGTAGTGTTTGGAAGCCAGGTGGTTGCAGGATAGATTGTCACCAAATATATATTCCTATCTACCAGTAGGAAGAAAGGAAAAACTGTTCCAAACAAAGTTCATCGATTTAGTTAAATTGCCAATCAATCTGATTAGAGTGAGGGAACATTCCCAAAACATCCGCAACTAGGTGTTCAGCAGGTAAATGCTGCTTGATTTGTGGCTTGGTCCGACCACGATTGACAGTTCGTTCAGGCCCAGCAGTGGTGCACTACAGGATGCGACTGCTTGAGAGAGAGAGAGAGAGAGAGAGAGAGAGAGAGAGAGAGAGAGCATCTGTTTCAACGGGAATTTCTCAGATATCAAATATCAGAGGGTTGGCGCCATCTTAAACTTTTGCTTGGGGGTTTAGTGCAACTTCCAGTCTACGCATTGCAATAGTCGACTGGCTGTGCGGCAGCAAAATGACAGTGGTCGCCGGGTCCAGAGCGGGTGTAGTGAGGTCTCTTGGGCACCAGCACATCATGTGGCCTGGCAGACACTGGACAGCGTGTGCTTCACTATCGAAAGATTTTTGACAGTGTAATTACATGTGATGAGAGTTTCATGACAGTATTCCTTGTGTGATCAGAATAAAAAAGGCGATTGATGTAATTAATTCTTTTCTATGTATTTTACAAGACCTATATCCTCCAGTACAGCACAGAATGATGAAGAGGAAATTGAATTTTATGAATAAACAATATAGCCTTTGCATTGTATTTAAATTTTCTGTCGTGAGTTCCCCTCTCTCCAGCACAGACCCACCAATTTCAGGTGGGGGGGGGGGGGGAGAGGGTCCTGGGAGGGGAGGGCTGGTGGATTTACCAGATGGCGAGTAGTTAATTAAATGATCAATTTAATTAATTAGTCAATTAAATCGATAGAGTGGGAGGGGGCTATTCGAGTAACTCTGGCTTGAAAGAGTACTTGTATCGGCAAAGGGGAGGGGGAAAGGGTTGGAAGCTTCCAGAGGGGTTGGAGTGGAGGATGGAGGGGGGAGGTTTCACGGAAGGACAGTTTATCCCCAAGGGGTCATAATTTACTTGTCAGAACAATAGATTAAGGACCTGTCAGTCAAAAGAGAACAATGGCTTTGTTCCTGAATGAATACTTACCCCTGTTACAGGGAACTTGCGCTAACAAATTCTCCTAATGCCCTGTCGCCCTACTTTTACTGCATTATTTGTAGTGACAGGTAAGCCTACAATTTGGTATTCTTGGTGCACTCTTGGCACTGTGGATCTCGAAATATTGAGTTCGCTAAGGATTTCCGAAATAATATGTCCCATACATCTAGCTCCAACAACTATTCCGTGTTCAGAGTCTGTTGATTACCGTCGAGCTGCCATAATCACATCAGAAATCCTTTCACATGAATCACCTAAACACAAATGACGGCTCCGCCATTGCATTGTCCTTTTACATGTTGTGCATAGTACCGCCATCTGTATATGTGCTTTTTACTGTCCCTTGACTTTTATCACCTCACTGTAAGTATCATTAAAAAAACCATATTATCAGCAGGAGACGATGCTAGCACCGCCTTAAGGGACACTGAACTAGCTAGAGCCCTATGTAAGCAGCCATGAGGAAAACAACATTGGCCGTGGCATCTGAAAACCCAGCGAGATGGCGCTAGAGGAAGTGGGGCTCGTGCACCGAACGGCGAAGCGTGAAAGAGGGGGAGGTGCTGTACACATAGTAAATTGCAAATTTAAAACAGCAGGTGATATAAAAGAAAATAGTCTTTTTATTTTGTTTTAGGCATGGGCACATTTTTATCAACAGGTTTTAATTTATCACTGACATAAAGAATGGGGAGAGGCCTTATGACAGCTTAAAATAAAGTTGTAGACACGATTTATGTAAGCACCTAACGTGCAGGACTAATCTACTCCAATTTATGGACGTACCCAATGTGGAAAGCTAATCTCGTCCCACTTACTTTCTAATCCCTGTTTAGCTCACTGCTTAAATCACCTGAACACACGCCTAAATTGGCGTGAAACCGATCGTGGTTTCATTACAAAGCTTTCTACAGCCAGAGCTATGTTTTTTGTATCTTATAAACTGTGGACATTTGGATGAGACTGTCCGCAATTCAAAATTATATTTACATAATCACTAATTCGCGTTCTCATTTTTTGCCAGATCTGAATCGTTGACCTCATTATCCCGGAGATGGAGAAACAATTCCACACTAACAGCCAGCCTACGAAGCAGTGTGTGTCTACCTCTGGTGGTGGAGCATTACGACGACGCTCTCTAGAGGAAGACCTGATCGATGTGAGGGTGCGGGAAGGCAGTGTCGTCACCCGTCAGGGTAACGGCCGCATAGTCACAATGGTGCAGAACGGCTCCGTGGCAGTGGGTGTGCGCAATGGCAGAAGCCAGTTCTCCAGCACTGTGGTGCAGTCCGGCGGCGTCGTACTGCAAAGCACGGCAGTCACCAGTAGTGTGCAATTCAACAATAATGTGCAGGTCAACAATTGTGTGATGAACAGAAGCGTGCAGATGAATGTGCAAGATGGCGATGACACAGATGATGACTTGGATGACTTGGTGTGGCCGGGTGGCAGCAGTACCGTTGTGAATGTTGGCAGCAGTACCGTCGTGAATGTTGGCAGCAGTGGTAGCGTTGTGAGCGTTGAGGGCTGCAGTGTGAATGTTGGCGGCAGAGGAATCAATTTAAGTGTTAACGGCTGCAGTGTGAATGTTGGCAGCAACGGTATTACTGTGAGCGTTAGCGGCGGCAATACCACTGTCAATATTGGCGGCTACTAAACCTACAGGGAGAACACAAAGTATCAAGCTTAACTATTAGCCGGACACCAGCGTTTCTCGCCAGTAGTCAACAACCAGCTCGCATCTTTCGCAGCCCGTGATCATCTCCTTATATTCACTTTTATTTAGCGGTAACAACCGCTCTTTCTTTCCACTGCTCTGACCATGGTGGCACAGTTCTCAGACATTGAACGTGCATTCGGGAGGACACTGCTTCAAATTCCCATCTGCCCACCATAATTTTACTTTTGGGGTGTCCAAAAATATTACGTTTGTTACCTGGCTCAGTCATGTTGTATGTTTAAAGCAGAAGATGGCTACTGAAGCATATCATGTGAAACGAGTTGCATACTTTCAATAGGACACCACAGCAAGAACTTCGTCACGGTGGCTACTGTAAATAATTTTGTGATACCTGAAGATGATCAGAAGATAGCAAATAAAGAATTCTTTAACAAAAGCTCTTGACAGTCTTGAAATATGACTTTTTTTCATCAAAATTTACGTTTCCGTAAGTTCCCCAAATCGTTTAATGAGAATTCCAAAGGATGATTTCTGTGAAAGGGCGCGGTACGGCTGATTCCCTTTCTCACCCTTCTCCATTCCGTGCTTCTGCGTCGTCTCTAATAATATCATTCCTGTATGGGACGTTCAGTGCTAATCTTCCTTCCTTCTTTGTTCACATTGCATCGAACAGCTTTCAAAATTATTGACTTCTACAATAACATCAAATCTAAGCGTCACTATAAACTCATTAAATAATGAAGCAACAAATAGCTTATGAATGAACTGAAATAATATCTGAAGTATACCAGTAATGAAGCAGACGTGCCATGACCCGCTCAAAGACATACGATAAGAAGCAGCTGAAGAAATGCTGATTAAGAACAGATTCCGTTACTATACAAGTGGTCTCGCACGTACGGACACGTTCATTTGAATTAGTAGTGGCATAGCCAGCTACGTACCTTGCTATTGGATAGTACTAGTCAACATTCAGGTTGTTACTACAAAACTATATTGAAAACACCCTAGTTCTTATATTTAAAATAAACTCAAAGGTATACTAAAATGGCCAATTGTATCCTTTGATGAAGACAAGCTCTTTGTAACGGCTACTAGCGAAGTTTTAGCGACTGGAACTTGCGTCATTTTCCTAGGCAACAATCGGTCAATATTGAGATGTGTATTCTAGATTCCACAGGAAGTGCAGACAAAAGCGCACACAGTTTTAATATTAAAATTAAATAAACCTATAGATTTTCCTCTGTTAAAGTGAAAAATTCCGCGTTGCATCGTGGTTCAAAGTGCATAGTCAATCTTTACGTCCCCCCTACAACTAACTGCTTTAGGTAGTTCAACGATTACAAGAGTGCAATTACATATCATTTCCAATAGCACCACGCCTTGTAAAGCGCTATGATGCTCAAATCAACTGCTCTTTTTTTCCTTGTATAAAGTAGGATGGAAGACCATCACTTCTTGCTTCATTACTGATATACCGCCAATTCTGTTTCTTCTTCATGTATTTTTTTCCAGCACGAGTAGTGGTAGTGTTACCAAAAACTGAGATTCCAATTGATAAACGAGAGTTAATGTATTTGGTAAATGAGAATCGCTGATGCTTTGGCCATTCGACGATAAATATAAATAAATTCTTCCCCGCTTTATTCTTTCTGCTAAGTTCACTGGGCACTAGCATTTATCATAAATGCAAGATTAATTAACCATTTTTATCATGTATCCGTGCCGAGCTATAGACTCTGTAAATGTATCTGTTTATGGTTATTTTCTTTATGTTTGATTTCTTGTTTTCGTTCATTTTTTGTTACCTGGCTCAGTCATGTCGTATGCTTAAAGCAGGAGGTAGCTATTGAAGCATGTCATGTGTAACGAAAATAAAGAAAAGGTGCAATCATGACTTTCCCGTTTATCATTGAATGTTAAAATATGTATTACTTTGCAAACAGAACAGATTTATTGTGCATTCTTTCTTTTCTACTATTTTTGGCAGCGGGGGAAGCATCGAAGAAGTAAACCAGAGGACTCCTACTAGTATGCAGTGTAACAAATTGCTTTTTGCCTGTCACTTTTTAGAGTTGTTGAGGTTACCTAGACGAACCGTCTCTGAATGTCGTGTTTATCTCTTACATATGTAAGCAGGCTGTTTAGGTTTTCTTATTGGTAACGTCACGTAGCGCTCTGTACGAAAATCTCTGGCTGTGCTGTGTGCAGTCTGTGGCTGGTTTGCATTGTTGTCTGCCATTGTAGCGTTGGGCAGAAGGATGTGAACAGCGCGTAGCGTTACGCAGTTGGAGGTGAGCTGCCAGCAGTGGTGGATGTACTTGTAAGAATGGATGTCATGAACTGCTATATATATTATGACTATTAAGGTAAATACATTGTTTGATCTCTATTAAAATCTTTCATTTGATAACTATACCTATCAGTAGTTAGTGCCTTCCGTAGTTTGAATCTTTTATTTAGCTGGCAGTAATGGTGCTCGCTGTATTGCAGTAGTTCGAGTAACCAAGATTTATGTGAGGTAAGTGATATGTGAAACGTATAGGTTAATGTTAGTCAGGGCTATTCTTTTGTAGGGATTTTTGAAAGTCAGATTGCGTTGTGCTAAAAATATTGTGTGTCAGTTTAAGCACAGTCATGTATAACTTTTCAAAGGGGACGTTTCAATTTGTTGCAGATTGTGCGACAAACTATTGTGTTTTCATCATTTCCTTGGGAGTGATCACACTCACATTCATACGACCACCTAAATCGGGCAATGAGGCATATCTCACACACTTACGAGGCGCAAAAATGAAGTGCGTTGTTAAGAGATTCCTATCGCATGACACACGTACTGTCACTAACGCCGTGTGTGACTCACTAGATGTATCGTCTAGTGGAGGATTCAGCTGACTTGTCGCCTCATCATATAATAACTATTCTTATGTCTTGACCACACTTTTATTTTTCCAACAACCTTATGCATTCCGACTTTCCGTCATTTTCAGAGGCTGTCTTTTGTAGCCTTTGAAAATGAGGGAATGTTGACACGCGAAAGTTGTTGGAAAAATAAAAGTCTGGGCTAGACGTAAGAAAAGTATTACAAGTGCATCCAAATGGCCGCGCCGTCTCACAGCATTTTCATGCAAATTACAGCTTATCATCGAACGTTTGCAGTTCCCATTCGAAAGCCACTTTCTTTCGACTCCTAACAGAGCAGTTGTGCAGAATCAACTGTCATTATAGGTCCTTACCTTACACCTCACTGTTGCAAATGGACGTTAAACCACGACACGGACACAAATCAGAATACAGCGAACAACGAAATAAACAAATAAATAAATTTGGCAAAAGGGGAGGGAGGGATTTGAACACGGCTCGCCCGCTTGGCAGTCCAACACCGTGGCAACCGCAACGCCGTTGCTGTTTTAGGTTGCTCTGTATTTCAATTCAAGTTCTTGGACCGTCCACTGTTTCTATTTTTCTTTGTTTTCTCAGTTCAGTACACCATCTTCCTCTTTTCATGCTTGATCTGTGTTCAGTTTTTGACGGGCTGTACGCCGGGTCTTCTTAACCACCAACTCTGAATGAGGTGCAATGGCGAGTTTCCCTTGTAAGTCTCGCGGCGGCCAGTGGTCATCACGTTTTAGCTCAACAGCTGTTAGTGGAACTCAGCAGACAATGCCTCTCAATGTTGGAGGTCTCCTTGCTGTGCATTGCGTCCTTCGAATGTTGTTGTTCTTGTTGTCGTCAGTTCTGAGACTGGTTTGATGCAGCTCTCCATCTACTCTATCCTGTGCAAGCTTCTTCATCTCCCAGTACTTACTGCAACTTACATCCTTCTGAATCTGCTTAGTGTATTCATCTCTTGGTCTCCCTCTACGATTTGTACCTTCCACGCTGCCCTCCAATGCTAAATTTGTGATCCCTTGATGCGTCAGAACATGTCCTGCCAACCGGTCCCTTCTTCTTGTCAAGTTGTGCCACAAACCTCCCCATTAGTTATGTGATCTACCCATCTAATCTTCAGAATTCTTCTGTAGCACCACATTTCGAAAGCTTCTATTCTCTTCTTGTCCAAACTATTTATCGTCCATGTTTCACTTCCATACATGGCTACACTCATAAAAATACTTTCAGAAATGACTTCCTGACACTTAAATCTATACTCAATGTTAACAAATTTCTCTTCTTCAGAAACTCTTTCCTTGCCATTGCCAGTCTACATACCGAGGACAAAAGGTCTGCTCTAACTTTGGAATCGAAGTTTACTGCGTGTAGTCAGAAAAAAAGTGTTTGTATTGGTCTAAGCCTGAGAAAGAAGTAGACTGAAAGCTGCGTCTCCTGTCTCTGCTCAGGCCAGAGGCCACACCAAAAGAATCGATAAATAAATGGACACCCTAGCTGCAAACAGGCGTTGATGTACTTCATTAGGGACATGTTGAAAATGTGTGCCCCGATCGGAACTCGAACCCGTGAGACCCACATTTCTAGCAAAGCTGCATGGTCATCTACGGTAACTGTTCTTTGGGGGACAGATACTATCGTCATGTATACACACCAAAAGAGTCACTCGACAGTGAAGAGCTGCGTACAACAGTGGACAATGGTGTAATTATTAGTTAGCTGTTATTCTCCTATCAAAGAAAAGCATTCTCTAGTCAGCCGGTTTTCCGCCTACATTTTTCTGAGAACATTCTGGACCACGAACCTACGTCACTGATTCTCCTTATTAGCCCACCAATGAAGAAACTCCCCGAACTCAAATTTCAGAAAGACGGCTCCAAACGTCCCACTCTCAACAGTATTTCTAAGAGTGCCCAATAAGCTCATGTCCTGACGTATTTGAAGACTTCCTCGTCCTACCAGGGCTAGACGCCAGCTGGACGCACTACACTTGCACCTGGTGGCGGAAAAGCACAGAAAACAAAGATGAATAGCTTGGCTTTCCTTGCCTCTGGCAGAAAGAGAAGAATCAGTTCAAGTGGTTCCCTTACTTTACCTGCCTTCCGAGGTGTCACTGGACTGCGCACGATGCCAGTCGCTGAGCGCTTTGCCGTTCCTAGCCCTAATTATAAAAGTGGCCATTTATCTGTTACGGGTAAGCCTCCCCAGTTCCTAGTTTTAACGTTTCAGTTGGACTCGTACGTTGTGGATTGTATTCCTACAGCTCATGGGAAAGCGCAGTATCCAAAGCCTTCGCCTGCACTCTCTGTTACCCGCATTACAGACATGGTGAACAAGTTGCTTGTGCCCCGACTCTGCAGGGGACACTCCCTTGGAAGACGCAGACGTCAATAGCAAAGCAACTTCGGTTATCAACCACAACAAGCTGGTAAAGAATGGAAGTAAAATGAACAGCAAGACAGTTATAATTCGTGATTTCTTTATTGTTACATCCGGTTCTGATACGTTAAAACATCATACTTACAACAGTGTTGCATTAGGAATAGATTGTGACAATAAAGAAGCACCAGTTGTCGTGCCGCTTCATTTTACTTCCATTCATTATGAAGTTCAACGGCTGTGGTTGCCCGCATTACAAAATTTGTGACAAAAAGCTGGATTGTGACCTAAAGACGCCAGTCTGTTTTGAAGTAGGACACCATCTGGCACCACAGAAAAATGTAATGCTAGCCTCAGCACAGTAGATGTCGTCGTTGACACGTGAGTGCCTAGCAACAGAGTCACAATCAGCAGCGCTACTTCACTTCCGTGAATAACGTGCTATCCAAGCTTCAAACAGGTATCACTCCGCCAGGCACCTACTTAGGGTGTCACTCGGCCACTTTCCGGCAATTCTTATCGCTGACCAACATCAAGCGGTTCCAACGCTCAGCGGTCACCAAGATCTGCACCTCGTGATTCCAGCAGCCATCCAATCTGTAATATACCTCATTACAGATTCTACGAGCAGCCAGATGTTGTCGAGTAACTTCGTCTCCACCGAGCTGGCTTTGGGACCACTGAACCAAGACTCACATTCTTGCGCGGAACTTAGATTATCATCTGTGCTCAGTTGTTGCCGTCATTATATGACCGAATGGACTTTGACTTACCATCAGTAAGAGCCGGTGCCATATAAACGTACGGTTTATGACCCCAGTCATAAACTAGTTCAGTGACTACAGTCATACCTTCTGTAGAACTTATCTTCCAAGCGTTGGCACGTGGACAATGACTATTTTTTATCAATTATTAACTCATAGTAACTTTTATCTGTACTCGTATGGCACAGTTAGTCAAGAAGAAGCCTTTAGTTGTATTTTGCACTTTTGATGTAGAATGAAAATACATTGAAGAACCAAAGAAACTGGTACAACTGCGTAATATCGTGTACGGCCCCCGTGATCACACAGAAGGGCAGCAACACGACGTGTTATGGACTCGACTAATGTCTGAAGTTATGCTGTAGGGAATGGACACAATGAATCCTGCAGGGCTGTCCGCAAATCCGTAAGAGTACGAGGGTTTGGAGATCTCTTCTGAACAGCATGTTGCAAGGCATCCCAGATATGCACAATAACGTTCATAGCTGTGGCGTTTGGTGGCCAGGGTGTCGCACTGTCCTGATGGAATTTCCCAAGTCGGTAGAATGCCCAGTGGACATGAATAGATGCAGCTGATCAAACAGGATGCTTACGTACGTGTCACCTATCAGAGTCGAACCTAGACGTATCAGGGGTCCCATATCACTCCAATTGCACACGTCCACACCATTACAGAGCCTCCACCAGCTTGAATATCCCCCTGCTGACAATCAGAGCTCATGGTATCATGAGTTTGTCTCCATACTCGTACACGTCCATCCGCTCGAAACAATTTGAAACGAGACATCCGACCAAGGAACATACACTCCTGGAAATGGAAAAAAGAACACATTGACACCGGTGTGTCAGACCCACCATACTTGCTCCGGACACTGCGAGAGGGCTGTACAAACAATGATCACACGCACGGCACAGCGGAAACACCAGGAACCGCGGTGTTGGCCGTCGAATGGCGCTAGCTGCGCAGCATTTGTGCACCGCCGCCGTCAGTGTCAGCCAGTTTGCCGTGGCATACGGAGCTCCATCGCAGTCTTTAACATTGGTAGCATGCCGCGACAGCGTGGACGTGAACCGTATGTGCAGTTGACGGACTTTGAGCGAGGGCATATAGTGGGCATGCGGGAGGCCGGGTGGACGTACCGCCGAATTGCTCAACACGTGGGGCGTGAGGTCTCCACAGTATATCGATGTTGTCGCCAGTGGTCGGCGGAAGGTGCACGTGCCCGTAGACCTGGGACCGGACCGCAGCGACACACGGATGCACGCCAAGACCGTAGGATCCTACGCAGTGCCGTAGGGGACCGCACCGCCACTTCCCAGGAAATTAGGGACACTGTTGCTCCTGGGGTATCGGCGAGGACCATTCGCAACCGTCTCCATGAAGCTGGGCTACGGTCCCGCACACCGTTAGGCCGTCTTCCGCTCACGCCCCAACATCGTGCAGCCCGCCTCCAGTGGTGTCGCGACAGGCGTGAATGGAGGGACGAATGGAGACGTGTCGTCTTCAGCGATGAGAGTCGCTTCTGCCTTGGTGCCAATGATGGTCGTATGCGTGTTTGGCGCCGTGCAGGTGAGCGCCACAGTCAGGACTGCATACGACCGAGGCACACAGGGACAACACCCGGCATCATGGTGTGGAGAGCGATCTCCTACACTGGCCGTACACCTCTGGTGATTGTCGAGGGGACACTGAATAGTGCACGGTACATCCAAACCGTCATAGAACCAATCGTTCTACCATTCCTAGACTGGCAAGGGAACTTGCTGTTCCAACAGGACAATGCACGTCCGCATGTATCCCGTGCCACCCAACGTGCTCTAGAAGGTGTAAGTCAACTACGCTGGCCAGCAAGATCTCCGGATCTGTCCCCCATTGAGCATGTTTGGGACTGGATGAAGCGTCGTCTCACGCGGTCTGCACGTCCAGCACGAACGCTGGTCCAACTGAGGCGCCAGGTGGAAATGGCATGGCAAGCCGTTCCACAGGACTACATCCAGCATCTCTACGATCGTCTCCATGGGCGAATAGCAGCCTGCATTGCTGCGAAAGGTGGATATACACTGTACTAGTGCCGACATTGTGCATGCTCTGTTGCCTGTGTCTATGTGCCTGTGGTTCTGTCAGTGTGATCATGTGATGTATCTGACCCCAGGAATGTGTCAATAAAGTTTTCCCTTCCTGGGACAATGAATTTACGGTGTTCTTATTTCAATTTCCAGGAGTGTATTTCCAGTCATCAATAGTCCAATGTCGGTACTGACGGGCCCAGGCGAGGCGAAAAGCTTTGTGTCGTGCAGTCATCAAGGGTACACGAGTGGGCCTTCGGCTCCGAAAGCCCATATCGATGATGTTTCGTTGAATGGTTCGTACGCTGACACTTGTTAATGGCCCAGCATTGTAATCTGCTACAATTAGCAGAAGGGTTGCTCTTCTGTCATGCTGAACGATTCTTTTAAGATGCTGTTGCTCCCGTTCTTGCAGGATCTTTCTCCGGCCGCACCGATGTTGGAGATTTGATGTTTCACCGGAATCCTGATATTCACGGTACACTCGTGAAATGGTCTTACGGGAAAACTCCCACTTCATCGATGCCTCGGAGTTGCTGGGTCCCATCGCTTGTGCGCCGACTGTAACACCTCATTGAAACTCACTTAAATCTTGATAACCAGCGTTTGTAGCAGCAGTAACCGATCTAATAACTGCGCCGGACACCGGACACTTGTCTTACATAGGCATTGCCGACCGCAGCCCCGTAGTCTGCCTATTTACGTATTTGAATTATCGTGCCAATACCAGTTTATTTAGCGCTTCAGAGTAAAAGTTAACTGCATACAACCTGGGACTACCTATTGGTGAGTGTATGCTACTACGTAGGACACATCAAAAAGTGTGCGGCAGCCGCCAAGAGACGATGAACAGAAGAATAAGAGTCGGCAGTTTAGCTTGACCAGATGACCAGAACTGTTACCCCTTCCCTTCCCAGCGTGGTGTCACATGTCTGCCCTTGTCCCTAAGGAAGTCTCGTGGCGGTAATATCGTTCCATCGAACGCGCTGTGGCTGACTGTTGGCTCAGCTCCCAAAGTCTAACATTATACATGTACAGTTTCTCAATCAGAATAAAAGGTAAGGAAATAGAAAAAATAACAGCTCTGAGAAACGTAAAATATTTGTGCCTTGGGTATTTCCATAGAATAACAACTTTCTTGTAAACAGAGATATTAAGTATTTTCGTCTCTCAGGAGTTTTCAGTCGTACCAAGCATGTCAGGGATACGTGAGCCGACTCATAACAATTTCACTTTTTTTTGTTCATTTATTTACAACATGCTCCGTTTGTAATAATACGTGGATGTATTGTGAATGTGTGTGTGTGTGTGTGTGTGTGTGTGTGTGTGTGTGTGGAGTGGAATGTAATGTTTGCGTTGTATGTCGATGATGATGGTTACGGATAAGGTGAAATCCAGTGCTGGCACGTAGCCTACAGCTGGCAACCTTAACGTCCCTATCCGACGGACAGATGATAATCAACAATGTCACATGAATGAGATTTTCACTCTGGAGCGACCGAGACTCGAACTCGGGACCTTTGCCTTCTGCAGGAAAGTGCTCTACTGTCTGAGCTACCCAAGCATGACTCTCGCCCCGTCCTGATAGCTTCAATTCCGTCAGTACCTCGTCTCCTACCTTCCAAACTTCACAGAAGCTCTCCTGCATACCTTGCAGAACTAGCACACATGGAAGACAGGATATTGCCGAGACATAGCTTAGCCACAGCCTGAGGCATGTTTCCAGAATGAGATTTTCACTCTGCGCTTGTCATTCTTGTCAAATGCCAACGTCGGGATAGCTTTAAATGTACAAATAAATTGTTCTCTCCACTTCATTCTGCATTATGCGCAAAGAAGAAGATATATAGTTGTTGTTGGGTTGTGAAAGATACATATTTTTTTCAAACTAACACTCAACACCTATGAATGACACAGACAGACTGCTGATGCTGAGTAAATGTTGAGGTCATCAGTCTTATAATTCACAGCATCTATCCGCATATAGAGTAATTCTAAGTGCAAGTATGACGTAGTGTACTATATGCACATCGTGTATCTAAGGAACATGGCAATCAGCTCAATATTCACTTAGTCTGGCCAGCAATTCCACCCCACATTGTTAATCCAAGAGGAGGATTCAAGCCAGGGCAAGTTTACTTTCCCACCCCAGAAGCAATCACATTAACACACCCAGCTATCCTGGTGGGTGCAGCCAGAATGAAAGCTACATTTGCTCTGGGCACCTTTTATACCAATATCACAGTTGTGTAACACTCTGTGTTCTCCATATCCAACGTGATGTATTTCCTTATATGAGTATGAAATCATGAACATCTGCCAAACCACAGTAAACTGTTTCACAGTCAAAATGGATACATCCCAAATTCTTAATACTGTAATTATTGCTAATTTAATTTGAGGAGGTTGTGCTGCTGAATTCATCTATTTCAGAACCATGATACTAGCAACAGAAATTACTATCATTCCTTTTGAAAAAATGAAACTGATACCATTAGCTTCATAATTGATCTGTTTTTTGTATACATCTTGTATGTGTGTGTGTGTGTAGGATTTATAACATCCTAGCTCCAGCAGGAAAAACGTGGTTTTTAGCTCCTGATGTGTAGGCTGCCCTCCTTGACAGTCATGTTGTGTGGGAATGTATTGGCCTGCCAGATCAATGTGCTTTTCTGGGCAACCTATATGTTAGGGATAAGATATGGCTGGCTGGATCCTGACTTATTGGTTACTCTGCATGACAGGCATGTTGTGTTGGGGTAGTATCGGCCTCCCTTATCTACCTGTACATCGGAAGAAAGAAATGGTTTTCAAGTGCTTGACATGTAGGCTGTCCTGATTTATCAACCTCTATTGCAGGGGATACAGGTGCCAATGAGAATGGCTGAGGAGGAAGGTGTGGTCAGAGAGAGGGTGGAGGGAATGGATAAACAGAGAGGCAGGATGAGATGAAGAGACAGAGTGGTGAAGAGGAGACAGTCAGCTGGAAGTGGAAGAATGAAGTGGACAGAAAGAGGGGGGAACAGATGGCAACAGAGGAGGGCCAAGGAGGATTGTTCAAAATATGTGTTGAATTCATTTAGAGGCGAGGCTGCACCTCTAAGAAGAGACTGTATTTAGTATAGCCAAAGGCATTGTCAACGAGGGCATAGGAGTGAAAGAGGCTCAGGGCAATCTTGTGCCCTTGGGATAAGAACTGGCCCTGAAGACGGAAGAATCACAATGATCAACAGCAACAGGACGCAGAAGGTAATGGAAGCCACTGCATCAAAGACACATAATGTGTATCTAGAGGACATGCGGCCTGTAACGGCGGAAGGGGAGGTGACCATGAGAAAAAGATTGAATAAACAACGAAAGGGTAACTTTCTACAGAACAAAGCTGGGGCGGGGTGGAATGTCAGAAGTTTGAGCTTGGTAGGGAAGCTAAAAAATCTGAAAAGGAAAACGATAAGGCTCAGTCTAGATATAGAGGCAGTCAGTGATGTGGAAAGAAGACGAGGATTTCTGGGCAGACGAATAGAGTGTAATATCAACAGTAGAGGAAAACGGAATAATGGGAGAAGAATTCGGTATGAGTAGGAAGGCAGGGCAGAGAGTGAGTTACAGTGAACAGTTCAGAGACAGTTGTTCTCGACAGAACCGACAGCAAACCGACACCAGCAACAGTAGTTCACCCAAAGATGAAGAGATATACAAAGTGTACAAGGATGTTGAATGAATAACTCAGAAAGTAAAGGTGGATGAAAATCGAAAATTCATGGTGGGCTAGAATGCGGCTGTAGGGGAAGGGGTACAAGAAAGGGTTACAGGAGAATATCGGATTGCTCCTAGCAATAAGAGGGGAGAAATTTCAGCTAGTGATAGTGAACACACTTTCCACGAATCACAAGAGGACGAGGTATTCTTGGAAAAGGACGGGAGATAGAGAAAGATTTCACTTATATCACATCATGGTCAGGCAGAGATTTCGAAATCAGGTAGTGGACTGTAAAGTATACCCAGAGGTAAATATATATTAAGATCACAATGCAGGAGTGATGACGAGTTTAAGAGACTAGTCAGGAAGAATCAATGCACATGGAAGTGGGATTTGTAAGTACTAAGGAATGAAAACATATGTTTGAAGTTCTATGAGGCTGTACATATTACGATAAGAAATAACTCAGTAGGAACTTCAGTTGAAGGGGAATGGACCTCTCTAAAGAGGAGAATCACAGGGAAAATACTTAAGTACAAAGAAGGTAACTACATACAAACTGTGGGTAATATAAAACACACCTCAGCTTATCCATGATAGAAGGAAGTACAAAATGTCCAGATAAATCAGGAATACAGAAATACAAGTCACTTAGGAATGAAATACACAGCAAGTCCAGGGAAGCTAAAGAGAATTGGCTGTAACAAAAAAGTGAAGAAAGCGGGGAAGGATTGACTCAGCATATAGAAAAGTCAAAACAACGTTCGTGAAATTAAAAGCAAGGGTGATAACATTAAGAGTGCAATGGGGATCCCACTGTAAATGCAGAGGAGAGAGCGAATAGGTGGAAAGACTACACAGAACGCCTCTATGAGAGAAAAGGCTTGTCTAATAAATTGATAAGAGAAGAAACAGGGGTCGATATAGAAGAGATAGAGGATCCAGTATTAGATTCAGAATAAGCAGGGGGAATTCATAACATTCCCTCACATATATAACATTCCATCAGAATTTCTGAAATCATTTTGGGAAGTGGCAACAAAACTACTATTCGCGTTGGTTTGTAGAATGTATGAGTCTGGCGGTATACCATATGACTTTCGGAAAAACATCATCCACACAATTCCGAAAATAGGAAGAGGCGATAAGAGCGAGAATTATAGCACAATCAGCTTAAAAGCTCATATATCCAAGTTGCTGACGAGAATAAAATACATAATCGAAAATAAAATTGAGGACCTATTAGATGACGAACAGTATGGCTTTAGGAAAGAGTAAAGGCACCATACAGGTAGTTCTGGCAAGCAAGTGTGAAGAAAAATGAAGATACGTCCAAAGGAACTGTCGACCTTGAAAAACCGATCGACAGTGCCAAATGGTGCAAGATGTTGCAAAACCTGAGAAAAATAGGGATAAGCTATAATGAAAGACGGGTAATACACAATATGTGCAACAGCCAAGAGGGAAAAATAAGAGTGGAAGACAAAGAACGAAGTGCTCAGATTAGAAGGGGTGTACGACAGGGATGCAGTCTTCCACCCATAGTGTTCAATTTTTAATTCGAAGAAGCAGTGATGGAAATAAAAGAAAGGTTCACAAGTGGAATTAAAATTAAAGGTGATGGATATCAATGACAAGATTCGCTAATAATGCTGCTGTCCTCAGTGAAAGTGAAGAAGAATTACAGGACCCGCTGAAGGGAATGATCAGTCTAATGAGTACGGAATGTAGATTTAGGTTAACTCGAAGAAAGACGAAAGTACTGAGAAGTAGCTGAAACGTGAGCAGCGAAAAATTTGACATTAGGACATTAGGAAGTAGATACAGTGAAGAAATTCTGCTACCAAGACAGCAAAATAACCTATGACAGGCGGAGCAAGGAATACACCAAAAGCAGACTAACACTGACAAAAAGGGCATACCTGGCGAAGATAAGTGTACAAATATCAAACTTAGGCCATATTTTGAGAAGGAATTTCCGAGAACGTATATTTGGAGCACAGCATTGTATGGTAGTGAAACATAGAGTGGGACAAAAAAAAGAGATTCGCAGCATTTGAGATGTGGTGCTACAGAATATTTTTGAAAATTTGCTAGATTGATAGGTAAGGAATGAGGAGGTTCTGCGCAGAATCGCGGAGGAAAGGAATATATGGAAAAGACTGACAAGAAGAAAGGACAAATGACTCTGAGCACTATGGGACTTTTTAACATCTGAGGTCATCAGTCCTCTGGACATAGAACTATTTAAACCTAAGTAACCTAATGACATCACACACATCCAAGCCCGGGGCAGGATTAGAACCTGCCACCGCAGCTGTCGCGTGGTTGCAGACTGGAGCGCCTAGAGCCGCTCGGCCACGCCGGCCGGCGAAGAAAGGACAGGGTGGTAGGACATACGTTAAGAGATCACGGAATAACATCCATGGTACTAGAGGCAGCTGCAGAGAGTAAGAAACTGTATGAGAAAACAGAGATGGAATATATCCAGCAAAGAATCGAGGACGTAGGTTGCAAGTGCTATTCTGAGTGAAAAGTTCTTCACAGGGGACGAATCGTTGGCGGGCCTCATCGAACCAGTCAGAAAACTGATGACAAAATGAAATGTCGTTTAGTAAAAACTGTCTCACAATTTACCGGGGTGAAAACAGGATTATGATATATTTGACGTGAACACCATAGCTGAATCGTACAGTATATGCCTCTGATCCCCAATAACTTTGAGTTTAAATCGAGTAAAGTTAGTGCCTGTTTTAAATATTCGCTCACTCTCTCTCGAAGCGTGCAGTCCACTCAACAACGGCACAGCTAGAGTATCCAAGAAGCAGCCAATCACAGCACAAGGCTTAGGATTGCCGACAATGGTCGATTCTCGAAACATAGACGAGCTTGATATTTTCGCCTGGCTCGTATCGCAGCGGATAGTGCTGCTGTCGCCAGTAACACAAACTGGACTGCCATGCCTGAGATGTGCGAAAAGCGAGGCTAAGCATAAATGTGCTCTTAGAGAAATTTTACTCAACATGTGAGGTCTCAGTCATCGATCAGTTTCTTTTTCTCTGCTTATGTACTTTACTGCATGTCCACAAGTGAAAGATGGATCTTTGCGGTGCTCAGAAAGGGCAACTGAACGTCATCTGCAGCTCCACCTCACAGGAAATGCTATCATCTAGTCTCGTGACACTTGTCTGGGAAGTCCTGATTTCCAACCCGGAAGTATTGGCAGATACGCAAAAAAGATTCGCCGAATCTTCAGTTAATAAATATTAGTTCTTTAATAAACAAATATGAACGTGGGAACGTCTCTTAACGACATAACTTTAATTCAGTTGATTTTTGTCAATATTCTACAAATTTCTACAAGATCATGACTGAGAGATAAGGAGTGGCCGTCTATCACCTTCGTTGCAATTTAAATTTTGCCAGTAATTTGTATCATATTCTTTTGATTTATCGTATGGATACGGAGATGTCATTCTGTGGCGGTATTGGACGCCGTAATACACTTGCTAAGAAATTACTGACATTTGATAAGGAACAATTGCCAAGTACTAATGAAAAAACGTACCATTGTTCCTGATCAATGATACTGAAAGGACATGTAGAGGGTGGGACATGTTAACTGCAGCGAATATTGCGTACCAACGCTCTGTATGCATTCGACGATTGATGCTTGCGGTGTGTGACAGAGTTCGTTGTAGAAGCGATTAGTCCGACTTTCCGTATGGGATCCCTACATGTTTACAAGACATCATTTGAGTACTTACGATCGTGGACGAGCATCTGGATGGTTAGAAGCCGGTCAACGTATCGCTACTGTGACCACAGTAATGTCGTGTATATAACAGTGCCATCTCGGGATTAAAAAAAAAAGCCCTTGAAGGTAAAAATGCTATGCGAAAGCATGCTGGTGGTTGTAGACGCTCCACCACATCGCAGGAGGATCGATACGTAGACCTAGAGGAGAAAACGAACTGACATCTCACTCCTAGGCAGATCGCTGCAAACCTTGCAACCGCAAGCGGGACTCGTGTCAAAGCCAGAAGCATTTCGCGGCGATTAAATCAAGCTGGGTTACATTCTCAGAAGCATGTTAAATGCAACCCACTTCAATCATGCCATCGTCGAGAAAGAGTTCGCTGGTATAAGGAGCATTCTGGCTGGGGTCAGAAACAATGGTCCAGGGTGATGCTATCCGACGAATCCCCCTCCTCGTAAGACGCAAGAGCTGAAAACCACCTTGAGAGAGGATTGGGACAACATCTCCCAAGGACTCCTCAAAAGTTTCGTAGCTAGCATGAATAATAGGTGCAAAATGTGTCTTAGTGACCGAGGACCTTTATGTCTGACCTGCAACAAACATGAAAGTTATTTACACTATGTGATCAAATTATCCGGATGCCTGGCTGAAAATTACTTACAAGTTTGTGGCGCCCTCCATCGGTAATGCTGCAGTTCAGTATGGTGTTGGCCCATCCTTATCCTTGATAACAGCTTCCATTCAGTCAGGTGCTGGAAGGTTTCTTGGGGAATGGTAGCCCATTCTTCACAGAGTACTGTATAGAGGAGAGGATGTCGGCGTTCCAAAACATCCCGAAGATGTTCTATAGGATTCAGGTCAGGGATGTTATTGTCGTGTAACCACTCCGCCACAGACCGTGCGCTATGAACAGATGCCCGATCTTGTTGAAGGATGCAGTTGTCATTCCTTAAGTGCTCTTCAACAGTGGGAAGCAAGAAGGTACTTAAAACATAAATGTAAGCCTGTGCTGCGATAGTGCCACGCAAAACAACAAGGTGTGCAAGCCCCCTGCATGAAAAACGCGACCACACCATAACACCACCGCCTCCGAATTTTACTGTTGGCACTACACATGGTGGTAGATGACGTTCTCCGGGCATTCGCCAAAGCCACACGCTGCCATCGAATCGCCACATTGTGTACCGTGATTCGTCACTCCAAACAACTTTTTCTCACTGTTCAATCGTCCAACGTTTACGCTCCTTACACCAAGCTAGGTGTCGTTTGGCATTTACCGGCATGATGTATGGCTAAAGAGGCTGCTCGACCATGAAATACAAGTTTTCTCACCTCCCACCTAATTGCCATAACACTTGCAGTGGATCCTGATGCAGTTTGGAATTCCTGTGTAATGGTCTGGACCCTCTTTAACTGTCGGCGGTCTCTGTCAGTCAACAGACGAGGTCGGCCTGCACGCTTTTGTGCTTTACGTCTCATTTCACTTTTCCACTTCACTAACACATCGGAAACAGTGGACCTGGGAATGATTAGGGGTGTGAAAGTATCGCGTACAGACGTATGACAGAAGTGACAGCTGACCATGTCCCCATTCTGCTCTCTCACGTTGTCTAATGACTACTGAGGTCGCTGATATTGAGTACCTGGCAGTAGGTGGCACCACAATGCACCTAGTATGAAAAACGTATGTTTTTGGGGGTGTCCGGATACTTTTGATCAGATAGTGTACGGTATGTCTGTTATCCTGCTTTCCCATGTGATGAAATCTGTACCATTTTTCGTTATAAATGTAGATATACAACTGCACCTCTACTACATATGTACTGTTTTTCATGAGGTCCATCATTGCTTGTGATTTTCCCTGCCCAACAATGTCCGTCTTCCTTTGCAGTTCTCAAGCAGTGTAAATTCCTGTTAGGCATCTCAGTCTTTTTATAATATCGTTACCTGGTAATATTCACTCTTCTGCAACGAGACTACACCAAGTTAATTCGAGTGCTGTTCTCTTCATCAACAGCCTAAGTTAGTCCGCAGCTCGTGGTCGTCTGGTAGCGTTCTCGCTTCTCACGCCCTGGTTCCCGGGTTCGATTCCCGGCGGGGTCAGAGATTTTCTCTGCCTCGTGATGACCTGGTGTTGTGTGATGTCCTTAGGTTTAAGTAGTTTTAAGTTCTAGGGGACTGATGACCATAGCTGTTAAGTCCCATAGCGCTCAGAGCCAATGGCCAAAGTTATTTGGGCAGGAAAGAGATTAGACGTCATTCAGCAGACTCTTACGTGCAATTTGTTTCCCAAGAATGGGTTCCCTGTAATACATTAGTAAGTGACGGACAGCCACATGGCCTGTGTACATGCTAATCCAGTAGACATCTGGGCTGGCACTATTGTGTGTGGCAGTCCTGTGCACCCCTGATCGATCGTTATAGTCAGAGGATCATTATCCCCATTATGATGGATCGTTTCTAGAATGACGAGTGACCCGCGACGGACACGACCCCGAACTGGTACTGACGGCATGGATTTGCAGATTTGCAGTGGTGATCGACACTATTGGGGCATGGAGAGGAGGCATCTGCCCCGCATTGTTCAAGGTAAAAGGACACGCGCCGTGCCTGCGGCGTCTTTAGCCCGATTTAGAAGGAATAGCAACCATAAGGTCTGAGTTCCGGTGACTGATTGTGGTCGAGGATGCTGTCCCGTATCTAACTGACTAGAGACAGATCTGATGATCTAGCAGGCCAAGGTAACATGTCGACACTCTGTAGAGGATATTGCGTTACAAAACCAGCATGTGGGAGAGCATTATCCTCTTGGAAACGTCCTCTGGAATTCTGTTCGTGAATGGGAGCACAGTCATCAGCTTGGCGTTCAGGTTTGCGCTCAGGGAGTGTGGAATAACAACGAGGGTGTTCCTGCTACCATACAACATAGCAGGCAACACCATAATCCCAGATGCAGGCACAGTGGTTGCAGGCTTTCAACTGGCCTCCTCCTAACCAACTCACGCCCATCGCTAGCACCGAGACAGTACCAGGTTTCATCAGAAAACACAACAGGTCTCCATCCTGCCCTCCAATAAACTCTCACATGACACTACTGGAGACGAAAAATGACGGTGGTTTGGGTTCAGTGGAATGGACGATACAGGGCGTCTGGCTCGGAACTGTACTTGAAGTAACAGATTTGTGTTGTTTCGTTTTGTCACTGTGGTGTCAACTGTTGCTCAGACTGCTGCTGCACATACAGTACCATGCGACAGAGAAATACGCCGAACACGATCGTCGTCGCTCCTTGTAATGGAACGTCACCGTCAGGGAATTGGTCATCTTGTGACCGTACATTCTTGTGATCATCGCTGCCAACAGTCATGCCGAACGACTACGTTCCTGCCAAGTAGTCCTGCAATATCGCAGAAGGAACATACAGTTTCTCGTGGCCCTATTGCAAGACCTCGTTCAACCTCAGTGAGGTGTTGATAAAGGCACCTTTGTCGGCATTTTCGATTGAATCAACTCACAACATCGACGTGCAGTGTCAAAGGTAACTAACACTCATGACGTGACACATAGAAACACCTACATCCGTCCTCAAGATTTTATATTTTATTAATAAAATAAGATCTTAAGGACGGCTGTAGGTGTTTTTATTTGTCACGATAGTAAATGGCCGTCGTCCCAGAGACCTCCTGCTAAAAGGATGGACATACAAAATACACTCATGAATGTTACAGCGTATGTACAGAGCAAACCTGATTTTTATCCTCACAGTGGTGCTACCATATAGCGCTACTCTTCTGCTACTGGTGCGAAATTTGAATAGACACCATCTTTTAGATATAGAAATAAGCCCACCATATTTCGTTTATGTCGCACACCTCCTTCTTGGTGTTGCAATTTCTTCCCATAAATGTGTTACTGTTCTTATTTAAATTATTTTCTTCAGTCAGCTCTAATTTTTGCGAAAAGTATAGTTTATGAGGGATCATCTCTTGAAAACTAGAATTCCTATTAAACCTATTAACATTAGTTTTGATAAAGTATTAATCACATACATAAATATTATACATCAACATTCACATTACTACTCTGTTCACCCGCTTTGTCTGTTTATTATCTTTCAGGTGTATTCGGGAGTTAAGTGACTGCAAGGCTGATTTTATACTACGTTGTTGTTTTTCATAAATATTGTGAAACCTAATATTACCACTCCACTCCCTTGCTGCTTCGTCACAATGGGGATACATAAAAACAAAAGTAATAATTTTCATCTACAATTAAGGTAACACATAATGAAAAAAGTTAATAATAATTCTCTTGTATAAGCACTTTATTAACGTTTTACATTATTATTTACATCTTACAAAGAACACAAAGTGTTACAGTCTCCATGTGTCTATTGATATCTGTCACTGGTCTAATTTCATCTAGAAACTCGATCACATCTTGGTGATACATACATACACTCTGTTGACACGCTCCGCGTAAGTATATGGCGTTGTTGGCTTATTCTGTATACAAACAATCAGATTTCTCACAACCGGAATGCCAATATATATGTTTTTTACTTGCACCACTACCTAGTCGTCATTGATCTAATGCTTTCGTTCATGGTTGATTCACGCCTGTGTTTTAGTTCTTATTTTGAAGATGCCAGTGTTTAGAGAACTTTGATTCCAGTGTCAGTCAACCACGAAGTTTCATAAGACTCCTTCACAATAAATATCCTACATGGATTTCCTGGTTTTCAGAGCGATGTCCTCAAATTGTTCATAAGAGCCGTCTCGAAATTCGTCATGCCTTTCCCAGGGTCCGTCTTCCATCTCACCTGTATCTGTGTTTTTCAACCACTCACCATCCAGCTTAGCAACCTGTGGACCAGCCATCGAAACTCCAGTCAGTACAAAAGCGAAGCCAGGGTGTGCGTCATCGGTGTACCAGTAGTCATTGTTTTGATGGGTAAAGCCGCGTCTGTAAAGCCACTGTGCCTCATCCCTGATTCTCTGAGGGTTAATGTTAGAGCGTCTGTCATCACCATTCCGAGCCCATAAACCGTCCTTATGATCAGGTTTCCGGACAACATTCCCTGCGAGGCTCCTCCAATTATCAGACACAAGTCTCCGACCATCAGAGTTCAGTTCATTGTTGTGCCTTACGTTTCTGTCATTAGTTATCCAACTTTTAGTCTGAGAGCGTAAGTCGTCAAGTTCTTCGTTAACAGGCTTCCACAGCGTACTGTCTGTATTTCCATTTTTTCTGAGCCCCCATTCTCCGTCTCTGGTACCAGAATGCATTACTCTAGAACCTTTGTAAATGCTGTCCTTATGTCCAGGGGACACATTCTCATCTTGGTATCTCCAATCCGTGTCACTTCCTTTGTCATGATCGTCATCCCAACTGCGTTCCACCGCTATTCTTTTAATATTCCATTCATTAGCGATATCAGTGTCTTCAGGGTTGATACCCCAAATTTGTGTTCCCGCATTCTCACGCGTTGGATTCCATGGATTACTGCTGAAATCATCTTCGTCAATGATGAAGCGTTTGTGAGACACTGGAGCCTGTACACAAACAAGAAAAGGAAGATATAAGTTTGAAAACTTTAAAATTCCTGAAATCAGTTCAAGAAGTTTGCTTTCTGTAATACTTGTAGTAAACACAACGAACACACAGTACATTTGAAACGTAAGTGTGCACCTTGGATTCATTTACCTACAGACATATAGCTTCGACAAAGGTAATCATTCTAACACCTAATCTGTAGAGAACCATTTCACAAAAACGTACAAGATAGTGCTTTATGATGAGAAAAGTAAATTTCCATTTCACTCAGGCAGTGGATGTCCAATGAATACAACACAATGCACAGATAATGTCGTAATTTCTTTGCATTCTTGATAGATATTCAATCTTAAATTCCATCATTTGAAAGAAACTAACGTCTACAGAAATTTGAGAATGGTTAGACGTTTTACAGAGTCTGAGGGGTATAGTAGAATAGACTGTGTTCGATTAGTGCTATGTCTGCGTGTCGGTGGATACCGGTGCAGATGTCAGAGAACAAGCGAGAAACTGTGATGACGCAAAGCGAGAAGACTGCCTGCGGACGGGCCTCAAACCCACGCCGGGGTCAAGCTTTATGACAGACAAATGGTGGGCGCGACACAACAAGAGCAAGGCAATAGCTGTCTAGGTTACAACGAAGTGGGTCAAACTTTCGACACAACGTTGTCAAGAAATTAAGTATGAGCTACAATCCAAATCAAGACCAAACAGGAAAACCAATATCAAAGCGAAGCCGTCGGCGACTAGTCACTGGTACAGTGGAGATAGTGGCGAACGCTGTCGGACCAGCAAATGACTGACTGAGCGACCTTTCTTTTTTTTTTAATTTCACCCGGGGCAGGCTGACAGCAGCACAGGCGCCGCTCATCAGCCGAGAGACGATAACGTACATGAAAGGAAGACATTTAAAACAACATAAAGGACAAAATATGGCGGAACATAGATATAAAAAGAAGGAACATAATAAAAGAGAGCTTACAAAAGGGGGTGAAGGTAAAAATGGAGATAAAAATCTAAAAACCATATTACGCAAACAAAAACCACACTCTGGACGATTAAAAGAACACAAGGTGAAGTACAGCCAGAGCACAAAGTCAGACATACGATTAAAACCACGGCACTAGACATCACTGTAAATTGGCACCGATCACAACATGATGTAGCACACTGATGAGGAAGAACGAACTGGGAGGATCTGGCAGGGGTACAAATACGACGGAGAAAGAAAGAAAGGGGAGAAAGGGGGTGCTAGAGGGGGAAGAAGGGGCGACAGGGTGGAGACGAGGAGAAGGGGGTGGGGGGTGGGGAGAGAACGACAGGAGAGAGCTGAGGAGGGAGTTCAGAGATTCTGGGCTTGGGAGGGGGGGGGGGGACGATTAAAAGTCGCTCTGGGGAACGATGGGAGGATAAAGGTGGAGCCCAAGGGAATGGAGAGTGGAGCCACTTTTTCCCCCTTTGTTGTGATTTCATTCCCCTGCCCCATATGGGTTGGCAGTGGCATAATCCTCCACTATTCAGCCAAGTGACATGACAGCTAATGAAACAAGAAAATTATACATACAAAGGTGGTAAAAAGGGGGACATGAAAACAGAATAAGGGGAGACAATAGAGGGGAAAATATGCACTGACAATGAGACGTTCATTGGGGGAACAATTAAAAAAGTCTACACAAAGTTTAAAAATACAATTGGCAATTCGTAGAACACAAAAAAGACACCAAAGTCACACACACATGTTAAAAGTTGGCCACAGTATTAAAACACTCCACAACAAAGACATCTTAAAACCACTTTCAGAGATGAAGCACACATGACAAAGAATAAAACCTGCCTGGAGGGACCTGCCAAGGGAGAGCCCTAAGGGGATGCAAAAAGAGTGGAGGGCACAGTGCAGTGGGGGTGGGATGAAAGGAATAGGGAGGTCAGGGGGTGAACCAAGAGACAGGTGGGGCAAGAGGTGAAGAGGGGTGGTAAGGCAGGAGGGAGTGCAGCGTCACTGAAGGGGAGCACAGGAGAGAGAGGGGAAAGCCACTCAGGGGAAGGGAGGGAGGGAGCCCTGAAGAGGAGGCAGGAGGAAGTTTGGATTAGAGTTTCTAGGAGGGGTACTGCCAAGGGGGAGGTTACCATGAGAAAAAGATTGAATAATCAACGAAAGGATCATGTTCTACAAGTCGGGGAATGGAATGTCAGAAGCTTGAACGTGGTACGGAAACTAGAAAATCTGAAAAGGGAAATGGAAAGGCTCAATCTAGATATAGTAGGGGTCAGTGAAGTGAAGTGGAAGGAAGACAAGGATTTCTGGTCAGATGATTATCGGGTAATATCAACAGCAGCAGAAAATGGTATAACAGGAGTAGGATTCGTTATGAATAGGAAGGTAGGGCAGAGGGTGTGTTACTGTGAACAGTACAGTGATCGGGTTGTTCTAATCAGAATTGACAGCAGACCAACACCGACAACGATAGTTCAGGTATACATGCCGACGTCGCAAGCTGAAGATGACCAGATAGAGAAAGTGTATGAGGATATTGAAAGGGTAATGCAGTATGTAAAGGGGGACGAAAATCTAATATTCATGGGCGACTGGAATGTAGTTGTAGGGGAAGGAGTAGAAGAAAAGGTTACAGGAGACTATGGGCTTGGGACAAGGAATGAAAGAGGAGAAAGACTAATTGAGTTCTGTAACAAGTTTCAGCTAGTAATAGCGAATACCCTGTTCAAGAATCACAAGAGGAGGAGGTATACTTGAAAAAGGCTGGGAGATACGGGAAGATTTCAATTAGATTACATCATGGTCAGACAGAGATTCCGAAATCAGATACTGGATTGTAAGGCGTACCGAAGAGCAGATATAGACTCAGATCACAATATAGTAGTGATGAAGAGTAGGCTGAAGTTCAAGACATTAGTCAGGAAGAATCAATACGCAAAGAAGTGGGATATGGAAGTTCTAAGGAATGACGAGATACGTTTGAAGTTCTCTAACGCTACAGATACAACAATAAGGTATAGCGCAGTAGGCAGCACAGTTGAAGAGGAATGGACATCTCTAAAAAGGGTCATCACAGAAGTTGGGAAGGAAAACATAGGTACAAAGAAGGTAGCTGCGAAGAAACCATAGGTAACAGAAGAAATACTTCAGTTGATTGATGAAAGGAGAAAGTACAAACATGTTCCGGGAAAATCAGGAATACAGAAATACAAGTCGCTGAGGTATGAAATAAATAGGAAGTGCAGGGAAGCTAAGACGAAATGGCTGCAGGAAAAATGTGAAGACATCGAAAAAGATATTATTGTCGAAAGGACAGACTCAGCATACAGGAAAGTCAAAACAACCTTTGGTGACGTTAAACGCAACGGTGGTAACATTAAGAGTGCAACGGGAATTCCACTGTCAAATGCAGAGGAGAGAGCAGATAGGTGGAAAGAATACATTGAAAGCCTCTATGAGGGTGAAGATTTGTCTGATGTGATAGAAGAAGAAACAGGAGTAGATTTAGAAGAGATAGGGGATCCAGTATTAGAATCCGAATTTAAAAGAGCTTTGGAGGACTTACAGTCAAATAAGGCAGAAGTGATAGATAACATTCCACCAGAATTTCTAAAATCATTAGGGGAAGTGGCAACAAAACGACTATTCACATTGGTGTGTAGAATATATGAGTCTGGCGACATACCATCTGACTTTCGGAAAAGCATCATCCACACATTTCCGAAGACCGTAAGAACTGACAAGTGCGAGAATTATAGCACAATCAGCTTAACAGCTCATGCATCGAAGCTGCTTGCAAGAATAATATACAGAAGAATGGAAAAGAAAATTGAGAATGCGCTAGGTGACGATCAGTTTGGCTTTAGGAAAAGTAATGGCACGAGAGAGGCAATTCTGACGTTACGGCTAATAATGGAAGCAAGGCTAAAGAAAAATCAAGACACGTTCATAGGATTTGTCAACCTGGAAAAAGCGTTCGACAATATAAAAAGGTGCAAGCTGTTCGAGATTCTGAAAAACGTAGGGGTAAGCTATAGGGAGAGACGGTCATATACAATATGTACAACAACCAAGAGGGAATAATAAGAGTGGACGATCAAGAACGAAGCTCTCGTATTAAGAAGGGAGTAAGACAAGGCTGTAGCCTTTCGCCCATACTCTTCAATCTGTACATCAAGGAAGCAATGATGGAAATAAAAGAAAGGTTCAGGAGTGCAATTAAAATACAAGGTGGAAGGATATCAATGATACGATTCGCTGATGACATTACTATCCTGAGTGAAAATGAAGAAGAATTAAATGATCTGCTGAACGGAATGAACAGTCTAATGAGTACACAGTATGGTTTGAGAGTAAATCGGAGGAAGACGAAGGTAATGAGAAGTAGTAGAAATGAGAACAGCGAGAAACTTAACATCAGGATTGATGGTCACGATGTCAATGAAGTTAAGGAATTCTGCTACATAGGCAGTAAAATAACCAATGACGGACGGAGCAAGGACATCAAAAGCAGACTCGCTATGGCAAAAAAGGCATTTCTGGCCAAGAGAAGTCTACTAATATCAAATACCGGCCTTAATTTGAGGAAGAAATTTCTGAGGATGTACGTCTGGAGTACAGCATTGTATGGTAGTGAAACATGGACTGTGGGAAAACCGGAACAGAAGAGAATTGAAGCATTTGAGATGTGGTGCTATAGACGAATGTTGGAAATTAGGTGGACTGATAAGGTAAGGAATGAGGAGGTTCTACGCAGAATCGGAGAGGAAAGGAATATGTGGAAAACACTGATAAGGAGAACGGACAGGATGATAGGACATCTCCTAAGACATGAGGGAATGACTTCCGTGGTGCTAGAGGGAACTGTAGAGAGCAGAAACTGTAGAGGAAGACAGAGATTGTAATACGTCAAGCAAATAATTGAGGACGTAGGTTGCAAGTGCTACTGTGGGATGAAGAGGTTAGCACAGGAAAGGAATTCGTGGCGGGCCGCATCAAACCAGTCAGTAGACTGATGACCAAACAAAAAAAGAAAAGGGTTACACATCAGGGCGAAGTTCATCATCCAGGAAGGGTAGCTGCTGGAAGTTGTGTTGGGAAAGGAGGTGGAGGGTGTGGAGATTGAGAGAGGGTGTGACACAATGGTAAGGGCGTAGCAACAGGCTGGGGATGGAGAGGAAGGGGGACACGATGGGGTGGGGGCGAACCGAGTTGGTGGGCAATATACAGGGTGTGGATGTGTTCAAGGAAAAGGAGAAGATGGGGGAAGGGGATGAGGTCGTAGAAGATGCATGTGGGGGCGGAATAAGGACACGGAAGGCAAGGCGGAGTGCATTGCACTCGAGGATTTGGAGGGCGTTATAGAACCTGGGAGAGGCTGAAATCCAAGCAATGTTGACATAACAAAGGATGGGGCGGATCAAGGATTTGTAGGTGTGAAGGATGGTGGAAGGATGCAGTCCCCATGTCTGGCTGGACAGGAGTTTCAGGAGGCGGATTCCATTGTGGGCTTTGTGTTGGATTGTAATGAGATGGGGAGTCCATGTGAGGTGGCAGTTGAGGTTGAGGCCAAGGTATTTGACTGTAAGAGTGAGGTGCATAAGACAGCCATAAACCGTTAGGTAGAAATCTTGAAGATAGAAGGAGCGGGTGGTGCGGCCTATGATGATCGCCTGGGTCTTGGAGGCGTGGATATGAAGGAACCACTGGTTGCACCAAGTCGTGAACTGGTCCAGGTGGGTTTGGAGGGTACGTTGGGACCGCTAAAGGGTAGGATAAAGGGCTAGGAAGGCGGTGACATCGGCAAATTCGAGGCGATGAACAGGCAGGGGAGGTTTGAGCATATCAGCAGTGTACAGGAGATAGAGGAGAGGGGAAAGGACGGAGCCTTGGGGCACGCCGGCGGAGTCATAGAAGGTACGGGTGTTGGAGTTGGGGATAGTGACGTAGGAGGGACGACGGGAGAAAAGAAGGAAGCGAGACGGACGAAATTGATAGGGATGCTAGACACGGTCATAGGCGTTCTGGAGTTCACGGGAAACTTAAGATAGCGGAGCGACGGGAGTTAAGTTGGAGGGAAAGAAGATTGGTAAGGTTAAGGAGCTGGTCGTCGGCTGAGAAGGAAGGCCGGAAGCCACAATGGATAAGGGGCTAATGTGCTGCGATATTTATGCCAGCTGAGAGGGACACTATTGGTCATGTATTCACGCGTCGGGACGGTTGCGTGTGCAACGCTACGGCGATACTGTCCTCTGTCGGCCATCGAGATCCATTTGTCCCGGCGGGCATTCAACTTCCGCGCTACCCGATACAGGAATTAGATACGTTGCTCATTCTACGAACGCACATAGACGAGACTGATGTTTAAAAGGATCAAAACAAACTACTAAGCAAGAACTGACACGCTTACATTTACTATCCGTTACGCATATCCTACATGGAAAGAGTAAGGATGAGCTTTAAATCACAGAGTACGAAAGCATATTCGTTTAAAAATCGATGCAATAATCATCTTAAACATCTAGCTGTATACATATTAAATTCTGCAAAATAAATTCTAGTTACCCCTTAGAAAACCTGTACGCTGTTCATTTACACTAATCATGCTACTCAAAATGAAAAGTTGCTAATTACATATACTCACATCATCATTTGTGTTACGTATAATAATAATTTTTAAAATGGTGTAGAAAGAGTTGTCTAACAATGCATTGTTCCCTCTTCTCTTAAACTGGATTTTATTAGTAACTAATATTATTATTGTTGCTGGGAAGTCAATGCAAATCTTTGTTCCTGAATAATGGCGATATGCTGGGACTACAGAATGCCCTTTAAAATTCGTATGTCGATTGTTCTTACTCTTAACATGAATGCTGTTGAATATACAGCTGGTAGGTGGAATGGATATTCGTATTTCACGTCTTCAGATGTAACACGAGTATGTTTATTTGTATTTGATTTTGTGTGATCAGTGAGTAGTAGTTTTTGATCATAGTCACCCGAACTTGGCGTGTGTGGTCCAGAAATGATCGAACAGGGGACTGTAGCAGGCGTAATAAATATGCTGCCAAGCCTGCACAGGTTTCGCTAGTCGTGCTGTTTTGGATCTTAACAGAGGAGGTTCGACAGAACGAGTGACAGCACAAGTTTCTGTTTCACATCCCGTAGGATTATGTTACAAAACCTTATGAGGGCAGAAACAAGGGGAAATCATACTTCGTGTGAGCACAGTGCTTTTCTCCTCACTTGTGGTTCCCACAGAGATTCTTCCCTGTTTTCTTGAACAAGTTTTAATAGGTGTTGCCAAATCTCTATGTGCTTAATTTTAACCTAGGCCCTGTGTCTATCTGAATAATGAACATAAATTGTTATTGACATGAACAAACGCCGTGTAGATGTCTTCATCTTACCACGCTTCTAAAAGAACTTGCTTTCATATCCATACTGTACGAGCACCAAATGTCTTGTTGACGTCAATATCACGGTATATGATTGTTTATGGCTTATGTGAGATCACCAGTGACTTTAATTAAAGCAGAGTTCGTGCTATGATGTCCAAGAAATTTGATTTGATATTTATTGCATAGTTTGAAAGAGTGGAAACAGCCGTCAGTTGTTCCGGGAAAACATATTCCAAGACTTCAAATTCAGTGAGGACTTGCATTTGTGGTTTTTTCCTTGCTGATGCATAGGACTGTTCTCCATTTTGTTCAGTGGAATGTATCCCGCCCACAAAGAAAAAATCTGACTTGTGCGGTAAGTCTTGTGTTATGCTTTCTGCAACATTCTGGAACATTCGCTTGTAAGACTGCTTCGCTTTCCTCTGTATCAGTTACATGTTTTCGTCGTAGAATGTCTACGTTAGACTTGTAGGCGGGCGGATGATAGTTTATTGCAACATGGTGATCGACTAGGACCAGGGCTCATACCGTTTCTCACATCTGAATGAACGCCTCTGGTTTTGGTTTTAAGAAGACATTGCTGTACCCTGTAGTCTTCGTGGGGTGCAGGAGTTAGTTTTGACTTAAAATGTCTGTCAGCAGTATCCCCGTTGTTCATAATTTCTCATAATTCTGTTTTTATTCCTAAAGTCAGATACTTTCTCACTTGGACTGTACATAGAGAAATGACAGACAGTATCGGACAGCGTATTGTATTGGACAAGAGCTGTTTCTAAACTCATGCGCCAGCGGGAAAACTTAAGAGCACCACTCGGATTTAACACTGAAGGAACGGCACTCATACGATTTCAGGTAAAAAAAAGTATGTTTCAAAAGTGGCAATAAGTTATCTGTCCTAGTGTGTTTTTCGGTGCTGTATTTTGATTTCAAATAAGTAATATTAAATTTTTATTCTGTCTTTATATAAAACTAATACTTATATTTTAGGCTGTGACACTTCCCGCCTCAAGTAATAACAAAGGGAATTGCTCTTTGTACAACAGTGCACAATACTAACGTTCCAAAACACCGCGCGGTATGCAATTTTTCAGGGGCTCATATCTCTGGGTCTACTGATTACATTATATTATTTTCAGTTTTCGTTCCATAGGCCATATGAGACGATTCTCGTGGGTTGTGGAACATGTCAGAAAGTATAACATAAAAAACATAGAACGTCTGAACAAATACTCACTTCCCTGATCATCTGTCAAGCGATTGTGAATACACGTACGTGAATACGTTACACTAAACTGAAACTGCTAAAAGGTACAGAATTAATACGCAGTCAGAATGAAACATAGTCATGGATTTTTTTAAATGTATCATACACAAAATAACTAACCTTGACTACTGTGACCAAGTGCTGTCAAGACTGAAATCTAACAGACATTTTTTACTTAAGCTGATCTAATAGTCCTTGTTAAGATGTTCATCAACAGAGTAGAAGGAATTGCGAACCAAAATATTTTTCAAAATCTGTTTAAAACTGCGCTTTATCTGAAACCAAGTTGCTGGTTGCTGGCAACGTATTGAAAATATATGTTCTTGAATATTGGAGCCGTTTTTGGACCAAGGTAAGTGATTTTAGGTCTTTATGCCCAAACAAAACAGAACAAGTATGTATGGAAAGGTATTTAAAAAGTCGAAGAACGTGTATTTTTATGGCACCGACTTTTATAATGCTGTTAAGTACCCTTTCTCACGCATCATATCATTGAAGAATATTCCAATACATCGTTCAGAAAATATTATAATTTCGAAAAAAATACGTTTCCAATACTAACTGACATTCCCTGTACTTGTCGTTAAAGGCAGTGATATTATGAGCAGCCTCATGGAACTGAGAATATATGATATGATGGTACGAAAGTAAGCTAAGTATGCCAGATTCGATCGAATATGTCTGACAGTATTCGCAATTGTAAGTAGTGGTTTGCTTAAATATTTCAGTATTTCTTTTTTATGGACCTATGAAGTTGTACACTGAATAATTTTGAAGCTATTTGCTTCTCGTAAATACATGCCTTCGTGTTTTTATTCAAAAGCTGGTAGAAACATTTTTCACATTCTCAACCACATATAGCAAGTCCTTAAAAACTTTTGATAACGCTGAATTGGTCACATACCACATCTCAACTTTCAAGAAAACTTCATTTTTAGGTCTTTCTAAATCTGTCATTGGTCTCCTATCAATAACGATATTTGTACCACTCCAAGTAAAGTAAATTACTGTATCGCCTAGGAATGTTATTATGGAAAGGACATTAATACGCACTGGAAAAGGCAACGAAAAGGCGCTGACATTACTTCCATATCAGAAGATTTGTTTTTAAACACATGAGTTGTCTCTATTGACATAGTTTTCTGTAAAAAGAATACGATAAACATTTCGCAGCGTATCCTGACTGACTACATTATAAGAATAAGTGGTTGATACTTACTGTCACATTCGACAATTCACAGAAAATATAATACTAGCACTAATACTGTTTAATTCACAGCCTCATTAAGTAAGAATATTCTCTAAGTTTATATAAACAGTAATCTAAATTTTGATTAAAATTATTCAGAATGCACAGTTGTGTTATTTTAGTAAATACTTCACTTTAATCAACCATTTCTTTTTTGTTTTGCTGTTCCTAAACTATGTACAAGAATGTTTGGGTATCACGCGAGATTTTAAAGTGTTATTGAACTATCTCGGATCTTTTGGAGACAAATACACTATGTGATCAAAACTATCCACTCAGATAGCTGAAAATGACTTACAAGTTCGTGGCGCCCTCCATCTGTAATACTGATGTTCAGTATGGTTTTGGCCCACCCTTAGCCTTGATGACAGCTTCCACTATCGCAGGCACATGTTCAATCAGGAGATGGAAGGTTTCTTGGGGAATGTCAGCCCATTCTTCACGGAGTGCTGCACTGAGGAGAGGTATTGATGTCCATTGGTGAGGCGTGGCACGAAGTAGGCATTCCAAAACATCGCAAAGGTATTCTGTAGGACCCAGGTCAGGACTCTGTGCAGGCCGGTCCATTACAGAGATGTTATTGTCGTGTAACCACTCCGCCACAGGCTGTGCGTTATGAACAGGTGCTCGATCGTGTTAAACGATGCGATTGCTATGCCTGAATTGCTCTTCAACTGTGAGAAGCAAGAAGATGCTTAAAACGTCAATGTAAGCCTGTGTTGTGCAAAACAACAGGGGGTGTAAGCCCCCTCCATGAAAACCACGACTACACCATAACACCACCGCCTCCGAATTCTACTGTTGGCACTTCACATGCTTACAGATTACGTCCACCAGGCATTCGCCATATCCACACCCTGCCATCGGATTGCCACATTGTGTACCGTGATTCGTCATTCCACACAACGTTTTTCCACTGTTCAGTCATCCAATGTTTACACTCCTTACACCAAGCGAGGCGTTGTTTGACATTTACCGGCGTGATGTGTGGCTTATGAAATCCAAGTTTTCTTTTCCCTCCTAATTGTCATAGTACTTGCAGTGGATTATGATGCAGTTTGGAATTCCTGTGTGATGGTCTGGACAGATGTCTGCGTATTACACATTACGACCCTCTTCAACTGTCGGCGGTCTGTTTAAGTCAACAGACGAGGTCGGCCTGCAGGCTTTTGTGCTGTACGTGTCCCTCCACGTTTCGACTTCATTATCACATAGGAAATAGTAGACCTACGGATGATTAGGAGTGTGGAATTCTCGCGTACAGGCGTATGAAACAAGTGACACCCAATTACCTGACCACGTTCGAAGTTCGTGATTTCCGCGGAGAGCCCCATTCTGCTCTTTCACGATGTCTAATGACTACTGAGGTCGCTGATATGGAGTACCTGGCAATAGGTGGCAGCACAATGCACCTAATATGAAAAATGTACGTTTTTGGGAGTGTCCGGAAACTTTTGATCACATAGTGTATGTAGTCCTACAGAGCAGAAAACTGTCATATTTGATTCTGAAATTTTATTTCCTAGGCTCCGTGTCTTCTCCAACCACAACTGGAGGACATGAACAACGATGACTCGAACACTGCAGGTACACGAAAACCACACTTTTTGTGTTCGGCCAACCGCCTCTCTTATGAACGAACGTTTAATATTTTCTCTAGTGTGGCTTTTCTTGTTTCAAAGTCGTTCTTTTTTTTTTTAATCTGTAGACACTCGTTTCATTAAATTTGTCTATAGAGTACATGTAATTAGCTATCCTCAAACAAGAAAATACACAAGAATCCTCTAAGAATTTAACTCGTTTCTCGCTGGATTTCTTAGCTAGCGATACTGTTAACACAAAGGCAAATTTGAACACTTATGGAAAATGGGATTTTTCACCTACTGGAGTTAGCGAGGCAAAGAAACAAGCAAGCAGAATCTGTTATGAGTGTATTGTGTATAAGAGTGCACACTTTAAGGGAAACTTTAGAGCTAGCTTAAGACAAGACGAGAGTAAGAGGTACACCTCTGAGAGTGCTCTTACATTTGTAGACCGACAGTTTTCTTACGGTCACAGACAGTGAGTGAAACAAGGTTAACATCCTCACCTGGTTGGCAGTAGTGATGGTAACAGCGCTCAGCACGTACAGAGCCACGGACGTCTTCATAGTGTGACATCTGGCAGATAACAGCGCACCGGGTCTACAAGGAGGAACACAGCAGCAAACACCAGTCAGTGTACTGTAGACGGCTGGCTAATTAGGAAACATAAATGTCACTACAAAAAGAATGTTGTCCACAGAAACACAGTTGCAGCGTTAACAATTTTAGAAAAAAACTGAAGTAGGTTTGTTCTAATATCAATGGAGACAGTTCCGGTAACAATGGGAGAGCAGAGAATGGAATTCTTCCTCGGTTTTCTGCTGCCGCAACAGCTTGCTTCGAAACTCCGTTGGTCTGTTACGCATGTACAGATGGCAGTTAGACAGTCAAAAAGCTGGAATGAGATTTTCACTCTGCAGTGGAGTGTGCGCTGATATGAAACTTTGGAAGGTAGGAGACAAGGTACTGGCAGAATTGAAGCTGTGAGGACGGGTCGTGAGTCGTGCTTGGGTAGCTCAGAGCACTTGCCCGCGAAAGGCAAAGGTCCCGCGATAGAGTCTCGGTCCGGCACACAGTTTTAATCTGCCAGGAAATTTCAGGCAACAACCTGGTCGCATATTCTATAAAAAAATGTCTATTCTTAACAGTCTGGCCTTTTTAGTCAGAAGGAACGAATTCCGGCACCGTTTCTTAACAGAGATCATTCGCGATTATGTGTTTTGAATTTTCCATATCAGTAAATCAGTAATGGGCGACAGTAGAATAGAGGGAGTGGGTACAGGAGAAGTAGGATTAGTAGTTTTGTAGCCTGATAACCTGTCAAAGCTGCCTGAAAAAAGAAATAGGTCTTACAACTTCGAAAACTCATAACGAGTTTCATTCGTATTAACCGGCCGCAACAGTTATTTCTTGTTATATTTCTTGTTATATCTACTACACAAGAATAGTTTGAACAGTTTTATCTCTCTTCATGAGGTTAATCAGCACCCTTATACTGGCGAAGACAAGAATTTATTCATTTCTACCATCAATCTGTCAGTTTCTCTGAATATATGCGACTTTTTAAGGCATTAAATTTCATGATCCTTTAGGCGGTATTTGACAGAATCATGCTTCATACAGGCGTGCGATTTGCCGTTGACTTATTCATCACTGCCTGTGTTTATAAAACTGGCGGTGGCTGTCGGGCAACCTCTCCATGTCCTCAGGCCACTAGCTCGGAACGATATCTTAGTGATATCTGACCCGTTATATATTCTGTACTCATTAGACTGTTCACTCCATTCAACAGATCCTGCAGTTCTTCTTGACTCTCACTGAGAACAGCAATGTCATCGCCGAATTTTATCAATCCCATTCTTGAACCTTATTTTATTTTCGTCATTGCTTCTTCGATGAAGAGATTGAACATTAGGGGCGAAAGACTACATCACTGTCTTATAACCTTTTTAACCAGAGAAAATCGTTCTTGTCTTCCGATATTTTGTTCCCTCTTGATTCTTGTAAATTATTTGTCTCTCCCTATTGATTCCCCTACTTTCCTCAAAATTTCGAACATCTTGCACCATTTTACATCGCTTTCTCCAGGTTGACAAATCTAATAAATGTATCTTCAGTTTTCTTTAGTCTTGCTTCTGTTATCATCCGCAGCGTTGGAAATGCCTCTGTGGTGCCTTTACCTTTCCAAAAACCAAACTGATCGTCATCTGTCAGATCCTAAAGTTTCTTTTACGTTCTTCTGTATTTTACTTGTATCAGCAACTTTGACGAATGAGCTGTCAAGCTGTTCGTACGACAATTCTCGCAATTGTCGGCTTTCGTTGTCTTTGGAATTGCGTGGATGATGTTTTTGCGGAAGTCTGCTAGTATATCGCCAGTCTCAACATTCCACACACCCACGTGGGTAGTCTTTTTGTTACCACTTCCTACAGTGATTTTAGAAATTCCGATGGAATATTATCTATCGCTTCTGCTTTATTTGATCTTAAGTCTTCCGAATTCCTTGTAAATTCTGATTATAATACTGAATCCCCTATGTCATCCCTCTCAGAAAATATATCAACTTACAGAAGCGTCACGGACATTTTAAGCAAGCATAACTAGGGCACACGACAGAGTGCACAGACACGGAGAACTTCTGTATCATCCCATATACTATCAGCCGATAGCTCTCCTCTTATAGTCGTAGAGACCGCTATATAGTGCGACGATTAAGTCGCATTGTCTGTTCAAAACGAATTATTATGTTTGTACTATCATTTACCGTTTGTTCATCTCAATAATTTAAAAAGTATTTGTTGCCAAATACCGTCATTCATTGTTATGATCTAGAATCAGATATTATGTTTTCTGCACGTGCTAATCTACTTTTTAATCATCAATATTATGAGAAGGAAAGTTGCTACTCATCGTATAGCAGAGAAGAGATGCTGAGTCGCAGATAGGCACAACAAAAAGATTCTCACAATTATAGTTTTCGGCCGTTAAGGCCTTCGTCAACAAAACACACACACACACACACACACACATACACAACTCACACACAAGACTGCAGTCTCAGGCAACTGAAACCAGACTGTCACAGTTGCCTGAGTCTGCAGTCGAGTGTGCGAGTTGCGTTTGCGTGTCTGCGCGCATATGAGTGTGTGTATGTGTGTGTGAGTGTGTGTGTGTGGGGGGGGGGTATTTGTGCATGTCTGTCTTTTGTTGACGAAATCCTTAACGGCCGAAAGCTATAATTGTGAGAGTCTTTTCGCTGTGCCTATCTGCGACACAGCATCTCTGCTATATGGTGAGTAGCAACTTTCCTTGTCATAATATTGTCATACTCCAACTAGGATTTTCCATTGTTTGATTTTTAATCATCAGGTATGACATCAATGTAATATAATGCAAGTTGGGACGAAAGGGGAACTAACGCTGTTAAAAATATGGAAATTGATCACGCGTCGAATTCGATCTAACCTTTACATTCAGCTGCCAATCATCTTCGCTGCAGTTGCATATGAAACACAATATATAGATCGACACAGAAATGATTCAAGTGGTTTCACATATAAACACGAGCATTAGCTAGAGTGTGAGGAAAGAAAAAAAAAAACAAAGACAAAGACGCCTAATAATGGGCATTGCATTACCAATTGCCTTCTTTCCACATAATTATGAGATCAGTCTTCCGCAATTGTAAACACATATATTCAGCATAAGGAAACCGTACGACACTTAACAAATAGCCGCACATTTCGAAAGGTCGAGTACTTACATTGCAGATTAGTGCATTAAAGAAAATGGTGTTGACGATGTGTCGCAGAAGACTGTGCAAGTCCGTTCTGCCGCACTCTGCCTCCGTAAGAGCAGTGACTTACGTGGAATGTTGGTCTCACACAGAAACCGCCCTATCGTTCATCGAACTCATGTCACGTGGAATTTTTCCGTACGTGTTTAGGATGCCTTAAACAGAGCCTGCCTTATCGTAGCGAATGTCTTTGCACTCGCTGCTGAGATAAAGAATTGTTACAGCCGTTGTTAGAGTCGTTTCGGACATTGCCCCTTTCAAGTCAGATAATTCGCCTAGAGAATAAACTGTTTGGTGCGATAGAAAAGCACGCATAAAATTCTAAGGTAACTGATTTGCGCTTTGGAGATAACAGTTTCTTGCTTGTCGACTGCTTCCGTTTGCAACACGTTAGGATTCGACGAGGAGGGCAGTGATTCATCTCGGAGATATATAATTTTCAAGAGACGTTCCAAATCGATTCATCCAAGCTACGGGCAGACCCATCATCCTATTTATAGATATACTTCATAAACATATCATTATAGCTTCCAGAGTGGTACTTCATCGTGATCTGCTAGGATAGCGTAATACACAGCGCGCTTGCTTGCGAGACAGGATGGTGAGACAGACCCGGATCGAATTAACGCGGCGGATTAACAGCAGGGACTATTGCACCCGACAGCATGACTGTGGCTCCTAGGCGGTATCTCACGCTCGTTTAGGCAAATTCAGGGCTGTTCCGCAATTTCCGCCTCAGGTACACCGACAGTTAAAATGAGATCATACAGTTTACACGAGTCACAGCCAGGTGGCGCGCACGGCTTCCCTCCCTTAAGCCGTCCTCACATGGGACGAGGCAGCTAACGTTGACGTGGACGTGGACGCGGACGTAACATCCGACCTCACGCGTTCTCCAGCAGCCGTTGTGGGTTTTATTTGGCTCGTGAACCACAGTTTCCTTAAGAAAATGGCCGCACGTAAAACAACTGCGTTAATTCTGTTAGCACTTAGCGAAGAAGAGCGGAGAAAATCACGAAGAAGATTCTGACTCGTCGATGGTTTGAACAGCGAATTGCTGGTGGAGGAACACTTTATAGAGCGGTACAACGATCTAAGATAGATACTGTACAAGTTATTCCTTGCCGGCCGGAGTGGCCGTGCAGTTCTAGGCTCTACAGTCTGGAACCGCGCAACCGCTACGGTCGCAGGTTCGAATCCTGCCTCGGGCATGGATGTCTGTGATGTCCTTAGGTTAGTTAGGTTTAATTAGTTCTAAGTTCTAGGCGATTGATGACCTAAGAAGTTAAGTCGCATAGTGCTGAGAGCCATTTGAACCAAGTTATTCCTTAACTCAATTTAATTTTCATGCCATTTCCGGATTAAAATTAGATATGGTTAATGTATAGTGTGTAATGTCAGTCTGTGCATGCGTAATATCCACATTCTCGATGTTGCGTTGACCACCAACACTCTCAAACTTACCTTCATATCGATTTCCAGACGGGGATACGTTTCGTAATTTCATTCGTATGGAAGAGGAGATTGTTCGATAGCTGCTCACCTTCACTGAAAAACACATTTACAGGCAAGATACAAACATGAGCCTTTTATAGAAACTTTCGTAATAGCAAAAGCTTCGGATGGTTGATTCGGAGGAAGGGACCAATCAGCGAGGTTATCGGTCCCATCGGTTTAGGGAAGAATGGGGAACGAAGTCGATAGTGCCATTTCACAGAAACCACCCGGGCTTTTACCTGAAGCGATTTAGGAAAAAGACGGGAAAATTAAATCACGATGGCCGGACGCGGGTTTGAACCGTCGACCTCCTGAATGCAAGTCAAGTGTATTAACCATTGCACTACATTGCTCGATCAAAAACGTCAACTGTGTAGCTTGTGTTTATTTTGAGACATAGACAGTCACTTTAAGATTTCAGGCCTTTGCAACAAGAATTCCAGCAAATGCATTATTTATAACAAATGATATCAACTTTTGTCATAATATTTCTATTAAATGAATAACAAAGACACAGAATCTGTAAGAAAACAAGCGGCGAAAACAATCTGAAACGTGGTGGACTGGAAGATGTCACCTTCCTCCTCACAACTCTAAGCTCGTGACGCTGTCAGCTGTGCTGAAACTTCGACATGACAATTAACGCTCCTTTTAACTGTCTGAAAACTGTATCTACAAATGTCATTATTTGAAATTTAATACGCGAATTGTACCCAAAAGATGCGCTTTTGATAAATAATCATCGTGTCGTAGCACTTAAACAGTGCACTTTCGTAGCCCACAAGCTGTAACACTGGAAATATCAACTATAGGACGCTTTTACCTACCGATATGTAGTTTCCTGAGATTTTGTCATAATAATAAGTAATGATCGCACAATAGTAGAGATGTTTTATTAATAGTGACCGGTTTCAGTCTATAAAGATCGTCTTCAGACCGTAAGACATCTCCTTTAGTAGTCTACAGACACGCTGACCACGGACGAGCTGTATGTTAGAAGGCGCACTCTTCAACCGTACAAACGGATCACTGAAGTAGATTCCTTACGGGCTGGAGATGATCTGAACAGATTAAAATCGGTCATCATAAATAAAACATCTTTTCTTTTTGTGATCAATCCTGATAAATTTACTACCAAAATAAAATAAATGTGGTAAATCCCGAGTGCAGGGGACGCCATATTAGACGGTATTAACGATAAGAAGAATAAGAGTGGGGCTCTTTATGGTCGAAATTTGTTTAGTATTCACCGATTTCTTCTTCTGATTTTGAGTCACTGCCAACACTGAGCCGGTCTTAACGTTTACAATCGTCACGTGAGTTTCGTCAGGAATACGGGACGGTGACGGCACCTCCTAAACATCAAAACATTAGACAAGGGCTCCAGCAGTTCTTGACGTAAACTGAAATGTACATGTGTACCCCGCGTGTTGGTTCAACACACAGAGCGCAGTAAATAGAGATTTACATGTAGTACTGTTGTCGTTTGACATCCAGTCCTCGTGCCAGGCGACAGCTAGCCGTTCCTAACGCTGTTCCTCCGCATTTGTCGTAGTTATGAGAGCGCCCGGGGAGGGGGGGGGGGGGGGAGATACTTATACAACTGTCCGGAGTAATTTAATTCTTTTTCTTCGGAAGTATCTGATTGATTGGAAGTAAATAGATTTCAGTACATCTCAGTTAAATTTCACATAGTGAGGACTGACGTGTAGGTAGTTGCGTTCGCTTTTTATTAAAAAGAAATAAATAAATGAATTTTAAAAAGAACATCGAGAAGTCCGCTTAGACGCTGTCCCGTACACATATTGTCCATATTTCTTTATTGAGAAGAATGAGCATCCGCCCACAATCGAAATGAACGTTTGGATAACGCGCTTATTACTTCCGCGTGTAATTTACATCCAGCTGCCGACTGCTACGAGGCGAGCACGCGCACGTGTTGTCAGCCCACTTACTGTCGATGTGTCCGGGAAAGTAATCCGATTTGACCCAAATTTCCGATGTTTTCGTAGTCGGCAAATCAAGAGAGGGCAGGGATATCAGTTCCTCATGTGCCCGTCTGAGGCGTTTCGCCGTGACAATGGCTTTTCAAACCACACAAGATTTACTCCTGATAATCATATTGCTCACAAGCAGATGCGGAATACAGTCAGTCAAGCTGTGATAAATCCTAAACTCAGGTATTCTCATACATTAACCGACAGCAGACATAGACCAGCTGTCCTCCGGAAAAACCTGTGTGGTCTTGATATAGGAAATGGGAAATCTGCAGCTGACCATACTGTACCAGCAGAAGAACTGAACCGGTACTTGACAGTGCTTATGGGACAAATATGAACTTCTCTCCCTCAGCAAGGGCTCTAGGAGTAATAATAGATAAAAATCTAAATTATACTGAGCACTTGAGTACAGTGTGCAAGAAGGCATCAGCATCTCTCCATTACCTACAAAAATATTTAAGAACCTCTACCCACTTGACCGGATAAAGGTTCTACAAACACCTACACTTCCAACCACTGATTACAGCGATATTATCTTGAAAGGTCTTTCTCAGGAAAACTAAGGGCTTCTGGAATTGGTTATGAACGTTTATGCTCGACATACCTGTGATGTTCGATTCTTCGACCGTAATTCACCATCACATGCGCGCAGACAAGAGAAGAGATTTCCATACATTTTCTCTCCTGTGTTGTCTCATGAACGTACACTGTTCCTCATAGCAGTTCTTAACCTTAACGCTCTTGTGTGAACAACATGGTAGGAATACCTGTTCCTCTCAAAGCAAAATCCTTTCTGTCCCATTCCATCGCTCAACCACTTTCTCGAAGTCATTATCAGTAGCAGGAAGCTGACTCTGCAATAATATCCCTCATTATATTAGAGAGCTGAGTAACATCTTTAGTTTCAAAATATATTTAATGACATATTTACTGAAGCGACTCCCATTACCTTTGAACATTCTTCTATCCAACCACATCTTCCTCATTAACCAATTTTCTTAGGTGCTGAGTACTTTAAAATTTCCCTGCTTCAGGAAATATCTCTTATTTACGTCTATGAATTCTTTTCATATCTGTCACTATCATCATCATTATTATTATTTTCATTATTATCGTTATTAGTTGCAGCTGCGCTGGCCGTTGTGGACGAGTGGTTCTAGGCGCTTCAGTCTGGAACCGCGCGACCGCTACGGTCACAGGTTCGAATCCTTCCTCGGGCATGGAGTGTGTGATGTTCTTAGGTTAGTTAGGTTTAAGTAGTTCTACGTTCTAGGGGACTGATGACTTCAGACGTTAAGTCCGATAATGCTCAGAGCCATTTGAATCATTTGAACCAACTCTACAGATCATGAAGGTTACATCCGCTGGTACTTGCAAATGTGTGTATCGTGTAGATAATGTGATTCAGTATTGGTGTTACAAAGTTTCTAAGATGATGATGTATCAATTTACCCTGTGTCCTCTCTAACATATTTGTAGATGTCTCGTAAACAGCGCACGGTATACAGCAGCAAAGCGACATTAAAACCTACGACTGAAAATTCCGTATCACGATGTACAATGTGAATACGTACATAATCTAATCTCCCTCCGAACAGGCCTTGGAAGGCTCAACGGTACCGACCGGCCGCCGCGTCATCCTCTGCCCACTGGATGCGGCTACAGGGCGGCATGTGGTCAGCACACCGCTCACCCGGCCGTATGTCAGTTTACGAGACCGGAACCGCTACTTCTCAATCAAGTAGCTCCTCAGTTTGCCTCAAAAGGGCTGAGTGCACCCCTCTTGCCAACAGCGCTCGGCAGACCGGATGGTCACCCATCCAAGTGCTAGCCCAGCCCGACAGCGCTTAACATCGGTGATATGATGGGAACCGGTGTTACCACAGCGGCAAGGCCGTTGCCGTACATACATAATAAACTGAATAAAAAGTGATAATTTTAACTTATAAGAAATGACTTCTGGCAAAATTAGAATGAAACTCTATATTCAGAAGTAACCCTTTAAAAAATTAATGAATGTTCACAACAGTATTTACATAACGTCACTTTAAGAAATAACTGTAAGGAAAGGGAATCTCATCTTACTATCAGAGCAATCAATGTAACAATCCTAATATCTGAGCTTCGTTACTGCAATCTCAGTAATACAAAACAATGCTACATTTTAAGTTTACAGACACAGTAACTGTACCTTACACGTTGCGGCTTAGCTCAGCAGTACTGCTGCCAGGGTAAACGCCAGTGATCGAGCTGAACGGATTGGCGCCAGCGATTGCGGATGGCCAACCACGGGAACAATAGGAGCCATAGCAAAGCAGCAGCCGGCGGGAGACAACGTAAAGTAAGTACCACAAATGCCTAGGCCACTAACAGTTTGTGAAACGCTAGGAAAGGAACTAACCACAGCGCAATGCACTTGGCAATAGGGCTGAAATAGGAAGGCGTGTGAGGAAAAGTTCGTGTGACGAACATAGCATTTTCAGTAATATCGGAAAGTGTTTCTTTCGTTGTTTAACGTTTTTGAAACAAAATGGTACCGCGCATTCCCTTATATATAGCTAAAAAGGGAAAAGCAGATGATGAGAATGGATTTTCTGAAGGGGGAAATATTTCAAATCAGTCTTTAACCGAAAGTGAAAGTGAAATAAGTCCATGGGTATAGTGGAAAGTCCGTTTGGAAATTCTACAAAAATAATGGTAGGAAACAGAGCGAAAATGGGCAGCGTGGGAAACATGGGAGCACTGCAATTAAAAAGCGCAAAACGTCAAAACACACCCTTAACGAAAACGCGGTAGAGTAGGAAATGGTAGTTACAATGGGAGAAGGCTACAGTACAGTGGTAGAAACACCAATAAGAAGAGTAAAACAAGAGGTTTTTATCAAACAGATCATCGAATTCATGAAGGAAAATTTTGAAGAACTGCAGGCACCAATGGCATCAGTAGTATCGAAGGGAACAATTAACAGCTTAATAATAACATGAAGAAAGGACGTAAACGAACAAACAGAAAAAGTAAAAGAGAAACAGGGAGAAGGGAGGGAGTGAACAAGGAATTAATCCTGCAGGTGAATTTGCAAAAGGCCGAAATTGGCGAAGTTCGCGAAAAGCCAACGGTAGTATAGGATAGGGTGGTAGCGGTTTCAGCTCTCCCATATGGCGAAGTTCGCGAAAAGCCAACGGTAGTAGAGGATAGGGTGGTAGCGGTTTCAGCTCTCCCATATGACACCGCACACTCCAGAGAAGATAGCCAAAAGGGTTCATGAAATTGAGAAAATGTCTTTGACAAGTCACAGAATATATCAGTCGTCTGTAATTCATTGTCCAGCACACGTTATGGCTGTATATTTAAATAGCCTCCCCAGTGTCGGGAATCTTTAGAAACCCAGATTAGTTAAAACATTGTTTCCTGGAGGAGAAACAGAAACAGTATTTCACTTACTTCCTTAACTTTGGGGCCTGATGCAACGCATTAGGAAGTAGGAAGAAAAAAAAGAGCCCTAGTTTTTAAGTGTAGTGATATGAACAGGGTTAAAAAAATATATCTGACTGCCTCATGTATTGTTGTTATTGATGGTGACTCGGAAGAGATACAGTAAAGCTCAGTACCAACATGTAACATAATGCTCTTAAATAGCTGGACGAAAGTTGTACCTGGTGTTGTGTTCTAATTTTCTCCTACAATATTTATGTGTGATATTTCTTATACTTTTTGTTTTCGTTAATGCACAAGTTTGTGATCAAGTAATTATTCGCAGAATATGACCGATCGACATTGTCCCTATAAATGCTAATAAGGTAAAGTGCTGAAAAATAGAGATCACGTACGAATGTATAATAACTGTACCGCTGTTCAAGTATCGTCGGTTTGAGAAATCATTACTAATCGTCTGCGTGTATAAGTCCGTCTTCAGGCACTAACCAGAAAGGGAAACTTATTTGTTCGCTCTGCATTATAGCCTCTTACATAGTATCCTACAACAGGTCGTTTTTATGTGTAATTTTATTTATACATTCACTTTAAATCAGATAATAACGAGTTCACAGTTAAAAATTATCTCTTTTCAGTTTTGATATGTAACTACAGAAACTGTCCATTCATTTGCGGAAGAGATCCAGGCGGATGGATATAAGTACGTACGATGACGTGCTGAAAATTAATGGCCCAGATTTTTAAATGAAAATTTTTAAAGCTTTTTAAATAAAAGAAACGTTATTAACATTCTACATCTTTATTGTTAGTGTTTATGTATTTGAGCATTCTGCCGCTAGAGGGCTCTGAATTGTGTTGTGTATCATGGCCGTGTGTAAAGTAACTGTGTCGATGCGTGAGAAACAGTGTGCTGTAATCAAGATTAGGGTTCAAAGAGTTCATACACACATGGAGCACACTCTTCTCCAGCATGGCAATGCCAGACCACACTTGCGCTGCGACATACGTAACATTCGACGCCTTGGGTTCACTGTCACCGATCATCCTATGCACTCCCAATTTGGCTCTATGTAGTTTTCATCCGTTTCCAAAACTTCAAGAACACCTCCAAGGAGTTCATTTTGATAGCGATGAAGCAGTGCCAACCAAGGTCAGGTTGTCCATCTGTCATTACATTCAGACATTCTATAGTGACGGTATCAACAAACTGCTCTCTCGGTGGGAGAAATGTTTTCGTCGCCAGTGACTATGTTGAGAAATAAAAATGTAGACACGAAGAATAAAGATGTAGTACGTTAATAACGTTGGTTTTCTATGCGAAGCTTTAAAAATTTTCACATATACAAAATAGAAAATAGTTTCGTGAAATTCATTATACCCGGAGCAACAAAATTTCTCTGTCACGAATAATAGTTACTTTCAGTAATCCTAAGCTCAGCCATGCAAGATTCCAATTTCATGCAAGAGGTAATTTTCTTTATAATAAAGTTTACTGTTGCATTGCTCTTAACACTTGATAAGGTATAAAGTGTAACAGCAGTACTGAAGTATTGCTGGTAATAACGGATGTTGACCGTTACTGACTCAAAAATTTTGAAAATGGTGTGTGTGCGTAAGTATGAGCGATGGGTACTTGTGCTGACATAACTGAGTGAGTAGATGAGTTCTGTTTCAGTTTAATTCCGAACAACTAGTGGTTTAAACCAAAGTAGTTCTGATTTTTTCTTTTCGTTTTATTTTTTATTCACGTGTAGTTCTGTAGCACTAAATTGCGGAGCAAATCTCCAAGAACATGGAACGTTCAAAAATGGCTCTGAGCACTATGGGAGTTATCATCTGAGCTCATCAGTCCCCTAGACTTAGAACTACTTAAAAGTAAGGACAGCACACACATCCATGTCCGAAGCAGGATACGAACCTGCGACCGTAGCAGCAGCGCGATTCCGGACTGAAGCGTCTAGAACGCTCGGCCAAAACGGCCAGCCATGGAACGTGACAGTACATGAAATTACAACAAAAATAATAACAGATAAAATGAAATGTTTATGTACCATAAGAAGTCAGTCATAAGTTTAAGTAAACGCAATCAACAATATAACATAGGAATCAGCTTTATTTTCCAAGCACTCCTCGACAGAATATAAGTAGTCTCCCATGAGGAAACTCTTCAGTTTCGATATGAAGGCAAATCGATTACTTGCTCTAATTTTTGAATCCTTGTGGTAGCTTATTGAAAATTGATGCAGCAGTATACTGCGCACCTTTCTGTAGAAGAGTTACGAAAGTGCGAACCAAATGCAGATTGGAATTCTGCCTAGTATTAACTGAGTGAAAGCTGTTAATTCTTGGGAATAAGGTAATATTTTTAACAAGAAACGACAGTAAAGAACGTTTATATTTTTAAGCATTTGGTTTTATTACTTAACTGAAAAGTATCACATACCCACAGTGCCGGATTAGCCACATAGCAGGAGTCAGCAGATGCTACGGGCCCCGGGCATTGAGGGCCCCGCGACTTGCGTAAAAACTCAACTCAATTTAGAGATTTTTTCTGTTTTTCTGACAGTCATTTCAAGTACAGCATTTATTTGTTGCAAGTAGACTAATGAAAAAGGTGAATAATCTCACCATTTGGTTAAGTACGCAATATTCTGCCAACTGATTAATAATGTTTCTGGCGTTACGATGAAGAACAGGGTAATAGATGGGTCGGAGCTAACCGCGATGGCCAGCAATAGTTTCTTAGTGACATTTAGTTCATGCAATAAAGACCTTGTATGCAACCAACGTCATACAGCACAACAATTAGAAATGTAAAAGCGCGGGACTGTTGACTTTGGCAACAGCGATTCAAAAAGAGCACTCGACACAAGTCCCTTGAGGTACAGACGTCTACCAATCGGTGCTTGACTGTCAATTGTCAACTTCTTTTACAAAGTAGCAGATTATTAAGTGGGTGATATCAATTTTCTATTGTTGTTGTTGTTGTTGTTGTTGTGGTCTTCAGTCCTGAGACTGGTTTGATGCAGCTCTCCATGCTTCTCTATTCTGTGCAAGCTTCTTCATCTCCCAGTACCTACTGCAGCCTACATCCTTCTGAATCTGCTTAGCGTATTGATCTCTTGGTCTCCCTCTACGATTTTTACCCTCCACGCTGCCCTCAAGTACTAAATTGATGATCCCTCGATGTCTCAGAATATGTCCTACCAACCGATCCCTTCCAAATTCTATCCAATATCTCCTCATTAGACAGATTTTCTATAGTGAAAATCTAATAGTCATGGGGGACTGGAATGCAATTGTAGGGGAAGGAGTAGAAAAAAAGGTTACAGGAGAATATGGGCTTGGGACAAGGAATGAGAGAGGAGAAAGATTAATTGAGTTCTGTAACAAGATTCACCTAGTAATAGCAAATACCCTGTTCAAGAATCACAAGAGGAGGAGGTATACTTGGGAAAGGCCGGGTGTTATGGGAAGATTTCAGTTAGATTACAGCATGGTCAGACAGAGATTCAGAAATCAGATACTTGATTGTAAGACGTACGCAGGAGCAGATATAGACCTAGATCACAATATAGTAGTGATGAAGAGTAGGCTGAATTTTAAGAAATTAGTCAGGGAGAATCAATAAGCAAAGAAGTAGGATACGGAAGTACTAAGGAATGACGGGATACGCTTCAAGTTCTGTAAGTCTATACATACAGTAATAAGGAGTAGCTCAGTAGGCAGTACATTTGAAGAGGAATGGACATCTCTAAAAAGGGCCGTCACAGAGGTTGGGAAAGAAAACATAGGTACAAAGAAGGTAACAGCGAAGACCCCATGGATAAGAGAAGAAATATTTCAGTTGATTGATACAAAGTACAAGTACAAAAATGTTCCTGGAAACTCAGGAATACGAAATACAAGTCGCTGAGGAACGAAATAAATAGGAAGTGCAGGAAAGCTAAGACGAAATAACTGCGGCAAAAATGTGAAGACATCGAAAAAGAAATGATTGTCGGAAGGACAGACTCAGCATACAGGAAAGTCAAAACAGCCTTCGGTGATATTAAAAGGATGGTTGGTAACATTAAGAGTGCAACGGGAATTCCAATGTTAATGCAGAGAAGAGAGCGGATAGGGGGAAAGAATACATTGGAAGTCTCTTTGAGGGGGACGATATGTCTCATGTGATAGTAGAAGAAACGGGAGTCGATTTAGAAGAGATAGCGTATCCAGTATTAGAATCAGAATTTAAAAGAGCTTTGGAGGACTTAAGGTCAAATAAGGCAGAAGACATAGACTACACTCCATCAGAATTTCTAAAATCATTGGGGGGAGGTGGCAACAAAACTACTGTTCAAGTTGGTGTGAGTCTGGTGACACCATCTGACTTTCGGAAAAGCATCATCCACACAATTCCGATGACGGCAAGAGCTGACAAGTGCAAGAATTATCGCACAATCAACTTGAAAGCTCATGCGTCCAAGTTGCTTACAATAATAGTATACAGAAAAATGGAAAATAGAATTGAGGATGCGCTAGATGACGATCATTTTTTCTTTAGGAAAAGTAAAGGCACGAGAGAGGCATTTCTGACGTTACGGTTAATAATAGAAGCAAGGCTAAAGAAAAATCAAGACTCCTTCACAGGATTCGTAGAACTGAGAAAAGCGTTCGACAATGTAAAATTATCCAACATGTTAGAAAATCTGAAATAAGGAGGGGTAAGCTACAGGGAGAGACGGGGCATATACAATATGTACAACAGCCAAGAAAGAACAATAAGAGTGGACGACCAAGAACGAAGTGCTCGTATTACAAAGGGTGTAAGACTAGGATGTAGGCTTTCGCCCCTACTGTTCAATATGTACATCGAGGAAACAATGATGGAAATAAAAGAAAGGGTTAGGAGTGGAATTAAAATTCAAGGTGAAAATATATCAATGATACGATTCGCTGATGACATTGCTATCCTGAGTGAAAGTGAAGAAGTATTAAATGATCTGCTGAACGGAATGAATAGTCTAATGAGTACACAGTATGGTTTGAGAGTAAATCGGAGAAAGACGAAGGTAATGAGAAGTAGTAGAAATGAGAACAGCGAGAAACTTAACATCAGGATTGATGGTCACGAAGTAGATGAAGCTAAGGAATTCTGCTAGGTAGGCGGTGAAACAATTAATGACGGACGGAGCAAGGAGGACATCAAAAGCAGACTAGCTATGGGAAAAAAAGGCATTCTCGGCCAAGAGAAATCTACTAATATCAAACATAGGCCTTAATTTGAGGAAAACATTTCTAAGAATGGACGTCTGGAGTACAGCCTTGTATGGTAGTGAAACATGGACTGTGGGAAAACCGGAACAGACGAGAATCGAAGCATTTGAGATGTGGTGCTATAGACGAATGTTGAAAATTAAGTGAACTGATAAGGTAAGGAATGAGGAGGTTCTACGCAGAATCAGTCTGAGATGAAGAGATTAGCACAGGAGAGGAATTCGTGGGTGGCCGCATCAAACGAGTCAGAAGAAAAAGAATAGTGATTCCGAAGTTACTGACTGAAAAGAAGGACCCACTGAAGCATAAGGTAAGGTTCTTATCTGTTCATATATACCTCGAAGTTTAAACAATAGAAAAGTATGTTGGTTCTCAGTATGTAACTATGTAGGAATCAGCTATTTGTGTTTGATATCATCACAAAACACTGTAGTTTTTATATGGATGATTTCGAATACTGTAGACATTTATTTAGCGCTAGAATTTGTTCGCCCTTAGTACTGGTATAGACTTGAGAGTGTTTAGACTACAATGAAACGTCATCGACTTGAAGTCATATTTTAAAGAAGAAAACAGAACACTGGTGGAATAACAACCTTGCAATCGATTTTGCGTCAAAATTTGAGTAATAATTTTGACAATGCGCAGCTTTGACCATCTGTGATGTACATTTTAAGCCTTAGTACGTTGCGACACCCCACCTCACTGTATCCTCTTCATGATAAAACGTGAAACACGAACGCAGCTAATTGGTTACATAATTATTTTAGTAATAGGTTAATAATTTTCAATTTACAAATCCGTATCGTGGAAGAATGGTGTAGCTCCTGAATCCGTATTTCACATTACTATTGTCAGCTTTACAATGCGAAGGAAGAATTCCCTTAACGGTACCTCTAACAATTTCTCAAAGGATGGTGATCTGGAGTGACGTCCACCCAGCTACTCTACGACATTGGCAGCGAAAATCATTCAACATATAAAACGGTACTCTTTGAATGATACTCTCAGTGGTTTCCACTGCATTGTGATTGAAATTATAACTTGAAGATGTCTGTACGTATGAGATATTTGAGAAAGCTGAATATGAGGATGAGTTTTATAACAGCTCTCGAAGCGAAAAAAATTATGTTTAGAAGTTTTGTGTGTATGTCTGTTCGCGCACCACGCAAAAACTAATGCACGGAATTGGGTGCAATTTTCAGTTGTATTTTTGCAAGGTCTAACTTAAAATGTGATACTGATTTCATTTTGACACGCCGGGCAGAATAAAAGTTGTCTGAGTTTTGCCATAAAAGTATGTGCTGTTTGCTGTTACACACAGTAGGACACTGTCGCTTGCTGCAAACAATCAAATGTGCCTGCAGGATGGCAAAGCTCTGTGAGCCGCCGTCTGCGCCGGAGTCTTTTATATATGAACGAGGTCACGGGTAAAAGCTAGTCGAAGTATAAAAATATACAAAGCAAAGATGTCTCTGGCACCAGTTACAGACTAATAAAGCACGTGAACAGGACTCAAAACTATATTTCGCTGTAACTGGAGAAATAAATGCGTTTACAGGAGAGCGGTTAAGTGTGCGTGGCACTCCCTTTTTTTAATGCCCGTTGAACAACTGTCATCATTTAGTGAATTTTTAGCAGAGTGTGTTTGTTAATGTGTTGTTTTCAATCATTCCAATTTCTCCGACAACAGAAACAAGTCCGAGATTATCACAGACAGTCCCTCCCCGCAACGGACAGCATCGGTTGCGGTCAATGTGAAGACAAATCCAGAGAAATCCAGACTGTGGCAACTCTAAACCAGTAGGCAATCTTCTTCCACCTGGTTTTATCGTAATTCCGTAAACGGCAGACTCTTCAGTTCAATGTTATTCATTCACTGACAAGGTTTTGTTACCCGAAAAGTCCGCAGCTCGTGGTCGTGCGGCAGCGTTCTCGCTTCTCACGCCCGGGTTCCCGGGCTCGATTCCCGGCGGGGTCAGGGATTTTCTCTGCCTCGTGATTACTGGGTGTGATGTCCTTAGGTTAGTTAGGTTTAAGTAGCTCTAAGTTCTAGGGGACTGATGACCATAGACGTTAAGTTCCATAGTGCTCAGAGCCATTTGAACCATTCCACCCGAAAACTATTACGGTATGAAAACTAATCTATAGTAATCTTGTACTATTTTAGAAAACACATCTTGTCGCGACATTCATCAGTATTCCTTATCTATAAAATGACCTGCCTGCTGAAATTTGATCCCCACAAAACAAACTTTGCTCAGGTCGTGCCCCTAGGACGCTCGTCGCTTCTTTTAAAAGTAGAAACAGGCGACAGCAAGTGTCGATCTGCAGAAACCGTTGGCATGTTGTGTTGCTTTATAAAGTATTACTGACGCACAGACTGTACGAGTGTGCAGTCTTTCGTCCCTTTTTGATAGGGGGACGACTATACGAAATTTCTGAAATGAAAAAAACGCTTAAACGTATTCTGGCTATCGAAAACTCACTGAAAAATTCTTCACACACAGTGAATATAACTGTTTCGTAACGATAACTAGTTGTTTTGTTGTAGTAAGATGGGTTACCTTTCACACCACAATAGAACTCTTATTGCATACGTACACCATGCAACAGATTATTTTTAAAATTGGGCCCATTTTTTTGTGGCTATAACGTACCATTGCTCAATATGTTAACGTCGCATAACGTCACGCTATTGTAGCATACGATATTAAATTTATCTAGATCGATTATGTTGACCTTTGAAAAAATTTTCACGGGCGTAAATCGCTTTCCACACTACGTACTTTTAATTTACAGATCATTTTGGTTATAATAATTTAAAAAATCTTCTTAACAGCCCTGAAAGAATCTCTTCTTTTCAGTCTTCCAGAAAATTATTTATGATTTTTACGCGTTAAGCAATCCAATTAAATAGTAGTGTTCCATTCTATTTTGTAATATATTTTCCCTTCTACACAGATCGAGCTAACCACCAGGAGCAGCAGACAGAGATACTGGACGCCACTGCGCTTCTGGAAGTGCAAAAAGTAAAGCAAGATATGAAAAGAAGAGAAACACACATGCTGTTATTTCTAAAACATCTAAACTGTCTGTGTTTACCGAATATATATGAAATGAATTAAGGATGATATACTACAGAAGATTCATCAGAATAAGCAACTTTTTGCGATGCAGTTACGTTTTCCACAAGTGATACAGCAACTGAACAGACGGCAAGCCTTCCCAGTTCAGCCATATTGTCTCCAAGCCACACTGAATCGAAAAGCATAGAAAGTCCTATTGGCCCAGAGACCTCGTCTTCAAGACAAAGAGAAGTCGAAAAAAATGTTACAGGTTTTTGATGGTACTACATCTTGTACAAGTGGAACACAAAGTGAACGTAAAATGTATTCTAACGATATTGGTGAGTGGCCAAACAACCTTCACATACATTATTGCATTATGAAAGCAAGTAGCGAAGTTCAGCATATGAACAGTAGTTTTTTGTCTTCAGTGGAAATATGTGTGAAGGAAAAAAGCCAAGAATCAGTAGAAAGTTGTTTTTCACATATAAACATAAACTAACGAACAAAACTTACATGAGAGATTGATTCTACTATTAAGAAGCAAAGGGCTACTGTTCCCTTTTGTTTGCAAAGTAGCAGGTTCTGACGGCTCGCCACGGTTTACGAAGGACGGATTAGATGAGTGGAGGATTGCAAATATTTTGCTGAAGAGACATGTAGAATGCAGTTCTCATAGAAAAGCGATAATTTCCTTGTTGGTTCTAAAAAACAAGGATGCACGTGTCGATTCTCAACTTGTAAGCCAAATTGAGAGATAACAGAAATATTGGCAAACACTCTTTGAACGAATTGTTGCAGTTACAAGTTTTTTAGCTGACCGAGGGCTAGCATTTCGAGGTAGTGATGAAATTGTTGGTTCACCGCACAACGGAAATTAGTTAGGATTATTAGAATTACTAGCCAAATTTGATGTGTTTCTGACACGACATATACGTATTCACGCCAACAAAAGGAAAGGGACATACGCCATATTTGTCAAAAATGACATGCGAGGAATTTATCCATCTAATTGCATCAACCACGCTGGATCATATTATTTGCGAAATTAAGAGATACTATTCAGCTTCATTGAATTCTACTCCTGATATATCTCACGTAGATCAACTGACTCTGATAGTGTCCCACCATCCTGACCAATTGAAATATTTGTGATGTTTTTGGATATGCTGAAAAATGTTGTACAGAAGCATCCATTTTCTTTGATTTCCTTGAAAGCCTCTATACATTTTTTTCCGCTTCTACCTATCGATGAGGCTTCCTTTTGAAAGCACTGGAAAATAATACTACTAAAATTACGATTTTGAAAAGGTTATCGGACATTCTGAGGTCGGCGAGAGCTGATGCTACAAAGGCGCTTTTATTGGGGCCTCCTTTAGACTGACTCTGGCCACGGAAGCCTAAGCAATTAAGTTTTGAATGACATATCTACTAATATGCATTAAAAGGTAGGCTTGCGGACTGGTTTAGAAAATGAGTGTGCTGGAAACGGGAATAATGTGTGTCGCATGGAACAGAATCCTAGAACGCTTGCAAGCGATTTGAGTTTCGCTGCAGTCGTCTGATCAAGATTGGGGCACCGGACATGCACTTTATAAACCCTTACGTGAATATATACAAGCAATGAGGCTGACATGTTCAGAAATTGAGGCAAAAGCCAAATCTCTCACTAGAAGAATAACAGCAACAGACTTCAAGACGGCACAGCGAAATACAAATAACGACCATTTTAGTGGGTCAACGACACTCTATGAAGTAGTAGAAAATCAAACACCTGGAGAATATTTTGAATTTCAGGTATTTATTTTGATAACTGACAATGTACTGGCTGCATTAGGTAAAGCCGGCCGCTGTGAGCGAGCGGTTCTAGGCGCTTCAGTCCGGAACCGCGCTGCTGCAACGGTCGCAGGTTCGAATCCTGCCTCCGGCATGGATGTGTGTGATGTCCTTAGGTTAGTTAGGTTTAAGTAGTTCTAAGTCTAGGGGACTGATGACCTCAGATGTTAAGTCCCATAGTGCTTAGAGACATTTGAACCATTAGCTGAACACATGGAAAAGTACCATCGCCTGACTAATGTTTCTGGAATATTACGAGAGTTTAAATCTATTACAGCAGAAGAGATCTTGAAAATAACTCCAAATATCGTGAACGCTTACCCAGACGATTTAGAAGAGTCGCTAGGCGACGAACTGGTACAGTTCGCTGAGCTGCTGAAAACGGATATCGCTTCTGCCAGCGACAGAAGAAAGAACGAAGCTTTGGAACTACAAATTTTTGCAAATTTGTAATGGAAAATTCATTATGATCGTGTTTTCCAAATGTAGAAATAGCCTTACGCATTTACTTATCTTTAATGATCACCAGGTACCGTGGAGAACGTTTTTTTTCAGTGTTAAAAGGCGTTAAAAACGAATTAAGAAATACGAAGGGACAGTACGTCTAAATGACCTCAGTACAATGAACATTGAATACGATTTTCTCGGAGACATTGATATAACTTGAATTATTTGTAAATTTGCCGAAATTAAATCGAGAAAACTACATTTGTAACAATCTTGTTTCATTTTATATCCTAAACCATACAACCTAAACAAACCATGGGCCCCTTATCAGAATTTGCTACTGGCCCTGTGCTTGCTTAATCCGGCACTTCATGCAGGAAGTTAACAAACATCGTTCCACAAAAATTATAAGATGATTGCGAAACCTGAGGGGTGCATTGTTAGAAGATAGTAAATGTTTCCTATAATTTACGTCTATGGTCACAAACTTTTTGTTAACAGATTACCGGTTTCGGTCTATAATGACCATAATCAGATCTGTTTCTAAAAAATAAAACAGTCCTAATGTTCTGCACCCATAGTGGCATCGTCATATATATATACATATAAAACAGTCCTAATGTTCTGCAGCCATAGTGGCATCGTCATATATATATATATGACGATGCCACTATGGCTGCAGAATATTAGGACTGTTTTATTTTTTAGAAACAGGTCTGATTATGGTCATTATAGACCGAAACCGGTAATCTGTTAACAAAAAGTTTGTGACCATATATATATATATATATATATATATATATATATATATATATATATATATATATATATATATATATATATGACGACGCTGGTGCTGATTTTGCATTTAACATTTGACGATGCTACTTTGTTTTTATAAACAGATCTGATTACGGTCATTATACACAGAAACCGGTAATCTGTTAACAAAAAGTTTGTGACCATAGACGTAAATTAAAGGAAACTTATTGTATACATGGGTCACTATTTTATTCGCGACAATGCCCAGCTTGTGAAGATAGGAAATGTTCCTGGTTTCCTGTAGACGCAGTCCTGTACAGTATAGATAACAGGTGCATCACAGCGTTCGAGTGAAATGGTGCAACAGCTAGAAACGTACTCCAAAGCTGAGTTGGTATGACAGTGCGATTTTTGAGGGCAAAACGTCTAAATTGCATACATATCCGCCGTGAACTCTGGCGGTCTATGGACTACAAGCAATGTCGCTTCCAGCCTCAGTGAAGTAGAGCCAGGCGTGGCATCCGCTGATCAGGAAGTCCAGACCTAGCACCATGCGATTTCCATCTTTTCAACGAGTGAAGGAACGTCCGGAGAGAAAGAGATTTACCTACGGTGAGGACGTTCGCACAGTGGTTCCCGTATATCTCCGTGACCAATGAGCGGACTTCTGTCGTCGAGGAATTAAACGATTGGTAGAACGTTCGGAATGTTGTTTACAGAGGCTTAATGACTATGTTGAAAAGTAGTTTGGACACAAAGGTACTACAGACATTGGCTGCGAGTGGGCATTGATTGAAATCAATGGGGAAAATTGAAAACTTGTGCTAGACTGGGATACGAAACCGGGTCTCCTGCTTTCCAGGCAGCTGTCTAGTAAGCAGGAGGCCCAGATTCGAATCCCAATCCGGCACAAATTTTCAACTTTTCCTATTGATTTCAATCAATACCAGCTCCCAACCAATGTCTGCAGTTCATTTGTGTCTTAATTCACAATGGCTGCTGGATCAAAATGGGTCTGTTTTTTCGCATACGTCCGAAAGAGCAGACACTACATAAACATTGAAAAATAGTGTGGGGTGTATGTGTCACTTTGAATTCTACATCTACACCTATATCTTTCCGTTCGAGCTCTGATTTCCCTTATTTTATCTTGGTGACCGTTCCTCCCTATGTAAGAAGAGTCCGTCGCAACTAAAAACGCCTTTCTTTTCATGATGTCCAGCCCAAATCCTGTATCATTTCTGTGACAATCTCTCCCATATTTCGCGATAATACAAAATGTGCTGCCTTTCTTTGAACTTTTTCGATGTACTCTGTCAGTCTTATCCGGTAAGGATCCCACAACGCGCAGCAGTATTCTAAAAGAGGACGGACAGGCGTAGTGTAGGAAATCTCCTTAGTAGGTCTGTTACATTTTCTAAGTGTCCTGCCACTAAAACGCAGTCTTTTGTTAGCCTTCCCCACAACATTTTCTATGTGTTCCTTCCAATTTAAGTTGTTCAAAATTGTAATATCTAGGTATTTAATTGAATTTAGTGCTTTTAGATTAGATTGATTTATCGTGTAACCGAAGTTTAACTAGTTCCTTTTAGCACTCATGTGGATGACCTCACACTTTTCGTTATTTAAGGTCGACTGCCACTTTTCGCACCATTCCTATATTTCTTCTAAATCGTTTCGCAGTTTGTTTTGATCTTCTGATGACTTTATTACTCGATAAACGACAGCGTCATCTAAAAACAACCGAAGACGGCTGCTCAGTTTGTCTTCCAAATCGTTTGTATAGATAAGGAGCAGCAAAGGGCCTATAACACTACGTTGGGAAACGCCAGAAATCAATTCTGTTTTACTCGATGGCTTTCCGTCAATTACTACGAACTGTGACCTCTCTGCCAGGAAATCACAGATCCAGTCACATAACTGAGACGATATTCCATAAGCACACAGTTTCACTACGAGTACAGTGACAAAAGCCTTCCGGAAATACAGAAATACGCAATCGATATGAAATCCTTTGTCAATAGCACTCAGCACTTCATGTGAATAAAGAGCTAGTTGTGTTTCACAAGAGCGATGTTTTCTAAACCCATGTTGACTGTGTGTCAATAGACCGTTTTCTTCGAGGTAATTCATTATGTTCGAACACAATATATGTTCTAAAATCCTGCTGCATATCGAATTTAACGATATGGGCCTGTAATTTCGTGGATTACTCCTACTACCTTTCTTGAATATTGGTGTGACCTGTCCAACTTTCCAGTCTTTGGGTACGGACCTTTCGTCAAGCGCACGGTTGTATATGATTGTTAAGTATGGAGCTAATACATCAGCATACTCCGAAAGGAACCTAATTGGGATACAGTCTCGACCAGAAGACTTGCTTTTATTAAGTGATTTAAGTTGCTTCACTACTCCGAGGATATTTACATTTACGTTACTCATGTTGGTAGCTGTTCTCGATTCGAATTCTGGAATATTTACTTCGTCTTATTTTTTGAGGGCATTTTGGAAGGCTGTGTTTGGTAACTCTGCGTTGGCAGCACTGTCTTCGATTGTATCTCCATTGCTATCGTGCAGAGAAGACATTGATTGTTTCTTGCCGCTAACATATTTCACATACGACAGGAATCTCTTTGGATTTTCTGCCAGGTTTCGAGACAAAGTTTCATTGTGAAAACTGTTATAGGCATCTCGCATTGAAGTCCGCGCTAAATTTCGAGCTTCTGTAAAAGCGCCAATCTTGGGGATTTTGCGTCTGTTTAAATTCGGCATGTCTGTTTCGTTGTTTCTGCAACAGTGTTCTAACACGCTTTGTGTACCAAGAAGGATCAGCTCCGTCGTTTGTTAATTTATTTGGTATAAATCTCTCAATTGCTGCCGATACTATTTCTTTGAATTTAAGCCACATCTGGTCTACTCTTATATAATTAATTTGGAATGAGTGGTGATTGTCTCTCAGGAAGGCGTGAATTGTTATCTGCCGTTATGAATAGGCATATTTTTCGCTTATTTTTCGAGGATTGGGGGATTACAATATTCAATCTTCCTACGACAGCCCTGTGTTCACCAATCCCTGAATCGGATTTGATGCGCGTTATTAACTCAGGATTATTTGCTGCTAAGAAGTCAAGTGTGTTTTCACAACCGTTTACTATTCACGTGGGCTTATGAACTAACTGCTCGAAATAATTTTCAGAGAATGCGTTTAGCACAATTTCGGATGATATTTTGTGCTTACCTCAGGAATTAAACATGTATTTTCGCCAACATATCGTGGGTAAATTAAAGTCACCACAACTATCGTATGAGTCGGGCACGTGTTTGAAATCAAACTCAAGTTTTCTTTGAACCTTTCAGTAACTGTATCATCTGAATTGGGAGGTCGGTAAAAGGATCCAATTATTATTTTATTCCGGTTGCCAACAATGACCCTTGCCCATCCTAAATCACAGGAGGTATCTACTTCAATTTCGTGACAAGTTAAACTACTTCTGACAGGAACAAACACCCCAACGCCAACCGTATTTACCCTATCTTTTCGGAACACCACTAGGTTCTTCACGAAAATTTCTTCTGAGGTTATATCCGGCTTTAGCCAGCTTTCAGTGCCTATAACGATTTGAGAATCAGTGCTTTCTATTAGCGCTTGGACCTCTGGTACGCTCCCAACACAGCTACGACAAATTACAACTGTTATAACAATGGTTCCTGTATCTACGCTTTTCCTGTGTTCAGCCTGCACCCTTTGTGACTGAAGCCTTTCTTGTGTTTTCCCGAGACCCTCTAACCTAAAAAAAACCCCAGTTCACGCCACACAGCCCCTGCTACCCATGTAGCCGCCTCCTGCGTATAATGGACACCTGACCTATTGAGCGGAGCCAGAAACCCAACCATACTTTGGCGCAAGTCGAGGAATCTGCAGCCTACACGGACGCAGAACCGTCTCTGAGCCTCTGATTCGGACCCTCCACTCAGCTCTGTACCAGAGGTCCGCAATCGGTCCTGTCGACTATGCTGCATATGGTCAGCTCTGATTTCATCTTTCAAGCAAGACTGGCAGCCTTCACCACTTCTGTTAGCCGCTCGAAACCAGAGAGAATCTCTTCTGATCCAAAGTGGCATACACCATTGGTTCAAAGTGGTTCAAATGGCTCTGAGCACTATGCCACTTAACTTCTGAGGTCATCAGTCGCCTAGGACTTGGAACTAATTAAACCTAACTAACCTAAGGACATCACACACATCAATGCCCGAGGCAGGATTCGAACCTGTGACCGCAGCGGTCGCTCGGTTCCAGACTGTAGCGCCTAGAACCGCACGGCCACTTCGGCCGGCCACACACCATTGGTACCGACTTGAGCCACCACCTGCAGTTGGCTGCTCCCTGTGCTCTTCATGGCATCCGAGAGGACCCTTTCCACATATAGAATGACTCCACCCGGTATGCACACGGAGTGAGCATTGGATTTCTTACCCTTCTTGTCAGCCAAGTCCCTAAGGGGTCCCATAACGTGCCTAACGTTGGTGCTCTCAAATACCAATAATCCCATCTGCGATTGTCTGGATCTTGCAGGCTGAGTGTTTTCCTCTGAAAAGACAGCACCTGGAACCTGTTTGTCAGACAACCTGGGGAGGCTTTACGTGTGGCCGCCTGGGAAGTCTTCCGCCGCCTGCTTCGCCACGGGGCGACCTCCCACTCGACCACAGGTGAGGAGTCAGCCCGAGTGCGATCAGTAACTGGGTTGGTCACCTGTGAGAACCGATCGGAGAACTCTGATGTGCTGGACGTCCGTTGGATCCCCACGGCCGGTCCACAACAGTGGTGCCCATCCACTGCAGCCTCAAACTGTGTAAGCGAAGCCATCATAGCCTGAAGCTGAGAGCTAAGTGTCACCAACTCGGCTCGCATCCGCATACAACAATCGCAGTCTCTGTCCACACTAAAGACAGTGGAAAACTAAACTATGCAGATAAACGGACTATCGGCACGTGCTGCGCAACTCTACTGTAGAACCTGACGAAAACGCACGAACTGTGTCTAGTAATAAGCAGATATTCAAAAACCTAACTGCCGAAGCACTCAGGTGAAACTAAATAATTTGCCCCAGATTTGGAACTTGTAATATGTCACCAAATCGGTTTTCTTTCCGACGCAAACGGAAAACGCGACAACTGTGGCTATTAGATATCAGATTTACACACAGAAGCTCAAGAAATTGGAGCTATTAAAGCACACAGATGATATGGTGAAATTCGCTCCTGGTTAGGAACTGGTAAATGACAAATGCGGTTATTTACCTGTTGCTGGGTCTGTCTCGGTCGGCTACTGCTGCCTGACTCCAGTTGTAGTGCAGCATTCAATAAAAATTACTTGGCATTCCATATTGACGCGTAACTTACTTTTTGAAATCCCTCGGAGTATCTTCTCGCTTTAAAATTTTCTTTGTGCTATTTAATATGATTTATTATTACTTTGGTGGAAGACCAAATTTACATATACACTTCAAGACTAGAACAACGACCCGCTGGTTATCGGGGTTCAGTTCGAAGCGGGACTCATCACTGAAGACAATTCCACTGCAGTCAATTAGATTCCAGGCCGAAGACGTCTCTAGAGATGCACAGGATTGCTGTAGGATACCAGGCTGACTGTCGCCGGCCTTACGGCCCGGCAGCTAGGAGTATTAATCTCGGATGTCATTTCTTTTCATAGCAGGACCACTTTGACTGTCACCCGTGGCGCCCTTACAGCACAGCGGTACGTCGCAGATATTCTGTGCCCCGTTTTGTTGCCGTTCGTGTCAAGTCATCCTGGGCTTACATTTCAGCAAGATAGTGCCCGCCCTGTTACGGCGAGAGTTTTCGCTGCTTGTCTCCGTGGTTGCCAAACCTTACCTTGGCCAACAAAGTAGCCGGATCTCTCTCCAGCTGATAACGTTTGGAGCATTGTGGATAGGACTGTCCAACCAGTTCGGGATTCTGACGATATATGGCGCCAAACTGGACAGAATATGGTACGATATCCCTCTGGAGGGCATCCAACAACTTTGTCAAACAATGCCAAGCCAAATAACTGCATGCATAAAGGCCAGAGGTGGACCAACGCGTTATTGGTTTGCTCCATTGGTGAAGCTCGTTCCCTTGAATATACCTACCAGGGTTTTTGAAATCGGAAGCATTTCTTTATCTATACATGCACATCTCATCTACAAGTTTCCGTCCCATTCGGATTGCTTCGTGATGCGTCTGTTTTTTCGTTCTTAGACTCCATATTGATTCGATGAATATTATTATCTGTGTCTTAGTTGATTAGTCCTACCTGTGACCAGTCAAACAATCATTTGAAGTAGTAGGACTACTCTAACGACAAAGACTGTCACTGCTCTGCAGAAATAATTTATTACCGCATACAATTCGTGGTGTCGCCTCCTCATCGGATTCCTTCAGTGCTGTTTTGTGTAACAGCTTCATGACCGTTTTTTCAGCTATATGAACTCTGTGTATGTCATAGTTGGGAAGTGAAATTTTCGAATCACAAGTTTGATAACACATAAATGGGAGTTTTTCCGTAGCAGGACTAATCACCATCAAACATTGTCCTCAGTTCATGAGACATGGAAATGAACCCAAACGTGATTTCTGAGAAGGAAGATCTTAGGCACAGTCTGCACGATTTGCCATACCCTTGTGTTGCATCCTCCTGCAGTGGAAATAATTACATCCCTCCACATCCACTGACGATGCCGGCACACCACCATAGTCACTGAGAACATCGTACCAGACGTGAGAGAGTTCTTGACCTGTGATGGTCTACCTCTTGAACACCTAGCTCTGCTTTCTGCATCGACGTCCATACACTGCAAACCTCTTTGAAGTGCATGACAGGGAGTACTTCCCAATGCACCAGTTATTTGGACTTCTTCCCGTTTCATTCGTGTAAGGAGCGCGATTAGAATGCTATAATATGTTCAAAATTACTTTAGGATGGACAGTTCGGTAGGCAGATGTGAAGGCGTGGAGCAGATTTGGCACGTCCAGCGCGGAACACAGGCGTAATCTTACATTCCATTCAACTTACTCAAACTCCAAAACTACTCGTTCGCTGTTCACATATTGAACTTGCACCAGTGTATTCTAGAAGACTGCACTATGTTTTCGTTTCACTTTTATTTTCGGCAACGAATTATTAAGACAATATACGAACTGTTTACGAAAAATAAATTTTCGACGACTTTACCGAATTTTCGACATGCAGGAAACTTTTTTGTTACTAAGTTAAGTGAACACATTTAGCGAATGAAATTTTAACAATACATCAAGTTTCCATCTACTCCAAGCCGGAACTCTATTAGAGATTTTTAACACGAGAAAATTTCACGTAACTATGACACAGTACCATCTGCTCGCACGTTAAGTACTAACCGCTCACACGTATGATTTGGTTACGAGAAAAAGATAGCTAAGTTTATAATTAACTTGTCATTAATTTTCTGAGTCATCTACTTATTTCTAACTAAACAAAATATTCGTTATGCTTGTTTATCGCGATGAGAAAACGAGTGTTAAATAAGCTGATCATTACACTGAGAGAGGGAACAAAGGCAGTACAAAAAACATTACTTCAGTATTGCAGCAGTAATATTATGTGATAAAGACTGAATTCCTGAAGTGAATTTAATTTGGAGTTGCTGGTTGAAAAGGCTTTCTTATTAAAATGTCGAAAATTTCGAAAATGTAATTTTGTTATGTTGTTGCTTGCCATTGTAAATTGCACACTTTAAACAGGCAGTTGAATACGCATATACTTTGTTTCTGTGGTGACAATGGAAAAACTCCGCTGAAAACACTCTCGTGACCATGACAGATTGTTGAAGTATCACTGTAAATATAACGGTTGTCACTTAATGGAATAAAAAAAAATGTGTGACTGCTTTTTCAGTGTTTTCCGAACCGCATTTCTTGAAGGTTATCAGCAACTTGCTGAGTGTCGGTTTTCTTTTCTGTGATAATAATCGTAAACATGACGGCAAACGCATCCTCACCAAACGAATCTATACTGGTTATCTGCTTATTCAGAGACGTTTATTCACCGAAAGCTTTAAGCTCCGATGTTCTTCCAGCTTCCTTTTATTTGTCGAACATTTCTTTGCCAATCTTCACAATAGTGTGTGCGTTTATATTCAGAGCTGCAGAATTTCGAAGATTACACTGTTAACAGGGAGCAGCTGGCCGCCAGCACGTTTTTCGAAGTACTGTACGCACGTAACACACAAACCATTTATCTCGACTGACCTCTTACCTACTGACCAAGCGAATGACATGGTACTTCCCCTCTCATAACTTTCGAATAACTTTTTTTCGAGATTGTTCAGTACCACACAACAACAAAAATAATAACATCTGCAACAGAATAAATGACAACAAACAAAATCACAGAATGCTACAATTGCACATCACAATAAGCTGCCTGAAACTCGAGGTGGTGGTTGCTGCGGCTACGCGCATCGTGGTATTGGCGAAGTGCTGTCCGTGCCTCCCGTATGGGCTTTCTCCCTACTACTTCCGTCGTAGCTGTCAATCCTAAAGCAATTTTGAACAGGTTGTATATGAATGCCGCTATGCACGCTATAATTAGTATAATTTTGTCTTCGCCATTCTTTACAGGAGCGATCGTAGAGGATTGTAGTACATTCGTAGAGTCATCAGGTAAGATGGTTTCTGAAATTTCGTAAGTAGGTTTCTCAGGATAGTTTGCATCTATCTGCAAGCATCTGCCAGTTCAGTTTCTTCAGTATCTCCGTAACACTCCTCTCATGGGTCAAACAAACCTATAAGCATTTCTGCTGTTCTCCTTTATATGCGTTGAATATCTCCTATTAGACCTATGTGGTACAGGTCCACACAACCAACCAGGATTCTAGGGTCGCACAAGGGTAATTTCATCTCAGACCATATGGGACATGTCAGTCCATGATCATGAACTTCCCTGGAAAAAATATGTTAGACCTCTACATCATATGTGTTTAGAAATAAAATATTTCCATTTTATTTTGGTTTTTGTAAGTCCTTGGAAAAATGTATATTTTGTAAATAACTCTTAAAACAGTAAAGAAACAATAAAATATAGCTAATAAATCAAATCTACTGAAGACCTGGCAGATATTTTGCTTTAAAGCTCCCTCTTTATATGTTAATATTTTGTTGACACACACACACACACACACACACACTAATGGACTTTCTTTTAACCTGCTAATTTAAGAAGAAAATAGAAAAATTTTAATTTTTTACTACTTAAAAATATTTTTCTAAGTTGTGGAGTCACTGAATGATAACTTTTCTTATTGTATTACCAGATACAACTGATCTGTTTATGAACAATATCTTCTCTGCTCCAGGTATCCATAATATGTAAATAGTTATTACGAAAAATTTGAAAATCACATTTTTGTGGATTTTCACAAATTATTTACTCAAAAATCCCCCATCGCAAAACTTACGAAAACTGCACAATATATTTTTTGGTTAATATGTTAGTAGTTACTGTAATTTAGGGGCAATATTTTTCTGTGTAAAGTGTTAGGAATTTTTCAACATTCTGCATATTTCGCATCATTCAGTTTCTAGTGTAAAATATGCACGTTGGCAACACTGTTCCAAGCTCCCTTCTGTTTGTAACAAACGAGAAAGAACTTGCAAATGAATCATTCTGCATAGAGATCTGTGTTTGGCTTGAACTTTTTGTTAGATACAGTGTCAGTAAGGAAATATAGTAGTGAAAGCGTGAGGTGTGTGGACCGTGGAAAAAGACACAAGAAAGTGCTGTTTAAGAAAAGTGAAAACACATCACAGTTAAGGGATATCTGTCATACGTATTGCAGAAGTATCTTGGTCCTCAAGTAACTATGTTATCATCACATCCATTATGCAGGAATTGGTATACCCGCTTTAACCAGAAATTTAGTGATGACCCACCTCAGCGATCGCCGTGGAATGTGAAACTGAAGAAGACAGTGTAGGTCTTTACATTCCTAGGTATGAAGTCGTTGATGCATTGACTGTTAGCATTTCTGTTGTAGCCCCTAATGTATCCCCTCTTAAATCTCCAGGCAAGATAATAAGCACAAGAAGAAAACTGAACGTACAAAGAAAACTGGAAGAACTTGCAACAAGTTTTACACAAGCAACATCTTCCAGAGTTTGTGAAATGTATACTGTCTATGCGCTTGGTGCTGAAGCTGAAGGCAGTGATATGTACACACAATGTTATGTGTGTTTTCAAAATCTAAACTGATATCAAATAGCTACTCCAAGGAGCAGATACAGAAATACATCCCCGCTTCTTCACATTATTTAATTTCTGAAGCTCGTAAAGTAATGAATGAGAAAGGTGTTTGGGCATAGTCAGATTCCTACTGTATTGCAACATAATACGCTTAATGTTGCTCCAGAATATTACGTAAGCGATGGCAAAGACTGCAGCAGGCAAAGTCCTAATCAGACTGATATTACTTCTGTTAGTGAAAAATGGTGAAAAATTAAGAAGTTAAAAAGGTACGGGACAAGTTCAGTAAGAGAAGCATAGCTCCTAATTAAAACGGGGAACCCGAATTTAAAAATTCGTCTCACAAAATTCTACTCCTTACGATCAAAATGGGTAAAATGTCAGCCAGTGAAGGAAGTATGCACATGTATTTACTGCAGTAATTTGAAACATACCTGTTTCACCATCAGTAGTGCCACAGGGAAGAAATACACAGAGAGGACCTGATTCTTTTGTGTATATGTCAAAAGCCGTAAGATAAATGTTGGTTGCACGAGTGTGTCCTTGTGCTGAAAGGATGACCGTTGAAGCATTACACCTTCAGGATACTGACAGTGATGTAATTTACACGTTGTGGGAGGGAGGAGGGTTGGTGAAGAAGACAGTGAAACTAGGGAAGCTTGTTACATAGGTTAGGCATTGGGTTATGAAAGGAGTAGCTCGTCATTATACGTGCAGGAGTTAGAGACAGATCGTAGCAGAAGTATCGTAAAATCAGAGACGTCCCAGAATACTGACGCATTAGTTCTTCATTTCTACTTTGCTGAGAACTGGTCTCTTGCTTCAAAGTTACCACTGGTACACATCACATGTAACAATATTTACATGTGTTGCTCACTTCCTTGGACCACCACACTGTTTTGCTATAGTAAGTGATGATCATATTCATGACATTGAACTGCCAGCATGATAATTGATGACATAGCATCTGGAGGCCATACATTTCCTAAATGTGTGTGTGTGTAATGGTGCAACAACTCATTTTAAAAACTGCTTTCAGCTTTATGAACTTGGAAAACAATGTACAGGAATTAAGACAAAAAATTGTATATTTTCCGCAACATGTCATTGAAAAAGTGCGTGTGATGGGGTAGGAGGTCTCTGTAAACATCTTGCAGAAAAATTTAATCTTCGGTGTGAAGCTGTTAATGCTATGATGATGCTATTGGATTCGTACAGACCATATCAAAATTATTACGAAACAAAAACTTTTACTTCTAAATGAAAGTAAATTACGGAAATTCCGTTTAAAAAGAGACAAGAGTGATCTGCTATGAAACCAGTGATAGTAATTCAGTCAAGTCACTGCTGGGTCACATCCCAAAGTGCCACATACATCGTAAGAGCAATTCTCCACGAAATACAGCCTTTTACTCTGCTTGAAATGCAGAGACCTCAGTATACTTCAGTAGGCTTTGTTGTCAACAGCTTTATTTGTTGTGTGTGTGACAATTAGTGGTGGGTGGGACAAATAATTGATATCTCTCATGAGCTGCAAGATGTATTCGTCTTCTTTATGACACCTCATGGTCCAGCATATTCTTTCAGATAGCCATCATCAACTTATCAGTGTGCAATTCCCATTTACCAAGTAATGCTTTTGCTGGATCATCCTTATCCATGTACAAATTCAGCTCAGCTATACAAAATCAATGAGGAGCAGATGAAAAAAAAATGAACTGTTTTAAACAGTGCAGTGTTGAGTGTTGATTATTACAGTGTAGGCAACTTTAATTAATGAAATATCATAAAGAAAAATAATGACAGAAGACAATAAAAATTTGTTAATACTATCAGATATAGAAAAATCTGTACATACAAAGCTATTTTCTGTATCTTCTTTTTTATAAAATGCTCGAAAAAATGAACGATTGTTTTCCCGCTTATAAGGCTTTAAAATAGTTATTTAGACTAAGTTGATCGTCCGATTCCAGTTGTGACATTGATTTGCAGTCATAGGACATGACGTGTTATCGTTTGTGAAGTACGCATTTTTACATTTGTGAATAACTGAAGCAAGTTGCCAATCCTTGCAGTGCATTGGAATCTTATCAAGATTCTTATTATTGCGCACTGTGTTTTCAGGACGGTATAAAAGCTTTATTGTTTTCTTGTAAGACGACGCATTAATTCTTCACTCCTGTGGCCGCATTGCCTGTAGTTGCTTTACAATTCCTGACCGTATTTTCGTTCCGTCGTTACAACTAAAAGAAAATGCATGTTTTTTTTCACTAGACGCTTTATACTTGCTGAGAAAAATCAAAATAAAAATAAAAAAACAGTAAACAGTGGTGTGCGAAAAAGTATGCCACGTAAAACGCAAGAAATGCCGAGTCCTGCAGAGCAACGAAAAATTAGACTACAGTTATCAGTCTACAATGAAGAAACATAGCAAAGATGTGCCAGAACACAGCATTTCCTTATGTAGGCAAGAAACCAACAGATATCACCGTGACTAAACTGAAATACTGTTAACGAACTGTTTTTGATGTTAAAAGCAAATCAAATTGTAAATATCTTTAAGCACAGACCACTGCTGATGCTTTACCTCAATAAAGGGAAACGCGTCTGGTGAAAAGAAACGTGCATTTTTTTGCAGTTGTAAGACGGAACGATTCTCTCACGACGTATTAATATCAAATGTTAATAAAAAAAGTATTGCGAAATAGTCCAGTGATTTGTAGTCAATCTGTATCTAGTCGCTTAATGAGTGAATGATTGCGTTAAGTATTATCCAGTGTCGTATTTCACGTTAGGAGCAATGTCCGAAATTCTACAGATAAATTATGGCACTGTCTTTTCAGACTTACATAATTAAGCAAATCACACTAAAGTTCTCATTAGGGTTATATTGTAAAACAGGAGTAAGGAACACTAAAATTTTTATATTTCGACAAATAATTAATTGTATACACAGTTACGAATGAAAAAAAAGCAAATATCGTCTCCAGTAATTTGTAGTAAAGGTGTACAATGTAAAAAGTCACGAACTGGAATCGTCCCACATGATCTGTTTCGGGCACTTTCTTTTACATGCAGTGTCATACTCTTATTGTGTTCAGAGGCAATTATGTTACTTGTTTACAATTATGCTTCATCATCGCAGCGTTTGTGTTTCCAGTGGCAGTGATTCCGTCATAGCGATCAGCCACATAAGCTCTGCGGGTACGAGTCCTTCAGAGGGTTGAGCTTCTGGTAGGCGCCGTATTTCCATAAAAGGACACCACGTAGACACGCTGCTGGTTCTTGAGGTTTTCCGGGGCGCCGCATCTTCCAGCATACCGGATACCATACTTGCCAGCAGCCTGTCAATGATCGAGACGTCACCTGATGGCTCTGACGCACTCTGCCATCCCCATGGGCTCCAGTACCCACCAAATGGGCTTGTGTAGTCACGATACAATCCGTTAAGAAACGTTCCTGTATTTATAGACTCCCTGGGAACACTGTCGACGTTTTCCTGCATCTCATCGGAGTTGGTAAACAGCTCCTTTATTATTTCAAGCGCTACCTTCACGGCGTTCGACATTTCATTTCGTTTGTCTGGTGTTGACTCTTCATGTGGAGTGAGATTTATGGATGTTATGGTTGGTGTTGACTCTTCATGTGGAGTGAGATTTATGGATGTTATGGTTTTCAAGAAGTCATTCAGAATATCGTGGAACATTTCTCCGTTCCCAGTTTTGTCACTGGCTGAATGTGAGTGAACATTTTCGGGCTCAAATCCGCCATGATGTTCAGTGTGTTCGTCAGAATTTCCAAATAAAACGTACGAGGTGCCGTCCTTGTAAATCGCATCTTCGTTACCCACCACCTTCCTCCCATCACCGATTCTCCGAAAGACGACATACGGGTAACTGTAAACAATTTTCTGTTCGTTACCAACACTCTTAGATTCCTGAGGCTGCAAATCAACAGCGTATGTACTCTCAAGAGCTCCATCCGCGTTATCAGATTCAAATTTCACATCTTCAACTGCCTTGTAGTCGCCTTCGCTATCCTTATAAACGCTCAGTTTGTCAGATAAGATGCCGAGGTCACCAGGTTTCCAGTGGAACTCGTTGGTGTCCTGAGATATTTCGTTGTCATCGATAGTGCGGCGTATCCTGGTCACTTCATCCTGTAAACAGAAAAATTTCTGTTAGATGGCTTCTAAGACCGATGGTTTAAGGAACTGACCAAATCAAAACTTCGTCAGTGCTTGAGTTGTGTCAAGACAATACTACTTATTCCACTGACTACACATTACCCTTTTTGTTATAGGGTGATCGCTATTCCCAGTAAGCCACTTTCTCCTCACAAAAAAACACCAACAAGACGGCTTCTGCCAGTTATTAGCCGTTCCTGCAAACATAAAACTGCGACACTGTGAAGCCACAGTAATATGTACTTCAGCAACGGCCACTGGGTCAATGAACACACCTAATCCGAAGAACCACGAGCGTAGCTCACTTATTAACTGGGTAACTGATTGGATGCCTCAAGAATTATGATTTATGGGAAACGATGGTTACTAAGATTTTATTTAAAAAGCACCTACAATGAAATTTATCAGAGCATCTTATCTGTTATGGGCAACGGCCTTGCCGCAGTGGATACACCGGTTCCCCTCAGATCACGTAAGTTAAGCGCTGTCGGGTGTGCCAGGCATTTGGATGGGTGACCATCTGGGCCTCCACGAGCTGTTGCCATTTTTCGGGGTGTACTCAGCCTCGTAATGGCAACTGAGGAGCTACTCGACCGAATAGTAGCGGCTCCGGTCACAGAAAACCACCATAACGACTGGGAGAGCAGTGTGCTGACGCCGGCCGAAGTGGCCATGCGGTTCTAGGCGCTGCAGTCTGGAACCGCGAGACCGTTACGGTCGCAGGTTCGAATCCTGCCTCGGGCATGGATGTGTGTGATGTCCTTAGGTTAGTTAGGTTTAACTAGTTCCAAGTTCTAGGGGACTAATGACCTCAGAAGTTGAGTCCCATAGTGCTCACAGCCATTTGAATCATTTTTCGTGTGCTAACCACACGTCCCTCCTATCCGCATCCTCATCTGAGGATGACACGGCGGTCGGATGGTCCCGATGGGCCACTTGTGGCCTGAAGACGGAGTTCTTATCTTATCTGTTATAAAGTTTTAAGAAATCACAGTTTACAACGGTTTAACTGGTGTCTACTCTTTGGCAACATGGAATATTACTGTTTTATATAAAAGATGATGATTTCTATTATATTGTAAATTTCTAAACATTAAAAGATCATATGACTCATACATGAACTATTTAAAACCACAGACCAATATAATCCATCTTTCTTCACATTAAATTAAAAATATCATTGTAAAAAGAAAATAATAATAATGATCTGGTGTCTGCAGTTGAAACTTCCGGGCTGAGAGGCAGTGGTCGATGTATAAAATTTCCACCTGACGTTTCGTCTCCATCTGCGGGAGACATCTTCTGAGGTCGTCCTGCTACTGCCCTCAGAAGATGTCTCCCGCAGATGGATACCAAACGTCAGGTGGAAATTTTATACATCGACCACGGCCTCTCAGCCCGGAAGTTACAACTGAAGACAACACGTGCCGTGAAAGCCTACATTGTATGAATGATCTGGTGTGTTTTTGTTTGGATGTACGGAGCTGGCATATGGGAGGACATTGTGGGTGATTAAACGCAAACTCTTGGTTGCTCTTGATGAGATAGACTGGGTCAGAAGTGCACTTATGGGGTGACTGCAGTTGCCGTAGCTAAATGCGAGCATTAAACGCGATCGTAGCGAGTTGTGTAGTGAATTTCGATTCCATTCGTTGCGAGTTGTCATCGCTGATAGTGGTGGTTAGTGATAAATCCTGCATAAGTAAGCGAGAGAGTTAATTTTGCAGTATTTAACCTTTCTTCAAGAGGAAAGCATTCGCATGCGCTTACCGCAACCGTCGTTTTGAATAGTCAACAATGCAATCCTCGTCCCTGCCTCTAAATGCTCGAACCGCCATCGTTCATGTATCGGACTATAGTTTGCGGCTATTTCATTAACAGAGAAATGTTATTTTAAGGGGCTGTGTAATATTCCGTTTATTAATACTGTCTACATGTAATCTTGACGAGAAAGTTTGCTAGATTATTTTAAGGACAGCCTTTTTCACACATGTACACTGCCCAACAAAATAAAATAATTCCTTTTTCGAAAATAATTTTTTCGAATCCCTGCAATTGTCTCCCATTGCCACGCATAAGTTTGAAATTTGGTTCAACGATTCCTGCAGCCTTTCTCTGTAATGGTGCAAATGCGTGGAGCCCTGCTACCTTACCCTCGGGCACGGCGACAGTTCAAACAACAAGGTGTCGACACACGCGAAAAAATATGTACCTGTCAGTAACTTCGACACCCATGCAGCCTCGTGGCTCCTCAGGTGCTAGAGTACCTGCGAGACTGACTTTGTGTTGGAAGCCTCTGACTGGTATATTTTTAACGTGCTCAACAAACGTGGGTGGGTGGCATCGACAGTGTTGGTGAACTGGAGGGTCTTAGAGGGACCGTTTGCCGTTTTATCCATGCGCATGTTAATGTCGCATCGAGCTGAACAAGCACCGCTTGCTGCTTCTGATCCAGTTCTGGTGTGATCGAATGGTTTTGAACGTTCCTAAGTGGTTCCACCGTGTACATTAGAGCAAAAATTTCCGTCGCACTATACTCCAAGCCGGCCAGTGTGGCCGACCGGTTCTAGGCGCTTCAGTCTGGAACCGCGCGACCACTACAGTCGCAGTTTCGAATCGTGCCTCGGGCATGGATGTGTGTGATGTCCTTAGTTTAGCTAAGTTTAAGTAGTTCTAAGTTCTGATGACCTCAGATGTTAAGTCCTATAGTGCTCAGAGCAATTTGAACCATTATACTCCAAAGAGATCAAACGGGGTTGCAGCCTCATGATGTCCTTGGAGTTGAAACGCCCTGGCGATGGCAGCAGTGCAAATGTTGTAAAGAATGTCGGTCTGTTGTTATATTGAACAGAGAACTGTCATTTTTGACCGCTCAGTGAGTGGGAGTCATCGTCTCAGGGGAAAGCGTGTCATTAAGACCGTTTATGCCACCCTCTGAGGCCTCTTCGTGTCGTTTCTGAATGACAGGACCGCAGCTCGTGGTCTAGTGGCTAGCGATGCTGGCTCTGGTTCAAATGGTTCAAATGGCTCTGAGCACTATGGGACTTAACTGCTGAGGTCATCAGTCATCAAGAACTTAGAACTACTTAAACTTCAGTAACCTAAGGACATCACACAAATCCATGCCCGAGGCAGGATTCGAATCTGCGACCGTAGCGGTCGCGCGGTTCCAGACTGTAGTGCCTAGAACCGATGGGCCACCGCGGCCGGCTGCCTCTGGATCTCGGGGTACTGGGTTCCATTCCCCGCCAGGTTGGGGATTTGCTCTGCCGGGGACTGGGTGTTTGTGTTGTCCTCATCATTTCATCATCGTCATCATCATCGTTCGTGACAGTGGCTAGACTGGATTGTGTAAAAATTGGGGCGTTCTACGAGCGCTGATGACCGCGCAGTTGAGCGACGATGTCTCTGAAATCTTTTCGTCGCCACACATAAGAAAACCGCGTGATTTCAACGTTGGGTGTCACGGTTCTGACCTCAATCGAAGCAGCGTCGAAGGGAGGAAGGGCTGAAATGGGGGTGGGGGAGGGAGGCGATGGCCAGCCTATTGTGTGACACATCCACGGCGACATAGGGCAGAATGCTGGTGAAATTGTGTGCCAATGTGACCTCGTTAATCCACGTCACAGCTAACATGAATTCCGGAGCTGTGGTCTTTTTTCCGCGTGTGTCGACACTTTGCTGCTTGATGTGTCGCCGAGCCCGAGGGTAAAGACGCACGGTGTCATTACAGAGGTAGGTTGCAGGCTGACTTGAGCCAAACTTCAAACTCATGAGTCGCATTGGGAAACAGTTAGGGGTTTCGTGAGAGTGAGCCCGTAATTGCGTTGCACAGATTATTAGCATGTAAATAAATGCTATACTGCATACAGCAGATAGAATCTAAGCAGTTTGCATTGTCTTCGTCGATACATCAAGAAAACAATTTGTCTTTATCCTAGATACATTCTGTCATAACGTTACATTCCCTACCAACAAGCTACCCAGTTGGTAACTGTTTTAGAGAATTTCGAATTCCTCTTGCTGTATTCAAAATTTTCTATATTCCTCTTCGTAATGCACTCCTGCATTTTCATTCTTGTGAATTTCAGAATACTGTGATCATTATTAGGTTATAAACAGGATAATGGTATACGTATGCAAATCGGTGTGGTATATGCAGTGTCGTTTATGTTTTTCAATTCTCCATCTGATCATGAAGCAGACCCAGTAGACCGCGTCTTTCGGTGTATGCTAAGTATACCTTCTCCTTTGTGGCCTTTGAAGATAGTACTTGCTACAGATACTTGAAACCTATCCCAGAGCTCTACCCATCTCTCCCACCCATACCCTTCTCCCAGTCCTTATTTTCCATCGACTTCGATTCCCTGGCTCTCCGCCAGATGTGTGAGTAACGCAGTTTATCTTCTGTAGTAATAAGGACCAGGAACGCGAAGATACCAAAAAATAAATAAGTAAAATAAAATAACAAATTAAATAAGTACATAAATAAATAATTGTTTACCTGGTATGAGGGATCGACCCCGTCAACACATCCAGGGTCTGTGCAGAGCCGACGTCCATTCTCATTGCCGTCAATTCTGCCAAGAGCAGCTGAGCATAAGGCGAGGACCACCACACAGGTCCACGAGGCAGACAAGCAGGCGCACCGTCGTGGCCGGACTACTGAAACAAAACAAATACAGCGAGCCTTACTCCGCATCACGAGCAGCGATTCCAACGCCACGAAACTCATATTTCACAATGATGACGTTATTTCTACAAAATTAAAAAGAAAATAAGAGTAACGTATTGTACTACTGGTGATAAGCGGTGGATCCTACCATTTTATGTAAATACGTTGTAGCAACACGAAAGTTTTTTAAAAAAGTTTCAGTATTTTTTCCTATAAATAGCTTTACTGTTTCTGTAAAATATTCACCTTTAAAATTTATACACTTTTGCAAGCGTTCGAAACAAACATGGGAACTTTTACTTTTTTTACTCTCATGTTGGTACCTCAAGGTTCAACGACTTATTGAGGTAATGAAAAACGTTGTCCAAGCATTTCTGTTTGATATAACAGTGTACAACGAAGTGGTCAGGAGGTAAATGAGGCGGATATGGCCAATGAGATGTTAATTGGATCAAAAGCTCAATTGTTTAACTTGCCTTGCGTTATATGGCATTGTCGTGCTGAAGACTTCTGCTTTCCAGTGTGCGGACATTTTCAACATCACGGTTTCCTCTAATGAACATGTCATATTCTCAACCCACTCCCAAGAATCTTCGGAGGGCAGCCGACATGCCAAGACGGACATGAAGTTCTTTTGAAATGACGTCTAGCATTCGTCAGGTGCCACGATTTCTCTAACGCATTAATGCCAGGCCTGTACGGTGCATAATGCTATAGAACGCATGTGTATTTATGTGATGTTTGATTTTGGCAAACGTTAATACAGCTTGTTCATCTCGTCATCTTGTGAGGAAGTTCAGCTTGCTGAGAAGTCGGCTTTAGTTGCATTCAAAATCAACAACGCCTGTAGAAGAGTTTGAGACGCATTGAGAAAACGAGAAACTAAGAATCGTTTATTTGCTTTGTGATGGCCGGAAGATTGATGGGCTCTTACGGAAACATGACAAATAGTGTTCATCGCTCTCGTCAATGAAGATATCAAGCCTTTTTCGTAATGTTAGAAGATTCAGGTCTTCGAAAAATGGGTGAGGAACGATGTATGTGGAGGCAGACTATTAGAACAGCCGAGAACAAGTGGAAGAAACATGAGCAATACATCCGAATAAAATTACAAATCAACTTTGACGAAGCACTGCCTCAGTGCAATATGAAATAAAATACGACGATGATGCAAACGCCAAGTTTCTGACACTGCTTAATTAAGAAGTCAATCGAAATAAGTATGTCGGAAAATCCAATAAACCGGGATACAGGTTTCAAATTAAACAAGTCTTGGGAAAAATTTGGAAAGTTGACGTAAGTTCTTACGGGACCAAACTGCTGAGATCATCGCTCCCTGGGCTTACTAACTGCTTAATCTAACTTAAATTGACTTGCGCAGCACAGACACCCATGCCCGAGGGAGGACTCGAACCTCCGACGGGGACAGCCGTGCGGACCGTGGCAAGGCGCCACAAATCACGCGGCTACCCCACGCAGACATGTCTTGGGGTTCCACGCTCAGTTTATTAGAATATCGCCGGCCGTCTCATCCACTAGACCTCGAATATGTTGAGAAAACCTGAGAATAAGTGTCGAAATACAGAAGACCATCAAAGACGCAGCGGGGGCTGGGACTCGAATATGCATCAAATAGCGGCCTGACACCAGTCTGGAAGAAGTCCAAGCAGCAATAAGCGTAACAACACAGCTCGTAACAAGCGGATTGCTGTGTCGGTCGTCAAAATATTGTGCATAAAGTGGAAGCAACAACTCGGCTGAAGTACCGAAAGCACAACATTAATCGCGTCACACTGGGAGGTATTACATACACGTTGTGGACGGAGCCCGAGCAGAGCTCGGACTGTGGCAGTTAGTCTGGCGTATGACGCCGGAGACTTGGTCTGCTGCGCGTAAAATTTCGTACCCAACATTGCGCCGCCTGCCTTTCGTCGGAAGCCATGTACACTGAACAAGGAAGAGTCTCCACATCGTCCTGCGACGTAGTTTTCGAATTGTGAACTATCTATACACAAAAGCGCTTTCTATGTTTGTGTTCTGTATTGAGTCCCGTGCTGCTTTCGTATACGATGTGTATCTTTGTTGGCACACTGCTCGCACTCTACATAGGTTTGACATGCGGAATTTCGATTATGTTGATGTTTGTGACGCCATCGAGGAGGAAAATGGCGTTTCCCCCTTACAGAAGAGGCGTTGACGATTCAGATTCTGATCTAGATTTCTGCGTAGCTGAATGCTCAAATAAGTAACAAATAATACAGTAATGTAGTGGACATTTGAAATATTGTATCGCCTAAATGAATACTCATAAAACGCTTCCGGTAGTAAAAAGTATCATGAAAACAGCACACAACAATTTTCTGCAAAGCGTGTTCCGATGTGAATAAGAGCCAGAAGGGTAAAACGTGCCGCACAGAGACGTTCAGATGGTGCCCCAAATTGTGATGTAGCCCTTTGTATGCCTGAATGTTACAAAACACCTCACATTGTCCAAATATGAGTAAGACATGCGTACACAAGGTTTCGATCGGAATAAAAACATGGTTTAGGGAAACATTTTATATGTCTGCTAATTTTACTATTTTATTATAACAATTTAACATTACATTAACAAGATTTCATAATTTGAAATGAAACTTCATACACGTTTATTGCATTCACAGCTGCAAAGCTATCATATGCGAAATGTGTGTTGAAAGCAGCAGCCCAACTATCCGTCCAGGGTATTTTATTCTCTAAATAAGAAGCGACAGGTTTGCATTCGATGTGGATCTAACTCAGCGCATTTTACCGACTGTGCGCAGACGCTTACAAAAACTTTTGGCTGCTTTCTTACCCGAGCAGAGTACTTTCGGTGCTCAACAATTACATAGTTGATGCATTGCCTGTTGGCTCCTGTCTCGGGGCCTTCGGACGACGTTTATTTACCAGTTCTTCTGACGTTTCGTCTGCAGACTTAGCCACCCACCCAGAAAGTCAAAAAATTGCTAAACAAACGTCGGCCAAAGATCCTATGACAAAAACAAACAGGCAACACCTGAACGAGTGTTGCCGAAAGACAATAATTTTGTATTCATTAGTACTCATTCAGATGTCGTGCAGCTAGCTTATTTACAAGTTGCAAGCATTCGGGAACGGGTAGAACGGTTGTAAACATGGGTAATTAGAGCGTCCTTGTGTTAATATTCCCTGGAGAGCAAATCTCTCAGTAACTTCGATGAGTCGGACATGTATTTATGTCCTGTTGTTGTTGTTGTTGTTGTGGTCTTCAGTCCTGAAACTGGTTTCATGCAGCTCTCCATGCTACTCTATCCTGTGCAAGCTTCTTCATCTCCCAGTACCTACTGCAACCTACGTCCTTCTGAATCTGCTTAGTGTAGTCATCTCTTGGTCTCCCTCTACGATTTTTACCCTCCACGCTGCCCTCCAATACTAAATTGGTGATCCCTTGATGCCTCAGAACATGTCCTACCAACCGATCCCTTCTTCTGGTCAAGTTGTGCCACAAACTTCTCTTCTCCCCAATCCGATTCAATACTTCCTCATTAGTTATGTGATCTACCCATCTAATCTTCAGCATTCTTCTGTAGCACCACATTTCGAAAGCTTCTATTCTCTTCTTGTCCAAACTATTTATCGTCCATGATTCACTTCCATACATGGCTACACTCCATACAAATACTTTCAGAAATGACTTCCTGACACTTAAATCTATACTCGATGTTAACAAACTTCTCTTCTTCAGAAACGCTTTCCTTGCCATTGCCAGTCTACATTTTATATCCTCTCTACTTCGACCATCATCAGTTATTTTGCTCCCCAAATAGCAAAACTCCTTTACAACTTTAAGTGTCTCACTTCCTAATCTAACTCCCTCAGCATCACCCGACTTAATTCGACTACATTCCATTATCCTCGTTTTGCTTTTGTTGATGGTCATCTTATATCCTCCTTTCAAGACACTATCCATTCCGTTCAACTGCTCTTCCAAGTCTTTTGCTGTCTCTGACAGAATTACGATGTCATCGGCGAACCTCAAAGTTTTTATTTCTACTCCATGGGTTTTAATACCTACTCCAAATTTTTCTTTTGTTTCCTTTACTGCTTGCTCAATATACAGATTGAATAACATCGGGGATAGGCTACAACCCTGTCTTACTCCCTTCCCCACTACTGCTTCCCTTTCATGTCCCTCGACTCTTATAACTGCCATCTGGTTTCTGTACAAATTGTAAATAGCCTTTCGCTCCCTGTATTTTACCCCTGCCACCTTCAGAATTTGAAAGAGAGTATTCCAGTCAACATTGTCAAAAGCTTTCTCTAAGTCTACAAATGCTAGAAACGTACGTTTGCCTTTTCTTAATCTAGCTTCTAAGATAAGCCGTAGGGTCAGTATTGCCTCACGTGTTCCAACATTTCTACGGAATCCAAACTGATCTTCCCCGAGGTCGGCTTCTACCAGTTTTTCCATTCGTCTGTAAAGAACTCGCGTTAGTATTTTACAGCTGTGACTTATTAAACTGATAGTTCGGTAATTTTCACATCTGTCAACACCTGCTTTCTTTGGGATTGGAATTATTACATTCTTCCTGAAGTCTGAGGGTATTTCGCCTGTCTCATACATCTTGCTCACCAGATGGTAGAGTTTTGTCAGGACTGGCTCTCCCAAGGCCGTCAGTAGTTCCAATGGAATGTTGTCGACTCCGGGGGCCTTATGTCCTATGTCCTATACAGCACAAATGATTATTAAAAAAATGAACACTGATACACAAAGGATTTGACAAACTTTTGGGAGTATGACCTACATGTAGGACATTGGTCGGGAAACCGCTCTTGGCCCCTTGATACAAAATATACCTGCGGGTTCTTTGTGGACAGTGCTAATGGAAGAAACTTCGCGTGGCCTATGGACACAACTTGGTTTTCGACCAGCGGGAGTTTCTTTTGAAGAAGTGGCGTTACGCGGGGGTGTAGGTCACTCACACCACGTGCAATCGCAGCCACCCGCACCGCTTCTGCTGCTTATGATAATATCTCGGAAAGTGAGGGCGGCTTGGGGAGGGGTGATCAATGCTCCGAAGACAGAAAATAAAGCAATTGAAGGGATATCTACTCCGTTGGAGGTTATGGAACAGATCCTCGTGAAGTGTGCAATCTGGCGAAAGAAGAAGATGAACTAACAAGAGAGCCTTTGGAAAATCGATTTAATAATAAGTCTGATTCGGAAATAAGTTAAACGGAATATGATAGTGAAAAATAAATATAAACTTGTGTAATAAAAAATAAAATCAGTTCTAAGTGAAGCTGTTTTTCTTATTTCTATTTTTACATGCTTAATTGCTGTGTCGTTATCCTTAGGCGAGTGCTTTGAAGGGAAGGTAGCGTTTGCTATTTTGTTCTTATTCTGGCCTACATATTTTCTTCCTTTAATCGGGTCTACAAATTTTCTTTCCTTTTTCGGTTGTACATATTCATACGAACAGTGATTTTCAACCATAAACCTTATCAAGAGTAAATGGGGAAGTCGTCTTAGTTCTGAGAACCTGGAACTGTGCGTAAAATTAAAACAAAGTACAAACCCGACTTATCCAAGCTTTCCAAGGAGATGCAAGGGCACTGTTCATATTACCTTTTGGTAGTCATTGTCATGATTTGATTTTATGAATAACATAAAATATAATGTTATCAATAAAGAATATCGTTATGTGTTACATTATGTTTTATTCAACGCACCTAAATTTTAACTTAGATATGAAAGTTGACTGAAGTTACAATTTAATTTTATCAATAGAGAATGTCCTTAAGAATTACATCAAGTTTTATTCGACGTACCTGAAGTTTAACTAGAACATAAAACTTATAGTCTGTTATATTAATTTTAGGAAGCATTGTGGAGCGAAAGAAGACATATTAACGAGTACTGACAAAGGTACATTGAGGTGGTTTGGATGCACAGACATGATGAACGAAAGGAGATAGACGAAAAAATTATATAAGACGATTGCTGGTGGTACTTCATACAGATTGAGGACATTTTTTTAGCGAAGGCCAGTTTAATTAAATCACTAGGTCCGAATAGGCCTCGAAAGGGCCAACGGTAACGGCCGACCACCGTATCATCCTCAGCCGATAGGCGTCACTGGATGCAGGCGGATGCGGAGTAGTACGTGGTCAGCACACCGTTCTCCTGACGGCTGTCAGTTTTCGTAACTGGAGACAACACTTCTCAGTCAAATAGCTCCTCAATTGGCCTCGCAAGGGCTGAGAGAACCCCGCTTGCCTACAGCGCTCGGGAGACCAAGGTGCTCACCTATCCAAGTGTTAGCCGAGTCCAACATCGCTTAACTTTCGTGATCTGACGGGGACCGAGGTTACCACCGCGGCAAGGCCCTTGGCATAGGCCAGCTTAAGGATACCCTAATTAAGTAAATAATGACGCACGTACCTGTACAGTTGAAGTTTAAAAAGTTTCGCTCTCAAAAAACTTTCGATCTTCGTGCTGCTGATGTGAGGCTCTTTTGATTAATGTGTGTTCCGACCACTGATCTACGAAACTTGGTCTGTTTATAACAGATTGGTAGTGAACTACCGATGAGAGAGGTACACGCATCGTGTCTCACCTGACATAGCCAGGACCCAGAAGCTGCGCGTATTGTAAGTTACTGCACACTGAACACCGTGCGACGTTGCGCAGCTCATAAAGTGTCCTTCCGCCCTGGTGAGCAGGGGCCGTATCACCAGAGCAGCTGCGTCGCTGCTGCAGGCGTGACAGGCGCGCGTGCCAGACGTGTCCTGCAGCTGCACCAGCGCCGTCTTTGTTATCATAACAAAGTGCTTCGCAGCTGCTCCTGCTCCTCAGCTCTTTTGTGACCAGGTTCCAAACTCCGCTGTACGGTGAACACGGTTCGGCGATGACTCCATGGCATTCCGATAAGAAAACAACTTTTCCTCCCCAGTTCACAACATACAGTTCTACATCTACATCTACATACATACTCCGCTAGCCACCAAGCGGTGTGTGGCGGAGGGCTCAATTCGCGCTAAAGTCATATTCCCGACCCCCCCCCCCCCCCCCCCTGGTCCACTCGTGGATCGCGCGAGGAAAAAACGACTGTCTGGGCGCCTCAATAACGAGCTCTAATTTCCCTTATCTTGGCATGGTGATCATTGCGCGATCTGCAGGTTGGTGATAATAATACATACTCTACATCTACGGCGAAGATCGGATTTCGGAATTCAGTGAGCAGCCCATTCCGTTTAGCGCGTCGCCTGTCTGCTAGCGTGTCCCACTACATTCTTTCACTGAGATTTGTAAGGCTCTTGCCGCTCTTCTTTGGATCTGCTCAATCTCTTGAATCAGATCCAACTGGTACGGGTACCATACAGACGAACAACACTGGACGAACTAACGTATCATAAGCAATTTCCTTTGCTGAAGGACTGCATCACTCCACGTTACTACCAATAAACCGCAATCTAGAGTTTGCCTTGCCCGTTACTTGTGTAATCTGATCATTCCATCTGAGATCATTTCGAATAGTCACACTCAGATACTTGACAGATGTTACCGCTTCCAAAGACTGGGCATTTATTTTGTACTCGTCCAATAATGACGACTTTCGTCTTGTGATAAGCAGTGGGTTACACTTACTAATATTGAGAGATAACTGCCAGTCATTACACCACGCATTTATTTTCTGCAAATCCTCATTGATTTGTACACAACTTTCATGTGATACGTCTTTCCTGTAGACTACAGCATCATCGGCAAACAGTCTAATGCAGCTGTCAATACCGTCAACCAGATCCTTTACGTAAATCGTAGAAAACAGCGGACCTATTACGCTGCCCTGGGGCACGCCTGAAGTTCGGCTTGTTTCTGTTGAAGTCATCCCATTCAGGACGACATACTGCTCTCAGTCTGTTAGAAAACTTTCTATCCAGCCGCATATGTCATCGGCTACACAGTAGGCGCGCACTTTTTGAAGCAAGCGATAGTGCGGAACTGAGTCGAACGCCATTCGAAAGTCGAGAAATATGGCATCAACCTGGGGGTCGGTGTCTACAGCCTGTGTTACATCATGCACAAAGAGGGCCAGCTGTGTTCCGCATGACCGCTGTTTCCTAAAACCGTGCTCGTTTCTGCAGATGAGTTTCTCAATGTCTAGGAAGGTCATTATGTCTGAACACAAAATATGCTCCTTGATTCTACAACAAATCGACGTCAGTGAAAATGGCCGGTAATTATGTGCATTCGATTTTCTACCCTTTTTATAGATTGCTATGAACTGGGTCTTCTTTCAGTCCGGCGGAACTTTCCACTGTTCCAATGATCTTTGATAGATGATGGATAAGAACGGTGCTACACACCTGGAAATGGAAAAAAGAACACATTGACACCGGTGTGTTAGACCCACCATACTTGCTCCGGACACTGCGAGAGGGCTGTACAAGCAATGATCACACGCACGGCACAGCGGACACACCAGGAACCGCGGTGTTGGCCGTCGAATGGCGCTAGCTGCGCAGCATTTGTGCACCGCCGCCGTCAGTGTCAGCCAGTTTGCCGTGGCATCCATCGCAGTCTTTAACACTGGTAGCATGCCGCGACAGCGTGTACGTGAACCGTATGTGCAGTTGACGGACTTTGAGCGAGGGCGTATAGTGGGCATGCGGGAGGCCGGGTGGACGTACCGCCGAATTGCTCAACACGTGGGGCGTGAGGTCTCCACAGTACATCGATGTTGTCGCCAGTGGTCGGCGGAAGGTGTACGTGCCCGTCGACCTGGGACCGGACCGCAGCGACTCACGGATGCACGCCAAGACCGTAGGATCCTACGCAGTGCCGTAGGGGACCGCACCGCCACTTCCCAGCAAATTAGGGACACTGTTGCTACTGGGGTATCGGCGAGGACCATTCGCAACCGTCTCCATGAAGCTGGGCTACGGTCCCGCACACCGTTAGGCCGTCTTCCGCTCACGCCCCAACATCGTGCAGCCCGCCTCCAGTGGTGTCGCGACAGGCGTGAATGGAGGGACGAATGGAGACGTGTCGTCTTCAGCGATGAGAGTCGCTTCTGCCTTGGTGCCAATGATGGTCGTATGCGTGTTTGGCGCCGTGCAGGTGAGCGCCACAATCAGGACTGCATACGACCGAGGCACACAGCACCAACACCCGGCATCATGGTGTGGGGAGCGATCTCCTACACTGGCCGTACACCTCTGGTGATCGTCGAGGGGACACTGAATAGTGCACGGTACATCCAAACCGTCATCGAACCCATCGTTCTACCATTCCTAGACCGGCAAGGGAACTTGCTGTTCCAACAGGACAATGAACGTCCGCATGTATCCCGTGCCACCCAACGTGCTCTAGACGGTGTAAGTCAACTACCCTGGCCAGCAAGGTCTCCGGATCTGTCCCCCATTGAGCATGTTTGGGACTGGATGAAGCGTCGTCTCACGCGGTCTGCACGTCCAGCACGAACGCTGGTCCAACTGCTGCGCCAGGTGGAAATATCATGGCAAGCCGTTCCACAGGACTACATCCAGCATCTCTACGATCGTCTCCATGGGAGAATAGCAGCTTGCATTGCTGCGAAAGGTGGATATACACTGTACTAGTGCTGACATTGTGCATGCTCTGTTGCCTGTGTCTATGTGCCTGTGGTTCTGTCAGTGTGATCATGTGATGTATCTGACCCCAGGAATGTGTCAATAAAGTTTCCTCTTCCTGGGACAATGAATTCACGGTGTTCTTATTTCAATTTCCAGGAGTGTATATTTGTAGCATAGTCAACATATAATCTTGCAGGGATACCGTCCGGGCCAGATGGTTCCTGGCATTTAAGGATCTTAACTGTTTTACATTCCCAGATACCCTACCACTTTGTCAGTTATCCTTGCGATTGTTCGATAACAAAAGGGGGAATGGTACTGCAGTCCTTTACCGTAAATGAGTTTTTGAAAGCTAGGTTTAGAATTTCGGCCTTCTCTTTATCATCATCCGTTACATTAGCCGTACTGTCAGCAAGAGAAGGTATTGAATTATTTGTAGCGTTCGTAGATTTTACGTACAATCAAAATTGTTCGGGGTTATTTTTAGAGCCTGCAGCTAAAATATTGCTTTCAAATTCGTTAAAAGAATTTCTCATTTACGTTTTGTCAGCTGCTATCATTTCTCATAATGTCTGTTTGTCAGCGAGGCAGTGACTACGTTTAAAACGACTGTGCAAAATTCTCTGCTTTCTGCTTGGTTCCACACACATAGCAGTCGCAATCAGTATTGATTTTTCTTTAGTAGATATAAACGGTAGATATCATCAACTGTTAATTCTCTAGTGACTAGTTTCTCACTGCGATATCTCAGATGCTGTCAACAGGTTCACTAAACAACCACAGGAAGATATTCAGATTTATATCCCACAAAAATGAACACTTCTTGACAAAATATCGGGGAGACAGTTTAAAAAATTTGGACACCTTTTACGCCACTGAATAATTGTAGTGCAGTTGAAAAACTTGACAAAGTGATCAGTCAGTTTCTATAGAGCACATCCTTGATGCAATATTTTTGGAAGCAGTCTCAAGTTGACAATAAACTTATCGCTAGAAAATGTCTCCCACGTTTCTCTCTTTCTCTTCAAGTAGTGACCTTGTGTGTAGCTTGTTTATAAAACATGTAAGTTTTATCACAATTGGATTTATGTTGTTTGAGATACATGGGGCACAATTTG